>NC_082603.1:23074672-23691638 GCF_030936135.1 Gavia stellata | reverse complement strand
AGTGACTGTTTTGTCTTCACTCTTGCAGGTCTCTCTGACAAGTTGGATTTTCTAGATGAAGAGCAGACGTCATCTCAGGGGAATAAAAAAGGCAGTGCAAGTCAACGGATAAAGAAGGGGTGAGACCAGAAAAGAAAGATATTTAAATGCAGAACCTCTGATTTTTTTCAGTCTTTTAGGGGATCATTTTGTGGAATGAGAAAGCTGTTCTGATTAATGTTTGCTAAAATAAGTCCAAGGTGTCTTTCTGTACTTAGAGAGGAGGAAAACTGTGGCCAGAATGTAATGGAGACTGAAATGTGCTAATTTCTGCCTCTTCAATAAGAGGGGAAAGGTTTTTGATGGCTGATAGGAGTCCATCAACACATACATCTGCCTTCTTGAGAGCTTCCTGAGGAAAGCAATATAGGCGATGATGCTGTTCGGTTGTTTTTCAGACCGAATGCCAAAAGACGATACAAAAATCAGAAGTTTGGTTTTGGTGGGAAGAAGAAGGGCTCAAAGTGGAACACGAAGGAGAGTTTTAATGATGTATCCAGCTTCCGGTCAAAGGTGGCTCACAACAAAGGCCCAGGAAAAGGAGGAAAAGGAGGAAAAAAAGCCCTCAATGTAAGTAACATGTTGCATGCCAGTGATCCTGGTTGGCTAGGAACCAGCCATGATCTGGGGCGGGACAGCTGACTACATGATGGGTGCCTCCACCATCTGGAAGTGACAATGTCTGTCTTTGGGAGCTGAGCATAATTCAGTTGCAGAGAGAGTTGAGGACAGTGGTTCAGTGTCTCAGCAGGGAAATGAGTGGGTGAGTTAGCAAGTACTGTTTGTTGCTACTTGTGTCCCAAAACCTCCCTCTCCAGGAGTACTGACAAGTACCCTCTCCTTGGTATCCTTCCCAAGCTATAGAGCTAGAACAAAGATTGAGGACATGAAAATAAAGATCTGAATCTGTCCTTTTTTTGTAGAAGAGACCTGGAAAGAGAGCAAGGCAGAAAATGAAGAGCCGGGCGCGCTAAGAGGACTGTGCTCCCCAGTGGGGTTCCTATGTTTCTGTGAGTTGCAAGATGTGTTTCTGCTGTCATCAAGCAGCTAACCATGGAGCAAGCTGGATGCTTCCAAGTGGCGAGAAAAAAAGTCAGTGGAAACTAGTGCCTTATCACTAATTTCTTCTTATTGTCTGTTTTGTTGAAGGATTGTTTTCTACTTAAACCTCTGGTGTGTGAACGCATTAAATAGTTTGCACAGCACTATGTCTAATTCATGTTTAGTTGTGTTATGAATGGTGGCTGAAGCCTGCCCTTTGTTCCCTTAATTCTGACAGCTTTTTCTACAGCTACTGTTGACATGTACTTAGTGAACTTGAATTCTGGGTCATGTTGCCGATGTCAGAATAGGAAGTCTGAAGACTGTCAAGATGTTAAAGTGTTTTTTAGACTACTCATATAGATGGGTTTGGAAGCAGCAGTGAGACAAATGCAGCAATCTTATAAATAGGTTTATTTCTGTAACTATTTTCAGGCTGCAAATCTGGACAGACTGAGGTTCTCTCTTCTCGCTGTCTTGTCTTGCCAGATCTACCAGACTCACCTAGTAACAAGCAGGGCCTAACACATTAGATGTCACTAACTGCTTCTATCTGAGTTGTGTGGCTTTGCCACTCTACTACTGCAGGTTCTCAGACTGCTCCTCCCTGTGCCCCATGACAGCCATTTATTTAGTTATTTCAGTTCTCCGGCGTGGGAAGTAGAGTCTGCAATCAGTACGATCCACATGAATCTGGGAAAGAAAAATGATGAATAGTCATGTGCTTTTACTAGAATTAATAGTAGAAGTCCCTCCTGAGAAGAGTGATGCATGGTGTTCTTGCTGCTGAGAAATGCCCAGATGACAAACGCGTAGGGTACCACTTATTTGAGAATATACTGTTCACTGCTTCATTATGGTAGAACCTGGTGAAAAAGGAAAACTTAACGTATGAAACAGCATCATGAGTCCTGACTATAAATCTAACTCACTTCACTACACACAAATTTACTTGCCTTTCTGCCAGCCTAGTCCTACCACCAGTACCTAACCGCATAAAGCCCTGCTGGGATGTCTGTCTCTAGCCTTGTTATGAGTAACTAGTTTACCTGAAGTGTAATATGAGAAGTTGTAGAAGACTATCTTACTTTCTTATTTATCTTAGTTTTCTTTGTAACAGGCCAAAAGTAATTAGGCCCTCATTTGCCTTTCTTGAAACACTAATCTACAGAGTTTGTCATTGTCACAGCTATTTGTTTGTCAGAGGTGATTGATGTCTCAGCTTGTTAATAAGATTTCTTTTCTTCCTGTTTTACTCATGCTTCCCCATATGAATCTTCACTGGTGTATTCTGCCTCGGGTATACTTAGCTGATTATTAATTTTATGGTTCTGCTTGCAATTTGTTTGAAAGATACTGTACAGCAGCACATTTCTTTTCACAGTGCTTATGTATGTCACTTCACGTTGCTCACTACGCTATTTCTCAGCTGAATGCTTTAATAAACAGCCATTACTACATATGAGGTGTTTGGCAATATGCTTGGGGGCAACTGTCGCTGTAGATATTTTGCATGCAAGTTTCTCAGGGGAAGTCTGCTGTTTCTGTGTTCACAAGCCTGTGCCGGTGTGAAGAGTCCTCTTAGGTGTAAATTTTAAAAACTTACTGTCCATGAACAGCTCTGCTCATTCCTAGTCATTCCTGTTTTCCATGTTTGTCACAAATTATTTCCTTTCATGAGTATGTCTGAGTGTAATGGGTTGAACCTCTCTGAATCCTGCAAAGAACTGAGTCCTTCAGCACTCTACTCACCAAAGGTGTTGTGTTCCAGCCAATTTCCTGGCTTTCAGTTTGTGGCTCTGCGTATTTCTTTGTTGGCTCCAGTGCTGCATGGTGAATAAGATTCAGAAACTTGGCTGTTGGTTTAAGAGACACAAATACAAATGAAAGAAAGTATGTTTAAAAACCAGTCACCTGTGGATGTATGTTAGAATGGGACATCCTAATGCTGTCCAAGCAATAGCAAGAAAGCAAAGGTTGGAGGCAACTTCTGTGCTTCTGCGAATGATCTTGTAAGAGAATGCACAGTGCATTCATCCTAATGAGGTTTCAAGATTTGCCTGCCTATACTGTCCTGTTAATTCTGTCATCCCTGTCTACTGTATTGCAGCATCTTACTTTTCTTATATCACAACTAGTATCAACCAGCGCTCCACATTAGCTGTCGTCTTTCTCAGTTGCTGGAGGCCTGCTGCCTTTCCCTGTTTTGGTTTTCTTTTCCTACCTAATCCTTGACTGGAGTAGGCCGACCTTAACGTTTTTAGACAAAACTGACGTGTTAGAAATACAGGAGCGGTTGCTGTAAGGGTTCCTGTTATTAGTGCTCTAAAGCAAGACTCAGCAGCCATTTCAGCAGTTTACCATATATAGTGGGTATGTAGAATCTGCAATGACAGGCAACGTGTATCTATAAAACACGTTCCTAGATTTTTTTGTTTTCCCCTGAAAGAGGTTTAGATTCTCAAGCAGAATTTTATAGTGTAACTAAAACCAAAAATAAAAGCCTAATTGCATGAATGCAAGCTTGTACTGATAACGAAAAGTAATGGGGAAGGGCCTTAAAGTGGAAAAAACCCTGCCTTATGTTTAACAAAAATAATGAATGAGTTTAACTTTCTCCTGTTGTCAGAGGGGTGTTTCCATGTATGTCATCTTTTAGACTAATTGGAATTTTAAAATCTTATTTATTGTCATTTTCTTATGTAACTATAACAAGCTGTTCAGAGATTTCTTACCGTCTGCTGGCTCTTCTACATTATCATGCCAAGACATAGGCTTCTTGGTGATCGTGTGAACTGGAAAGAAATGATGCAGTTGAATTATTTTAATGTGAATTTAGCATCACAGACAGGTATAGGGTATCTATCATTGCAAATGTTCTTTTTGATTATTCCCCAGTCTGGGCCCAGTTACTTCACTGAAGTTGTAAAGGAAGAACAGCATGTGAACAGAACAAAATGAGTTAGAGTACTGACTAATAGCAACTTCCTAGAAAGGGAAGGGGGTTAAGCATGCTAAAGGCCCTTCTAGGGGATGCTGCCTACATTCACCACAGCAAAGTTCCACTCCACCCAAGTGGTGGCCTGCAGGTGCCAGTTTCAAATGATTTTCCTTTGGTTCATTTTTGTTTCACTGTGGAATCTACACCTGAGTGAATTTATTGACATCACCCTGCCATGCCAGCATAGGTGATGACATTCTATGACTACGAATTAGCAGGTAGAAACCAGCCCAGGGGCTGAAGAAACACGGTGTAGTGTTTGGGCTTTCTACCCCATCTTAGCTCTGGTTGTTTTGCTCAAGATCCCCGGGTTCCAGATCCTAAATGGTTGCCCCACTTCTGCATGTTTACTAAGGCACCGTCTAATTTGGGCAAATCCCTCTTGTCTCAATTCCATCTTTTGAGTGTGCAGACTGGTTTTTCAGGCACAACGAAAAGCCCACCAGTTGCTCCTTCCAGATCTACCCATCTCACTGGCCACTGCAGGCATTCTTGGGTGCAGCTGCTGAGTGCTGCGGGGTCTGCCCCTGCTCATGTAGGCAGGCCCCACGAGCCTGCTCTGCGCCCTGCGGCTCGGTGCAATGCTTGTCTTGCCCTCGGGGGTTCACGCCAGTTCTCTGTGACCGTGGAGCCGCCTGCGCGCCGCCTCACCGCGGTGGAGCGGGTTCAGGCTGTACTGCGTGTGTAGCCTCTGGCACTGCAGCTCCTTCCGCACCCGCTCGCACAGGAGCTGGTTCTGCCGCACCGGGTCCAGCGGCTCCTTCTCCCTGCTGCGGGCGGCCATGGCCCCGCCGGGCTACTCGGCGTCCCGTAGCCTGGCAACGCCTCACGTGGTTCCTCATGAGGCTGCTGATTGGTGCGGCTGGTGCTCCGCCCCCCTCTTCGGACCCATTCCCTTCTCGCCTCCTATTGGCCGCCGAGTTAAAGCCCCCTGGCCCTGATAGGCGGCGGCTGCACGCGGCGGGTTTGAACGGCCGGTGTGGCGCTGGCAGCGGCAGGATGGAGGACGCGGAGCTACGCTGCACGGTGGCCGTGGAGCAGCCGCTGCTGGGGGGACAGGCCCCGCGGCGCCGCGTGATGCGGGGCGCGCTGGTGCTGCTGGGTCGCAACGAGCTGCGGCAGCCGGTGCTGCGGGTGGTCGGCAGTGGCGGGGCGGCGGCGGCGCTGAGCTTCACGCTGGCGGGTGACTCTGTGCGGCTCTTCACGCGGTTCGCGGGCGACGGGCGGGCGGCGGTGCGGGTGGGCCCGGGCGGCGCCCAGGTCCTGCTCTCCGACTGCCCCCCGGACGCGCTGCGCCGCTTCCTCCGCCTCCTGCGGCTCAAGGTCGCCGCCGGGCCGCGGGGCGCGCCACGCTGCCCCCGCCTGCTGGACCGGCCGCCGCCGGCCTTCGCCGTCATCAGCCCGCTGCAGGAGCGAGACCTGCTGTGCGCCCCCGGCCGCCTCCGCGGCGGCGAGGCGCGAGGGGAGCGCCCGGCGGAGGTTAGTCCCGGGGCGAGAGGCGCAGCCCCGGTTACCGGCCCCGTTTACGGGCTCCGCACTCACGACGCGCTGCCGCCCGTCCCGCAGGTCCCCCGTGCGGAGAGGCGGCCCCCGGCGAGGCTCTCGGCGGAGCAGGAGGCGGTGCTGGGCGCCGTCCGGAGCGGGAAGAGTATCTTCTTCACCGGCTGTGCGGGTAAGGGGGCCGGGCGGCTGTCACCAGGTGAAGTTCTGGGGCCTCGCTACTGATCTGCTTCTTCTCCCCCTGCCAAGGGACCGGGAAGTCGTTCCTGCTGAAGAGGATCGTGGGCTCCCTCCCTCCAAAGAGCACCTACGCTACGGCCAGCACAGGAGTGGCGGCTTGCCACATCGGTGGCACCACACTCCACGCCTTCGCAGGTAACATTCTGCCCGACAGCGAGGGGCTGGGAGCTCTCGCTTTCTTCCCAAAGAGTCAGGAGCTTCCCAAAGCTTTACTTTCTTCTCCCCTGCCAGGGATCGGCTCTGGGAAGGCACCACTGGAACAGTGTATTCAGCTGGCGGAGAGGCCTGGGGTGCGCCAGCACTGGCTGGCCTGCCAGCACTTAATTATTGATGAGATCTCAATGGTGGATGGCAAGTTCTTTGACAGGCTGGAGGCAGTGGCGAGGTGAGTTTGGCCTAAATTGTCAGGCCAAACAACTAACAGAAATGAGTTTCCCTAAATTTCTGGGCTGCTTCCTTCCTCTGGTTATGTGAATGGATACAAAGCAACCACTGGCATAGGACTGGAAGGAAGCATGAAATCATAGCTAGCATCTGGGCAGATCTTTATCTTAAGATAGATTTTTATCATGTCCCCACTCCTCATCTGTGGCTGTTCTGGTTGCTGTTTTTCCTCTGGACTCAAGAGTTGTCTATAGAGCTGAGTCCAGAACACAGCTGTCTATTTATGCTGTGCTCAGCAGTTCTCTCTTGCAGAGAGAAGCAGTTGTAGTATAGCAGCTACCAAAGAACCAAGACTGGTAATGACATCTGGGGTGGGTAGGCAAAGAAAACTTAATGTCTTCTAATAGCATTGCTTAACTATGTGAGCTCTTCTGATACAGCTGAGGATAATAATCTTTTATTGCAGGTCGTGTATGTTTGAATGTACTGACAGACTAAGAAGTAACTTCTGAGATGTGACTATGTCCAGGTCCTGGAGGGCATTCAGAATTTATCCTCCCTTCCTTCCCTTTCAGGGCAGTCAGAAAACGGGATGAGCCTTTTGGAGGAATTCAGCTAATCATCTGTGGGGACTTCTTGCAACTACCCCCAGTCTGTAAGGCTAATGAAGAAACCAAGTTCTGCTTCCAGGTACAAAATTGTCCCTAAACTCACTCTCATACTTCAAGTTTACCTCTTTCTTAACAAGAGAATGATTTGCCAGGCAAAAAGCTGGAGGAAATGCATCCACATAAACATGGAGCTGACTGAAGTGCGGCGACAGACTGACAAGACCTTTGTCTCGCTCCTGAGCGCAGTCCGTTTGGGCAGGTGAGGAGAAACTCATCTCTCTTTGTAATCCCCATTCCCTGCTGATGGAGCAGAGGAAAGAGTAGTTTGTCACTTCTCTGGGCTTTATCAGGAATGTGTGGCTGGGGGCAATAGCTATAAATGCTTTAGTTAATGTAAGCAAGTTTCATATATGCTGCTCTGGCAAGGAAGGACCCTTCCTAGGGTCTCTCTTTGCCATTTCTGCTAAGGAATTCAACAGATCCTGAGCTGGCCATGGCCAGGGCAGGGCTGGGGTGCACATTTGCACTGTTCTGCCACTTTGTGTAGTCATCTTCCTCTCTCTTCTCTCTGGAGGCCTGGGGCTTGCACAGCCTGATCCAGCTGTGTGGAGGTTACTGCTGCTCAAGACCTGTTCCCGATCACTTTAAATAATAAACCCCTTTTCCTGTTTACCAGGTGCACAGAGGAGGTTACCAGACTGCTCATGCATACCGCTGCTAACAGGTCTGAGCGTGATGGGATCCTGGCTACACGGCTCTGCACCCATAAAGATGATGTAGAAATAACTAATGAGAGACGCTTGCAACAGCTATCAGGTGAACTCCTTGGAGGAAGCTGCTGGCTTTGGGGCTGAGCAATGGGGATACTGTGGTGTCAGGAGGAACTGGTGTTCTGTCATGCACAGCAGCACCACTCCAAGGTGTGCATGTTGGAGTTGAGCTGCCTGGGGAAAAACTTTGCAGCTTTTTGCTTAAAACCCCACGCTTCTTGGTGTGTAATAGACAGCGAGCTCATTGCTTGCTGTGAGGTAGGGTGGGTCATTATTGCCTCCATACCGCTGCTTTTTCTTTCTATAGCACCTCAGAAAGGCCATGCTCTATCCAGCCACAACTTCAGTTAAGGGCTATTTCATTTCTGCCTCCCTGTCTGGCCCTAGGATTCTTCCATAGTCCTCTTTGGAGATCTGGTGTTGGCAGTAAGTGAAACTGGTCATATGCTCAAAATGGTGACTGCTCAGTTGCTATTTGCTGCTGGCCTTTGATTCCTGAGCCTTCTCATGCTCTGGGAGGTATGTTGGGAAGAGAGGCAATAATGAGCTTTCTGCTGTTTAGATGTGACAAGGTTTGTGTGAAGAAGTCCTACCAGCAGAACAGATATTAAAAGAGGAATTGCTGTTATAAATAAATGCTGAACCTCCTGCAATGCTGTGTGGAATATGTTCAATGGTTGCAATTTGTCCCATCTTTCTTTCCTCAATAGGAGAAGTGCACACTTTTGAGGCTTTGGACAGTGACCCAATGCTAGTGAAGTTAATTGATGCTCAATGTCCTGTGGGTGGTACAGTTGAGCTAAAGCTTGGAGCTCAGGTGAGTGTGTGTGTATACATTTGTGAAAGAGCAGTGAATCAAATTACATAAGAAAAATAAAGGAAGAGTAGATTAATGTATAGAATGCAGATTCTGTATAGAAAGGCTATGCCAGGCCAACAGAAGACTCTATCCCAATCTTTGTATCCTTTCTGCTTGGAATCTTATCCAGACAGAGAATTAGTTGATTTGAGTGCAGGTCCATGTCTTATGATCAGTGGTGACCACTGTGACTTTGACACACATTTCCAATCAGGTTTAGAAGCTTCCAGGTAGCAGAGAGCACAGTCAGTCCTTGCCTGTAGTCTTGGCTCCAGGTACAGCAGCCCTCCTGACCTCTAATGGCATGGCACAGCTCGCCGAATTTGCAGGACTGAGCACCTTGCTGTGAGTTAGGGCTGTCAGAGTGGAAAGGATGCAGGACTGTGCTTAGCAGCAGCACTATTTGCCTTGGGAAGTTGTTCCTTAAGTGTTTCCAGAATCTATATATGTCTAGTCTGGCTGGTGTTTGGGGAAGGGGAATCTGTTCCCTGGATCTGAGCTGACAGCTGTGGACAGAAGCAGCTCAAGTGAACTGTTCAGTGCTGCGGAATGATGTAGTTGGGAATCCTAGGAAGGAAAGGCAGTCAAATAATTTCCATCACATTGGAGATGGTGTTCTATCCTGCAATAGGATGATGTGGCCGTGGCCATATCAGCCTGCTGAGCTTATGCTTCCTGACTAGAAGCTGAGCTGCAGGTGGCTGAACAGGCTGTAAAGCCAGTGCACTAAGGGATTTTTTCTTTTTATCTGTAGGTGATGCTAGCTAAGAATCTGGATGTGTCTCAAGGGCTGGTGAATGGGGCACGAGGAGTTGTTGTAGGATTTGAAAGTGAACAGAAGGGTAAGAAAGCTTTTTGATCTTTTGTTGAAGGAAGAGGAAAAAACCAAAACAATTTATCATTGATATCTGATGACTTGTTAATTTTGTTTACTGCTTGGTAAGAATAATTTGAGGGAAAGCAGGGAGGGGGTCTTCTCTTCAGTGAGAGTCTCATGAGCTGTGATGTCATGTGCTGCATCACCTGTAGCTATTTGTAGGGCCTTGTGTTTGCTTTTCTTTATTCTCTAGATGTGTATACTCATTTGCATTTCCTGTCTGTTCTGTTGAAGCAAGTCTTGGTGGGTTTTTTTTTTGTTTTTCTCAGAGAATAATGTTCTGCTACGTGCAACGTGTATTTTTCTGTGCATCTCAACTGATAAATTACCTGACTTGAATTCTTCTGCTTAAGTAGGTCCCAAACATCATTTCAGGACATCCTATTTACTGTGCGTGGGTTTAGGTTTTTCTTGGTGTGGGATTTTCTTTTTTTAATGCAGCCCTAAAATTCGTGAAAGACTGACATGGGGAAGGAGGGCAAAAAAGTATTCTTAGGCTGCTGGCTTCCTGGCTGTTGAGTGTCAGGAGTACATCCCTGTTTCTCTCCTGCTCCCATTCCTACAGGGCTGCCTAAGGTGAGGTTTCTCTGTGGGGTCACACAGGTCATCAAAATGGAGAAATGGGTCTTCAAAGGACTATCAGGAGTTCATCTGAGTCGTCAACAGTTGCCTTTAAAATTGGCATGGGCCATTTCCATTCACAAGAGTCAGGTGGGTGTTCTTATACAGCTGTCTATAGACTTCTACATCATCATAAACCTTATTTCCTGGGTGAGCTTGCATTGCTGGTAAAACAGGAGGGAAAACTGAAAGGCTTTTGTTGTGGGGAACCTCTAGAAAATGTCTAGCTGCAGAGAAGGCAGCACCTCTTCTGCTCGTGGTGCTTGTCTATAGGGTCAAGGATGAGCTGGCAGTACTGCTGGAGTTTCCATAAGGGTGCTGCCATCTTCATAGTTAGTGTTAGACTATAAAGCAGCATTATTTACTGCTGTGGGCTTATCAGGGTAGTGCTTCCCTGATAGTCAACAGCATTAGTGATGCTGAGGTTTGCAGTGTACCTGAGGAAGCTGCAAGAGTCACAGCTGTGCTCTTTGGGCTGGACTCCCCCTTTGGTGGTGTGTGTTGAGTTTTTTCAATGCAACTAATACAGTTCCTACCTTTCCAGAAGACTTCATACACTTTGGTAAATACTTTGCGTTGGAGACCTGTGAGTTTGTTCCCATGCCACTGTTTAAACCAGGCTACACTGTAAATTCTGCTGCCTCCTGAGATGTCTCTTGGTGCAGACAGGGCTGGCCAGGCCTAACCCAAACTCTGTCTCGGGTGATCTGCCTGAGGACTGCTTGAGACTGGCGGCTCCTCTGGTTAACTACTGGGAGCGAAAACAGCAGGATTTCTTTCCCTGCTGTGTTGATTATATGGGATTTGTGGAGTTTCATACAATAAGAGGCTCGCTGGAGTTAGTGGACCCTACTGTCTACTAGCAAATCCTTGACAGTGGAAAACTGCCCTCTTCTTTCTACTGATTCCCATCTTTTAATCAGCTACATAGTCAAACAAGAGACTTCCTTTTTTTATCAAGCCCATACACCAAGGACGGTACCTTTTGACAGACTCACAAGACAGGTTAGTATTGATACAGCACAGTGTTCTTTGTTTGTTTGTTTGTTCTGTAACAAACTTCTCCATGTCTTTGATAGGGCATGTCTTTAGATTGCGTGGAAATCTCCCTGTCTCGTGTCTTTGAAAGCGGGCAGGCTTATGTAGCCCTCTCCCGAGCCCGTAGCCTTGCGGGTCTTCGTGTTCTGGATTTTGATCCAAAAGTAGTGAGAGCTGATCCTTCTGTGTTGCAGTTCTATAGACAGCTGAGACGTCATCAACTTCTAACCCAGGTAAAGAAAAATCCTGTGCTAGCAAAGTCTGTCTTGTGCAACCAGGATGAGAGATGTTTGTGCTGAGATACTACTTTTCTTCCTAAGCAAGATCATTCATATTAAAACTTGTAGTGGTAGGAGAGATGAAACTGCAGAGAGGGAATATGGTGGGGCAGTTCTTGGTGGCAAAATATCTACTTGTAGTGTTGGGATTGTATAACACTACCTGGCCCTGTAGGTGAAAGGATGGGTTGGGATTCTTTGGTCCTGCTCTTGCAGTAAGGACTGAAGGGTAAGTGGGTACACAAGAAATCTCTTCTATTTTTTTTTCCTCCACCTCCAGGATTCACTACACACCTATTCAGGTGCTGATGAGAAGGAGAACTGGAAATGAAGCTGAGAATGCTCTTCTGGCCTCTGTGAGGCATCAGCACAGAATGCTGAGTTGCAGCGATCTTGCTATTGAGTATATTTGATAACATAAGATCAAAGGAATTTTTTCAGATGTATATGAACATTCATTCAGCTGACTTTGGATATGTAGAAGCACCCCCATCTCATGCCTCTGAAGTTTGGAAGGCTTCTGTAGCCCCTTTCTGGGCCCACAGCCTTGAGTACTTCTGTGTCACAGATGCAACTCTAGGAAACAAAATGACTAAAAAAGGACAGGCCTGAGGGACCTTCCTATGGTTCTATCCTGTCTGCCTGGTTGCATTTTATTCTCCACACATGTAGACTGAAAGTATACTACAGCTGAGAGATGGAAGGTGTGTGTCCTCTTTGCCTGGATGGATTGGACCTGTTCACAAGAGCTGCTGACACAAGGGAAAGCAGTGCTAAGTATCTGGAATACATGCTTGATTCTCCTTCAAGTGAGGAGCTGCTAGGAGCTGGGCTATCACTTTATAGCATGCTGGGGTGTTCTTGCCTTCCAGATGCTTAACACCAGGAGGCTTTCCATAACTTCCTCCACAAGCAGAACTGTAAGACTTATACATTGCCTGTTATGCTGATACATACCCTTTTTATTAGTCTGTTGCATACAATAAGATGTGATTTTTATTTTTTTAACCTTCTGAGATGAGCTGGCACTGTCTAAAAATAGGAGGAAGTCCTACATCTTATATCCATAATTATGGAACTACAAGAATTGTGACGATCCATTACCCCATTAGCAAGAAGGGAGTGAGAGGAGATGGGTGCTGGTGGGAGCCCCTCTTGTTTAAACACATGAGGCTCACTCAAATGGGAGGGAGTTTCTGCTGGAAACAACACATCTGACTAATAAGGTGTAAGTCGAATGTGCCATAGGGAATAATGGCCAAGGACGTGTTAAAGCTCACTTCACCTGTTTCAGCAAAAGCAGAGATGAGCAGAACTAATATACTGTCTTTCTGAAGCCTTAAGAAAGGAGAAGCTTTGGTCTTTGTATTTTAGCACATGGCTTAAATCTTATGTAACTTGTATACTTTTAAATGTTTAACATGCAGGAATAATGTGAAATATCAACATCCAGCTGGAACTCATCTCTTGCAGGGGATTGTCGCTGTAACAAAGCCACTGCAGTTTGAGTGAGTTGAAGGCCATTTCTTGGCAGCTGCTCTCCTTAAAGCCAGGGAAGGATGTTGGCTAGCCAGTGGTTAACATAACAGGAAAGAGATTTTGGTAGAATTTCAAAATTATATTTAAGTGGAGTTTGTTTTTTCTGGTCTTGAGGGGTAGAGTTTTGGAGGAAACAATAGTAGGAGACAGAAATGTGAGAATTATTCAGAGGTGTTTACTCTAAGAAGGGGTTCTTAATGTATCAGCACATTGTTTCTTCAAAGAAGTCTGGTGGGGAGTAGATGGAAGTACCTGAAGCTGGGGCTGGAGTTTGTGGAAGGTGAGACCCTTCCCCTCACACTGCAGGCTCTTCCTGACACTACCTCTGGTCTTTCAGACTCTCCGTGTGTGTGAATTTTTTTTTTAAACAACACCTTCCAGTCCTTTGAGCTGGACTTAAGCTGTTTGTCCACCTTGGAGGAACTGAAGAATTACATTCCTATGCTCGTACCTTGGGGAAGGAGGGGGCTGGCATGTTAAAGCATCACTGCTCAGGCAGATGAGCATTGAGGTGCGATTCCTTGGCCTGCGGCTCCCAGAGCCTTCACCAGACCTGTGTGAGGGCCTGACTCCATTGCAGCCCTGCACCCCCAGGGGAGCTGCTGCAGGTGTCCCCACCCAGCCTGCAGGCTCTGTGCCCCACCTGACTGGGTGGCAGTACCCAGTTGGGGTAATTGTGAGCTTGGGGATGCTCAGGTTCAGCCCTTTTCTCCTGTGGCAGCACACATGGAGTGCAGGTGTGGCAGGCTGGCCCCAGCCTTTCCTTGGGCACCTCTTGTTCCCTTGGCTGCACATCAGCCCTACCCTGCTGTGCATCCCCACATTGTAGCACTCTTGTCCTTTCCTCATGCTGCAGTTCTGTGGTGGGTGCTCTGTGCTGTGCCACTCATGCTTCCTGCATCATTCCAGCTGGGTCTCAACATGCATCCTCCACCTTGTGGGTTGAGGTTTTTGCTTTGGTTCACCTTGTTCTATAGACCACCTGCTGACATCGTGTCCATCTTCCCCTTGTGCAGGTGGTCAGATGCTGTGGGTGACCTAATTGTCAGGGGCAAGGCTGTCTGTGCAGGCATGGAAACTCGATGGGTAACCTAAAAGCCTGTATGTTTGGCCAGTGGGCTGGAATGGGGCCAGTTTGCACTCTTGTAGGTTTTTAGAAATGGGATGCTGCAGTATGAGGGCTTTGTGTTGCATCGAAGATTGAGGTGTGGGGTCTGAAATGCTTGGGGATATTAAAGTGAGTTTTACTGTTGGGATGGACAGTTAAGAATGTGCCAGGCACTTCCAGTCATACACAATACGTTGATTTATTGACAGTTTGCGTCAGAGTAATGAGATAATGCAGGTTCAAATCATTTAATATCTCTTAAAAAGTTCCTGTACCACTGTAATGACAAGATAATTTAGAGTGTAAGAGGGTTGATTATGTACAATACAAATAAACTTTTAATTTTGATCTTGTGAGGCAACTCACTTAACTGTAGCTTTCATGGGTTTAGGGACTGAAATCTTCCCAGACGTAGGGGTATTTTTGGTGCCAATTTGAGATAAAATGCTAAACAGAACTTAAAGCTGGAAAGGGTAATAAATATTTCATGTTAGTATTAAATGTACATGAAATACTGTGGTTGCCTTCTCAGAGGGAGAGCAGCAGGAACAGAATAGCAGTGGCTTTTGAAGGGTTGGCAGCTGTCCTGAGGCCAAAAGGGGTCCATCTGTGTAAATCTTGGATGTTCTTGCTCACTTCTAGCTAAAGCAGATGTAGGGACAGGGGGCTGAGGCTGAAGACTGCTGTTTAAATCCTAAAAGGAGCAGTGAGGACAAATCTGAGCTGTCAGGCTTTGTCATGGCTCCCCTGCAGTCAGGATTGTGATGGACTCTTTTTTTTAACAGAATAATGCTTCCATATATATGAGGTAAAAATCTTGTAATACAGTAAAAATCCCTTTTCCTTCCAAATACTCCATAGCATATTAACCTTTCTTGTGGAGGGATATTAATTAGTATGTAGCTAGAACCCAGTACAGCAACATGGGATTTTTTTTAAACTTTTTTATTGCAGTGACTGTACTGGAAGAACAGAGCTGCTCACCCAATCTTCATTAGTAAGTAAAATGAAGAAGAATCTGAAGAGCAAGCAACTTTTTACATGAGGCCACCACAAGCCATCTTCAAAATGTCCAGTGGTGCTGTTGCTGTCACCTGCTGAGGCAAGGTGGTCTTAGCAGGTTGAATTTTTTTTCGGGGACAATTCTCATGGCTTGTGACAGAGCAAGTACATGTGCTATTCTTAGCTTACGCAACCTAGAGCTCACGCTTTTCCCCTGCCCAGTGTGGATCTTCTCCACAGGCTGCAGTCCTTCAAGAAAAAATCTGCTCCACCCTGGTCTCTCCAGGGGCAGCCAGGGAGTCTCTGCTCGGGCACCCAGAGCTGCTCCTCTCTCTGCCCTGGGTGCTCGTAAGGCCCCTCACCCTTTTGCTGGCCCCTCACCCTTTTGCTGGCCCCTCACCCTTTTGCTGGCCCCTCACCCTTTTGCTGGCCCCTCACCGCTGTGGAGTTTTCCCCTTCTTAAATCTGTTACCACAGGGGCTCCACCTGTGTCAGTGATGGGCTCAGCTGTGTCCTGCGGTGGGGCTGCTGTGGAACCGGTTGGAACCGGCTGTGTGAGGCACGAGGCAGCCCTGAGCTCTCCTCACAGAGATTGCCGCCAACACCTGGGCACGGCCACCTCATACACCAAGTATCAAGTGTGTTAGCTTCCTTCAAAATTGCCTCTCTACCCTCTTCTGTAGATGCTTCTAACATTGGCATGGTTGGATATCCTGGGGTACAGAGGTGAGGCTGGAAGTGCTGTGGTAGGTAAAAAGGGAAATGGCCAGTGGAGAAACTGCCATTTCCATGTGGCGGATGGCAGGAGGCAGAAGTAGGAGGTGGCCTGCAGTATGGCTGGAGTCCAGCTAAAATGAGAGGTGCACCAGCCAAGAGGGCACATGGCAGTGCAGCGAATGGCTGGGGTTTCATTATTGCACTCCAATAAATACGAGGAAATGAATATTGTCTCTCCACTTCCACAAACTGAAGAAAATACAGTACTTAAATATGGCTTTTGCCTTAACTGCAGCTATACTTAAGTGAATTAAACTATGAGTTTGATTCATAATTGGTATTTCTGTTACCACAAAGTACAGCCATTCTCTTTTCAAATACATTAAGCCATAAGAAACTGCTTTATACCAGCTAAAGCTTCATAATACATTTATGTGTTATTGGAAGCATAATTCACATGCAGGGTGTTATTAAAACCTTACCAGCTTCCAGTTAAATCTTTGTACAGTGATTTAACTCCCTTCTCATTCTTTACGTGACATTTTCATAATAATTAAATGTGAATGTGTCCTTACAGTCTTTACCCAGAAGTTCTGCGGTGCACAGGAAAGGCAGCAATAGTTCTGTTGGTCTCAGATGCTGTAATAAAATTGTGTCCATGAATTAGATCTTCCTATCCAGCAATTGCTCTGAATAGATCAAACAAATGCTACTCTTAAGTAATGGAAATATGGTATGTTATAGGCTATGCTATGAATGCTAATAATGTAATTTTTCTCACAGATATTAAAAGTTTCTCATTTTGTATTACGCCACTCCATGACATGCAATTCTTTCCTGCTGCTAAATCTAAGCAGTTCTATTATTAGCATGAGAAAAGACCTGAATTACTAGGGATTGCATTTAAATGTGTAAAATCTCTATTTCACTATTTCCTGTATGATTATTTTATCCTTGTTTCTATTACAGATTATAAGGATGTTGGATGGAATTTTTTAGCTAAGCTACTGACTAGTATATAATTTATGAAATCTGGTTGTACAAGCAAAATAAGATGATAACAAGTCCAAGAGTAAATTTCTTCACTTAGAATTATTGAATACTGTACTGTCTGATTTTTTTTTTTAAATTTGTTACGGGGGCTGTCAGATGTGGCACAGAAGCTATGAGAGGCCTTCTGGGATGACAGCGGGAGGCTAGGTAGGCACCAAGAGCATCTTAAATGGTGGGCAACTGAATTAAGTCAATAATGTTCCAAATGTAACCATAACACACATTTGTACTTGTTTATTACAATCTTTTTGCATGAAGGTAGAGCTATGATAATCAAATTTCTGTCAGAGGCATTTTTAAGATTTTATTATTTTTCTATCATATGAAGTTTGGCATTTTAGGGGTTTTTCTCTCATTTCTTAAAATATATGGGTTTTATTAACAGGTAGGGGAATCTGTATATCAATCACACCTTCCATTTACTCTTCCCCAGTCACTAGGCTATATCAGTTTTCTGTCGGTACACAATATCAATTTTTTTTTCAAACTATTATTAACACCCCGAGAATTATAGGGGGTTTTGCCCAGACTTCCAGTTGGGGGTTGGGAGTTAGTCCAGGTCTTCAAAGATTCTGGATCCTGCTTATTGAAAGATCTGTGATTCCCTATCAGCAAATATTAGCTTAGAGAGGATATAATGTATTTTGCAGATGGTACTAGACATTAAAGTAAAACCGTAAATAAAGCTTCTTAAGATTATTCTAGTAGCTAATAATTCACAAAAGTGAGGCAACACAGATCTTTTAATATCTCCAGCTGAAGGATGGACAGACTTATTGAAAATAGTAAATCAAATATGGAAAACACTTATGTCGATTAATATAAGAATAACTTGGTTCAAAATATAGCTTTTAAAATTTGTAATTTATCTTGGAAGTCGTATGTAATGATAATCTTGGTCTTTCAATTGTTCTGTGAAAACATTCCAGGTAAGCTACCTTCACATTGTGTTGGATTAGTGGGACACTAGTAAAATATTTGACCATAATAACACCAGGTACTTTCAAATGACACTTTGCAATACAAAGTAAATTTTTAAAATAGATCTTGAATCTTGAGCAATGAGCTAGTATTTAATTGCCAGATTTTCAATGCATAATGCATTAGGCAGAGGGATGTTACCAGAATGAATTTAATAATAAAGAAGGAAGATTTGAAATAGTTTGGTTTTTACATATCTTCTCTCCAGATTAAAGAGACCTTACAATAACCTTAACCATTTTACTTGTGATAGTAGCAAGCTATGGCTATTTTTACATAAAATCCACACTGAAAATAGAACACAGCAGATGATTCAGTCAGGTCAAAATGACAAACTTTCATAAAATGTTGTCCCTCTGTCTTCACTAGCCATAATTATTGCTGTCAGCTAAACTTTTGGACAAATATTATATGTCTTTTGTTTTAAAAACAAAGGATAAACTACTCAGGGTAAAAAAAAAAATACTTCAAGTTCATGTTAGAGATAGAATATTACTTTTGACAGATTGCTGCGTAATCTTGTGTACTCTCAGATCTCAAAAAAGTACAAGGTCAAAAATATTGTTTCTGACTTATCTATTTTAATAGAAATATTGTCAGAAGAAAAAGACAATCAAATTTTGACACTTGTACTGGGACTGTCATCAAGGGCCTCCATAAAATACAACACATCAGAAACATAAGGCAAAAAGTCGTAAGTGTAATGCTCATTCAATACTTCCATAAGGTATAGATCATCTTACAGTGCTAAGTTTTGTGTTCAGGACACTAATATGATAAGAAGTATCAGCCCCTTGACAACCTTTGCTATGGGTTTCAGGAGATGGTCTTTAAAAAAAAAAAAAAGGCAAAAAGACCCCCAACAACCAAACAGAAAACCAAACAACAAAACCATTTCTAGCCATCAGTGTGACTCAAGAGGCATTTCACTGTCAACGGAAACTAGGGCTAGAGGGAAACTCAAGCACCCAGACTGCATTTGATATTGCTTTTCCTGCAGCAGAAGGAGGCCTCAATGAAGAAAGAATTGAGCACTGTACCAAGTTGTAACAACTCCAAGTAGGGTGCTGGGAGCAGGATATCAAGATAAGGTGAAAGCTGTGTCAAAAACTGAAGATGAAGAGAGCATGTGACATCTGAAGGGGATTCTGTCTAGAACCAGAGAAACTGAATCATTAGGATTATGTCTAGCTCAAGGCATGCAGGTGAAGGAGATTTAGAATAGTTACCCAGTATGTTTCTAGATTAGATACGCTTACGGGCCTTTGTGATAGTTAAGATTTAGCATGGTCAAAAAGTATCTGAAAGAGCAGGGGAAATCTCAAGACCGGTACCATCCATTAATACTGTGTTCAGTTTTGGGCCCCTCACTACAAGAAGGACATTGAGGTGCTGGAGCGTGTCCAGAGAAGGGCAACAAAGCTGGTGAGGAGTCTGTAGCACAAGTCTTATGAGGAGCAGCTGAGGGAACTGGGGTTGTTCAGCTTGGAGAAGAGGAGGCTGAGGGGAGACCTCATCGCTCTCTACAACTACCTGAAAGGAGGTTGCAGAGCGGTAGGTGCTGGTCTCTTCTCCCAAGTGACAGGTGATAGGAACAAGAGGAAATGTCCTCAAGTTGTGCCAGGGGAGGTTTAGATTGGATACTGGGAAAAACTTCTTCACTGAGAGGGTTGTCAGACACTGGAACAGGCTGCCCAGGGAGGTGGTTGAATCACTATCCCTGGAGGTATTTAAGACATGTGGATGAGGTGCTTAGGGACATAGTTTAGTGGTGGGCTTAGCAGGGTTAGGTTAATGGTTGGACTTGATGATCTTAAAGGTCTTTTCCAACCTAAACAATTCTATGATTCTTTAGCATCTTCAGTCTTACTGTGGAATGGCTAGAAGTATAACAATAGAGGTAATGATGCCTAGGAAGGAGGGCTAGGAGCAGCACTGAGGCAAAGCCAGTTCAGTAGAGCTTGCAGTGCTTTGATGGGCACAATGGGAGATAAACTCAAATTAAAAAGGAGCTGCTTGCCGTGTCCTCTGCTGCAGAGTGAGTTTTGTCAGTTCACCTTGGGGCACCAGATGGACATGAAGTCTGTTCAGAAGCCATTAGGAAGCACTATGGTGAAGCTAGTGCTGAAGGCAGTCAAATGACTATCACCCTTGTTAGATGCATACCAGTCCAATGATGTGATGATAAGGTACTCCCCAAAAAAGTCACGCTAGGGGAGGATACATTGTACAAGCTGTCCAGACTACAGTGTAGACAACTTTTTCGAACAGAAGAAAACCTACAAACATGCTACAGTAGATCTTTTTTGGCACTCATGAAGTATGTTTTGCTACCATAGACTCTTTGAAGGGAGGGGGGGAAAAAAAAGGTATTTCCAGGACATTTAAGAGGTGACAAAAGATAGATGCTACATGTAGGTATATAGAATACATGATATGATGATGATATGTCCACAACCTGGTTATGTATTAATAGATTGCAGGCCAAACAAGTGGAAAAAGACACAAAAACTTGATAAAACTTACCAAAGGAGAAGAGGTAACAATTAGTGTGGAGCCTAAATAGAGGAGAGGATATTGCAAAGGAAATTAGTTTAGATTCTGCAATGTTCCCTTTTTTTCAAAAGAATCTAGTTTACTTTTACAAGTATGGAGCCCTTTCATTTTATTTCCAGAGCACAGACGAAGGTACATATTTCGTCTTTACCACTCAGTTCATAAATACCTCATCTTTCTCTCGCTGAAATATTTGCTGGAAATCAAGGGTGAATTCTTTGCTTAGCATGCTGACAGGGGAGATAACTGCTTTATATGTAATTTTTTTCCTTTCTCCAGGGTTTGGCTGTGGGTTCCTTGTTTATTTTGGAGTTCCAATCAGAGACATCTCCGTATTTCAAAGATAATTTAGTTGTGCTAAAACCCCAAATCAGTATGCTCTCTAAAGTGAAAAGAAAGCTACATTTTTTTCAATATTTGTTTTGCATATTTTCCAACAACTGAGGAGAAAAAATGCTACTTAACAAGTATTTTGATAGAAAATGCTGCTCAGGGAATAGACTTTAAAAACCAGCTCTTCTTTTGGAGGGAAGAAATGTTGATCTGATGTTATTGAAAACTCCAAAGTAAACAGCTGCTGTTCTGTTCACTTTTTTTTAAAAGGGCAGGATTGTTTTCTGTTTCTAAAACATGCAGTTTCATTAAAGAGAAGATAATTGATGATAAAAGCATGGGGAGAGTGCACATTTTGATCTTAAATGCTATGTAAGTGACATACTATCAGAAGAAAACTGCATTGCCTAGTTTAGCTGCATAAACTTTAAGAGCAGGCTGGAAGCTGCTGATATTTTCTACCAAATCAGTTCTACAGCTTATAAGCAGTATGGAGGCTTAATTGTTTCCTTATGCTCCATTTGACAAATATACTAAACATTAACAATCAATAAGCTACCAGTGTGCCAGACTGTTCCTTAATATGGAATGTCTGCTGTGTCTTAATTTTTGCCTTGAACAGGTATTTTCACAGAGCCAACTCATAATATCTCACAGTCTTAGTGCAATCCCAACTAAACATTTTGATACTTAGTCCCTTGACTGCCTCTTTGAGCTCCTTTGCCAAGGGGTTCCTCCATAACCTCTCAGGGAATATGACTTGCACCTGGACCTGTACAGATGTCAGTGTGAGACAAGTCACGTGGAATGCCTGAAGGATGCAATAAATATTGCATGCAATGCAAATTCTGTTGACAGTGATATCCAAGGAAGAGTGGAATTCTTATATAGCTATTTGAAGGACTTTGTATGGAAATGAACTACTAGTAGTGCTGTAAGAATTGCCATTTTGCATCAGACCATCAAGTTTGATTTCTTGCCCTTAGCAATGCCTACTGTTTTATAATCTGGTTATTCAGGGAATGAAGGACTACCCTTCTATGAATACACCCATCTAAGTCACTCAGAGAGAAGGGGTACTTGTTCAGGGAAGAGGGGTAGATACCTTGTTGATTTTTTTTTTTTTTTTTTTTGCAAGCTGTAACCTCCTTCTCTGAAAGATGAGATTATGATATCCTTGAAACACACACAGCTACACAGGTCTAATTACTGCACTTAAAAAAAAAAAAAATCCCTGCAAATATTTTGTGTCCATTTCTTTAACTACAGTTGGAAGAATTTTTTACCTGATCCATCTTAAATTTACTTGTCTTTAGTTTATCAGATATTTTCCGTGTACACCAGCTGAAGAAGACTATGGTTTTCTCATCACATTTCATTTTCAAGTGCATTAGTTAAAACTCTTTAAGTTGTTTAATGTGACTAGTGTTTAGAAAGACATATGCATTCTCTTGGGTTTGGTTGGCCTTCACTTGAGTTTCAATTGGGGCCCTAGCTACTGGGCAAGGTGAATCAGACTCATATGGACTGCAGCTGGGAGCCTGGATGCACAGAGTAAGCTGCGCTATCTGCAGTCTGGTCAGACATAATCAGTGTTTAGACATTTACTTCTCATATTTTAAGCTGAGCAAGCATAGTTGCAATGTAGTTTATCAACTTACTGGTTAGCTCCTCTGCAAAGTGTGAATGTTATGACTAAATGACATGTAAACATCCCCTGTAGGTATCAATGGGAGTTTTGCACAAGTGTTTGCATGCAGTTTTATGATCCACAGTAAATATTAATCACATGCAAACTTTAATGGCACCACTATTAAGTTCTCTTTTATTCTAGAGAAAGCTGTTCGTTCTAAGTATTTTTACTTATGTTTATCTTCTAATTATTCCTTTTCCTTCAATTCCTTACAAGGAACATTCAGGACATAGGACCTATAGTCCATTTCATCCAAAAAATATGTCAAAGCATGTGAGAAGCTATATAGACAAGAATTAGACTATGAGAATATAGTTTTTTCCTGCAGTTTTCACTAACAGCTGTTTGAAAACAGTAATAGCCAGTGAAAATATGGAAAGATGTGTGGAACTTGGGGCCCACTATATACGTTGATTAAATTCATAAGAAGATGACTTCCTGTTCAGGAAAGCTTGGTCAGCCAGCCAGAGAAAAGAGGAAAAGACAGTTATCTGGCTTTATTTTCACTACTCAAATCTTGTGTGTTTCATCTTCAAGGTTCAGTAGTGTGTTGACACTAAAGCTTTATCAGGATCTGTATAAATTGAAAGTCTGTCCTGGGGAGAAGCTCACAACACATTTCCGCAGAAATCACCCCTGGCAGTGGAAACTTAAATGCAGCTTAATTGCACAAGTATAGGCAAAACTCAAGGCACCTACATGCTGCAGCAAGGGTAGCTTAAAATAACATATTCACAAACTGCTCAGTTCTGGTAACAACTGATAACCAGCGTTAATGCATAACACAGCAAAGCAATTATGTACATTTTTATCCATCCCCTCTCTACGAGGAACCAAAAATGTTGTTCTTTCAAAAAGTTCTACTGCAGTGTATGAGACTTGACTAGACATCGGCGTGATGAGATAAAGTATTTAATTGGGGCTTTAGCATGCTAACAACTTAATTATCACAGTATTTGGGATTTGGTGACTAGGGAGCCATTAAAGATTATCTTTCCTGAAGAACTTGAAAATGGTATGTCCTTTCCACTTGCTTTCTTCTAAGCCTCTTCTTCTCAATATCCTATTTACCTTTTGGAATCTTCTTGTTTTTCTCTGTGTCTAGTCTCCAAGGGGAAGCTTATCTTGGAGTTGTTCTCCTAGGTTAAATACATTGCCTCCATCTATTTTTCTAGTCAGATGAAAGCCTCTACTTATCTAAAGGGGTTTGAGGCTGTATTAACTTGTGCTTTTTCTCCCTCTGCAATACACTGCCTGCATTCAGAAGACAGCTACAATCAGGGAGGCAGTGGGAGTTTACTGCTTGGTAGGTTTACAGTGTGGGTCATGCTGCAAAAAAAAAAAAGAGATCCACGTGGATGTCCAGTGACTCTCACAGGTCCTGGGAGCATCCCACTTTCCAGATGTGTACGTTCCAACTTTTTCTTATTAAGTGATAGGAAAGGTGGAGACACTTATCTTAAAAAAATCGGAAGAGCTACAAACTAGTTGTCTCTCCCAATTTTATGTTCTGCATCCAATAGAATGGGGACTTCGTTACTGCTGCATACTGGTTATGGTCCAGCTCACTCAGACTACCTCTGCATTTCCAGAAGCAGAAAAAAATTATCACAATAGAGCAACAGCAGCAGGATACAGCTGAGGGCAATGCCTAATGTTATATGGTCTTGAGGATGAGGAAGTGTAAAGGAAAAGTTTAAAAAGAGGCTAAGCGTTGAATCTCTCCAGTCTGACAAAATAGTCTGAAATACACTGCTTCATTTTCATGTTTGTGGAGATTGTTGATCCAGTCCTAAGCCTGCAGTTGGACACAACTGGGAATGTGCTAATTTACAAACTGAAAGCGCTTGTAATTTTTTGCTGGTGTTTAATACACACGTATTCAATTCCTCCTTCATGGTTACCAAAAATACCAAGCTTTATTCACATTTCCTTTTTGGCCAGTAAGGGGAAAGAATAGAGGGTGACATGTTTTTACTATTTAGTAAGTGTTTAGTATTTTAATACTGTATATGCTGCATAATGAATATCACTAGGATCGTCTTGATAGAGCTGTAGCTGTCAGTGGGTGAGGCAATTACTGAGTGAGGGCATAGAAATACTCTTGAATCAAGACTCTGCAATAAGAAGACATATTTATAGGTACTAGAGAGAATATATTTCATAGTAAAACATAATTTATTATATTTATGCAGATTTGGAAATTGCTGAACAGCTGGGCAGTCAAGTTACATGGCTGTGTATGTGGGTATCTGCTTGTGCTTTATCTTCTGCAGGAGTAGATGGAATCCTACACCATCTGTTTGCAGAGATGGGTTCTACCAGTTGGAGAATGAAATAGCCTTCCCTTAGGTACTCCCATCAAGCACCTGTTCAGCAGTCACCCTAAAAACCCTGCTACACCACTTACCACTTTTTTCCTCTGCACAAATATTTCTCACCCCTGGATTCTTAGAGTGCCGAGTTTTATGCCTTTCTGAGGAGTGGGACACGGAGGAGATTATCTTGTTGACTTCAATCTGTTTTCCCATAATGCTTGACTCTTACTGACAGTCATTGTCTTCCATTCTTTCATCCTACTGGTAGGCTATCTGTGCCTCAGGATAGTCTTTAAATCAAAGAGCCTGATCTTCTGATGTGCTGATCTCCTACCATTCCGCTTGGCTTCAGTTAGCATTGTGAGTGCTCAGTGCTACTGAAAATGAGCCTCCAAGTGTGTAACTGGTAGCATGTGTTCTTTGTTAGCACTGCCTCTGGCTTACTTGTGCTGATTTGCTGCTTTAGTATCTTTGAAATTTCTTAGCTCGCTGAATCACAATTCATTTCCTATTGGACTTTATGATTGTATGGGAAAAGCTTTGTCTTGTGAGAGACAAAGGGAAAGAATATACTGGGTTTGAGTTCCTATTTGTTTTACCCTTCCCTTCCTGTTACTCTCTAATTTAGTGACCTGAAGGGTAAAGGTAAACTGTTATACAGAAGAAGCAAAATATTTTGTTTTACTCTGTTTCCATGATGCGATGAGTTGCTTACCACTAGTATTTGTACAGGCTTATTGAATTTGAATTCAGAGGACTAATTGGGGTTGAAATTTTCATTCTGTGTTTTCCTAATGTAATTTTCCTAACATGTGTCCAGTTAGCCAGATCACCGCCACATATGACCTGTAACCTAAGGCTGACCAGGACACTTTCTAAATCATATTGGCTTAAATGTGTAACTGCTTATATGTACAAAGATCAATGACATTCTGCAGTGGACAGGCCTAACATGTCAAGACCATCTCTGCAGTTCTGTGGTCACATAGTGAGGTTAAAGAAGCTGAAAACTATCGCTAGGTCTAAGCTTCCTGAGCCAGATATGCAAGATTCACAGCAAAGCTACCAGCTTGTTTTGAGAAATCTCTTCTTTGCCATTTAAGACACTGAACTTCTGCCTTTAATCAGGCTGGTAACTGGAGGTTGCTGGCTGCAGCTATCTGTGCTTGTTCCTAGAGGCCAGCATATCTCAGAAAGCTGGAAATTCAATGCAGTGACAAGTGCTAAGGGATAAAAAGGGATCCTACCAGATGTCCAAAGATGATGATGATGAGAGCAGAAGGGCACTCAGGCATTATAATTTTACAAGGATTTTTGGAACGTTGTGAATTCAGCACAAGGATGAATATTAATGGGTACAGCCTACCACCATATCCTTCTAGGACACATGAGAGATGCCCCTAAAATTGACCCAGGACAGACCAACTTGCTGGTCTCCGAATAGATCTTTTTAATACAGCACCAAACCAGTTGTCCAGCAGATTATTTCCTTTGGAGCAGCTGTACACCCCATGGTAGAATTGGCATGGCAAAAATTCTCCCTCATCTGTGCTTTCAGGTAAGTTGACAATTAAGAACACAAAAGGCAAGAATATAGCAGTGCATTACTAGCCTTCCTAAGGTTCTTGTGACCAAAGGCTGCTCATGAGGTATGCCAGCTAAGCATGTTTGTCTGCCTGTCTCAGTTATATTCCCTTGTAATCCAGCACCATTGTTTCTGCAGGAGTTAGTTCTTTTGGCATGCTACATAACTGCAGTATTTCAATCACATAGCATAGAGGATGTAAACTAATGGGATTTTACATTCTTTCAATAAGGTGTTACTGAAACTGGAAGACCACAGCAAAATGGCAACAGGGCAACCGTCTGTAGCTATATAAAAGAGATGGTGGGATGCACTATAGCTGTAATGATTGCCTGCTTAGCATATGCTAACATAATTCATCCTCAGAACAACTTTGTCCTATGATGAAGGCAGGTTAAATGATGTTGCAAACATTGCTCAGAGAGAGAGATGGCACTGTAGTCCTCTAGCTGTGAGTCCCAGTAAGGACAAACTGTGCGTATAGAAGCTGGGAAAAACGCAACCTTTAATTGCTATCTTATCTTTCTTATTTATCTATTTCAGCTGAGAGCAGTGCCTTCTAACTGAACCAAGATAATTTCAGAATGGAACAAAACCAGCGTGGGCTCAAGTAAATACATAAAAGGTGAGTTGAGGTTGCTACACCATAGAAACATATTAGAAAAAACCCACTCCATTTCTGCCCCCTCTTAATCCCCCAAAACATCATTTATTTGCACTAGAAGGGCTTTCTATTGTAGTGACATGTGGTCTGTGATTATCTATTGAAAGAAAAAGCTACAGAACACTCAAATCACAATCTAAAATCAATGCATCAAGTACAGTGGTCAGACTACTTCTTGTCCTCCATGACTGTTTGTGGTGGTGATGATAAAAAAAACTTGGCACTTCCAAAGCAATTAATGTCATTAATGTGCTATAAAAACAATTAATTAAGCTTCCTTAGGAAAAACATCTGTGCCTTTTGCCTCCCACATCTTTCCCTTTTGCAGTCAAGTTTTGAACCCTGCAGATCTGGGAGACAGTTTGTATGAAAGAATTTGGGAGAGATTCTCTTACGTAGCAGGTACAGCTGGCAGGGAGGGTGAAAAAATTCTTTACGATAATTTTTCCACTTACCTTTTGGCTGTTGAATGAATCAAAATAAGGTAAGTTAGAGGCTAGTTTGGCATATGGCTGACTCCACAGTGATTTTCTATGGGTGGTTTTGTGGTTAAGAACAGCATTCAGCACTGCAAATGGAGCCCCAGATGTGCCAGCCCTGACTAGTACCTGACCATTCCTCTGTGTGGCAGGAACTGGGTAGGCCTGTTTAATCTGTCCTAAATGACTCATTTTAGAGGACGTTTTCTTCCTATATGGTTGAGGCTCCTCTAACATCCTGTTATCTTTCCAGACTGGCATGTGAGGGAGTGAGGTGGCCTTGCTATGTACAGCAAAGTTGTCTTTGCTAAACTTGGGCAGTTTCTGAACTTGAATTTAAAATAAGAGTTTCTCACGGTATCTATAGGAAAGTGGTCAGCTGATGGCATCATCAGCATAGTTTGATTACCTAAATTAGATTCCAATTGTTCACCTCCATTTTCTAGCACCTACTTTAAAATTAAATTAAAGGTGAAATGAGATACTGAATGGAGTCCCAGCAGTAAGCAATAAATGGGGATAAATCTAACATGATGGAAAGAAGCAACCAATACATACAGAGAGAGCTGGGAAAGGAAAAGAGATCCTGATTTGAGGAAGTGACACAAATGAGCTGTTTGTGCCAAATCCTCAGATTAACTCTAACTGGAATTGGGCGGTGATAGATTGCGTAGAATTAAGGCCTAGAGCCACAGAGGTAGTTAGATGTCTGACTCTGGTTGTAGTAACTGAGTTATATGCCTAAATACCTTTGAAAACCTGGTCCTTAAAATGCTTAAGTGCAGCTGTTGTAGAATTTGTAAACCTCCCATAGTTACTAAAGAAGTAAACAGGTAGGACATGACAAATACATTGGCTTTGGCAAAATAGCTGCTGAAGGGAAGCTCTGGCCAAGCTAGTCACAGCTGCCTTCTGATTACCCAGGAAAGGGTGAGGTGATTTCTTTACTACTAAACGCTTAACAGGCAGGTTGACCTCCATGGCTGATACAGTTTTAACCCAGGTGAGAGAGCGGCTTTATAAATGGACAGCTTTCACTCAAGGTTTGCATTAACGAGAGCAAGCTGGGAGTTTGTCTGTTGTTGGGGAAGTGTGGAAGGATATGGATGTGCTCATTAAGGTTGGTTCACAGATGAAGCTATATTGATGATGTGTAGTGTTAGTAGTATTTCTGTTCTCAAAATATTGTGTGTACAGTGCTGGCTTTCTAATACTAATATATTTCAGAATACCATAGAATGGTTTAGGTTGGAAGGAACCTTAAAGATCATCTAGTTCCAACCCTCCTGCTATGGGCAGGAACACCTTCCACTAGATAAGGTTGCTCAAAGCCTCATCCAACCTGGCCTTGAACGCTTCCAGGGCTGGGGCATCCACAACTTCTCTGGGCAACCCATTCCAGTGTCTCACCACCCTCATGGTGAAGAATTTCTTCCTAATATCTAAATTAAATATGTAATCTAAATTTCTAATTTCTTCCTAATGCCTAATCTAATATTTTCACTTATGTGTGTTTTGCTGTCTCTAAAGCAGGCCTTGTGCTTCATGATATTTGCGTATTCAGGATAGTGAATGCATGCTGTATTTGTTTCCTTTTTTTAATTATTTTTTTCTTCATACTCAGTAGAAATCCTTTCTCTTTGTTTTAAATTATTGAACTAATGTGGACCTTGAAGTGTTATGAGGATTAGTTTAAATATTTGTACAGTGCTTGCTTTGAAAATGTAGAATACTATTTAAGTGCTAAGATTTAAATATGGGCTGTGAAGAAAGTGCTGCTGATTGACTTTTCAGAGGCAGCATGTTAGATAACACTGAGTTTGTTGTTTAAAGGTAAAATGAAGGCCACAGAAAACTCTTCCGAAGTATGAACAGTAGAAAGAACTTCTTAATGACTTTGTAGAAAATAATATGCCTCTGTTTGATTTATGGATGCTTAAAAACCTTTAGGGCTTGATATGGATTAGTAGATTATACAGAATATTTAAGGGATGGCAATGGGAACAGCAGTCAAAGCCCATCCCTGGCCTGGGACTATCTCTTGTGTCACTACTGATGCCACAAATAATTGGTACTTCACAGTTTTTTGTTATTTTCAATTTTGATCCATGCATGCAAAACAAACGGAGCAAACAAACAAAACCTTTACTACATGCACTACAGCCCCAAGGACAAGGAAATACAGATGAGCAGGCCTTAGACAGAAAGGTTATCATTTTTCCTCTGAATGAAATACTGTTCTGTAGAACTGTATAGCATAGATATGAATGGGTTAAATATATTGTCAAGGCTCCAGAAAAACATCACAATTTAATTCAAATTTTCTTCAGGGGTAATGCAAGTGTATAGATTTTGGTGTTGTATTCTATGCAGCAGGCATAAAACCCATTCTGCAAATTTCCTTTCATTAATAAATAATTATAATGGAAACTTTATAGTATATGTGCATAAGGATTTATGTGTTCCTAGTTTTTTCCACTTTAAACAGTGACCTTTCAAAGTCTGCCTGAAAAATAGCATTGATGACTTTTTTGCAGAATGTGCAATAAACATTTAAAATGTTTCCTCTGTTAGCTTTTTATACAGACACATTTCAGAAGGTTAAAAACTTTAAGTATGAAATGCCTTCTTCTGACTGGAGTGGCATTTTTTTGTTTGTTTTCTTTCCTAAGAACTGAGAATATTTCAGACTAATCTGAAATGAGTTTTTGTGTTCCCCAAGCCAACTGCAAAATCAATTATTTGTATAGCCCTAGTCTTAACGTGTATCATCTGCTATTATGTATTCTCAGGTGGACAGTAGTCCTCTGATGTGCTGGCACGTTTTCAAACAACCTAAGTGATAGTTTATATTGGTTTGATTCTGTCATTTACTATTTCAAAATAAAGATGGAAGCAAATATATTTTCTATTTGTTTCAGCAAGAAGCTTTGTTTCACATAACAGTATTTTACTACACTTCATCCGACATAAAATAATTCTCGTAACATATTCTGAGTAGGATGCTGTAAGGAAGTTTTAAAAGAAAGGGAAAAATATGTTCTCAAAGGGACCAGCACTTCTAAAGAGAATGAAAGGCCAATGAATAGGTGGTTAGGATTTCTGTCTCCTTTTCCTTTACCTTTCCCAAGAGATTTTACAAACATATTTTGATAGAATATATAGTTATCAGCACTATGAATCACAGAATACCTGTACCTTGCCAAAAATGTGATGTCATAGTGCAGAAGCTGTCAATAACAAGACGTATTTTCTATTCTGGAGGACTCCTTAAATCACAAAATGGAGTGAAAATTTAAATTTTTGATTCAATGCAGGCCTAGGCATAATTTAGGCACTATTTTTGCTGATTAGCTAGAGAAACAGATGCATCATGTGAGAGTGTGCTGGATTTGGAGAACTTGTAACTGAGATAAGTGTTGCTGCATGAAAACATCTAGGGATGGCTAGCACTGGGTAGAAAGCATTATATTGGCTAGCAAAGCCAGGTATAAAAATAATGAGAACTATATGCAGCACATATATATTTTGTACTTAGTAAGCTAACCTTTGATCTTTATGATATGATGGATATTTTCCCTACAAATCAGGAGTTCAGACTCCCCCCTAAATTTCACTACAAGGTTTCAATTTGAAGTTATGAGTCGACATAGATGATCTAACTTGCTGTGCTCTGCATCTGGTGGGTAGATACACCCTTTATGAGGCTTTGGCAAGGGGTATCTGGAAAAGGTGGTCAGCTTTAGAAGTCCATTTTATGTACTGCCAAGAAACTCATTCAGAAACTGGTTGAAACAGGCTGCTCCATGGCCTGGAGCAATGACAGGAGAGCACCATTGTGGTAGATGGGCAACAATGCAATTGTTTTTTTCCAGGGTCTTGCCTGGCATTGATTACTTCAGTATTTGAGTGCTTCCCAAACATTAAGTGACTTGTATGCAACATGCATTGCTTTGCCAGCTGGAGCCAACAATAAAAGCTCCTATTGGAAGCACTTGTAGGAGGAGAACACTGTCCAAGCTTCACTGATGCATGTGGGTGACTTTTACACACAACCTAGTTTAGCTTTTCAGAGTAAAGCAGGTAAGCTTCAAACTCACTTGATAATTCAAAAAAGTCTGCAGAAACACCTAGCTACCTTAATGTGGTACAAAGAAGCACAGTAGATATGAAGAGGGTGTAAATTTTTATTTCTTCTGTTCATTTGCTTATTCTGATGCAAGCCATTGTTATTTATTCTCCAGCACCATGTTGCATGATGACCATTAAACAATGCTGTGCCATTAAATTGCTGCACATGAATTTTGGCTATCTGTATTCACATTAATACTTTTAGGTAATTACTCAGCTCTGTATGCAGTCTCATCACAGTTTGTAAACTCACTTGTACAAATACTTATGTACTGGTACATATCAAAAAAATAATGCATTGAGATTGGTATGGCGAAGACCCTTGAAAGTCAAATGCATATAACAGAAGAGATGTTGTTTAATGGCAAGACTGAGAAAGGATTTCACAATAAATCATCTTATCTCCTAGGCTGTACAGGGAAAAGGGAAATGATGAATAGTGACAACCAAGAATCAGCTTTGGTTTGATTTGAAACAGAGACACTTCAGTATAAAGGAGAATGTTACAGGTTGACACCCATATGGAATGCAATGCAATTGTTTGTAATTTCGGGTATGAAGTACTCTATAAATTGCTTTAATGATGGATGGCCCTAAGTTAAAAAGAAGGTATTAAGGTAAAAGTCAAATCAAGTTGGCAATATCTTGTATAGGCTACAGAGACGATCAGTCCTTAACTCCAGAGGTTTAGCTGAAAGTGCTGGGGGAGCTTGAGGGTACGCTGAGCGGCTGGCAGTCCGTGCAGACAGACCTGGTCAGGCTGTACACTACGCAGTTCACATAACTGACAACAATGTACCTGCAGTGGTGAAAACTAGCTACCTTTGGTGTTCTGGTGGCTAATGTAGAGTTAGGCCAGAGTACTTTTTTGATCTGTGCTGTTCTTGAGACACATGAAAATTATTTCGCATCTGTATTCCTGTGTTACCTGTGGCCCCAGCCAACATGAGCAGGGACTCCTCACCAACAGATGGCTACCTTCATTGGTCTCCAGTGATATCCCTTCCACGCAGTGGCCCAGTTCAGCATGTGAGATGGAGGGTGGCCACACTGAAGAATAACTTAAGGCAAGGGTTGATTATATGTCCTCTCTGAAGGTTTGAATAACGTCTGGCTGAGGAGGAAATTGAACAAAGGACTCCTATTCCCTAGCAGACGTTCCGTAGCTGACTATTATGTAGGAAGTAGGCAGCAATATCTCTCCTCCCAAGTTTTTAATGAAACAGATTTTTACATGAAAAGTTGTAAGTATCTGCTCTAGGCAGAGGGATGCTGTGCTGGATTTGGAGTGGTGGAGAGATGACTACAGAAAGTGCAGGTATGAGATCTTCAAAGACATGGCTTATGAAGTTTTGTAGCAAGCTAAAGGCATTATTTTAGCTAGGAGGAGAGGACTCATTTAGGAAGTACAAAAGAAGCACATTGATTTCTGTAATAATCACTGCCCCCTTCCGCCTTCATTCTGGACACTAACATTCGCACCTCGAATACTGTGTTCAGTTTTGGGCCCCTCACTACAAGAAGGACATTGAGGTGCTGGAGCGTGTCCAGAGAAGGGCAATGAAGCTGGTGAGGGGTCTGGAGCACAAGTCTTGTGAGGAGTGGCTGAGGGAACTGGGGTTGTTCAGTCTGCAGAAGAGGAGGTTGAGGGGAGACCTCATCGCTCTCTACAATTACCTGCAAGGGAGTTGCAGAGAGGTGGGTGTTGGTCTCTTCTCCCAAGTGACTAGTGACAGGACAAGAGGAAATGGCCTCAAGTTGCACCAGGGGAGGTTTAGGCTGGATATTAGGAAAAAATTCTTTACTGAGAGAGCGGTGAAGCATTGGAACAGGCTGCCCAGGGAGGTGGTGGAGTCACCATCCCTGGAGGTGTTCAAGGAACGTGTGGATGAGGCATTGTGGGACATGGTTTAATGGGCATGGTGGTGTTGGGTTAATGGTTGGACTTGATGATCTTACAGGTCTTTTCCAACTGTAGTGATTCTGTGATCAGTCAATTCGAGGCTGCTCGACCTCTCAAAATAGCAGGAAAACATGTAATTGAGATAAAATATTACTATGAAATTCAGTGGTAGGAGAAGAGAAAGTGCTAGGATTCAGTCTGAGGCTTTGCTTTCAGGCAAGGATCACTTGATTACTGAGGAGCATGGCTCAAAGGCTTGTTTGTTTTGCTTTCATCAGCTTATAAGGGTCACTTGTGGTGGATGGGAACTCATAGCTTCAGAGAGCAATCACACGGAGGGTCTCTGGCAAGCAAGGGGAAGACACGGATCACAAATCTGAAAATGCTCATCAATGACAGTCTATTTTTGAGCTGTTTCTTAACAGCACAGGAATCTTCAACTGATTTCAAGATTCACTCACCAGGGTGTGTGAGGGATAGCAATGGGGGAAACAAAGAGACAGTATTCTTCTCAAAAAGCCTTCCCAGGGAAGATGACAAAAAGATAATTAGTTTCAAAGAACAACAATTCCAGTGAAGTAATTCACTCTTCTCCAAGGGATTACCTACATGTACATTATGACCTGCTGCCACGCCAGGACTGTGGGTGATAGTGGGTATGAAATCCAAATGACACAACAGATCAACTTAAGGGAATTTTGAAAAATGAAATGGAAAACACATGGAGACAATATGAATGTCTCCTTAGTGTGAGGAGCCAGACTAGAGCATTACAAAGGGGTGGTACATCCTTCTTGCTCATCTTGCATCATGTTTGGCTAGTCACAGGCAATAGTATTGCCATGTTTTGTATCCCCCCCCCCCCCATCTCTGCAGAAAAGGCAGTTATTCTTCAGAAACTGAAGAATTCAGTTTGAAGCATGACTCTGACCATTGAAGGCTTATTTACTTAGTTTAAACACATCAATTTTTCTGCTCTGAATACTCTAGTGGACAACATCAGCTGTTTCCAACTCTCAGAACAGAAGCGGGAAATTCAGATAGACAAGCCCATTCCATTATTTCATCCCAACAAGAAATAGTTAATAACATGGACTGGCTCTTGGTCCGTGTTCAGTGTGCTACTAGTATTTGCTCTGGAACGCCTGATGTGTATTTTTTCTTTAGTCCTTCTCCTCTTGAGACTGATTTCAATGTAAGACAAGACAGGCCTAGGTGATCCTGCTCACCTCAGTGCGTCCCAGACAATTTTTGCTTTATGACCTTCTAGCTATATAACATAACCTGGTCCATACCATTGAATGACTATAATTTTTTTTTTTTATTTAAAAATAAATTGGTTGGGCCACAGGTAATATAAGAATACAAATGCAATGTCTGATTTCATTATTATCATTCTCTACATTTTTGGAACTATTTGAAAATATGAAAATAGATAACATTTGGATAAATCAGGCTGAGTTCACATCTTCTGTGCTATCAGAATGCTGTAGTTGAGACTAGTAGAAAGGAAAGGAGAGCAGCAAGGTTACAAAGGGCAAGTTAGAAAGCTCTGACTCAGAAAAGTAATTCAGTCTTCTCACCTGGAGCATCTCTGTTAAGCACAAGCTATGAATTGCACTGTTGTAGTTCTGAATGGTATTTAAGAACAGCAGTGAGCTGTTGTACCCAACCAAATACCATGAAGGGAAAGGGAGGTCAGTGCATATGCTTGGGTGCCTCTTGAATTTGTCACTTTAAAAGTGTACATTCTCTGAATACTGCTGTGCGTGTGCTCCGAAGGAAAAGTCTTCAGTGGGTATTCGAGGGCTTGGTGCTAACAAGTTTATTCTCCAATGTTGTTTTATGTTTCATTTCCCTTTGCTGAAGTCTTGACCAAAATATACTACTTTTTTTTTCTGTGGCAGTGGTTTTCCTTTGAACACACAGGAGGAAGGCCATGGCTACAGGAATTTGGGTTAGAGCATTCTGTCTAAAAGCACAGCATAACCCCATCACAAACAATCTGCCTTGGAGGTCATTAATGCCAGACTCTAGAACTGTTCTTGTGCTCTGTTATTGCTAGAGTGCTAGTTGACTGCAAATTCTGTATATTGTACTTTCAGGAAGGTTTATTCTCTCATACTTCCCAACACAAACAAATCTAAGTATTCACTATTTAAGTTCTTACTTCATTAGATAACTAAGCCATTAAAGTCTGTGAGACAAATACTGTAAAATAATTTTGAAGGCTAATGTGAGGAAATTGAAACATGTTCACAGCCACAGAAAAGAAGCTAATAATATGAAGATTTTATATACATACACACACAGATGCACATGTGCACACACAGACACATATATGTACCCACACTAACTTTGGCTAACTTTGTTGTATATTGTTTAATAAGCTTGACTCTTTTGGATCCTGCTCTACTGCTGGGTTGTGATGTTCATATACAAATATCTAATGTGAAATTTGCCAGTCCAAGGTGAAGAAAGAAACACTTTCAGCTTGTCATGACATGCACCTAGTACTATTTCTGTTATGTGATTGTCTCATCTGTATTTCAAGTTATTTTTCATTAAAAAAAAAAAAAAAGGTTTACAGTATCTTTTCTCCCATAGTTCTCTTACTGTTTGCAGACAATGCTGGTTGCAGTGTTGTGTAAATGCAGATGTCAAGCTTACACTAAACAAAGCTCTGAATCTGCCATGTACTGTGTTGCACCACATCGCCACAGCAGCCTGTTCAGCCTCTGGTCAGGAGTCTCTGCACTGCGCTCCAAGTATTTCATAGCAGATCAAAACCCTATTATAATGCCACTTTATTATTATTTTGCAATTATTTTCCTGGCTCTTTCCAGATGTCAGATGGGATTTTAACTGTGATTGTGTTACAGGTTCTTGTTCTTGTTCTCTTAAATCCACACACCAAAATTTTACCTTGTGTGATGCTGAGTCTTGTGAGGCAGATCACCATCTTGGTCATGTTGCTGTGATCCCACTATAAGCTTAAGAGTAAAATGTGTTCTTCCTTATTTTTGAAAGTAAACAAGGAGACAACTATGTTATCCAGCAGTGTTGGCTGATAACAGTCTACTAGAACTGAGAATAACTGACACTTAGGCCAGTATAATTTTTTTTTCTTTGTAATTTACACTGTCGCAGTGGTTTAACAATCGTGCCAGCATTTATCTTGGTTGAATGACCTTGCTTCCTTCTCTTGCATGATGCTGGGAAAGTCTTTGTAGTTATTGTATCACATTCCCTGCTGCCTTCATGTCTATTATATATCCAATTTTCTATCTGTCTGCTAAGGTAATGTTTAGTCCTAATCTGAGCATTAAATATATTTTGCTGGCTTGCACTGTGTGATTTTTCTCTTACATGCAGAATGTCATCTATTGAATTATTGTGCTACTCCTCTATATGGCACTCTTGTTCCCTTTATCACCTGTAGCTCAGATGACCCTTTATTCAGAACACTTTCCATTATCACAGTTGTCTCCATAATTTCCACGAGTGCTACCCTGCATTTAGGTTTCCCTCCTAGTCTGCATTGTATTTGCTATCCCTTTTTTTTTTCTCTTCATTTTTGTTCTTTCTGTGGTTTGTTGCATTTGGTAAATTAATTCTCTGCTCTATTTATGCTCTTCACTTAGGATGTGAGCTTTGAGCTTTGTTTATTTCTTGATTTAAAACTTTTGTGGTCATTCTAAGGATTCATGGCATTTTAAGCAAATCTGAACAGTTGCTGTCCTGTCCCCACAGCCTTTATTCTATGTTCCTGCCTTCCCCTTAAACGCACATGGACACATGTGCCCGCACGCACACACAGTTTTTCCTTCACTAGCAGTAGTGCTCCTGTAACCAGGTGCCAGCTCCTGAAGTTGACCTTACTGAAAATTAAACCCAAAAAGGAAAGAGTTTACATTAATTCAAGCTGTAACAGAGCCATAGTTTGATTGTCCCTATATAAACCTCTAACGAAGTTGGTTTATCTTGTATGTATGGGAAAACAGTTTTATGCAGTTTGCCAGTCTGCTGTCTCTGTGACTGAGAAGAGCTATTTACAGTAAATAGACCTCTTTTTTCTTTTTTTTTTTTTTTTTAAAAACATAGATCTTCCTGCTCTCCTGTTCAAATGTGCCAAGCTTGGTACATGGTGCAGCTGCTCTTTCTTGCATCTCTCCTTTCTGCAGTTCTGTGTTCTTTACATTAACCTCCAAGAGTTTTTCAGCACCTCTTTTGTGTCCACAGGCCTGGAACAGGACTCTCGTCCGTACCTGTTGTTCTTGGTTAAAAAACAACTTCTCAGTTTCTGATTTTGCACACATGCAGGAACAGTTCCCTTCTGACACTTTTTGAAAACAGAGGAGAGTTTGCACCTTCACTGCTTACCCTGCACCGTTGCTCCCTACCAAGCACTGCCCAGCAGCAGAGTTCTGTGTTTCACTGCTGAGGTTACCCAACAGCACGGTACAGCGTGAATGCTACCCAAACAGCTGAGCAGAAAGCAGCTGTTGCTGCTTTTATTGATGGTGCTATCTGAGTTCAGGAGTCCTCCCTGTCCTAGAAGTGTATTGAGATATCTCCCATTGCGAAGGTGTCTGTTGGAACAGAGGGGACACTTCTACTGCTCTCTGGGAGAGCTGGCAGCTATGCATTGGTCATCCCCGACCAGGGCATGCCTGGATCCCAGAGCAGGCTACAACCAGCTTGATGTTGTAGAGGAAGAGGATGAGCAGTGCAGTTCTTTGCTTTCACTGTTCATCTTTGCAGTTCTTGGTGTAATGACAAGTAGGGATGGCTTGGATCAGTAGCATATTTTCCCACGTGGTTTTTGTTTTTAAAAATACCCATATCTTTTAAAAAAATGTTTATATTTCTAACTAATTATTGGTAGTAGTATGTGCAAGAAACAGGAAACAAGGATCCTGTTATGTCTGGGTAGCAAGGGTAACCCCAAAGAAGAATATTGAATGGAAACTAGCGTACACTGAGGCTAAAGCAGAATAATCTCTACATGGGGGTATTTGCTGCTGAAGACAAGTGGCTCTCCTGATGATAACATAATTATGAGCTTTCTGTAGTAACCAACCCTGCCAACTACATACTTAGTAAAACTACTGGCTCTTACACAAAGTATACTCTGGTGTCTGTGAAAGTAGTTGCCACCACTGCTTGAATTGCTTCATGGTGCTGTGCAGATAACTAGTTTGCACCCCAATCAGTACTGCTTTTCAGCCATATCTTGAATAGTCAGTCACAACTAACAGGCAGCAGCAAAGGTTTGGCACAGAAGAGGGTTAAATAACATTTTCTTAGGAGACAATTCTGTTCTAGCAGTGCTAACTGCTAGATTCATTTGTCATTTACCCCACTAAAAATGCATGTACTTACTGTGAAAGGGGTGGGTGACATGACCACCTACTGTGGCTTATTTTTTCCATGTGTAGATAATTTGTCTGTGCTTTTGGAATCAAATGTTCCAATACCAATACTGCAGCCTGAAATGAGAACTGAAAGAGCCAATATAAACCTGAGCTCTAAGAGATCTTTTTTGTTATTTTATCACATGCAGTATAATCAGCTACTAAATTTAGTGTCCTATGTTCCTAAGCTATTTGAAAGCAGATCCTGACTTCTGTGAGTAGTCACGTCACTTTATAGCATGTTTAGCAACTTCCTGAGCAGTTCTTGGTGTTTGCTTTCTCAGTGGAATTAATCATGATAGTGTTTACTTGCATTTCAGCCACAATTAGGAAACTTTCTGACTAATCTTGGAATAGGTGTTCCTGTAAATAGAATCATCTTTTATTTGAGACTGTTTTCCAGTGATGCTCACACATATTGAAAATTCTTGCATCGTTATAGAAGCAAACTGCAGATGCATGCTAAACACTTGAGCAAATGCCTCCTGGAAATAGAAAATAAATGAATACAGAAAAGATTTAAAGCTTTAATTTTCCATCTGTGTTATGGTGAGATTTGGGTGTTAACAACCTTGTCTCGGTCTTCTCTCTCTCAGGTTCTTCCTCTCAGACTTGCAGAGTCCTGATCTAGTTTCATTTTGCCTCTTGAAAGTTTCTTCACTATTTTTGTGAACTGTAGCATGCAAACAGTAAAGCAGGAATGTTGGCTTTTGGAGATTGTTACTTGCTTTCCAGCCTAAATAATTTCCTCTGACAAGCCCTCTCCCCTTGCTGTATCAAAATTACGATTTTTTCAGCACTTACTTATTTACCTGAGTACATTAATGTGATACTACGTGGGCAATCTCCAATGCTATTCTAGCCTGGTTGTGGTCAGTCATCCTTGCTGCTGCTTTGAGCTGGTTTGGAGAGAGGGAAGTGTGGGCAAAGGAGAGCAGGAGTAGGGGGAATAATCCCACATCTCTCTCTGTGGCTGTTCTCAAGGAGAGACAGAATAGCACGATAAAACTCCAAAAGCTTTGTTCAAAGCAAAGCAGAGCTACTGTCTGAAATGTATTCAAAGCTAAATTCTCCTGCCCCTCCACTGAACTTATTTTGTGTAACAGTGTTTGTTTTGACTGTGCATAAGAAAAGCTTCAAGCAATGCAAATAATGGCCTTCTGAAACCCAGATAGAAATAAACTGGGCACACTGCAGAAATGTAAATGTCACTGAAATCTCAAGTGGGTTTAAGATGCTGCTTTGAAAATTCACAAATTTGCTCTCACTTACCTAGGGCTTATGTTTGGGAGGCTATGTTAAAGAAAGAAAATTTCACTTTAGAAAAACAGTTTCCATTTCTGTTTGTGAAAACGGAATTAAACAAAAATTTGTCAGCTCTTTACTCAGCCCTGATGCCAGTCTATTTAACTAAGCCAGTCAGTGGCCTCGTGCCTTTACCTTTCTAATACACAGCTGCTGTACCCTTGGAGGAATTGCTGATGCTTCACTTTATGGGATTTAAAAATAGCAACCAGGAGAAGGAAATGCTCTCAAAGTTGCAATAGGGTAATTTCCTGTCTGACCTCCATTTTTCTGTATTCCCCTCACCCCCCTGCATTATCCCAAGACCTTTTAGTCCTGACTGAAACCTTATTAATGTTACAGCACTTAGACTATAGCAACAACAGCAACTGTGTGGTTCACAGAAGGGAAGTGTGACTGCAAAGCCTGGTGTCCTTGATTTTTCCAAAAGGGGAGCTCTTTACTGGTTGCTATTACATTAGACTGAGATTTTTACAGGACCACAGCAATGTACAGGAGAAGGTAAATAAATGTTAACTTGCAAAGCAAATTGTCAAGAATACAGAGGATAAGACAGAGCTATGACTTAAAAAGCTGTCCTTCCTGACACTTCTGAACCAGTTGCCTCTCAGTTGTTCACAACCTCACCTAAGAGTCAGGTTTGTATCTTCCTTCTAAGGAAAACTTTCTAAGGATTGTGATTTATACAAAAAAAGGACATAAATACGGTTCTGGGCAAAGTCCAGTGGATCTGGTCATCTCTCCTGTGGCATCCACTTCTGGAATGATACTTCATTAAGGGTATTAAAAGATAGGATTAGTCCAATATAATTAAATTTTCCCCTATACCCAACTCTAAAATTATGCACCTCTACTTTAGGAGCCTTTAACTGCAAAAGATAAATTCATTTCAGATTAATAAAATGGAGGAACTCTGTGTTTGCAGACAGGTGTTGCATTTAGTCTCACAAAAAAAATGCGGCTATCCATGTACTCTGACATTTTCTGGCGTGAGCAGCCATCCTGCTTGCATGTGGACTCCAAAATTGAAATTAAACCAGTCCTTAAAATCCTTAATTTACCTTGTCCTGACAACTCCTTGCTTCCGTGGCTGCTATACAAAATGTCTAAATGGGCATAAAGTCAGTCTTAACTCCTAGTATATATTTTTCCAGAGTCAATGAAATCTGGCGCTGCAGTTTCTCCAAATGCTGTTGTAAATTTTATTAAAATGGAAAGCCAGACACAGGAAGTTTATCTCCAACTATAAAGCATTTTCTTTATCATGTACTGCAGCATTTTAAAGAGACAACTGAGCTATGGGAAGACTTCTGTCACATCTTGATAAAGAAAATCCTAGAAGGTTTTGAAAACAATAAAAATGTTATAAAACTGTAATATGGTGTGCATGATAAATCACAGGCTATTTTTAACTTTGATACTTCCTGGTGGATTAACAGAAATAAACAGAAATGTAGTTTTATTGAGATTAACACTAATTCTAGTAATACATCTCTAGGGAAAAATGAAATGAGGATGATGAAAATTATTTTCTTTCCAAAATGTTTTCTATTTAAAATGTGTCTCTTTATACTTAGTTTATGCTCTCCTTGGTGTTCACATACAACATTACTTGCACTTCTGTTGCAAGAGAATCAGGGTGTTATGTGATTTGCAAACACTTATGGCTATGCTATCAATAATCAGAACAGAAACAGAAAAATGATATGCTGATTATCATCTTGAAAATATAGGGGCAAGAAAGCTTTTTACTTATCTCGCACATGAATGTTAAAATTTTGCATTACAAACACATTTCACTTAGATGTTCTCAAATGTTCTTGGCTCCAAATTCTGATTCCTTTGCTACTGGGACATAGGATGTGACTATAGGGCAATATTAATAAATATGTACTGAAACAGCTGAGCATATTTTCACAGAGGTCTTTTAAATTGTAGTGAGGGAGGAATGAAGGTTTGTAAATGATTGTGTGATTGAAGACATGGTAAATTTCTCCTGGAGACATACAACTTACTTCCAGTAAAAAACTTTGCAAATTGAATTATCTTTGCAAAAAACCTGATATTTTACATCAGAGGCCACTGAGTCAAAGTTCCTCAGTGGCTTAGACTGATGTATGGCAGGATTAAATTGCACAAAAAATTGGCTTTTTAAAAATAGTCAGACCACCAAATCTTTGTGGTTTACCACTATAATGGATGTATGCATCTTCCACTTTCAGTCTGGGGAAACTGTTAACAGAGGACTTAATGCCTTTTTGAAAACTCTAAAATTACTTTTAACAAACCATCAGGATCACCAAAAGTCATAAATCATCAAAATTTAAAAACACACCACTTTTCTAACTGTCCAGGGACCATTTTATGGACTTTATATGGACTTACTTTGAGACTTCTTGTTTCTTAAGTCATTGGGACTCTTAAAATAATGTAGGCTTTTTATTTATCATTTTTTCCTCAAAGTTAGCATAACAATGACATACATTATTTCTGTAGCTTCTAATTGAGAAAGTATACATTGATAGATCTGACTTAAGTTGTATCCTATCAAGTGGTAAAGTTGGTAGATTCAGCAGTCAGTATTAACTAGATTAGGTTTTGCCACAGGACATGATCTTGCCTTTCTTTGCTGCTACCACATATCAGGGAGAGGTTGTGTCTTGTACTCTAGGTCTAGAAGTGACTGCTTTTGCATGAGTTGTTGGTTTCTGAGGATTGGTGTCTTGGATGGTCCTGAAAGTTAGAACACTATACCGGCAACCCTGTGCCACTGTACTGGCAGGAGATGGAATCTGTGCCTCTGATTTCTGGAACACTAAAATAAAAATAGTATTAAATAACAAACCTAGCCATTCAAGAGTTTAAAATGCCAAGCTGATTACCTCTGCAGTCTTAATTTGGTCAAATTATCTCCTAAACATTATGCATAGTTTTAAATAACATGCTCAATAACATGGTTTTTGTTCTAATGGTCCTGACTTGTTTACGTGCACAGGTTGGCCAGATGCAGGTGGAGAGCAGTTATTTAATATTCTGTTTGCTCCTCCTTGCTTAAGTGTGGCCCTGTGCCACATGTTACTTCATGACAGTGAAAGCATTTCCTGAAGACAGGATGCCTGATTTCCTAACAGACACTTATGCCATTTACTGTAATATGACATATCCACTTTAAAAATTATTACTGTTTTATTGGAAAGAAAGTGAGTCACAGAAAAAAACAGTGTCCATTTATGCTGCTGTCCAATATAGGGTGCCTAAGATTTCTTTTAAGAGTACTTAGCATTATGTATCAATTAATATGTTCAAAATAAACTCCTATTACCTTCAATTGCAGCTGCAAGTACCCAATGCATTGGTGAATAAGCCCTTACGGTTTTGAACTGGGAGCCCAGAAAATGAGGGAAAATAATACTAGTGCCTAGCTATTAATTCAGAGAGCATCACTCTCATCTTTTGCAAGTTCCATCTTTTTGAAGCAGAAAAGGGAGGAAAAATGAAGGGGGGGAGGGGGGGACCCAAACAAAAACCCCAAAACTTCCTTTGGGGAAAGAATTGTGTGGTCATGTCATTTAAAAATTCTGAGATCTGTATACCCAGGCTGAATTCCTGTATTTCTTTATTCTTGTGTTCAATTCTCCAACTTTTAGTTGCATGTTTTCAATAATATCATTTGTGTGTAATTCATTTTTTGTGTTTGGAACCCTAAACTTTTAAAGTCAGGGTTGCTGATTGTTCCAATAAAGGCAATATCCAAAAGTTCTCTAATTCATTCAGCACGTTAAATCCCTTATGATTGCATCTTTTTATCTTCCAGTTCAGTATTACACAACAGTGTAGAAACCCGTCAGAGGCAAGCTTGTTGTGAGTTATAAACTTGTAACATTGTTTCTGTTAATTAAAAGCACCGCATGGAATAGATTCTGTTAAAAGTCTGTGTGATAGCTATCAGATGTTTCAGAAGATACAAAGGCCTTTTTCTTGAGAATATATGTTTGTAGCTTGAGAGAGACTCTTCACAGTACAGCAAAGTTTTGGTACTGGCAATTTTCATGCGTGAAAGTAGCTTTAATAACAAGGTAGACGTTTTAGATCTAACAAGGTAGATCCAGTGGCGCAATGTCTGTTGATGTTAGGACACAGCATGATGGCTGGCTAGTGTCTCTAAAGGCTTCAGGAAGAGCGTGGATTTAATAGGGGAGTAGGGTATCTGTTTATCTGTATTCAGAGGAGGGAAGCTCATGATTCAAGATCTGTAAGTAGCTTTGACTGTTTCTATTTCTCAAGCTGTGGCTAGGTAAGACTTCAAATATGCCAAGAAGGGAATTTCATTGAGAGAATTTTAATGGAAGGAGTAGAGTTGGATTTCAGTATGATAGTTTGATTAGTTTCATATCTCGGGAATCAAGTACAGAATGAGGTTTAAAAACAGGAATGTTTGGGTTCTAGTGACTTTCTGACTCTCTCTGTAAATCTCTCTATATGACACCTCTGTTAACACGGAAACATGACCAGGGCACGGTCTACACAGCACCGGGCCTGCTGGCAGCAGACGGAGTTCAACTATCCTCAAGGGGGAAAAGGATTCTCACCCATGAGTTGGTGAGCCTCATCGAGAGGGCTTTAAACTAGATTTGAAGGGGGAAGGGGATGAAACCAGGCTCCCTAGAGATGAGCCTTGGGGTGGTGTGCCAATGTTGGGGGCGAAATCGATAGCCCAGCTCAAGTGTATCTACTCCAATGCACGCAGCATGGGCAGCAAACAGGAGGCACTGGAAGCCGTTGTGCAGCAGGACAGCTATGACGTAGTTGCCGTCACAGAAACATGATGGGACGACTCGCATGACTGGAGTGCTGCAATGGATGGCTATAACCTCTTCAGGAGGGATAGGCAAGGAAGGAGAGGCGGTGGGGTGGCTCTGTACTTTAGGGAGTGTTTTGATTGTATAGAGCTCAGTGATTGTGACGACAAGGTTGAGTGCTTATGAGTAAGGATGAGGGGGAAGGCTAACAAGGCAGATATCCTGCTTGGTGTCTGTTATAGACCACCCAACCAGGACGAAGAAGCTGATGAAGCGTTCTACAAGCGACTAGCAGAAGTCTCACAGTCGCAAGCCCTTGTTCTTGTGGGGGACTTCAACTTACCGGATGTCTGCTGGAAATGTAGCACAGCAGAGAGGAAACAGTCCCGGAGGTTCCTGGAGTGTGTGGAAGATAACTTCCTGACACAGCTGGTAAGCGAGCCTACCAGGGGAGGTGCCCTGCTTGACCTGCTGTTTACAAACAGAGAGGGTCTGGTCGGAGAAGTGATGGTTGGAGGCTGTCTTGGGCTTAGCGACCATGAAATGATAGAATTCTCAGTTCTTGGTGAAGTAAGGAGGGGGGTCCGCAAAATCACTACGATGGACTTCCGGAGGGCGGACTTCGGCCTTTTCAGGACACTGATTGAGAGGGTCCCTTGGAGACAGTCCTGAAGGGCAAAGGGGTCCAGGAAGGCTGGACATTCTTCAAGAAGGAACTCTTAAAGGCGCAGGAGCAGGCAGTCCCCATGTGCCATAAGAAGAGCTGGTGGGGAAGACGACCGGCCTGGCTGAACAGGGAGCTTTTGCTGGGACTCAGGAAAAAAAGGAGAGTTTATCACCTTTGGAAGAAGGGGCAGGCAACTGAAGAAGAGTACAAGGTTCTCGTTAGGTCATGCAGAGAGGGAATTAGTTCAGGCTGGATATTAGGAAAAATTTCTTTACTGAGAGAGTGGTGAAACACTGGAATAAGCTGCCCAGGGAAGTGGTGGAGTCACCATCCCTGGAGGTGTTCAAGGAACGTGTGGACAAGGCATTGTGGGACGTGGTTTAATGGGCATGGTGGTGTTAGTTGATGGTTGGACTTGATGATCTTACAGGTATTTTCCAACCTTAGTGATTCTGTGATTATGTGATTCTGTTTTCCCTGGAGGGCAATTCTTTGTTCAAGACCAAGATAGGGCCTTGGCATTCAGAGTTTTGTGATGGTATGATGTGTAGCAAGATGTTGAGCAAGGTGGCTCAGATCTGACAGTGCTGGGGCTGAGTCCCTCTAGATATGTTGCATGAGAGTGGTCAAAAAAACCCCCACACTTTTTTTTTTTTTCCTCCCCTCTCTCAGAACAAAATTAATTCACTCCTGCGTTACACAAATCTATCTTTATGCTCTGCTTCTAAGGTTTTCCTTTCAAGTGCAAAGAAACGTTAAATAAAGCCTCAGGAAGGGACAGGGGCAGGTTTTTTCAGAAGACAAGCAGTTTGGGTAATAACAGAGCTTAGCCCATAAAACTGGTAGCTGACTGGATCTTTGGAGGAAGCACGGCAGGGGAGAATCTCTGCTTCTGCAGTTCAGAAGATGGTACTCTCCTAAGTTGAAATGCTGGATTTAAATTTTCTGTTCCAATTTAGGGCCTTCAATACTGTGATTGAAATTGTTGCTGGTTCTTTTTCCTAAGCTTCTTTTAAGTGAACAGCTGTATTCTCCAAGATAAAATCTCATTAGAGGGCAAATTGACATAGAAGTATCTAAGTGTGAAATAATGTTAAAATGTTTTTTGCGATGTTAGAATTATATGTTATAAAAATAGTGGGAGTGTAAGGCACTGATAATAGGAGCAAAGAACATAAGAAGTTAATAGCAGAAAACCCAAATATGTCCTCGGCTGAAGAGCTTGCAAGAAATACCTATCAACCAACCATATTCCCTAGTCAGCAACATTAGCTTTAAATGACAGAGCGTTTTCAAACACATCATTTAGCTTTTGAATGCCCTTCAGAATATTATTCATGGGTTTTCTTCTCCTGGAGAATGCAGTAAGTTATAGCTTTATACAGGCAAAACAGCTGGTGGCATAAGCAGACACAGAACTCTTCAGAGTTGCTTAGTCTATTTTAATTAGAGGAAAGCTGCCTGGGAAGATGGACAGTGTTCTTCTCTGAGCACGTTTTTCTTGCTGCTTTTTAAATTCCATTTAAATTCCATTTGTTCTGTTAAAACAAATTTACATATAAGATATGACATACACTTTTTCATTAATATAAAATAGAACAATCTGTAGTTCAGTGTAAAATGATTACTGTTTAATAAGCAACTTTGAAAACAGAAACCTGAAGTTCTCAGATGAGTTTGGATTGAAAATAAAATGACAATATTCTGAAAAGATTACTGATTTGTAGGGTTTGCTTTGTTCTGTTTCCAGGAACCTCTATAGACCTTTGCGTTTAAATCTCTGAATATTCATGTATTTAAAATATTGTGGGTTTTTTATTTTCTTTTAAATAGTCAATATTTATTGACAATATTCTGTGCTTTTTATAAAATCAATATACTACAGATATAGGATAGACTATGTCCTTTATATCCTATAGATATAAAACAGTGTTGTGTTTAGCTTATTCATAGATTTGTCTTGTGTTAGAGAATAAAGGGAAATTTTTTTTCCTAAAACTGTTAGGTCTGGCCAACACTTGATTTTTTTTTTTTTTTAATTGATTTTTTTTTTTTAAAGATTGTTTAGTTGAAAGAATGTTGGAAAGCATGGATTTGAATGTGTTTGTATGTGTGTATTAGAAAGGGGCAGGGGGGAGGAACTCAAGAACATGTAAGGTCTGAAAGTGCTGTGTGGCAGCAGTTAACTAAATTGTTACCATGACACTGAATAATAATGAGGTGATGAGCTGATTTTGTAATAGCATTAATGGTGCTGAGCAATCCTTGTCTTCTGCCAGAAAAACATGCAGAAGTATTCCACAACCTTTTCTTTTTAAATGTGGCATGGTTGTCCTGCAGCTGAGTAAGGTAGAGAAGAATTGTGCTGAGAAGGAAGCTGGGTAGGGCAATATATACTTCTGATTGGGCTCTTTCAGTAATGTGTATATGGCATGCTTGTTTTTAGCTGTAAGGGCTTTCTGAAAAGTAAAGGTAGAATTCAGGCTGTATCAAGCCCATGTGTTCTCCTCAGCTTCTGGAGAGTTTAGCAGGAGTTCATCTCTGAAATGAAGCACACCAGCTTGATTTAGCCTGTTTTCTTACCTGAAAAGTCAGGCTCATGGAAAGGTTTAAATTAAAATTACATGTAACATTTGGATAACCTGGTAAGATTTCCTGTTCAAATCACAGCCTGCTGTCTTTCTATCATCTCATCTTCTACCTCTGTCATGCCATTGGGCTGCCGAGTAGCTTATATTGCTTACCTCTAATGGTGAGTTACATGAGGTAAGGAAAAATTGATAGGGAACGTTGGGAAGATGAGAACGTTGTCTGAATAACAGTAGAGCAGATCTGTTACTCCACCACCGACTCAGGTTGCACCTGAAGGGTGAGAAATGCCATCTTGTGTCATCCCTGTCTGATAAAACTTTGTAGTGGCAGCAAGTGTAAAAATAGTTTCTTCCTCTTTGGCACATTTTCACCAGATGAGACAGTGTCTGATTTCAACAGTTAGTGAGAAGATGATAGTTTTCAGACTTTCTCTAAGCAGGCGCTTTTAAAATACAGAGTATGTGACTAACAAACCAACTTAATGTTTAAGTCTGTTACCTGTTTGTGGGGTTTTGGCTTGGAAGTTCTTATCATAGATGAAAATACAGTTTCGTCAGCTACATGATGTCCATTCACCTAACAAAGCAATCGAGTAATATTCGTGGCACAGCCTAGCCCAGCATAACTAGCCATATTGGCAGTACAGAGAAACTTTTACTTCAATGCTGGTATTGTGTAGCCGTATTAGTCTTTCCAAATTTTCCAAAGGTTTAACCAGCCTTCTCCACAAAGGATTCATTTATGATGACAGAATTAGTCTTTAAGACCTAGAATTGAAAAGAGTTGCTGCCCAAACAACCATATTTTCCCCAAGGTTGCATCTCCATAGGAATGTATTGGCAGGGTTTGAACTAGATGGCAAATATGCAAGGTCTTTGTCCTCAGAACTAGGAGAAGTGACTTTGTGTGGCCTGTCACAATGATTCAGACTTGAAAGGCAGTTTCATACTGCCTTTGACATCCCTACCAGGCAGCAATAACTGTGCTCATTTTGGACAGAAAGTTCCAGGCACGACTGAAACTTGAGTGAGCCATGTTTGACCTAAAGCTGATTTTGAGAGCATTTTAAGTTCAAGTATAACACTTCATGAGGCTCATGGAAAAGATGTGCTTACAATGTTTGTTTGCTTTTATCATTTGGTGGATGCATTTCTTCATATAGTTTCTCTGAGGTGAAATTAGCTCAGCCTAAAGCTGGGTTTTCTGCTGCTGTTTACGGTGATCTCAGCTACAGTCACACCTTTAGTTCCTGTCCCCAGGAGCAAATAAAGTGGAATATCATATCCCTCCTTGAAGAAAAGTGCGTATTTGTCTGAAAAGCATGGGTTTAGGTTTTCTCCTCTCTAAATTAAGCTCTGGAAGAAAATAATCAAGCTTTGCTTTTATTTGCAGAGAACAAACAGAGTTTCACATGGCTCGCTTACAAGCACCAGCAGAGCATTGTCTAAAACAACAGCTGCTGCTGCTGCAGGGGTCCCTGTTGGCTGGGAATGGCCAACAGGAGCTGTGGGACCCTCTGCATACTGTGAGCAACTCATGGGCACTTAGACCACTTTTTGTATTCCAGAAAATCTATTTGACTGTATTTCACTAAACTAAGAAAATTTAGAGGGGCTGTAGCTGCCTGTTGGATAAACTAAGAAATTACTTTTGTTATGCCCTTAATAAGGTGTCACACATGCATCCCAGCAGGCAGATCAATATGAGGTAGTTGGATTGTGGTAAGTCACAGAGGGAGGGAGGGAAGGATGGCTGTTGCTGGAGTGAAGTAATGATGAAGCATCTTTCAGATAAATGTCCATTTACAAAAAGTCTAAAAGTTAAAGGTCACCATATTTTGTCTTATACGGTGTTTTGAATCAAAGCATGTCAGAGAAATGCTTAAAACAAGACACCTACCCACACCTCTGCCTTTCCTTAAGGAATATCCTTCACTGGAAATCCCCCGATGCTTTGGATATATTGAAATGGTTGACCTTTTCAGGATAGTTTCTCTCAAAGTCTCATTCCTTTTGCTCTTACAGAGTTGGTAAGGTGGGGGATGGGAAGGGGATGGAATATTTTTCATTTGTCTCAGATGGAAACTTTTTCCATGCCCACCACACAGATGGAAGGAATAGTTTCAGTCCCAGAAAAACTAGATGCTTGACTGCTGGAGAGAAAAATAGGAAATTTTTTTTTTTAATCAGAAAGAAAAAAAAAAAAGGGTAATTTGTGTACCTTATTCATTAAAAACCAGAGCTTTGTTACAGAACTCCTCATGAATTACTAGTCCTTGGAGAGGCATAAACTGCAATCCAGAATGATGTAACACTGATTGGTGGTAGCTTCTAATAAAAAAAGACCACAGGTCCCTCCCTCACAGGCTTCTTCCACTGATTCGTTGTTTAGATATTTCCTTATGTTAGACAACTCATAGTTAGAAACTTCAACCAGTTTTTTCATTAGTCTCCCCAACACCACTACAATTTTCAGCTCAAGAGTTTTGGCTTGTGGCTGTAGTTGAGCAAAGAGGTGGATTTCCAGTGGTGAGAGGTGCTGAGGAGTTTGCAGGACCTGTGTAAAACTACAGCGCTCTGGAGGGGTGGTGCAAAGGCCAAACACAAATTGGCATCTTCTTTGGAAGTGCACAGGAAGGCAGCCAAGGAGTGTGAGCTGGAGAAAGCCTCCCCAGTCCCATTCTGTTCTGCTCTTGGGGATGATTTGCCCCTGCATAGAAATGAGGACAGCTAATTCCTTTAGTTTCAACCTACTTAGTGTCTTGAGAGATTGCACCTGGATAAGAGAGGCTTGCCAGGCAGGGAACAGTATTGGTTATTAAATGTGCAGCACAGCACTAACCCCTTCGGGATTTCATGTATTAAGGAGCTCCGTGGTAAGCAGTTTCATAACATTAACTGGAGTGTATTGGCTCCACATAAACAGGTACCCTGAGTCGCTGCAGAGAGGATGAAGACATCCACTACAAGGAATTTATTAAGGGAGAGGGAGAGCTTTGGTGCGTATTAAAGCAGCAGGAATGAAGCAATGTAGCAGACAAGGAATACAGGGAAGGTGCCAAGTACCGAAAATGCAAAGGGTTCCAAGATGCAGTAATGAGAAGTACTGGGAAAATGTGAAAGGGGGAGAAAGAGACTGCAAAAGAAGCAACAAATATGAAGTGAAACCTTTATAATATATAGAGCGTGATATGTAAGAGAAGAATTTTAATTTAATGAGATGATGTAAAGTGAAAGATTTCTTCAACAGCTGAATGTATTAATCTGCAGTTAATCCCACTGCAGTGTAGGAAAGCCCAAAGAAAGTTCAGAGAACCTTTATCAGACTTGCACAAATAAAAATAAACAAAACCAGCCCACACTTTCCATTCCTTGTGATGTATGCCAGCCCTTTACACAAAAAGGCAGGCACAGCACAACACAAGCACCTCTGGTGGGATATTTATGTTGGTTGCTGATAATGATTAGCTCTCTCGTAAGGAAGCACTTGCAGCTTTCAGACAAAGGGGAGCCTGCTGTACAATGAAAAGGGCTGAACATAAAATGATACTTCACACTAACAAGAAGCATAAGGATTTTTAGAGCCCAAATAATGGAGTTTGGACTTTTTTGACCAACTGGCAGCAACTGTCTCCTGAGAACATTTAGAGAGTTGCACAGGGATTAATTATAAACACACAGCTTGATTTCCAACCATTGCAAAACATCTGCAAGGTATAGATTGCCATTTGTCTGTATAGTATTGCATGAGAGTGTCCTGGAGCTTACAAAAATACATGCTGGAGCCATGAATCAAACTCAGTCATGTGACAGAGGGGAGGTACTGGGCTGGCTCCCAGCCAGTGGTAGGAGCTGATGGGTGGAACAAACGGGGCATAAAAAGACTAATATGACTAACGGATCCTTGATGCGTGGTACCCTTATTTGGATCTACAGGAATGTAGGCTCTAGCAGTTCTGCAGCTCTACCAGCCTTTTTCCTGACACTGGAACTGCTGCTCACAAAGTAGAATCCTGCTGCTCTGTGGTAGGAAGGATAGAGAAAGAACATGGCCTGCATTTTGAAGGTAAATCTCTATCTGTTGCTTGAATGCATTGTTAGAGAGCCCCTCGCTGCTCAGAGGCATGGATTCGGTATGGTCCTATTGCATCTTCCTTGTCTTTTTGAATACTGGCTTTGTTTGGCAAATGAATACGGAGAGATTCCGCAACGTACAGCTGTGCTCTGCTTCCCTCTGCCATTCTTTTCCTCTTTCCCTGCATTGTCAGAGCTGCAAGCTATCGGCTAGCGGGAAGGGAACTGTGTACCGAATCATAGGAGGGGGGTGAGGGGCTCTGGTTTGTCTCAGCCGACTTTGAGCTGAATTCCTTCAGGAGCAATAGCATTCGGGCAACAGACTTCCAGTACAAAGGACAAAATGGGGGGAGTTATTTTCTTTTTCTGACCATGCAGCATTTACTGCTTTTAAAGCAAAGGTTGCGGATGTACACAGCTGTCCCAGTTGCTCCTTAAGCACACACTCCTCTGATGAATTTACCCAAGATCCACATGCTCCACACAATATTTAATTACGTTTGCTAATTAAGCAACCTATTTGATAGAAGGTTTTTCCCCTTCACACCAGCAAATATAGGTGTAAACTTACCGTGTGATCATATGCTTTCTCCAGCCTGCTTTCCTCAGTGAGATAAAAGTATTTACAACCAGCATGTCATGGAGATGGAGGGAGCATCACTAGCACTAAGTATTGAATGAAAGGGGAGGAGGCGGAAGTGCAGTCAGTTCAGAACAAACAGCGTTTGTTTCCTTACAGTGTTGTCACTTGCAGGGAGTCACTCTCCTGTGCCTGGCTTGAAAGTGGTTTCTTTCAGATTCATTTGCTACCTGCCTTGCTCCTTTCTGTGTATATTTTGAATACATTTGTGCTCTGTTCCCTTTAGTAAATAAAACTGATCTGTGAATGCTTTGTTGTTTTCAGTCTGATCTTCTAACAAAGGGTTTATTATCCCAAACTTTGGGATGGCCTCTCATAGCAGCTGCCTTTAGCATATCAGCAAAATGGATAAATTGCAAAGCTTCAAAACAGTCCTCAAATAGTAAATGTTCCTGTGTCTCCTTGAATCCAATTTTTCTCACTTTTTTTGGCGTTAAACTTTAAAAACAATTTCTTATTTTGCTGCACTGTTTTCCCCTTTCATTCATTTCCTACTAATGGGTCTGTGGTACATGGATTTTTTTTGCATTTTCTTTCGTGCGCATGTAGGTTGTGGCAGCTTATAGTAATAAATATGGCAAAGTCTGCCTCGAGTGCAGAAACTTCCCTGAACTAGCAGGTTCGGCTTGGAGATAATTGGGAACAAACTCCTTTAAGCAGACAGCGCTGACGCAATTGAGAGTTAAGTTGTGACTTGGGATGAGGAGATCCGAGCTCTGTGAATGGAGCCTGGCTTCATGAAGATAAGCATGTGCACTCCTTTTTAAACACTCGCTGAATGACTTAGCTTGGACATATAAGTGAGCCAGACCTCTTTACTTTTTTTTGACTATGTGGAGAGATCGGATGCAAAATCTTGCCTCTGGCCCTAGCAGTTAACAGTACCCTTTACAAGAAAACTCCAGTGTCTCTTTCCCCCTCCCAATCGTTTCCTCCGCAGTTCAGGTGGCACAGCCTGCCATAAGCATGACTTCTGCAGGGCCCTCCTTTTAGAGTTTAAATTATAACACAATAAACAACTTCCCTTTGCCCAGGCCTGGAGCTCCATTTGGTTGTAATTCTCATGATTAAATCAACAGATAAATTGGTATTCCTTGACAGACAGCCTTCTGCCAGCTTAATTATTAATCTTGTTAATACAGGCGGGTGCAAGGATAAAAAGTGAAACAGATACGTGAAGATTAGCTTTACCATAAGGCAGGCTGGACTTTCTCAGACAGACATCCCATAGGAGTAACTTAAATGTCCAGATCAAGATACTTCACAGTGTGTAAGTTTTTAATGTAATGCCTACAGGTACTCCTCAAGCTTTTACCATAACAAGGAAATTCAGAATAATACGTATATTTTGATGTGACATAAGGCTAATTCCTTCCTGAAAATACAAACCTGTTAGCTACACCCTCCTCCTTTCTCTCAGGTTTATCCTCACTCGTTTATTCAGTCAGTAGCCTGTGTGCAAACACTTAAAAACATTCTGTGCTATAGGTATAGGCTTTAACTAGGGGTTGGCACAGTGGACGGGAAGCCAGAACAACTGTGTGTCCTTGCCACTTCAGCCCTGAATGCCTCTGTGGCACTGCCTTGTGGTTTGCCCTGCTTCCGTCCCTAGATTTTAAAATTCTCCCCCTCTCCCCTTCTCACTCATTCCCTTCTCTCTCTCACGAAGATGTCGAGACTTGTTGAATGATGCAGTTCTGTATGTGTGAGAGTTTAATATAAATGAGACTGGATAGAGATGTCTGTAAAGTGGCAAAGAACAGAGGTGCCTATTAATAATTAACTGGAGTTACTTTGAGTGGTTAAGAGCATGTTAGAAAAAGTATATAACCTTTAGATACCAAGACCTCCTTTTACTATGATTATTGCATGAAATAACCTCTGTATGCAGCCCTTGTAGAAATGCTTGGGAAGGTCCTCCTTCCTAGGGTGCATGCTGTCTCTGTGGTGTTTGTTGTGCACTCTCTCTACATAAGATTGGTGGGGCTGTCACTGATCATGGCTCCAGAAACTTTTGTCTCCCAATCAGTAGTGGGACATTCTCGTTAAAACCAGTGAAACTCTCTTCTGAAGAATTCTCTCTTCTGTTGAGGAAATGCAGAGAAAGAGGCAAGTTCTAAGACCCAGCATGTGTTTTTAGTTTTTCTACCATGTCTTCAAAAATCATGGCAGAATAGCTGGGTAAAGCGTAGGTATTTCTTGGAACCAAACAGTTGATCTTATGCTTGTTACTATGGTAGCTACGTGCCACCTTGAGGATTACTAGATAAACAGAGTGATTACTATTTATGTCGTCACTATTATCCCTAAAGATGTTGAACTCCCTAACTTCCACTGTATCAGCCACTGACCCTTTAAAATGATGATAGGAGTTATTCAATAAATTACTTCAAAGAAACACTAGGTTTTGCATAATTGAAAAATGATACTTCGATGTACCTATCATCTTACAATAAATACAACATGAATGATAATGATACAACTCAAAATATTGATATCCCCCACTGAGGACTGGACCATGGTATTTTAAAGCAAATAGAACACGTAACTTAGTTTACACATGCTGTACTTTGCAGGGGATTATGCCTTCCCCTATTTGCAAACTCTTCTTTTTAAATGGAGGTTTTGAAAAAAAATGATGGAGGTGGATTATGTTGTCCTCAGTACAATTTTAACTGTGTAGGCTTAATGTGGTAGGATTTAATAGAAAAAGTCCACATGTGATGGGCCCATACAGTGAGGACTAAGTGTGAAATCTAGAAAGAGGTTTCCTTCTGTTTTGTGTGCAGTGTATTTACTGTGCGGTGAAGCAAAGAGATTTTGTGTGCCTGTAGGCTGGACATCACCCTCTACCAGCAGAGATCACAAGTGAGTTGAAACCTTCAGTGAAATTCTGTGGTCTAAATAGCATTTGTAGAATGTGAGGCAATGCTCTTGTTACCACAGCTGACAGTGAGTTCTCTCAAAGTAAGCAGGTGGCCAACTAAAATCCATAGCTTCTTTAATATTTTTGTTTATCTAATCCAACGATCAAAGGAACTGTTTTGCAAAATGTAACTTACAGGTTTCAACCAAACAAAACCCTCAGCACATGCTTATAACAGTTTTCTGCAGGATGCTGCCAAAGCTGACCATACCTGTGTGTGTTCACCTGTGATTGTTTTGCATGTTTCCTCTCTGTGGTTATCTCAGCTGGTTTAATTAAATCCACAGGTTGCATTTTCCCCTTAGTTCACATGGTAAGCTGGTTTTGGCAAGAATTTTCTTTGAGAGCTTTCTCTGAGTGTTCAGTGGCCTGCGTTTGATTGGGATCTTCAGACACTGCAGTAATACAGATAACATTACTGTTTGCAGGCGTATGCTCCATCTGCACTTTTGAGACTAAAATAGCAAAGCCGGTCTCATTCTATTAAATTTTCCACGCTGGCAAGTAGCTGTTCAGAGGGGAGAGGCAGAAGGTCTAAAAGGATCTGGTCCTGGTGTTTGGACCCTTGTAATTTTGGATTTTTTTTTTTTTTCCTACCCCCTATGTGCATGATGAATATTGTAGATATTTCCTCCCAATTTTCTACATCATCAGAAGCACACTCCTTGTTTCACCTCTGCTCTGTTTTGCAGGGTAGGTTTTGTGTCTCACCATAATTCCATTCACTGCTAGGGATTTGCAGGATGCGGGGCCTTCCATGGAGATGACCTCTACATCCTGCTTGAATCAGGTTCAAGATAATTCACATACTCCTTCGACTGTTAAATTGACTGCAGCGATGTTTATGCATGGCATTCATCTGTTTTCCTGTGCTGAGAATTGTATTTGGATCCTGTTTGATTCTCATGCTGTGCTCTTTCCTCTGACATAACAAGAGATGGAGAGATTCTCGGGAAAGGAACTAAGGTGACCTCCCCTGCTCATGGGAGGATGCCCATCAGATGGGTCATTTCCCAGCAATGTCTAAATTTGCTGCAGGTTCACTGTAATGCAAGCTCTCTTCTCAGCCTGTCTTAACCTGATGTTGAACAGTTTTGTGGGCTGTGGTATTTTTATTGTGACTGGAATCATTCCTCGGAATATGTGGTTATATCTTTAGGGATGGAAAGTGTAAATATGCACAGGTGTCCTTTATGAGGTACGCACAAATGAGTTGGAAAGTAACAGGCAGATGCAACAAGGAGTTACAGAGAAGAATCAGGATTTTTGAGGCAGTAACCAGGTTACTTGTTGGATCATTCCATCCTTATTTGCTATGGCTGATTTTCCCCCTCTCCCCTCCAAACAAAACTAGCAAAACTCCATAGTTAATTATTTCTGATGGTCCTTCTACATTGGATATTTCTATTTTAAATACATTTCTTAACATTATTCTGTTTCTAACTAAAAGACTTCTTTTTTTTTTTTGTTGCTCTACATTGTTTACCTATAAATTGCTCCAAAGTGCATGAAGCTGCATTAATGAATCTGGCAATGTTCAGGGCTAGGATTTGCTGTATCATGGTCCAGTGGTGCTTAATTACCATGTAAGATGTTATGGAGTGTAGGACACGGAATTTTGTAATGTGTTTCTTTATTATGTTGGCTTCTTGAAAATTTAAGGAAAATTAAATTCTAAGAAGTATAAAACCGCTTTTCATTCTCGCTTGCAATGATCTTAAACTAATTCTACTTTAAAGAACATATATTAGCCTCCTCCCAAGCAGAAGGAGACGGCAGTCTAGTCCTACAAGAGGTCTTGCTTTGGTTGAATGAATTTGATTTTGATGCCCATGTAGCTAAACCAAGACAATCTCCAGTGTAACCATACTTCAGTTGGTTTAAAACTGGAGTTTCCTGTCTGAATTCATTAGAGGTGTAAAAACTAAAACCACAAAACCAGCATGAAATTAGGAGCCATCTCATACTTAGAGTTTTACATTTAAGTAGTTATGTGATAAAGCAGTAATGGGGGAAAGGTTTTTGTTTTGCAGTTCATCTTTAAGGAATAAAGCATGTGTCATCTAGGTGTTTTAGGCTTCTCCCCCACCAGGGATACACAGTTGTTGTGTGCATTATCACGCGTATGGAATCGCATATAGAGTAGTCTTCTCAAAATTCAGCCTCTTTATAGACTTGTGTGTGAGCTTCAGTGGTTCTTTTTTAAAATTTTCATTTTGACATGTCATGAATGCCAGATAACTTGGTATGTCATAGTATGACATAAAAGTCATAGGAAGCAGCAAATTCTTATACTTTGATGTAACATATGAAACCCCTTGAAATATAGAACAGATGTGCCCTTACTTATTTCTAGTGAGATGGTAGCCAAAAGGAAAATGGACTTTGTTTTGTGACAGTAGATAAACATTCGTGATTAATTTAAGGGGGTCTGAAATGCAGCTTAAAAGATCCCGTTTTTTCTTTTGCTTTTTAGGTTTTAGTCACAACTGTCACATCTGCTCAGTTAATTTGAAAAGGCAGAGCTTTCAGCATTTTTTCTGCTCTTTTGCCATGTTTCATTCCAGCAGTATCTGCGCATCTTCCAGAAGTGTAGTACTAGACATGGTGCTCTGTCCAGGGTTTGTTCTTTCGTCTTTTCCCAAGGAAGCAATATGTGTGCAGCAGATTGACTTTTTTAAGAGGGATTTTTTGTGTGTATGGCTTAAAGGAAAGAAGAAAAAAAAAAAAAGGTTGCGGTATATTTGTTAGGAAAGGAAAGGTCAAATTCTCGCACATGGAATGGAAGGCGAATTTCTTTATCTTCCTCATAGTTATTGGATGAATATAATTTTTGGACCAATCGCCTTCCCAGAGTGGCTTTCACCATAAAATAAAGAGCTATTTTGTGCAAGAAAAATGAAATTATTCATTGTAAATTTATGTTAGATTTTTAGTTTGACTTTCAGATATTATGGGCCTGGGACATGCAGCCACTTACAAATAAATGGCTGACACTGTGAAGAGGATTGGAAATTCTGTGGGAAGCCTATGGGAAGAGTGGGAGGCCTTGGTTTGGCTACTGCTGTTTGGTCCCTTAATTGCTGCAGCTAGGTGCTGCTGTGTGGCAAGCTGGTTGTCCCCAAGAACAAAGCCAGCCTATGAACCAAACTGGTAATTTATTTTGTGGTTGTTATCCATGACACTTTGCTGATACTTTCTTCTGCATGGATGGAGTCTCCTTCCACGGTCTGATTTGTAGCACAGAAGGTTAGAACTGTGCACATGTATAACAAAGAAGAGGCGGAAGTGTACTTTACCTTGCTAGTATTTGAGATGTCTCTGAGACCTCTCTCTAGGAGCTAGGAAGAATTGATCTTTGTGGGGATCCGTAAACAAGGTGGGTAAAGGCGGCTCTATTTATTGGATGTATTCCCAAGAAATAAGGCAAAACTCTGCCTTGGGCCCTGTCATCTCTTAAAGCTGAGGGAGCAGTCAGCATCAAATGTTCATGTGGGATGAATTTGCTATTTGTGTTGGAGGAAAAACTGCATCTACTGCATTTTGTGCGGTGGTTCTTATAAATAACCCATGCACTGCTGAGATAGGAAAGACCAACACTTTTCCAGTGGGTTCATTGCTTTCTGCAGGATGGGAACTTGGACTAAAAAAGGACAATGCGTGACTGTAATGCATGTCACGTTCCTGAGTCTGAGGACAGAATAAAACATGGCTGGATAAGGTGTGAGTTGCTGTATGTCATCTCAGAAAATATTAAATATTAAACTGAATATTCTCTGCACTCCCCCCCTGCCCCTTCAACAACACCCAATGTTTATGCAAATATTGCCTTTACAGTGTTACAAATATGATCTTGATAGTAGTTCACAAGTTTTATTGAGTAAGATATACTAGTGCATTCATATGCTTTTCAGGAGCTGTACAGGTATACTATTTTTCTTTATTTTTTTTTTTAAATCAGTCAACCAACTGAAATTATGTTATCAGTACAAAATTTATAGAAATAGGGTTTGTATTTAGAATAATGACAGTTATTTTGCTTCTGATTATTTTAGCAGAAGCACTTGGAAAACATGATAATTCTCTGTTTATGTATTTGAAATTGGATAAAATACCATGCTGGATATTCTTGTTCATCTTTACTATTGAGAAGAACAAAGGTGAGGCAAGAACTGAAATGGAAGAGTTTGGGAGATGAAACCTTGTAAGTGATGCTGTTCAGGAGTAATGGCTTGTGTTATCTAAAGGCAGTCCTATTAAGCAGTTCTTGTATGTCTGTATAGCATGTGTGACATTTTAAAATTGAGATGGGAGCACCACATTTGCTAATTAATTGAAGCAGTAGCTTCTTATGAAAGGTACATTTTGCAGCAATTTGCATTAACAATAGCCAGTGGAATGCTGGTCTAGGCAGGTAAGATGCAAGTGTGGAGCAGTTGGAAGTAGTCAGAAAAACATGTTTATTTCATGGGAATAGCAATTTGTGCAGAAGAAATGCAGAATGAATTATTTATAGATCCTGTCTCTTCTAATATTGTATTCCTTGCATGTTGGTTTGGTGTAGGATTAGGTATCTTCTGTCTCTCTCTAAAATTATTTTCCTTAGAATTATATATAATCTCACTTGTAGCAAAAGTTTGCCAGGTCTTTGGCAAAGGGAATGCCTTCCTGAGCATGTAACACCAGGAGACACCAGTCCATGAAGTTTGGTGTTTTAATTCTGAATAGGAAAAGCCAGAAACCAAATACCACGTTTTTTTTTTTTTCTTGCAAGTTTCACAACCTTTTGTTAATCAGCAGTTTTTAGTTTCTTCCAAATCTATTGTTTACTCAGATTTGAACATAATTTTCTTCTTAGAACGATGGGATGGTATTACATTTAAGAAATAACAATGTGTATTTATTCGCTCATTAATATACATATTGGTATTATTACAAACCCATTGAGGCCAGTAGAACACCACCTGATATACTTTGAATAATTATTATTATATTATTTTACATTAGATTATGAAATTATGTGCTTGTGGTTTATGTATGTACTCCTCTAAATTCCTAAGATCTGGCCCTTCTTCATGAGCGCAAGTCACTTTATTTTTTGGATTAATCCAAAAAGGCTAGAAGACTTTCATGTTTTAATGTGATGTGTTCTGCTGTGGGATGCAGTTACACTGGAATAAAGTTCCTATACGATTTTGTTTGTTCTGATTTGGCAGAGGGATAAAGATTTGAATTCCAGTTTACGTGTGTCCACACTGGGTCTTATGTGATTATTAAAATTTATTACAGTTTTATTAAACTTTTCTAGCTTATCCCTCTCAGCCATGTGAGTAAGTTATTTACAAGTTACTATATGTCAGCTGATCTATTGTAATTTTCCTGTGTTTGCATTCATCTGTGTCACGCTAGTCAGGTAATAATTACCTGTTAACAGAGGAGAGCTTCCTATTAGTGCTTCTTAAGTGGCGACAACAAAAAAAAAAAAAGGCCTTTGCATTGTTAAAAACCAGAATGGAGAACGAGACTGACTCATTCTCCTGTGGGATCCTTAGGAGCTGTGGAATGTGTAACGTGGGGAAAAAACCTGGTTGAAGACACATTTTTGTAATTGGGATATGGAAGTTTTGCCAAAAGAAAAACTTTTGTAACTTTTCTCCCGTATGATTAATGAGAGAATTTCAGACAGCTGTCTCTGCATGTGTCTCTAGCCCTCTTCTATCTTCTTTTCATTTCCTTCCACAAGGCATAAAAATATTTTTACAGAAAAATTAGTTTTACCCTACTAAATGTTTTTCTTGAGTAGGGAAATGGGAAGAGAAAAGAGCCATTGAACATTCCAAACAAGATAAAAGAAATGGCATCTTTAGGAACACTTCTTGAACTGTATCCTTTCTTTAGTGTGCATGTTCTCTCAGCCAGCACTCACTGCTCTGTACTTGTTACCGAGACCTGGCAGTCTGTCTCTGCAGTTCACAGCTCTTATTATGAAATGCAATTCACACTATGTTTTTCCTTCATGTTTGCTGCTACTTGCCCACTCATATTTCATTAAACCAGTTAAGGTATCTTAGTGGTTTTACCAGGTCACTTCATATGAAACCAGAGAACCAAGGATCTTGAAATGCCATAGAAGCTTCCCCCCATCTAACCACACTTCCTCTTGAGAATACTAAATATAGAGACTCAGGCTCCTTGTCTGTAACCGCTGCCTTAACCAGGAGAACAGACCTGGGTCCCAGAGCCAAATGCATAACCCAAGAGCCAGAGTGTCAACGTGTGGTCGCTGTCCTAGGGAGCAGTGCCTCTCACCCTTTCCTCAGTGTAGCTCTGGCTTCAGAGACTGTCGAGCCACCTACAGCTACTCACCTTCCCCACTGTTGTGCCAGTGTAGCTGTATGTGGGGCTGTGGTGACATAAGCAGAAAATGGAACTGGATCAGAATAACTCTCTTTGCTTTCCAGAGGGTCATTTTTAAGACTAACTATCTTTCTGAGTATTGCAGAGATTGCATTGGGCCCAGCTGAGGAGGTGGTGGAAGCATGAGAGAGAGTACTCTACAAGGGGTCAGGAAATCTTTGTGTGGGTACTACTACCAAAAAAACTCCTGCTGTAGTAGCATCCCGTTCTGTTAATTGTCTGCCCTTCAGTAGGACACTGCTTGCCAATGTATAGGCAATAAGCCTAGTTTGGATCTAGCCACCGTTTAAATGGGAAGAGAAGCTATATGGGAAGTTCTGTAGCAGAAATGCAGCTCTATTATGTGTGTGCCCCTTGGCCCTGAGTTACAGAGGGGTCAAGTTCCCTTGTCCAGTCTCATAAATTGGCGCCTTCCGAGCACTGGAATATGGTTTTAGTGTGCCTAGAATGGAAAAAGGGAGTTGTTCCCTGCTTCTTTTAGTCCTGACGGAGATCATTGTTTGTCCTGGACTTGTAGATGCCTTTGTAACCTTTTCCAGCTATGATCCTCTGAGCTGGCTGCATGCTATCTAGCTTTGCTACCTTTGAACAATACCGCTGGGCCATCTCCCTGTCTTTACCTGCCACCACCTCCTTGCCTGCAATCCTACACAAACTCCAGGTACCACAAAATATTGGCATTGCTTAACTTCTACATTTGACTGTATATGTCTGAATTATTTAGAAAGCAGTACTGTATTCTAATAGCACTTTTAGATAGTAATTGTAGTCAAACAGCCTAATAGACAGTTAGTGATTATGTCTGTTGGATTTATGCTTTTAGGCCTTTATTTCTTCAGATGTGGTCTCTTATTCAGCATATGAGTGTATATATAGCTATATCCCTAAATGTTTTTGGTTCTTTTCTGCTTCCTATTTCTACAGATCATAGCTTTTATTTCTGTCATTGTGTCCTACAGCCGAATTTTTTTAATTAAAAGAATGATTACCCATAATTGTGGTCTTGCATCTTGCTGGCCTCTGAAGAGATTTTGTTTCCTGTTGTTTTACTAAATGCCATTGGTATTCCAAGTTTGAGCACGGTCTAGAAGGCAGTGTGTTAGTTCATCTGCTGTCTCCCGGGGGTGCTTGTGCTTTTGAGGTACGTGAGATGAAGCTCAGCTGGCATTTTGTTAAAGCTTTTCTTGCATAGCTTTCTGTGCCTGTTGGTGTGTGTGGTATTTCAGGTGAGAGTTAGAAAATGAATGTTTCTGAAAATTCAGCTTTCAGTATTTGCTAAAGCTAATGTTACATGTGATGGCACTTACGAATTAACCAGAAGATTGACTGTGCTTTTTTCCCCACTGAGGTCTTGCATGAGACCTTATTACTACTCGCCATTCATTGACTTCAGTGGGAGAAGCTGACTTTGGTATACTTTTTCTGAATGCAAACTGCAAGAGCTGTTAGAGCTGCAGACTCCTATTTTACTTTCTACTTCATGATCATCAGTTTCAAATCTGCCTGAGGCCAATGCAATGAGGAACAATTGTACAGTGAAAAGTGCATCCCCCAAAAGGCAGATATCATGCAGGTCACCGACATGTGGAAATGAATTGTACCTGCTTTTTTAGCTTCAAAATCTGCAGGAAAATATTGTCAGTGACACTGAAAAGAAAATTTAATTTGACAGACTTGCTCCTTTTTAGTTTTGTCTGTTTGCCGAATCTTGCTCTCAAAGGGAAGTCCTCAGCCACTTGTGAGTAAGGCCAGAGAGTTGAATTTCCTTCTGGGCCTCAAGGCAAGGTACCATGGCTTGTCATGATTTGCTAATGGCACTATTAAGCCACTGTTGTTGTATTTGTAAAGTGTCTTGTGAAGCATTGCATGAAAGTGCTCCAAAGGAATTTATGGGAAAATCTAATCCATTTATGGAAATAAACATCCTTGTAAGAAGGAAAATGGAAAACTCATATGAGTAGTTTAGATAAAACTGCAGGAAGTCTAGTTGGGGTGTGTGTATGTGTGGAACTAAAATGTATTAAAAACCTGAGCATCCAATTGATTTAAAAATTATTTACTGGGAGGATACATGCTTATTTTCTTGTACCCAAATGAAAATGAGTTTTGAGATTGTTGTTCAGTCTTCAAGATCTACGGCTCTAGCATCCTCAGATGTGTGATGGTTAGGCATATGTTTCTTCACTCAGTAAAGAGTTCCATAAACAGCTGTGTACTTTATTTATTGTTTATCAGTATTTTATTACTAACAACAACAAAAAAATGCTGTTTTCATAGAATCATAGAATGGTTTGGGTTGGAAGGGACCTTTAAAGGTTATCTCATTGCTTGGACCAGAAATGGCATGATAACGTTGATCTAGTATTTTCCTTTAGTGGACATAGGATTGTTTTAACCGTGGTTCAAAAAAGTCATTAAGAATTTTATATAAATGAGTTATGCTTTGTTTTTCAAGTCAATACTTGAGACCTCATCCAAATGAAATGGGAAGAATTGCTTTACTCAATAGCACTACCGTTGCTTTACCTCTTCTTTCCTACCATCTATAGTTGGGAAAAAAGTGAGATTATAGGATTTGTATTGAATCATGAGTATGGTATTTGAGACGACTGGAAAGGATAGAGCTATTTTGCACGCTTTTGTAACTACTAGACAAGTAGGATACAGAGGAATGTAATTGGTAACCGACTCGCTGCCTAGATGATGTTCTTTAATATATTCTTGAGTAAGAAGTATAAACTATTTTTGTCCTTTAATAGGCTTGTTTCCTTTCAGGAATTTAAAGCTGTTTATAAATCAGGTAAGAAAGGTATTAAAAACTTCAGAGAATGAGCCAGGTTTTGCTGATCTTGTGTGAAAAGTTCCCTCTTAATATTCCATTTATGTGATTGCAGACTATGATAATAACCTAATTAGTGTGATACATGTACAGTATTGTTATGTATATGTTATGTACTTGCTTAGTAGTTTCTTTGGTTTTGTACTTGTATTAGTCATCTATTTGCCATGCAGTCCATGAGGAAAGGTAATGAAATATAATAAGGGCTGTATCCAAAGCTGTGTAAGGAAGTAATTAAACTTAATTGAAGTAATTTCTTTGAAGTATAATAGCGGATGCAAAGGACTAATTCAAAGCAGATTTAGGCAATGCATGCTTTGAAATGCTAACCTGCAAACAGATAAGTATTACTGTTTATTTAAATAAAGTTATATGAAACTGTCTTCTGAAACCTGCGTCTGGAGATCAGGTCTATTATTAGACTCTTGGGTTAAGTTTTGATAAGGGATGTCACTTCTGTTTCCTAATTTATTACACTCTGCCAGTCAGAAATGAAATCCTAGAAATGCTGTCCACATCTTATCAAACAACTGCAGTAGAACTGGGAATTAGCCAGGGCTATCCCTGAAGGTATTCTATGATGGCAACTTCACCATCAGCTGTAATAAGCCCTCAGTTGGAAATTACAGGAAAACCTACATTAATAATTCTGAAATCAAATGACCTTCTCAAGTAACATTTCTAAATCCAATGTATAAAATTTCTTGTATCTTTGTACTGTAATATTCTTATGGATTTTAAAGGCCCAGTCAGTTTTACATCAGGAGCTTCAATTAGGCTTATTTCTGCAATAAACCAGAAAACATATGGGTTGCTTTTGTGTAGGAGACTGAATATGAAATTTTCATAAAAACCCAGGTAAGATAAAGTTAGTTTTTACAGCACACATGCTTTATTTCTTTGCAGAACTGATGCAAACAGGAGAACCTTAAACAAAAATCTGAAATTTTGATTTCTTACTCTTTAGTGCTTCAGAACTGTTAATTTCTTTCCACCCACACAATGATTCTAAGTAAAAAAAGATGTCAGATATCTCAACTGGCTAACTGCTCTGTCAGACTCCAAAGTTAGCTAGGTGTGAGTACATCCATTCCTTCCCAGACCCACAATGGGGGGAAAAATACAGGAGCAAGAGCTGTGAAAGTCAACTGGCCCTCTCTGAATTTGGCTGATGGTTCAAGTGCTGATGGGCTGAATGGTGGTAGGAACCGAGAAGAAAGCAGGAGCTGGCCTTGGCTGCATACAGATGGGGAGATAGACTTCTCCAGCACTGAAGTGGTAAAACGTGATTAGCCATATACAAACTGGAAGATGTCTACCATTAGAAAGAAATAACAGAATGGTAGTCTGGGCTTTGTTTTAATTTCGTTGTTGCTACTGAAGCACTAAACAAGTGTGGGTAAGTTGAGTAAGATTTACTGCAGAACTGTGAGAGGGACTGCACTTTGAATGTTTTCTTGGGGTTAATTTATATCTTAGACTGTTGGTAATTCAGGCCACAGGTGGGGATTTTATGGCAATGTATGCATAATGCAGTAGGCTGCATCACCAGGTGTTTCTGATCTCTTTTCCTTGTGAGAGGAAGGAAAAGTTGGCTCCTCCTTTCTGTGTTATAACACTAGATTATTTTTTTTTATGTGTGTTGGTTGACAAAAAAAAGGATACAAACAGTTTTTTGTTGTTGTTTCTTGTTCTGCTGAGAGAGAAACATTGTTCCATGAAAGCCAGTTGTGGGAGAGCTGGGTGTGTTGACATCAAATGATTGCCTCCCAAGCTGTGCGCATGCTAAGGGATCTGCGTGCAGTAGCGCTCCTTTGCCATGGGAGCAGGACCATGGGGGTACTGCTGCCTCTCTGAAAGCCAACAATGGATTACACCTGGGCTGGCTGAATAAGTGAGGTGCCTGAAGGCATTTCTTGTAATGACAGCCTGTCATCTGGCTTAATTAAGGCCTCTCTTCAAAAGAGAGGTCTTTAACTACTGTATGGATTTTTAAAGCTTGTCTCTTCGCTGGTAAATGTAGGCACCCAGTGGAGATCAGGGCTTGTCCCTGTTCTTTTCCTGCCACAGGCCAAGAGTAATTCTGAAGTGTGACAAAGCAGATGGAAAGGAAAAAATTTACACTAAGCCTGGAATAATACTAGCACTGAGGCTTGCCATATACAGCCTTGGAAATATTCAGAACTCAACAGGACAAGACCCTGAGCAACCTCATGCGACTTTAGGCAGGAGGTTTGACTAGGTGATCTCTAGAGGTCTCCCAGTCTTAATTATTCTGTGGTTGTATGATTTCTACAATGCTGCTGCTGCTATTCATAATGTTAATTGTAGTACACCATACGTAGCAGGTTTGTTGAAATGTGTCTTATGTGAAATAGCTGTGTTAACAGAATCATCCTCACCTATGGGCAAGTCAAGCGTTTTTCGTTCTCTCTTTAATCTTGCTGAGGTGGAATAGTGTTACCTCCAGAAGGTAAAAAACATTGGAAGTTCAGTTATTTTACATGTAGAGGAGTAGATTGTAGAGCTGGAAATGGTGGCCCTTCAGTCATGAAGTAGAGGAACCCCTTACCAATTGGCTTAGGGCATGAATAAATTACTGACTGGTTATCCTGAATTTAGCATTCTTGATCCTTTGTTAAGGTCTCTGCAATTAAGTGTAGGCTTCTCTTGAAAGGAATTACAGTTTGCAACACTCTTAAAAAAGCTTGAAGGATTGTATTTGGCAGAAAACTTTACTGTGGCAGGGTGTTTTTGTCCTAGAGCCTAAATTTAATTTGTTCATGCATAATGCACTCAGTTGAGAATTTTCTGCAGTGGTGGAATGTAACTCTTCTTTTTCTGCCTGCATTCAACTAGACAGGAAAATCTAGCTAAACCAATAAGCCTCTAGGAAATTGATGGGTTGTGAGAGAGCAAGTCCATCTCAGTCCATCTCTTTTCAGCTCTTCTTTCTGCAGCTCACTGACTCATCTTTCCCTGTTTTTACCAAAGGCCCTATGTAAAACCTATATTCAGGGTTATTAACTTTTTCACCAAGAAAGTAAGCTTTATGTAATTATACAAGAGAGACTACCTGGAATGAAGTTTCTAGCTTGCTACTGGTGTGAAAATTCATGGGGTTTTTTTGGTATTAAGGGTAAGTAAGGGAATGTTTGATACATATGCCTTTAATAGAGCTAAGTATGATGAACAGGAATTATTTATTCCAGCTGTCTGTTTCTGCTGAAATCCACACCTTTCCTTGTTTCTCAAGGGTTGTAGTGCAGGCACAGTAAACTTTGAGTTCTGTTCACCCAAACCATGCATGGTTAAGGCCGTGCCATTCGCATTTCACATTATTTGTAATGGAATGGCAAAATGTACAATGTTGTTCCTGGACAACGTCTGCTAGATATGCCCAAACCTAGTCTTACAGGTTTCAGAGGAGTTGGAGAAGTGCTTTGCTTTGTTCTTCTCTTACATTTTTCTTGAGGATTATGATACAAATGTATTGTCAAACTATTTTTTTTCTTTCTATTTGCCGGTTGTTCACTATAGCTTAAAATCAACTGTTTGCTAAAACGCTTACTGGTAAAGTTATTCTAGAATGTTTGTAGGAAACAAAGGTCAATCCACTGGTGCCTGTAAAGTGAATTCATTCTAACATTATGGTCATAATTGTCTACTGCAGTGTGGTTTTGGCCCTCCTGCTAGCAGTACTTATTTGTCATCTGAAAAGGTTCAAATGACCATCCTACGTCTAATACGCTGCCATGTTTCATCTTTTTGGATTCAAGGCTAAACTTAGTCTAGGTTTTCAGCCAAACTGTGTAAACAGTGGATGTCGTATGCTTTGGATCTTCTGATTCCTGAATTACATATTTTTGCTTTGGTACAAAGACAGAAAACAAACACACAAATTCTAGAGCTTACGGCAAGCATCCCACAGCCCCAGGATCTATTTTATTACAGGGAATATTATTGCAGGCCCACTATCAGTTGCAAGTCTGCACAATTTTAAATAGATTGCTGTTTGCAAGACTGGCCTAGAACGTGTGTGTTTGCATGCATGTCCACGTTCTGGCGGACAGAGGGTAAGGACAAATGTAGCTACTGACGTTGTATCTCAGATCCTCTGTCTTTCTGGATGTAGTTTCTGGCTTTTCAATACTTTCTCCAGTTCCTGAATTTTCTTTCTTAGACATTGTCTGATATGGACACAATATTTTTAATATTTTCTAAGTTTGATAGACTGGAGGCCATAGATCAATTACTATGCGTGCCTAGAATAAAGCTTCATTTTCAGCAGTTCAGACCTCCATATTCAAAAGCAACAAAATATTCCAGCTTTTTCAACTGAAAGGTCTGCATTCCAACTTACAGAAGCTGTAAATAAACAGTTCTTTCTCTCAGTTTGTTGGTTTACTTGCTGTTACTGTGCTTAGTGGTTCAAATTGTTTTCTGCTCTGGCTTAAAGCAAAACTCCCAGTTGGGTTCTCTCTTCTGGAGTTACAGACAGAGATACTGTTTTTCCTCTCTCCAGAATCTTTTAATGTATCCTTTTAGTGAAGGATATAAACTAAAGGACAACTGAAACAGTTCTGTTGCTTTTATTAACTTACATCTGGATTGAACAATACTGTTGTCTCTTTCAGCACCCTCTGGTATTTAAGGGATAATTACTAAAAAAAATAAATGACAAAATAATAAGCAGAGACTGGACATAAGTCAGAATAATGTCCTGTCTTAAATCCAGTTTATTGTCTCTTGTTTGGTTTTTATCTAGGCAAAACAACAGTTTGGTGTAATTTGCCAATTAATGTTGTATGGTTGTATTAAGTGCAAGTCTAACTTGGCTGTGAAGGACAGTATCTCAGAAGGGTCTTTTTGAATAATCTGCAGCTTTCTGAGCCATCTAGTTAAATTTAGAATCTAGGAAAATAGGAGACTGCAGATATTTTATTTACATTCTTTTTTTCTAACGGAAGAAGGTATATTTTCACTGTAAATGATTTAACAACAACAGAAACTTCTGATCAGCCACAAGAATTTGAAGTCTTAGTCTCTTCTATTAATTTGAATTTTTCTTGTTTAGGCTTTTGCATATTTCTATGAAACTTGTGCAAGGTCAGCTCTGACTGCACTCAGATGGGATTAATTAGTCTGCTTTCTGTGAAGCTTGACCTATACTGCCTGGAAGAAAGGATCTTACTTCTTTCTTAAGCACTTCTTTTTACAGGAGTATCATAACAGGGCAGTGTTATATGTTTTTTTTTTTTTTTTTTAAAAAAAGTTTACAAAATTGCTGCTCTGATAACTCTTACTCAAAATTGTTGAATCATCAGGATTGTCTTACTGTAGCAATGACTTCCCAGGGCAGATATATGAAGGATTCTTTAGTTTCAGTAATGAGACTACTGGTGGTCCTGTTGTAGGGAATTTGGTTTGCCTTAACCATTTTTCTAGCCATACAGGAGTTTGAAGCCATTTTATGTTGTTGTGTTGCTTTTGAAGTAAACTGTGTTCTCCAGATGACAGAGTGGATTTTTTTTTTTTTTAAATAGGAAAAGAATGGAGAGAATGGTGCTGTGACAGAGAAATAAATACAGCACGTATTTTAAGCAGTACTGAGTCACCCTGCAGAGGTGTTGCAAACAGTCTTGGGAGCTTCTATAAGCCAGAACACATTTCCATGGTATAAATGATACAGCACAGAGCTCCTTAAAAATGTAGAAGATGATAAACTTTGTTGCTTTACGTATTTTATCTGCTACCAATAACCAGATTTCTTGGTAAAGTGGCACAACTTCATTAACATCAGCAAGGGTTCACTGGAGTAAGAAAGAACAGAATTGAATTCTGCAGAGCTTCTGCCATTATTGAAGCTGCAAAGTAACAAGCTAATGCTTTGCACAGCGTTTCCAAGAAAAAAACATAGCTTAATTGAAATCAGATGTAGTGATAAAGCTACATCCCAAGGCCAAGGTGGGTGGTGATTAGTAGTCAGGAAATTTAGCAGTGGTTGCACCTGCATCTTTTGTTTTGGGACATGCATGACATTTGAAGAATCAAATTATTACCTGCAAATCATAATTTTACAAAACAGGAAAAAGGTGTTTAATTCTGCCTTACTTGATGGAGAAAAGTGTTTTTCCTGGTTAACTTTTTAAGCTGCTTGAAAGTGCTGGGATCTTGATCCTTTAACTGTAATGTAAGTGTCCTATTCAAAGGTACTGCACCAACTCCCTTTCCCACCTTGAGTCTAAAACACTGCTCACTACTAGGGCATAAATACTTGTAGAAACAGAAGGTAAGCTTTGAAAATCTGCAAGTGAAACTAGCAAGTCTTAAGGGAGTTGTAAAAGTTCAAAGACATGTAAGACACAGCCCCGTGTTTTAGAGGATCCTTCCAGGACCAAAGAAAGCAGGGATTTTACTCTGGAAGTCCCCAAGGGCATGGTGCTCTCGTGGTGTTTCTCTGCCCCTGCTGTTCAGTTTTGCTAGATATCCAACTGCAAGTCCTCTCTAATGTTTTCTGTCTTAACTCAGGATAGCTTATGAAATTGTTAATACATTAATCATAATCTATGAAGTACTTACTGCATAGAAGACTGGTGCTATGTCAACAGCTGTGAAAACGTGTTTGTTTTGAGGGCTGCGTAACTCGGAATAAATGTTTTCTTAAATGTGTTATGAATGATGTATTTAACAACTAGAACAAGTCAATAATCTTCAGAATGAAATGTAGTGGGTTTTTTTATTAAAGGTTGCTTATTTCAGTGGTGACTAGTTTAGTGAGCATGTGGTGCTATAGACAGATGCTTCATATGGTCTGTTATGAGTGCTTTATTAAATAGCTAGTCAATAGCTGCATTTACCAAATGAACTTAATTTATTGTATTTATTTTTTCTAAGGGTTTCACAGTTTGTTATAAATGCTTTATTGAACATATGTAAACCAGTTGAGTAAGCTATGTTCTGTCTCTTAAAATGAATGAATTGCTAGTAGGGCTTGGTATTGTAAATTGTTTGAGCAGTGTTTGTAAGTTACTGAAACATCATCAGAAAATGCTTATTTATGCACAGCTGCTTAGAAATCATCATAGATGACTTTTAAAACATTATGTTCAGTCTGTAGCATATGGTGCTTTCTGTAGTTGACGCTTACAGGTAAAAGCAGTTTGGGGATTTGTCCCATATACTGTAGTATTCTTAGGCAGCAACAATGAATTAAATATTGCATGTGGAAAAGGTGACTAAAACCTACTTCATAGGAACTATCCATCTAGGAAAAAACCTCATGTGTCACTGACATTTTGAAAGTTATCCTACCTTATATTCCAAGATGGTTCCTTGATATTTTTTAAGACTGTGATTTGGAGGTGGGTTGCTACTTTTCTCTGATGATCATTTCCTTTTCTTTTTTTGTATAGCATGCTTGTCAGCAAAGACGACAGCTTTTCTGCTTTAGTGGCTGGAGCAGTCTTTAGTTAGAGAAAGAATAAATAGGGCAATTTCCTACATTAAAGCTAATCTTTGTGGTTGTTGCTAATATTACTGGTAGCTGGGCTGTGAATATCTGAAAGAGCGGGTTTGTTTGGCAGAGTTACACTGGTGAAGAAAACAAGAACCTGGAGCAGAGGAACCACCTATAGACAGTCAGAAACACAAGGAGAAAATGGGACTAGGAGCTGCCTGGTGACTGCTTTGGGCCAAGGTCCTTATTCCTTTCTAGCACTCATGGGTTTTTTTTGTTTCCTTTTCCAGCAGTGTCATGAATTAACATGTTCAATTTTTGCTTTCCTTGGCTGACCCTCAAATTATTTTGGTTCTTAGGCAGGTGGTCTCATCACCATGCCAGTGTGCCCTTAGCTCACTGTGGAGGCTAACTGGGTCTGATTAAAGCTCCGTGAATGGATTTTGTATGTGGGGCTGGCATCTGAAACAGAGCTTTTAAGCATACTGTGGATGCAAAAAGCATTTTTGTGGACACTATAAAACCCTCTGAAAGGCTTTGACTGAGGCAAGGATAAGGGACTACAGAGCTAAGTATAGATATTTTTAAGCAGCCTATAAAATAGAAAAAAAAAAAATCACACTTCTATTTTGATTGTTGTTCTGCAAAACGGTGATATATGACACATAAATAGTTAATATAATTGGAAAGCTTAGCTGAAAGTACGTTTAAAATGTGCAGCTGCATATGGATTGTCCCCCTGGTTGTCTTTTTTGCTTTGGTTTTGTTTTTAAAAAACAAAAAATATGATGAAATTCATTTAGAGTTGTAGTATGGAAACATAAAGTAAAAATATTTTTCTGGAGCACTATATCTGGAGAGAACGTACAAAATTGGAAGTGTAAGATGCCATACTGTGTGCATGACAGAAGAAATAAGAGTAAACATGAAAAACATTTTAACTGTGCCGTGGAAGAAGAGGGAAGCAGCAGACAGTGATAGTGTTGGAAGCATCATGTGTTGTAGTGTTATCATTACTGAGAAAGAGTGTGGAAGAGCAGGAGGTTGCTCACTCCTTCACAGTCAACCAGATAAAAGTGAAGATGCTTGTATTGGTAGGTTATGTTAGAATACAAAGCACAGGTGGGCAAGACAAATACATTTCTGAACACCATTTGGTGTTCAAAAATTTAAGCTGAAACTAAGTATTAGAGATTTTTGCCTCCATCCTGTGGTTTCTAAAAAAGCTCCAAAAACAACCAACCAACCCCCCTCATAACTGCATCAACTAATCACTGTGTAGAAGCTTCTTCAGTAGCTTTTGCTCTCCTTTTGATTTGCCTTCTTTTTTGCATTTCCCACAAGTAAACAGTTGCTGTACAGTGTTGCTAGTACAAATTTTCTGCACCCTTTGTTAAACTGTAGACTGTGATGTCTTGAAATGTACGTACAGAAAAGTGTTTTAAGTACAATAACATTGTTAAAGGCTGGATTCCTCTTCTAAGTTAATGAGTTAGCTCAAGCATGGAAGAGAAATACTCTCTTTTGCGCAGACCTCTGAATTCTAGTTTAGCTGCACCATGATGTCTGCTCTCTTTGTGGCTCTGTAAGCACAAGGGGAATTATTAGAGCTGCTGTTTGTTTGTGTTAGTCATAATTTGAATTAATCCATGACATCCTGTTCCACTCCTGGTACACTAAAACATAATGTTGAGACTTAAAGAGAGTCTGATACCAAGTCTGGTTATGCATATGCAAGGTTGGCTTGTTCTGTCCTGACTCCCTTCCCCCTGCCCCTCCTGCTGGAACGTAAAGGCTGTGTAGGTGACTTGGGTGCATTCAGAGTCTTTAGGACCCCTTATTATATTCCAACATGTCAATTACTGACTGAATAGCCCAGTAATTTGGCTTGTTAAGGTTCAAAATTAATTCTGTCTCTTTTCCTCCCAGCTATTTTCTACTGCTGTTAGCAAAATCTGTTTTCTCTCTCATTTAGCAAATGGATATGCAAAACACTGAAATAATTTTCTCTTTGGACAGTGACAAGGCAAATACTGTAAACAGTGCATTGGCCATGACTAGTATGGGCTTGAGCCAGAGCTCACAAAAGTCAATGGAAAGAAGCTCATTGACTGGACTGGATCTTAACTCAATCCTTTTGCTAGCAGAAAAGGGAATTAAATAAATGGCATAAGAAGTCATGCATGTCTGATATTGCATGGAAAAATATTTGTGCCTAATATATTAGGAGATTTGTCAGCTCGTGTTATCAGCACACTACTACAGTGTCAACACTACTGTGTGTACACCATTCTTCTCAATGCATTGACATTATTTGGGATGCTTTGAGTTGGATTTAACCTTGTGCGTTAGATTAATTTATTTGCATCCATCTTAGAAGCCTCTGACCCTTGTTTTATGCTCCTGCCTTGCTTTCTCCCTTTTTTTATGACTGTGTGGTATTGACAGATGTTACAATAAGATTTCTATTTGCTACAGACCTCTCTCTCTTGCAGCTGTTCTCACTTTCAAATTGTTTTTTCAGCCCCCTTGCTCTTTTCCCTGGATCTGGTTTGTCTGTTGCTCACCATGTTTCTATCAAAAACAGAAAAAAAGCCAAAAACCCCTCACTCCCCTCCATGAATCCTGCTTTTTTACAGTGTGGGAATTAACCAAGTTGGTGATGACTTTGAGAAAAGGCTCTTTGATTCCTGATGGCAGAGACCACACAGGAACTTGGTGACATCCATCACATAAAAGCTCTTGGGTCCTGTTCTGTACAGTAAAATGGTAAAATCTGTATTGTTCCCATCTGTCCAGTTTCTGGTGGATATGTCACTGTCACAATAGTTTCCTTTCTGCTATGGACTGGCCCGGAATACAGCTGGCAGTGGTGTCAGAGTCTTTTTGGGTTATGTAGGACACATCTCATAGCAACTGCAATGTCTGTTTTTTCTTTTTTTTTTTTTTTTTCTTCTCAAGTCATCTGTCAGCCACTTTTGCCAGAAAGTCTTGATACCAGATAATGGATGGAAGGAGTTGCGGGGAGAGCAGGGGGAACAGATTTGGGTTTTTTCTTTCTTTGTGAACCTTCTTCTGCCAGTCACACATCTGTTGCTGTCAGAAGAACTGGAATCCAGGCCCTGAATCTTACAAATGAAGAATATTGACCAAAAAGACTGATCGGTTCCAGAGACTGCTCTATGGATATGTTTTTTGTGGTTTGCTCCTGTCCTTTCCCAGGGACTCTGGTTAGAGGCATAAGGAGGTGTCTGAGATAGTGGCTATCCAAACCCAGTGTGCGCTGTTAATCAGGCAGCTGAAGAGAAGCCACATCCAGATTGGTGCCAGATGTTTGTCTCTGCACAGATTTTTCAAGCTGTGAAGCCGGGTCTCTGACAGGACTGATAAGGCTAGGCATAAAATATTGGAGATGGCATCATGTTGGCCCAAAGGGTAACATTTCAAAAGCTTGTCATGCTTGGGATTTAAAAAATTCTTGCAGGATTGCTGGGACTCAGTCTCGTTTTTGAAAAGCAGTTTAAGCACTTAGGCACACAATAAGTATACTTGGTGCCTGGTTTCTGTTTCTTTGGTATCAGTGAGAATTTAGGTCATAGGAGTCTGTGTGTTACTTTGTAAGGATCCCAAGGCCTCTGAGTTGCTTTTCAAGTATCTTACCTGAAGTGGTGTTTATTTTCAAGGAGATAGTTTAAACAGGCGCTTGTAGATATGATGAAGCATTTTACAGCTGCTGTGTGGGGTGCTCTGAGCAGTGAGACATGGAGATCTGAGCCCTCCCATGCCCACTTCTGTGCAGGTGCTTTAGGGCTACGAGCAAGGTATTGATCCCTTTCATATAGTAAGCAGTTCTAGTCCTGTGCTCATCTAGCATGATGCTCCAATCTTCATGAGGACTTTTGAATATAATTGTAATAATAAGAATGTAAATTATACTAATACACGTGTAAGACTGGCTGTGAAAGGTGAGACCAAAGGCCTACTTAGCAGAAGTAAAAGACCAGAGCAAGCATCAGACAGTGCTTCCCCTGCTCTCTCCCAGCTCCCAACAATTTGGGAGGGGAGGTCTCCTGAGCCAGCCGTGGTTTCTGTTTACTCCGTAACCCTTAACAAACTTCTTCCAGGAACTTGTGCAGTCTTCTCATGAGCCCACATAGTTTTATTGTGTACTGTGGCACGAGTGCCACAGCTTAAATAAGCCACATGCACAGAAAACACCTTTAACTTCACTTGATGCCCCCTATTCCTTTCCTTGAAAGGGACAATGAAAAATTACCCCTCCTTAGCCTCTCCATACCACTCCAAATACTATTTCCCCGGCTACTTGGGGAAGGAAGATATTCAGCACAGTCTCTCAGCACAGTCTAGAGAAGCCTACCATTAAACGAAGTGAAGCTCCTCTTTTGGTAAAAGACATAGTAGTTTGGAAACTTTGAGTGTGGAAAACAGTACTGTAGCGTTCTGTATGATTAAATATGGCACTCATCTGGATAACATCTCTAGATGTAGATCTGCTATGTTTAAAGAGGTTCTTGCTCTTTAAAGCCACAAATATGGCCATTAGAGACGTGAAATTTGTTGCTGTGTTAGTAACCTGTATTCTGATTACCTGAGCATTAGGCTGGGAGACAGGAATTCCTTCATTTTAATCCTTATTCAGGTTGTTTTTCCAAATGGGAGCCAATGTGCTTGTATTCACTTTTCTCGCTTTAAAAAAAATTAAAATACTGTTTAAGGAAGAATATTCTCTTTTACCATGAGAATCAACTAGCCAGCATTTTGTAAACATGTAAGAGCATTCCTTAAGTAATTTTGCTATTGCTAATTTTTTTGTTTATTTTTAAATGTTAGTATTTTTGATAATACTGATGTTGAACTATTTGCATGTGTGCCTGCATTAAGAAAACCTTGTAGTAAATAGTAGAGCACTGCAAAGGCAGTATATTACATTTAAATATTAGTGAATACTTTAAAAGGTACTATTCTGTTGAACACTTTTGCAAGTAGTGTCTGCAACATTCAAGCTGTCTCTTCAAGTCCCATTTTGGTTGGGAAGATGAAATTGTGGCATCTAATGGTTTAGATGCTTCAGTGCTGGACGGAATAAATAAAGAGATAAACATCAATATCTGTTGCTTGTGAGCAGTGTCTCATAGCCTCCTGTTGTCTAGAAAATATATTTATATTTTCTCACCCCTTAAAGTCTGACTTTCTGATCTTTTTCTAAGCATTCCAAGACCTTAAGCTTTTCAGACAGCACATACACATTATTGGGCATATAAGGAAAATTAAACTCTTCTGCTGTGAAATCAATCTTTAGTACTATACCCACTAGTATTGGATCACGTCCCTGGCAAAAGAGTTTTGTTGATGAGAAATACAGTCCAGAAACAAGGATGATGCAAGTGTCTTTGAAATAATGCAGAAGCACTGTGGTTAACTGACCAGATCTATCTATACCGTTTTTGAAGCTCCCTTGTCTACAACAAATGTTCTCCATTCCAGTTCAATAGCACTGTATAGCTGTGCATTTATTTTAATGCCATGACAAGTTTAGGTTTATTAAAATATAGCTCTAGACCAAGGAGAGGGATCCTCCGTTCCCATCTCTGTGGTTGGTGTCAAGTGACCTGGCCTTTCTTGGTCTCAAAATTTTTATCTTCTGTCCTTACCAGAAGGCAATGCTGAACTGAAAAAAAAAAAATCCAAACCCACAAAACCAACATAAAATACCCCAAAAAACCAAACCCCAAACAAATGTCTGAGAAGTTTTGAGAGAATAGCACAAGATCAGTGCAAAGTAATAGCTTCTTCCCTTCTTGCTTGTGAGCAGGCTGAAGATCTTTTTCACAGGAGTCCGTACAGAGCGGCGTGTTTTAAAACAGTATGGAACACATCAAAGTCTTTCTATCCCTTAAATGTCTAAACTTTTCATTGCAAGGTGTGACCTAGATTTCTCACTTCTTTCCTACTCTGATGCTATTCTCCGTGCCACATAAAATGAGGGTTGAAGAAAAGCTGCCCTTAAAGCTGTCCTTGCAATGCAGATCCCTTTTGGAGGAGTTCTGGAGGTGTCATAGGTCTTCTGATGAGGAATGGTCAGCAGGATTCTGTTTTGTATTGTAAAGAAACACAAGGAGCACAACAGGCTTTATTGTTTTGCTTTCACATGGGAAGTAGAGCAAACTCCATGCTGACAATCCAGGAGCCTTTGTACATATTGTGCTGGGGGTTCAGAGCTTTTCTTTGGTCCTGTTGCGAGGGGTGCTTTTTGAGGTATCATTTTTCCACCAGAAAAACTTAAAGATAGTTGTAGATGGGTGTCCCCCCTCAAAAGCACACATAAGCAATTAACTGTAACTTGTAGGTTTAACTGGGGGGTGGGGGAGTGGTGGGTGTGGCATTGTTTCCATATCGTGCTCATGAATTGTTAAAGGGCTGTAGGGACCAGTTAGGACATTACTAAATAATTGGGATATTCAATTACCTCATTCAGTTCACCTTCCAGGACAGGGAATCCTTAAAGGTACTCAGCACTAACAAAATTCCAGCAGCTGACGTTCTGTCAACAGTCCTATTAGCAGCTCTGATTTCTGAAGTTGTGATCAGTGTGAGATATGCAATATCCACGCGGATTTGTAGGTCAGCTGGAGCTTTGCTTTCAGAGAAGTTGAGCAGAGACTGTTCAGAGCAGTTCCACAGAGTGGTCTGTAATCCTTTATGTGAGACAGAATTGAAAGGTTTTATGTTTCTGCTCCAGCAGGAAGGAAAAAGAAGTATTGTGTATTACTTACAAGTTAAGACACATTACAGTAAATGAAAGTCATACATTGCTTCTAGCCATTTGTAAGGCCAGGGGAGACCTGTCTGTAACAGCAGGTATTTTCTGTCCTAAGAGAAATTTCATAACTCTGTAAAATACGGGTTCTAATTCTACTAATCTTGAGATAATGTCAGAGAATGTCTTGGTGAAGCCTGCCATCACTGCAATAAATACTTACTTATAGCTCCAAGATGGCTGCATTTATTTATTTATTTATTTTCCCTGTAAAGTCTTATTTTTATTGTTTCAAGACAAACTCTCTAACTAGTTTGTTGCATGTAGCATTTGGAAGGAGGTTATTTTCCAGATAACTTCTGTATTTCCACTTGGCAGCTTTAATACAACCTTTGTCCTAACCAGATCTTAAGCTTTTTCCGTAATTCTTACAATCGAATGTTTCATTCTTTGGGGCCTTCTGACTTCCATTCAGTTTCACTGACCTAGATTTTGCTGGTTGGGATTGATTGCTGGGATGATCTAAGCTGCTGTCTACTAAAGCCTTAAATTCCCTCCTTTTTATAAGGGGAAAATTATTTCTTAACTCCTTGTTTAGAGTATTGTCGGGAGAGACAAATTCAGGTGTTTTTTAACATCAGTTTTCATTCCTGGGGAAGTGATCCAGCTTGGAATTCACTTAGAAAATAAACAAATAAAATCATAAATTGAATTTGCTGAGGCAGCAAACCTACAAGAGATGTGACAGCTCTGTGACTTGTGCTGAGGAGACCCAAGGCTAGGGAAATTGTTCTTCAGGCAACTGGGATGTTAACGGGTGACAGTGGTGCTGCTGGGCTTTAAAAATGTTAGAGGAAAAAGCAGTGGTGCTGCTTTCAGTGTGCTGTCTGTCAATCTCTGAAGTCCTGGAGGAATGTTATTGTGGATTTGGAGACATTCCAGAAGTGCTGTGTGATGAAGAGGTCGTTTTGTCCCCTGTCCCCGCGCACTCCCCCCCCCCAGCTTTTTTCTTACTGCTGAAGCTGTGAGGGGAAGGGAACACTCAGCAGCTGAAACTAACAGTCACAAACTATCATATATGGGAAACGATTGATTGCATTTCTTTCTTTTTTGCCCCCCCCTTTTTTTTTTAGAGTGTTTTTCTTTTTTTTTCTTCTTTGTTTTTTTGTCTTTTGTCTCAAGCTGTGAGCAAAAGCAGGAAGCCATTTTCAGAGGTGTATTAAAATATTGCTGTGGCTCTCAGGTGACTAAATACCTCTGCAAATAAAATTTGAAAGTTCTGAGGACATGATTTGCAGTTTGGTAAATTGATTTAATTTCTGCCTTATGGAAAAAAGCAAGATGATAGTTTCACTAATAAAAAATGAAGTTTTACTGTTTCTGTCAGAAATAGTTTACATATGCTGTTATCTGCCTCTCAGTGTTCATATAGGGAACACTAAATGTAAGTATTACCATGGTCTGGAAGAGAAGCATGTAGTAAAGGAGGAAGGATATGTGTATGAGAGAAAGGTAGGTAAATACTTCGACTGATCCCAGCCCACTTCTGGCTTATTTACAATGCTGAGGATGTGGGTACAGAGAAAAGACTGTTGATGGGTTAACAATTGCACACATGCTCCATCAGGATTCGTTCCTTTGCAGGATGGGAAGAATGTCTTAGTGCCTTGGCTTATGGCCAGCAGTTATCAGAAGATTTAATGAAATTTCATGTTATTAAAGTATGACTCTGGAAAGGCACTGCATGGGTGTGGCATATGGAGACACTTGTAAAATACATGACATGCTTTGTTATAAATAGCTCTTAACACACCCTGGTGTTTACGTGCAGTGTTTTCTCTCTGGGAATCCCACTGGTGACAGACATGCCTATATCACAACATGTTCTGGGACAGTTGTGCATTATTTTTCATTAGATCCAGTCTATGTACATTGTTGGCTATAGCTGATTGTTATTCTGCATGTTGATTTTGATGTAGAGGAGCCCATACTCAGTTGCAGTTGTCTTCCACCTAATTTTCATGGTTAGCCTCTTGCATGAAAGGGTGTCTGTGCAGTAATTTTGTTTCTTGGTCTGGTTTCATTGCCTTTTTACAAAGGTGAATGTCAACAATCACAGAACTTCCATTTTCTTTTAGCCTTTCTTAACTCTTTACCACTGTTCTGCAGCATGACTGGCCATTTAACTCTGAGTATAATTAAAGTGGAGTTAAAGTACTGATGTTTCATATTTGGCTTTATGTACAGTTTTGCTTCTTTTAAAACTTTCTCCTGTAGGAGCTCATTGAAGCACAAGGCAGAAATAAAGGTAGCTGCCATTCAGTAGGACAGCTTAGCATTCTAGTTCATGTGGCTTAAGAATTTTCTTTAAGATACAAGGAATGATTGATGTTACCGCTCTTTCACTTTTAATGGATGGTAACATTTCTAATAACAGTAGATTCTCAATCACATCAAGTTTTCTTTTAGGTATTTTGTCAACATATATGCAGAACTAATGACATGAAGATTTACTTTCTGATACCTGAGAAGAGACAAAAAGCATATATTTTTATAAATAATAATAAATAAGTCTGCTGGAAACATACTAACCTGATTTCAGGTCCCCTTATTATATGTCTACATAGGGAAAGAGGTCATCAATGCTATGAAGTCACTTCAATCAATCCTGAAGTCTTGTGGTGCAATTTAGAGCCTACTGTTAATAGTATTTAATGTAATGGTGTGGTGGCAGGTAAACTTTTGAATGATATCTGTTGCCGTAATTTTGAAGACCTGGATGTTTGCTGGGTCATAATTCTGCTGCATTTTCAATTGTTTCTCCATTCATATGATAATCAGGCTGCTCACAGTTGCTAATTATTACCACTGTTGTGTAAAGAATACAGAGAGCAAAAGCATGTCTGTGGCCAGAGCTTTTAGAGATGTAAGCAGTGAGATGATAAAGCTCATAAAATTCACAGCCCATCATATGCAGGATAATGATTAGAAAGCAGCTAAGCCTTTCTTGTCAACCTTCTAGCTAAAAGGAGTAAAAGTCTGTGTTTGTAAGCAACATGCTAGCATTTTAATCCAGAGATGAATGTCAGAATTTCCATAAATCTCCAATTTAGAAAATTAAAATACTATGGGGACCATAAAGGGCTGAAGCTGATGCCTAGTTTCAGTTCTGTGCTGCTACAGAAGACAGACTGTCAAGGATGTTCAGCTTAATTGCTAGGGGAAGGCAAGCACAAAATTAAAAGAATGAGTAACACAAGTGATGAGGGTTTCATGTTCTATATGGATTCAACTTGTAAACTCCTTTCCTCTCCCTTTCTTCTTTCTACCTTTGCTTTAGGTCTTTCCATCTGCCTCTCTCCCTATTGGCTTTTACCCACTCTTCCTCAGTAGCTCTGAGTCTGCTCTACTTTTGGTAATTATGGCAGCTTTAACAGGCAATATGTGCATTTTCCCTAGTAAATATGACTTCACTCTGGCTGCTTACATTTGTGGCTTTTAATGAGCACCTGTCAATTTGAAATCTGTGGCATCAGTCAATATGTTACCTCCGGGCAAGAGTCTGTGATGCCTTTCAGTTTTCATCTTCCTCTGTGCCAAATGATGCTTTCCTACTGACATTCCTGTGTAAATAGGCCATTATTTTATGGAAATTTCCATTGCAAACTGTCTGATTTGAAGATGGGCAACGAAAAGCAAGCTGAGTCCCCTCTTCACTCACCTCTCGTGGTTCTAGTTATGTTTTTTCAGTTTTCTCCTATCAGCTTGAAAGTATTGGATGACATTTTCTTATTATTTTTATTAGGGTCTGGTACATGTCAGTGTTGCAGCCTGGAGGAAGTATCACTCCTGCAGAGCTGAGTAGGGAAACACTGGAGGAAACTGTATTTATGAGACAAGATAAGGAATAGATTATTTTGCACTGATTTGGCTTTGACTTTGCCTGCTCATGTGTCCGTGAGAATAGAAATCCAGGGAAACAGGTAGGAAGAAAAAAAATTACATGTCAGAAATAGGCAAAATTATGAGGTGATAAGAGGGAATGTAATTATGTTGTTGCAGACTTCAAAACATCATCTTATGTGCTTCACCATTGCATACAGCGTAATCGCTGTCAGTTTTCACACAAGAGGGCGCTCTTGGAATTTTAAAAGAAATATTAGGCTCTATTAGGGCCTTTCTCAACATGCGTGTATATTTTAATATGCCATTTTCAAAGCTATCATGATTCACTAAGGTTCTGTCTCAGACCCTTAGAAAGTGGTGTCTCCCTTCTATATTTACCTTCACAATGATTAATACAAATAACTATTCATTTTACAACTTCTAAGCACTAAATCCACTCAGTGAGAAGGGTTGAACAGCATAACCATGCAGATTTTTGGTAACAGCTATGTAAATAGTGGGTGATCATTCTTGTGTAAGATGTAATATTTGAATACTGTCAGTCAGAAATATGACCTAGTTTTAGTTTACTGACAAAGCAAATCCTTGTATTGGGAAAGAATTAGTACATTTCTAGTATCTTGAGAAAAGCATCTGCTTTTAGGCTAATGTAGGGGGAAAAAAAAAAAAGAAAAACCAGAATCTCCACAGAAAATCACAGCGGGAGGGTTGTTCTGTAAGGGTTGGGTTTTTTTGTTTTTTGGTTTTTTTACACACTGAAGAAGTGTGTTCAGCTGAGATCACTGTCTTGTGTACAGTCAAAACAGGGTAGGAGATCTGGCCTGTAGTTGAAGAACTTGCAATGCACTAATAAAGTATGGTGATATATGTGTGAAAGGTGGAAATTCCATTTTCTATTGAGTTCATCTCATCTGCTGTCACTTAGGTATGATGATTTTTGAATGCTCGCTAGCCTGGTTACAGTTCGAACTGGATGACATGAAAATGAAAGGCAGTGTAGGTCATTAGCATCACCCTCTGATATCCAGTTTCCATGATAAAAAATGTTAAATGTTGGTGAGATAAAGCCAACTTTCAGGGAAGACAAGTGTATTAAATCTGGTTCTGGCATTTTGGAGCTTATGGCAGCAGGTTCTTCCACTTCTCCAGAAATGCAAATGCTTTCCCATGAGTTTCTTACCTCCTGCCTACACTGTTTTTAAAGGGAGAACACTTGCTAAGCAGAGTGCAAACCATAGCAAAACAGATGTTAATGCATTAGCTTTGGAATGAAGTATTATTCTGGGCTTCTTGTGAGTATTGAGACAGGCAATATTTTTCTCTTAATATCTGGTCATGCAGATTGGTGCCTTGTCTTTTAGGACAGGAAATTATGGAGGGAGTCGGTCTCATCCTCACCTTCTGAGTGAACTATTCTTTGTATTGCAAAATGACCATGTGAACAGCCATAAATAATCACATTGCTAGTGCTATAGCTGCACAGTCCTGGTAAGTCTGAGGATATTTTTCAGTGTCTATAAAAATGAATGATTACTTTTAGTAAGGTATTTAACATTCAAACTCTATTTTTCCCTGGTAATGAGTTCTGTGGCCTAGTAAGCTAATGTGTTAAAGAGTAGTTGCTGTTAATTCACTTGTTTTGCTTCTTATCATCTGTCTTTCAGATCCAGTGACTGTTCTTGTTCTTCCCCTGTTTATAGACTTAGAGGTCTGGAAAGGACCTCCGTGATCACCTCTGTGATCTTGCCCTAAGGCAAAATCAGCAATATTGGTCCTTTTGGATGGATGATTGTCTAACTACTTCTTAACACCTTCAGTAAGGCAGACTTAGCAGGCTAAACTACTGTATTTCATTACTGTTTGAAAATGTTGTCCTTATCGGTCTTGCTGAAACTTAATCCCTTTACTACTTGTACTGTCCAACAGGCACCAAGAACAGTAGCCTCTTATGTATTTGAAGCATATCACCTTGTCACCTCTTCTTTGAATCAATGAAAGTATTTACCCTAGCCTTTCCTCATATTTTTTAAAAAACTGTGGTCTGATTATTCTCCGGATTCCCCGTTTCATTTCCATTTTTTGGATGTGTGATGCTCGGAAGTGAGAATGATATTTTCACTGATATTTTATCATCTTGCAGTAGAACAAAAGTTTTGCAGGTACTTCTGTATAGACATGCTATATGATGTTTATCCCTTTTTGTTTTTCCTTCCTTTTTTTCAAAGCAAGCAGAGGCATTTTAAATTCTAAAGTAATCTTTGGGTCTTTAACAGAAGTATATTTCTGTTTTGCTATTTTCATGCTCTTAATCAAAGCCTGATGAGTCCAGTCTTAAGTTTCCTTTATAAATGAGCTAATCCAAATTTCTCAATATGTGCTCCCATCATAGAAATCCAGTTCTATTTGTTCTAAAATGGGGATATCAGAACTGACTTTGTACCGTTTGCTGTCAGTTTAATAGCATCTCAATACTTTCAGTAGTTGCCACTCCTTGTACAATGTAAATCGATCATTGTATTTATCTTCAATTGTTAAGCCACCGTGAACAGGAACTGTAAAATCCAGGATTTTGTTTTGTTTTTTTGCCATCAGTGCTTGTAGTTAACCTGGAAGCTAGCAATAATACTTTGAATTACTCCTTTCTGTCTGAATTACATTCCTCAAAATTTCCCTCCATCTTGATCAGGACTATTGAGTTTGGGATTGAAATTTCTGTAGTACCTATCCATCTTCATTGCTTAACCTAAATAATTAGATGCTATATTCACATATTGCTGCTCTACACTTTACTTGGACTAGTGTTCTTCCCTTTTCAATGGAGTTTTAAACATAGCAATAAGCACAAAACATAATTTTTTTTTTTTTAAGGAGTAGGAGACAGAAGGTTTTGCAACTTCTTGATTGATAAGTGGGTCTTGTTAAAAAGCAGCTTGCCTTTTCCTCTTTGTTTTACATTACTTGCTTTTCACCATGAATTGCACCAGTTCTCTCCTGTTTCACTTTTCCTAAATCTTTATTTTATATTTTCTGATCTGAGGCTCAGGCAAGCACAATACATGAGAAACAATCAAAATGTTGATGTAATTTTAAATTACTTTAAGTCCAGCCCTAGTGCTCTCGCTTCCTAGAGAATGACCTTCATTTTTGTCCCTGCTGGGAAGAAATCTTCCTTAGGCTACTATAGGCCATAATATGCCACTGGTTTTTCAGCAGAATTCGCCATTGATTTCTTCAGGGACTTCCACTTAAAATGCGACATCACGGCAGAGCTCAGTCTAGTTAGATATATCAAATGAAAGGATGCAGTTCACATACATTCTTCAATCCGGTGTCTAAGCTCCAGTGGCCACTAGAGGGAATGAGAGATCCCAGGCTGTTTCCATTTCAAAAGAAACTTTTTTTTTTTCTCATTAGTTTTAGATTCATCTCTAAGAAATAACTGCTAATCTATGTTAGCTCATCTTTTTTTATGATAAGAACATTAAGGATGTGCATAAATGTTTGTAATTCTTAACTCCACTGTTTTTTTTCTAGCTCTTCAACAGAAATCAGGTTGGTCCCACAAAAAAACATCGGTACAAGAATAAAAAAAAAGGGATTCTGATTGAAGAGGTGCATTTTTTTCCCACCTCTCGGAGAGCTCTAGAGCTACTGGCAAAATATTGGATTAGTGTTGCAAACTGTCGGGGTCTTCAGTTATAATACTGTCAGACTGTTTATGCCAGCCACTAATGACTACAGAAGAGTAGGCATTTTATGTTACTAAAAAATCTAAATTACATTCCAGACAGGTTGACACTGATGCTCCAAAGTGCAGGTTTGCAAGATGATAATTCCTAATCTCAATAGAAAAGAGGTGTCAAATTCAATTTTACTGAGGGACTGATTGTAATTTACCTTTTAACTCTAGAGATGCTACAGAAACGATCCACTTGATTTGGCTCTTAAAGCGTTTTCTCTTACTTTTTGTTCTGCCTGTATATAAGCATAGTGTACATAAGCTCTTGTGTTCCTCTGAGTTTCTAAGTTACCCACTCTCTGTAAGCATGACTTAATCTTACACAAGCTCAATATTTCCTGTCTTTTAGCTGTCATTAATCCTGAAGATGCATCAGGAATTGAGCATGGGGATGTTTGAAATAGATTGGCACTCCAAGAAATGGGGACTTCCTTTGGGGAAGACAAACAAACAAAAGTATGATTTAGGCTTGCAAAAGGGTTAACAGGACAGGGAAAAAAACCCCAACACTTTCTGTATTGAAATATATGTCATAAGACTCAGTAAAGTATCTGTGTTTCTTTGTTTGAAGAAACTGGGGGAAAAACTAGGTTCTGAAGGTTAGAGTAACTTAGGGTCCTACGTGTATTTCCACAGAAGCTAACAGAAGCACTTGTGTGACTAGGAATTGTGAGATAAGCCGTTCATCAGTGTGAAGTTTGTCCTTCACATATCCAGAATGATATTATTCTAAGTGGTTTAGGATCCTAAAAAAAAATTAAAAATCTGATCTTATGTTCTACAACATCTGTTGGGACTGGAATTTGTATGAACCTCGAAGTGCTTCAAAGTGTAGACGTCCTGAGTGTAAGATACAGCTAACACAACAATCCAAAAGCTCGTTTTAATGCCCTTTTTGACGGGGGAGTAGGAGTGATACTGGGGAGAAATTCCCCACAAGAAATCCCAATAATGAGAGATTTTGGGGTGTTTTGATAGCAGCTGGTGTAATCATGAAAAGTGGTGAGCATGCCATTACAGCCTTTTCAAGATGAATAATGTTACACTTAAAAAGAGGCTTACGGTAAATTTACTGATGAAACAAGCTTTTATAAGGTCTTCGGTATACACAGTACTTACTGGCATTGGACCAAATGATCTGAAAGAAATATGTGCATGCCCTAAAATAAATAACTTTGGGCTGTCTTATGCCTTTCAAAATCCATACTAATTTAAGAAGAATAGATCTAGTTATCTTTTGTCCTGAAATAACTCACCTAACCTCGGTATTTGTACAGTGTATATTTGGATCACTGTTGAATATTAACATGGTCCAAATTGTTACCCTGTGCAAACATTTACTAAGGCAGTGTGAGGTATAGTCTGTAGCTTGATGTAACTTAAAATGCCAATTAAAAATGATGACTTATTTAATGCCAACAGGCCATACCCTGCAGTGCTTACTCAAGCAAAATTCTAATTGACTCCAGTGGGAGGTTTGCTGAAGTAAGAACAGTGAAGAAGCATAAGCAGAGGCATGACCTCAAATATTACTCCAGGCATCATAAGGTGAAGCATTTTGTATTCCCTGGCACCAGTGATGAACCTGCCTTGCTTACGGACAAAGATTGGAAGAGCAGGGATTTCTCTGCACATCCAGAGCTCCCTGCAACTGTAGCTCCCTTTAGGGCATGTTTTTGTCAAAAGCTAACTTTTCATTGAAAACTACAGATTTAATGACAGTGAAATAACTCATGAGCTTGTATGTGTTTTCCCAAATGGACTTGGGGTGGTGAAATGGGAGATGGGAGGGGAGACAGCATTAAAAAGTACCACAAAAAGTCAAATTTTACAAGAATCTTTTTATTTTTGAAATGTCCTCATTTAGAAATTTTCTTCCAATTTAATAAAGTGAAAGCCCATAAATATTTGAACTAGAGACAAGGTATCTAAAGAAAACATGAAGTTGCAAACAAACAAAAAATATGACTTCCATCTCTATTAGGCTTTATTTAGGGGCCCTCTGGTTCTTCATGTCCTGCTCCCAGCAGCCAGAAAAAGCTGCTCTTTTCAACATGAGCTAGTAAGGTATAAGGAACATCATCCAAGTGATTGTTGTTCTGTTTGTTGTCCTTCTCTGTCCATTGTTTGACTACTACTTTATGTGCTTTTTTGGTCTCAAAATAAACTGTCTGTGCAAGTTTTTGGTTGCCACTACTTCAGACGTATTCACTAGACAGACAAGTTGGAAGGGTTTCCTCTGGCTACATCAGTGGATTTTTTCCTAAATGCTTTTGACAGTACCAAAAACCCTAGAGAGCAAACCTGATTGATTACTATTGACTGATAGATTAGTTGTTTGGTTTTTTTGCGGGTAGTATGTTACTCTGTATTCATTGTGTACCTATAAATTATCGTGTTTTAGTTACCTTTATTTTTAATAATTGCTTTAATTTAGTAGACTTCTTGCATAGTTTTACTACTACTACATTTGAATCAGCAGAATGACTTTATTACAGACCGATACACAATGAGGGGTGTGGTAATATGCTAAACCAAACTAGTAGGCAATGCTTCAAGAAGTTTTGAAACCTAAGACAGAACAATTTCATAGATTTGAATTTTTCTTTTTATATCTACCTATGTGTAAATGATAAATGCTTAATTGTGGCTGACAAATCCATTTGTAATGGGTTATATACATCCCTAGTAACTTCTGTTCTACCTTCTCCAGTTTGTTCTCGGAAAACAGAAATGTTTTAAGAATGAGGAGGAAATGAAAGTTGAGCTTACATGGTCCTTTTGAAGGGCTTTGCCATTTATTGCCAGAAATACTGTCTTTTCTACTAATTTACTATATCAAGTGATGTCTTGCTCAGATTTACTGTCTTTGTCACTTTAATTTTAAAAATGCCTGTTGAATTTTGCTAATTATCCTGAGGGATAATTAGATGATCTATATATGGAATAAATAAATTGCTGTTTAAGTGCAGCTATTGTTCCAGCAGCGGAGATGTCAGCTGTTGTTTTGGTGTAGAGATGTAACCAGTGGGCATGTCAAAGGAACAGGACTGTTAAAGGCACATGTTCAGTGCAGGTTCATTTTTTTATCCTTTTGAGTCTCCATACAAGACGAAAAATCACAACTCTGCATTGGAAGGCTGAGCATTAAATTTAGAGAAGGAGCAACTATAAATAACTCTGTTTTTATATATGACATCTCCAACTCGGTGGTATCTTTCTAGCACAAAGAGTACCGAATCTATCTGAAGCCCATTTACCTTTGATAAATCTTGGGTTTTTTCCTTCTCTTTGTGATCTTGTTCTTTAAGTGATAGATATTTAAGAGGAGTGTTCAGTTGATTTAGAGCTCTTTACTCACTGCCATCTGAGACTAAGTTTAAATCATTGGAAATTTTTGCATTAGATTTTGACATGAACAGTGCTGTATTTTCCAAGAATTATACTCTAGTAAGACTTTGTCCTAGATCACTGCTAAAAATGAGAAATGTGTGCTTATTATACATTTTGTTTTTCTTTAGTAGTATGACACAACTCCATTGTGACTAGGACAATCGTCATGCTACTGTGTATCATGGTAACAGTAATAAATAAACTGGACAACAACCCTATATAGATTGTGTTTAAAATATAGTTTTCATGCTGATGTGCCCCTATGCCCAGACAGCAGCTTTAAATGTTGCCAAAGATTCTTAATATTATGCAAGTCTGTAACATTTACCTGGCTACATTTAGATTTTAGTATTTAATATACTTAAAAGCTAGCAATTTTTAAAAGTACATCTAAATGTTTACTAATGAATCCTGTGATTATAGAGAATTAATTTTAAATTAGTAATCTATTTTTGTGTCAGCAGACTCTTTTAATAAAGGTTGTAGTTTTGGTTTTGGTTTTCTTTTTTTTTTTTACTTGTTATAGGAAACTGTTTTTTTTTTTTTTTTGTAGACTGTTGAAAATATTTTCCAAATCATGAGGTATACTGCTTATATTCTTTCATGTTGTCTTTTGCATAAGGAGAGGTAGGTTTTGAATTTCAGAGTCTAATGACATTTGGCACCATTAATGTAGTGCACTAAAATGCAGTACTTTGGTGATTAGTGGAAACAAAAACCCTCACCCCACATTGAAATTTAAATTCACTTTAAAATGTGAACAAGCTCTCACTAGCAATTTGCTTGCAGTGCTTATTAAGTATTTCCTTATCAAACACCTTCTACTAAATAGCTGTATGTCTTCAAAAAGGAAGGGGAATGGCAAGCCACTAATTGCATACAGACCTATAACTTGGATTTAACTTGTTTTGTTCTGTCATAAGCATGTGTCTTTTAACATGGAGTTGTTAGAGTTGACAGCTATTTAGGTGCCTAGTAATCAGGGAATGTTTCATGCAACAGATCTGTTTTTGTAGATCAATTTTTCTATTGGGTTTTTGCATTCTGTATCTGAAAATTTAATTTATTGTCTCAAGAACTGATTTAAATAGACTTTCAAGCCAGGGCTGACTTTGATCTGTCTCTGACTTAAAGCCTAAACAGCTTTATCCTTCTATCATTTTTTTGCATGGATGTGTAATAGTTTCAAGTGCTTAAAAAACCACAGTGATTTAAATATTCTCTTTCTCTTAATCTTTTTTTTGGTTCCTGTAATTCAACAGTGCAGGTGAAATTATGAAAACTGTGCAGACACTTTTAAAATTTTTTTAATGGTTGACTTCAGTGTAAACTGTATGAGATTTTTTTTTTTGCCTTTAGGTATAGCCTTTAGTTTCAGCTGATTTCCACTAGTGTTCTTTGTGCTCAAGCACAATCTCCACATATTCAAAGACTTAACCATGTGCATGGATGTCTGCAGGGCAAGTGACTGCTGCAGTACTTCTGCTGACATTAGAGACCCCTAGTGATCGTAACATCAAGGGCGTTCATAAGTGTGTTCCAGGTCAGGAGCAGACGTTTCTGGGGGCTAAGATATATCCAGTTAAAGCCATACACCTTGTGTAGCTGTATCTTATGGAAGTTCTTATGGCCACTCAGTTAGGAAATTCTGTCTAAAAACCACTTGAAAATTATCACATGAGCAATCCTGCCTAGCTGATCACTTAAGTGCAGAGGGCTTTGGGCTTCCAGAATACACGTAAAATATTAGCTAAGCTAAAACCAAGGATGATTGGCCAATATTTTATATATACTTTTTTTTCCCTCCCTGAAAGTTTGCTTCTTGGTAAATATCTTGCATGTGGCCCTTATAAAAGATGTATTTGTTAACAAAAATGTCTTTAAATGAGTTTGCTCTCCTGAAATGCAGTCTGTTTCCAAGACCTATGCCAAGTGAGGTGTTTCCTACCGATAATGACTGTAGGGAGAACAAACAAATGAAAGATTGAACTGTGCTTCTGGCAGTCATTCATCACAAAGGAGGACACACGTGGAATTTATTCTCATTATTACTTTTACAGCCTGGACACTGGTGACTGTTGTCTTCTGCTCTGTTTGTGCACCCTTACTGTTTGATCTTTCCTGTTGAGCGTCCTTTTACGTTTCTTAGAGATTGGAAATTTTGGTATTCAAGATTTGTTCAGTTTAAAGAAGAAATAATTATATTTGCTTCGTAGTAACTATGTCATCTAATCCATATTAAACACTGCAACTATACATTCAGACTAGTTTCCAAGGAAACAGCATTCCCTTTCCTGCCCCTGAACCCTTCCTGGAAATTTTGAAAGTGAAGTGTCTCACTTTAATCATACCCTGTTGTTGCTACCCTGATCCTGAACTCAGATTCCCAACAAAATTATAGCTTTTTAAATGTTTGCAATGCTGTTGTGAAGTTTACCATGCATTCCAAATGATTTAAGATACTTAAATGGTATTGGAACAAATTACTGCCTTCATTATGACAGACAACAGATGAGTACATTATATTACTTAGTGTCAGCATCTTTAACTAAAATACTGTGATTGTTTTCCATCCAGTAGTTCTGTAATTACTCTTTCTTTATGTTCACTGTAAGAATTAAGATGGCTTTTTTTTGTCTCTTTAAATGGCACAATCAATGTAATTCTTGGGCACTGTTAGGAAGATGATCAATTATTTAAGTCATTTATATATCAATGTGAGTAGAATGGTGGTTTAAGCTGGGTAAAATTTGGCAAACATACTTTGTTACCTTCTATAACTACTTTCTTGGTGCCCATCCCTTTTTTATTTTCTTGATTCTGTTGAAAGATTTCTTGTAGAAAATTTCAAGAAGTTGAACGTATTTACTAGATTGCTGATAGGATCTAAGCTTGTAATTCTGAGGAGTATCAAATACCTAACACTTTCATCACTAGATACCCACTTTGGCTTACTGGTAAAGAAAATGCAAATTGGATGCCTCTATTAAAGAAAGGCTCAACTAAGGTTTTAATTAATATGCTTTGGTATGGGATTCTCCCTCCAGGCTTCACAAAGATCAGAAACAGTGTTGCTGCAGTTTCACGCCATCCAGAAGGGTGTCTGCAGGCTTCCATTGCGCATGTGTTGTTCAACTTGCTTCCTGATTCCAGTCTTTCCAACTATGCTGTTTTGCTGTATGTGCTGGGTAGATGTTCCAGGGATCAGATATGAAGCGTGGGAGGTGGTCTGCTCCAAGCAGCTCTACTGTCATTGGTATGTTGACCAAATTCACATTAATTTCAGATCAACTGGCAATAAACCAGAAAATTTTGTCTATTGTTCTGTCTTCTGTGAGAGCCCGTGAAAGCACGGTGTCTAGAAGGCCTCCATATTTCATTGGTTAAAAAAGGCATAAAGTTAGTGCACTGATAAAAGATGCTTAAGAGAACTGTGATCTTAATTGGCCACTGTGCAAGAAAGGATTTGTAAACAAAATTTTTTTCAAATATCTTCGTATTTCTAATGAAGTGTTTGGAGTAACCAGTACATGCTGGGGCAAAACGTCAGCATTTTATATATGTAGGATCAGATACCTTTGTGAAGACAGGTATTTAATGACACATTGCTGGTATTTTATCAGTGCTTTGCTTTTGAAGGAGCTCTCAATGATGTAATGCATCTGCATGCAGATGTAGGCACAGTGGCTGGCTGAAGCAGTTGAATCTGGGACGGATTGTTCCTACCACTCGATGCATGGGCTGCACTGGGGCTGTTCCTGCTGGAGCCAGCTTCTGAGGACATCAGCAGGGGGGAGGATGTGGGGGAGAAGGGGATGCTGTTCTCCTGGGATGCTGAAATGATCTCATGTCAGCAAAAGAAAAGTGTTTTCATAGAAGAATTGCTGGGAAAAGAAACTGGTACTTAATGTAAGCATGTGCTATACAGACTATAGAATATGCTAATAAATACCAGATCTTAGCTCACAGAAGTCTCCAGAAGTCTGATAAAGTTCAACACACTCTTCCAAGGACTCTTTGCCATTGCTTTGAATTACTCCTAAGGAAATTACTTAAAGGGCTTGGAGAACTGAGATGGTAAAGAATGTAGTGCAGAAATAATTGATCCTTCTGGTTTATTAGGTTGTGTCCCTGTTGTGGAAGTTTTGTCAATAACAATAACACTGTGGAGATGTCTGTCTGCAGTTAGTCTGTAGCTAGATCAAACAATTCATGGAGTTCTAGCTACATGATTTCTCCTTGAAGAAGGTGATGTATTATTTAATTTGTAACTAAGTCCTGGGACATCTTGAAGCACAGCATTGTTATTTATCTTTGCTCTTCCAGGCAAAAATCCACTGGTTATGTACAGCACTAGCCAGAGTTTGTGAAAATCTGGCTTGCATACGGTTGATAATGATTTTGGAATATTTTCAGAGCAGAATTGAACACATAACTTTTTAATTTTATTGGAAAGTATAGGGTGTTTGAAGGAAACCTTTCAATATAGTGTTTACTGAGCTCATGCTTGTAGTTCTTATGCAGTCATTTCATTTGTATTTTATAATTTTTTAAAAATGCATTTGTTTTTAAATACCAGTCTAGCACAAGGAAAATATTTCCTCAGTAGGTACCAAGATTACAACACTTTCTTGTTTCTCTAGTGATAATAAAGGTCTGTTTGCCTGGATCCAGCGCTGAGGTTCTGTGTTAGCTCACAGTTAGCAAGCAGGCTTGCTCAGGGTTGCTCTTGATAATTGTTCGGACGCTGGACAGTTAAATTTATCCTATGTTGATGTTCTAAATGTTTCAGCAACCCTATATAAAAATCTGTTGCCGCAATTAGTATGCAAGCCTTTCTGCATTAGTAACATGATGCAAAGTAGTCTCTGATGGTTTCCTTTACTAACCTTCATATAGCGAATTAAACCTTGAGTCCTAAGTATCTGATTGTGCTGACCTTCACTTCAAGGAGGCTTTTTATTTAAGCTTTTAGCCTTCCCTAAGACAGAAACATTATTGTCAACAAAAATAAAATAAACACCTTATCTTGCATTCTCTGCTTACTTGAATGGAAGTATTCATAAATGTATAGCTCTTAGTTTGGCAAATATAGGCAGTCTGTCGACTACATTTACATTTAAAAATTTACTGCAGTGAGGGTCATTCCAATTCAAAAGGAAGTATTTGGTAGATGAGTTGGCAAGCAGGATGACTTTGTAGTGTTTAAAGGAGCTCTGCCAAGAATTGGCTGGAAAATGCTTGTTGTCTGTTTGTATCTTTTGAAATGAGAAGGTAGAGAAGAGATTTGACTTTAGTACACTAAAATATGAGACTGCCTTAGTCAATGAAGGAACTGACATATTCTGGGATGTAACTCCTTGTGGCCTCTGCCTTGAAAATGTGAAGGGGGAAGGAATTTGATGACCAATGGCAATTGGTGCTAAATTGTCTAATGAGTGATGCAGCCATAAAATAATGTTACTTTTATGAGTTACTTTATGGAAGTTTCAAAACTCTTGTCCTGAAATGCCAGTATAGTGAGGCCATATAGCATATTCAAAATATGCTATGAATAGTTCAGGACAATACTACGGAAAGCCATCCTGGAAGTTAGGAGATCTGAATATGGTGATGGACCTGGAATTTTATTTCTCTCACTATCAGCCACACAATCATGGGCTGCCAGTATTTTTACCAAAGTGCTACTCTCTTCAGCTTGGGTTCTTGCACGTGGGCTCCAGTGAGCTGTGCTCAGTGCATCACATTCTCAATACAGTTGATGCTTCATTAGTGCAGTGGAGGAATGGGGCCTCTGGCCCAATATTTGTATGACACTACTAACAGTAAAGCAAATAAACTGTTTGGACTGTATGCAATTTAGATCTTGTAGGAACTGGAGACTGGAGGTAATTATTTACATTTGTTTCGGATGAACTGTTTCCTGTCCTTCCTAAAGGGAATAATCGTTCCCTGCATTTTCCTTTGTACAGCCCTCTATTTTACTTACTCTTCCACTTTCTAAAAGGAAAAGAACAGTGGGAAGGAAAGAGAAACAACCTTTGTTTTGCAAATGCTTGGGGTGAATGGATACCTGCATGATATGGCTAAGGAGCGCACTCTCTTGTTACAACTTATGGTCGACATCCAGAGTAATCAAAGGAACCCAGGGGGTAAAAATTCAAGGCTGTTCTGAACTAGAGAAGATGGATGGTCCAGAGGTGAAAAACCTTCCCAGAAATTTCCCTGCCAAAGTCCTTTGCCACTTACAGTAAAGGAGATTTAGTTCTAATCTGCCACTGTGTGAGGTTTATTTTGGTTTTGTTCTTAATGGTAATTTAGCCTCATATTTGAGTCTGGTTCAGCGATATTTCTGTGGTCACAGTGGCAAAATACCTCGGTAAGATTAAATTTTTAGACAATTAGGATCGCTTTTTTATTGATTAAAACAAGGTAGGACATTTCTGTGAAAAGAGTTGATAAAAAAACATGTTTTCTTAGCTCTATTGTCCAATCCTGGAGATTTTCATGCTTGAAACAGTTGAGAACAAATACCTGGCAGTAAATACTAAATCTGTGTGTGGTGACTGATAGATTAAGCACTAGGGATTCCAACGGAGATTAGACCACACATTCTGAAAGTGCAGATGTCAGTACTATTTTACGTCACAGTGCTGAGTTTAACTGCTTTATGTTTCACACAAAAACAGGGGCTGTTATATCATCCTTTTTTTTTTTTTCCCCCTGTTTTTTTGGTCAGGGTTGTGGGTTTTTTTTTTGTGTGTCCCATTTTCTCACTTTAGCTGCTTCACACTGGTGCTTTTGGCACTGTTTATCCTTGTAGAGATTGAGCGGTAACTGATGCAGCAGAAATGTAAAAGGCAATATAAGGCTGTGAGCCCACTACACGAGTTAGGTAGGTGGCCTTTTTGTTGAGTCTGAGAGAGGAGGAGAAAGAGCTAGAGGAGAGTGGGAGTTGAAGTGTGGCAATTTAGTGGCAGAATAAAAGTAGGAAAGCAGAGATGGAAAACTAAATGAGACACGACTTTGGGAAAGTTGTGTCATATGTATCTTATACTTGTCACAGCTGCCACTTTTCAGTTGGGTTGCTCGTAGTTTGCTAGCACTCACATAGTTTACTAGATAATGTGTTTATATATTCATCTCAGATGCACTTTACAAGTATGCATATGAATTCATGTAAAACAAATAAAAGTCATAAAAGAAATATGTCCTGCCCTGAGGCCTTAAAATCAGTGTGGGGAGAAGTGAGCTATGTGCATAAACCCAGCAAAGTGAGAGAATGAATTCACTTTCACCAACTAAAAGCAAGACTGCAGCCAATTCTGAACAGAATTATCCGTACATAACTGATCACCGCTAGTCAGCAATGCAGCAGGATCTACTGAACAGTAACAAATGCTGCTAATAAGTCTAGTAATATTATCAAGAACAGACCTAGCCTTTGTAGCAAACATGTCATTAGTGACTCTTGTTAGTTTTTACTGCACTCAAGGGATGGAGCGTTGGAACAGTGCCCTAGGGAGACAGTTGACTTGCATCACCATAAGTATTTAAGGAGAAATTGGCTACTTTTCTTGAAATACCTGCTTTGCTCCAGTTTTGGGAGATGCTGTTTAATCTGTATGTACTGGAGGTGTGGAATTAAAGGTTCCTTGGCCTGTTTCTTTCCTTCAGTGAACCCTGAAAGAAATTAGGGGTAGCTTTTATTACATAGAACTCTGTGTTAATATGATGATTATATTTCTTTTATCAGGGTTTCTGCTAATTGCCTGCCAGGAATGAATTCCTCTTCTGCACTCTGTCCGTTCCCCTTACATATTTCAACTGTGGTAAAAGTGCAGGGTTCCTTGTGAGCATCAAAAACAGGTCATAGCTGGCACCTGGATAATAAGTAGGTCATGTCAGTGTAATCTCCAGGAAGCTGGTGCAGAGAATTCCCTTGCGTGTCTTGGCAGTGGTTTGCTTGCAGGCCTGTGAATGTTCAGGTTTTCCCTCTGGCTTAGCCTGGCAGGAACTCTGGGAGTGTTTCAACTTTGTGCTGCTGAGGTGTGGTTTGGCTTTTGGAACTCTCTGGACTTCCTTCTGCTCATTAGTTCCTGGCCATTGTAAAGGCTTTGTGTAACATTGGTGCTTTGGCTTTTTCTTTTCTGTAGTTACAGTAGGCTAAGTATTTCACTCCTAAATTAAAATGCATCTCAAGTGTTTCAGCTTGATATAGGTTATTTGGGTGAAACATAGATGTGTATGACATGGAGGTCAGACAGGATCTGCTTTGCCCTGGCCAACTAAGATGTGTGCCTTGCTATGCAAAAAGAATTTAACGTTTTACAAGTCTGACTCTCAGCATTCAGGTAGCTGAAATTAGAATTAGTCTCTCTCAAGTAGCCCCTTGTGTCCAATCTTTATCATGATTCCAAGGACAAAGTTAATGTTTTGCCTGTGTTTTCTCCAGACTGAGATGTCTTCCAAGAATTATTGTTTTCCACCTGACTGTAAAGCAGAACAACTCTTCCAGCAACTTAACCAAAAATCTGCCAACAGAGGGATTAAATTAGCAACTAAAGAGGCTGAGAAAGCTATTTAAGTTTTTCAAATAGAAAATCATGTCTTAGTCATATGAAAGCATTCACATTGCTTCTGAAGTTGGACTTTCCTTTCTTCCAGCACTGCAGAAGCAATTTTGAATGGATAAGAACCAAATTGCTTCAGAAGGAGGAGGATCCTCTAACACTGTAATAATATTGAAGGGATAGGAAACATGATAGTTGCAGCTTCTGCTATGTTTAAACTATCAAACCTAGTCCTCTCTTGCAGTTGTGCTGCATGCAGAAGCTGGAGGAATTACTGGAAGCTACGTCTGTTCCAATTCGTTCTTCTGCCTGAACTGTTTTATTTGGGTACATTTGGGAAGTATGGCAAGGTGATTTTTTTCTTTACTTGGCCTTCCGCAGACTCAAGGTTTCTTGCATAACAAATGACATTTTAATATTATAAAAGAGCTTTTGAAAAGACTTCAAATTTCTCCACTTGTGGGCTGCAGTATTTATTTAATCTAGTACTTAGAAAATGAGATTTTAAACTAGATGGCTCTAGTGCTATAAGCACATTCTTGGGACACAGCCAGAATTACTGGCTTCCCCACAACATTTACAAATGTACAGAGCTGATCTTTGCATGATTAATACTGTTTTTATCCAAGGCAGTGAAGTCCATTTTCTTGTAAATCTTCCATATTAGTGTGCTTTAATAGTTAGTCAGAGGTGTGAACAGAGGAACCCTGCAGACTGATCAGTAATGAACCATAGCTGCTTAAAGAAAATACACGATATGAGTCAGCAGGAACTGAAGTGGGACCTCTGGAACCCAAAGCACAGTCTATGTAATTCAAGCAAAAGAGGAGTTCCTCTAGCAGCAGCGAGCTATTATCATGAGCTCTTGCCAACAGCAGAGGATGGAACTGCACTTGAGACCTGTGCTGCAAAGAGAGGTGTGGTGGCACCTGTGATTCACAGCCTACAGTGGTGATACACCGATTGGCAAGACCATGTACTAGTCAGGTTTTATGCTTTCCCATCATTGAACCCTGTCTGGAGTTGGAGCCCTGAACCCTACCATGAATGTAGCCATACTATCCTACTACAACACCCTCTCTTGGGAACCTGTCCTACCCTTCTGTTTCATCTGAAATGGCAGTGCTGAAAAAAATGCATCATGCATTTTATCTTAATTACACTTTTAAAATTTATGTGTATATTTATATAAGAAATGCAAGTCAAGGGAAGGCAAGACAAGTTAGTGTTTTAATGTCTGGAAACCTATCTGATTTTGAATGTGTTAATCTTTCACAGTATAATTTGTGTTGGGAACTGCTAGTGACTCAAATTTTTTTTTTTAACTTTTTTTTTAAGCAAGTCTGAATCTGTCCTTTCAGACAAGAAGAAATTCTTGATAGAATAGGAGTTTAGAAAACTTTGCCATTTTCTTTTGTGGTCTGCTGATCAAGTCTCAAGAGTGTATTTTGTCCTCTTCAGCGATCTCAGTTATGACTTGGTTTGTCATGAGTAAGTTTACTTGTTTTTTGTGAAATATATCCCAGTCCCCTACAATTTGTTTAGGAATAAGTTAGTGTCTGTTGAACAGATGTAGCTTTGCTGCTGTGTAATTCACCTTGAATGACTGACTCTGTCTTCAAAGGTGATTGAAGTTAGGCCTTCTCTGTTAAGGGATGACAGTCAATATAATGACTTTAAATAGAGGAATGTAAAAGATACATGTTTTTGTTATAATTTTTGACTGCTGGTTTTGGTTTTGCTGCTTGCTCAGTATGGAGTAATTTTACAATGTCTGACCATTTAGCCAGCAATCTGTAGGGCTCTTCCTACACTGTGCTAATATCTTTCCTTCTGCTTAGACTGGACACCATTATATGAGTTATTGCTGTTCACTGGGCTCAGGTGTCTTTTGTCATGCCGGAGGTCTGTGTAGCATCCATCATTTGTATTACAAAAGGTGTGTGAATTAATATTTAGAGAATTTATTTTCTCAGTGATAATTTCTCATTGAGATTCAGCTACCACCACATCTAATTGTGCCTTGTACGCTTACCTCATAGCTCTGGTGTGCAGGGAAGGATTGTCCTTCTGTTCTTGGGAACTTGTATTATTGGGAAGGAGCATCATCCTGCAAAGATGCTGGACCTAAGACTGAGTAAGCTTTTGTTCTTCATGATTTCTTTGATTCATTCTAGCATCTCCCTTGATATGGGCATAAAACTGTTTCAGCTGAGTCTGTCAAACTGAAGAGTTTAATATTACTGTTGAGCTGCCATATTTTGATGCTGCAAGGTTGGACTGGATGGGAAGTCAGTTATATATATCAGTCTTCTTTTCTTGTCATTACTTTCTTATTTTTTTTAAAAAAAGCTGCTCTCTGGTGATTTATGATCTCTTTCCACTAGAATGGTTTCCTGTCCTTGAACCAAACTTTCAACATGCAAACATTACTGCAAGACATTTCTTTTCAATCAGGTGTATATTTTTCCTCTGGTGATAGTGACCTTCACACACAAGGTACTGACTGTCCCTTTTATAGGAATGATCCTTCAAGCCCCATCTCACTGGCATCACATTGTGTGATTGTCTTTTCATTCATGTAGTGCTTCAAGGTGGGATGATTGGTAATAAGCTCCATGCTACCTCTGATGGCTGTATCAACTTGAGAGAGACATATTTAGGCTACATCTTTATTTTGCATCTGCTGCACCTCTCGTAGGAATACTTTACTTGTTTTACCATTGCTAGGAGCACCCATTCACTTGTTTTAACTGAAGGCAGTGATTGCTTATGTTCTGAAACTTCAGTGTGTATATTTATTCTTTGGTGGTTTTGTATGTAATTGTAACCTGTGTACTTCTTTTGGTTTCATAATTATTTAATTCGGTTTGTCTGACAGTAGCTTTGCATTATTTTCTTGTGTAACTCTGAGGAAATTTGCGTGGTGTAGTACATGGACTAATGTTCATATTGCATTTAATTGTTTGGACTTCGTGTACGTTGTCTCTTTCTCTACACCTAGTGCTGTCTTTGCTTTGCAAAGACAGATGCAAAAATAGATGCAAAATGTTATCTTCCAAGTCACTGATCCCTGTTGCTCCCTACTTCAATATGGTGCATTATTTTCTTGCCTGGAAGCTGTGACATAATTATTTCCTTTACCACAGTTAGTGCACATGACCTGTTATACAAAACACTGCTTTACTATCTTGGGTATTTTTCTTCCCCATTCCCACACATCTTTGTATTAAGCTCACCTGTGTTTTGAACTTGTGCATTTGCTTTTTGCTTGCTTTCTTATCTTCTGAGGTGCTGGATGAATGGACTCTAAGCCAGTACCACACATCACCTCTGTTTGGATGTGGCCTTGCTCACTAGCTTGGCAGGTATCTGTAGGTCTTTATTAATAGAGTTCCTGAGTATTCTTATTTGTTTCGTATATTTTTATTTCCCCTTATTAATCTCTTGCAAATTAGTTCATCTTTTTAAGATTTCACAATAGCATGACTTGGCCATTTCATGCAGACTGGCAATGTACCAATCTGCTTTTTCACCAAATTCATGATTACACTTTGTTGGCATATGATGGACATTGTGGATTGAAAATGCTTCTAAAATTTTATATAGATCCTCCTGGTTTATGCTGAAAAATCCAGATGCTGTTTGTAGTCTGTGGCAGCCGTTGCCCATTACAGATGATAATGTGGCTGCTCTTTTTCTAGTTATCTAGCTTCACTGCAATTTTTCATTACGATCAGAAGGATTTCCAATTTCTAACTATATTATTTTTTTGTCTGTCTGCTTAGGGACAGGACTCTGGTACATTGCCATGACCATTGTTTGCTCTTTGTGCGTGTGTGCAAGAGGGAGATTCAGTATTCTTAGCTTCTGATATCAGGTATCTGAAGGAGCTAATTCCTTTCTGTCACCGAGTTCACTGCAGGAGAATAAAAGGAGATGGAGCCAAGGAGCCTAACACTTGAGCTTTTTTCCTTTCTGTTTGTGTATTATCCCATCTCATCAAGCACTTTTTAAATGCAGAGCTCTCTAGATGTTGCTTTATATGTGAATATGCCATAAAACCTCCTGTTGGGTAGCAGTATAATCGTAAAACAGCAAGCTTGGGAAGCTAGCTTTTATTATCTTTTTTTTTTTTAATTTTAGTTAACTCATCTGAAAATGAGCTGGAAAGAGATTGGTTATGTCATTAATGAACATTTGTATAATCCTTGGAGACTTGTGAATGAAAAACTTGATTGAACTGCAAAATTGGTGGCAGTGATGGCTGTCTTCGTTCACACTCAGCTTTATTATTGCAGCTGCACACTAAGCCATTTCCTCTCCTTGCCTGTACTTGAGCATTTTCTTCTCTGCACACCACAGTCTCAACAGCTTGCATTTTTTTTTAAAGAACATAAATACGTTTCTCGGTTAGACCAATGGTCCATGTAGCCCATTGCTCTGTTCCAACAGCAGCAGCACTCCCTTGTAATCCCCAGCATCCACCATCCACTGGCCTAGGGATGTTAGAGGTACATTCCTGCCTCTTTCCTTTATCATCTGTTTGTGGACAGATTTTTGCTAGAATTTCTTCTCCTTTTGCTGTAAGATATATTGGTTGAAGCTTATCAGTATTGAACTACTTTACTATCTGTTAGCCTGTGCACCTGCTCTTAAATTATCTGCCTTCTTTTGCATTTGATATAATTTTCAGTGCTCACTTATTTATGACCACTGAGTATTTTAAAAGTAAAATCTTCTTCTACGTCTACCTGTATCTATCTAACACTGGTATCCCACTTGACAGTATTGATCCTAATTGCACAGAACTGCTGGATCGTGTTGTGCATAGGCTAATCTCCAGAAAGGTCCAAGGTTTCCCCAGTGATTTACCTGAGTGTAAAGTTGGAGTCTTTTCTGGTGTCTGTGTCTACTTCTCTTGGCTGGGCCCCAGGATCTGTAGCAGGGTCCTGCCTGTAGGCTGTCCTCTGCCCTGTCCCCTGTAGTCAGTAGTTCCCAGGCACTATGCCTTCTCTGTGCTCCACCCAGAGCTCTCACCGATTTCAGCTTCAGCTCTTCCTTGGATTGAAGGCCGAGGTGACCCTATGGATTACAGAAGCTTTTCTTCAAGGGTCCTTGTGCCCTGCTGAATGAGGACAAGACATCTTTCATGACAACTGCAACATACAATGGAAGACAGCTTTTGCTGGAGGATATGGTCCAAAGCATGTGTTCCATGTGCAGAGGCCCTGATCATAGTGCAGCAGGTGGGGAGAGGATACTGTGTCTTTACTTTCCTGTACTAAACCTTACTTGGCTGCCTGATCCCCGTTGTTTCCCACTGAGTCTATATAGGTCCTCTTCCACTTGTGGTCATGGGCAGAAATGGGAAAGGAAGAGATGCTGTTTTTCCTAAAAGCTTGCTTACTTTGTAACCTTTGGCCATTCTTCAAATTCTAAAGTTAGTTATTCCTAAAGATTCCTATCCTTGTAATCAAGCTCTTACCTTAGAGCTCACCTGAGAGTTGTGTTTCCTTTTCCTTTTTTTTTTGTTAAAAAACAAATAGGTTGAGTTATGCTGTGATTTTAATCTTGGTGGTATCCTCAAAGAATCTCAATTGATCAGAGACAAGCTTTTTTTTCCTTGTGGAAATAGATCAAATTTGTTTTAATCAAGCAAATTCAATTTCGTTGTTCTTCTTTTTGATCTTAAGAGAGCACTTTCCCTTAATTCGAGTTTGTCTAAACTCTGTGGCTCCCTAGGGCATATACATAAGCTTGTGTGATAGGATTACACTTGTCACTAACTCTAGGAGTCTTCCTTGGCTTGAGCCTGTTCATAAAAAACCTCTCTTCTGAATTGTATGAGTGATCTGGGTATAATGACTTAGTGCCTTCTAGATAGGTATCCCCCTAATTTTAAATAATATCTTCAATAGCATGTTAGAAATAAACTGGGATTGTCGTCTTTCTCACTGAAGACATTTGCTTTAACCTTACCTTGTTAAATAAGTACCTGTGTTTTGTAAAGATGTTTTAGTTAAAAAGCCTAATTGATTGTGGCTGCAAAATTTGCACATAGTTGCAAGCATGTAAATGTCATTCATAATTTTCTGGATTTCTCCTACTACATGTACTACGTGAAGTATTATATTTTAAAGATATTATCTATATATTCTGGATTGTAGGATGAAGTTCTCTAGTAATTTCATTATGCTAAGTCTTTATCCATCTAAACTGAGGTGGTGGTAAAAATTACGTTTTACTCTAGAGGCTTAAGAAGCTTAATTAAGGCCAAAAACTTCTTGTTCAAGTTGGTCTTCAAATAAAGAGCAAATAAAGAACAAGCAGTGCAGTGCTTGTTCCAGGGACCTTAACAGCAAACTTTATATACATATGTCCATTAAAAAATGGATGTAAACTGTAAAGTCACAATATGAATTTCTTAGCAAAGTTCTCTTCACAGGTATACAAATGTTGGGCTTCTATGAAAAATATTTTCCAAAGAGGAGGAACTCCGTTATATATTTACTACTCTGTTTTTTGGTGTTGTTTTGTTGGTGGTTTTTTTTTTTTTTTTGGCTTGATAAAGAAAAAAATCAGTTCATGCCTACTAAAGAATATTCCCTGGACCCTGAAAAACTTTCTTGAGAGGGAAGAGTCAAACATGACCCCTTGACTATGGGACCGAGTATTACAACTGCAGTGATTATTTGCAGAATTATTCTTCAGTATTAACCGAGATCCATTGATTATTTCTCACACATGTACTGTGGATTCAGAGAGTGAGATGAGCAAATCGTTATTTTTCTTCTCAGCAGAAATGTCAGGGAACAAACATTGGCTACCTCTGCCAGAATTTCTGCTAGCTAAAATAAGAAGCAGTGCTTTAAGGGAAGTGGAAATCTCTGTAAACTAACTAAAAGGAAATTGATTTTTTTTAAAATAAGGCTTGTTTTATATTTATTAAATATGCCTGTGTGGCAGCATAATTTTTTCCAAAATTACAAATAACAAAGTCTCTAAATTGGAAAATGTGTTCAAACCCACATTATTCTGGATGTACATTTTATTACCCTTCCATTATCCTCCACTAATACTCACATTGCAAAGAAAGAGATTATATTAATTGGTTGATGGTATGTAACAGAGGTATTCAGGGTATGGAAGTTAAAGGTAATCTAGAACTGGATTGGAGATCATCATAACATTATTATTTCAAGCAATTTGCATACAATAAAGGTCAATAATGCACTGGAAAATTATGTTTAATTTTTCTTTAAAGTTTAAAAAAATATGTAGTGCTTTGTCATCAGTTAGCAGCAGGAGGGCAAATTATAGTTACATTAAGCTGTGCTTGCTATATAAATCACAAATCTTGTTAGCAAAGAATTAACATCATAACTGGTAATTTAAAAACTGCCTTTAGCTCTGAATAAGGATTGGCTGTAGACATATTTTAATGGTATTGAAGAAGTAAAAATAGATCTCTTTCTAGAAAGAGCATTTCTGGTGGTAGTGAAATTAATTATTTGCTCTTTTATGAAGTGGTAGTGTCTTTCTCAGCCTTAGTTCTGAGATGGTAATGTGCTATAGAAAAGACTTGTTATCTTTTCCTTGATACATGGCCCTGTTTCTAGATTTTTTAAATTATTTTTTTTTAATGATGGAAAGACTTTGTTATATCACGGAAGGACGTAGACATCTAGTTTTCTCACTTTCCTTGGCTGTTTGGGTACAGATGCATAAAAACTGCATGACTTCTCAGGTGCGTATTAATAATAAGGAAGTCAAGGAGAGAGGTTTGTTGTTTTTACCCCCCCCCCCCCCCCCCCAGCATATCAAATATGCTTTGGTATGTTTCTAAGACAACAGACAAATTGCTCAGTTGCACGCTCCAAGACTTTACTCCTGCTGGCTAATGAAGTAGAACAAGACATAGAAGAAAAATATGCCTTTCTCATTGGTTTGCTGTATCACATTAATTTTCTTGTGGATTCTTTCAGTTTCTTGAAAACCTCAAAATGGAGCCTATGCAAACAGTAAAATGTGGTTGCAATGTATATTGGGTTTTGATTTTGTTTTTGGTTTGTTGGGTTTGGTGTTGTGTGTGGGTGGTTTGTTTGTTTTTGTTTTTTTTTTTCCTGGGAGGGGCAGTAGAATAGTGTTATGCATGTAATTAATGCAAGTTAAAGGCAGTCCACTTATGCTGAAGACGTTGCCCTCCTGCTATATTCCCTTTCTGGTTACACTCAGTCAATCTTTTCTTGCTGACCTCATGCCTGTCCTTCTCTCCTCCTCACAATACGTTAGGAAATGCTACATGAAGAACACCTTAATCTTCCAAAAGGGTTTATTTTAGTGTGAGTCTTAGCATGTTGTATCTTCTCTTATCCTGGTACTTACGTAAGTCAATTCATGCTCTTATATACTGTGAGGTCTTCAAAAGCAGTTTGACTATCTTCCTTTACTACTGCTGGTAGCTTTGGTCTGAGAGAAGTATGTTATGCAAGTATTTTGTTCCTTTTTTGTAATAATGCTGCTAATTACTACTTAAAGACTCTTCCTAATTTGTTGCAGTTAGCCTTGATCAAAGACTGATATAAACAGACATTATGGCTGAACACTTGTGTTTATTTAAACTCCTATAGCTTAGAGGACTCAATTAGAAGAGAAGAACACATAATGATTGTGTGCAATGCAAAAGAATAAAACAAATAATTTCCACAACCTCTTTAATTTTTTAGATACTTTCCATTTGGTTAACAGATGTGTTGTTCCGTGGTTCTTCAAGCTATTTCAGATTCTGTTTACACATTTTTAACGTTTCTGTAAGCCACAATGTGTAGGCATTAGATACAAAATTCAAATTCATGTTCTCAGTGTTTTAAAGGAAGAACCCATATTTTTCATGTCTTTCTTTTTTTGTTGTTTTTGCTTTACCTGTTTGTTTTGTCATTTGGAAGGTGTTTAATGCAGCCTTTGTAGGGATGAGAGAGAGCTCTTAGGAAAGATTAACTTTACCGTGGCTTGGACCTGTTCTCTTTGTCAGCAGTGAAGAGGTCCATAACACAGACTATTCCTGCTAGCATTTGTTGGGTTTGGTTTGAGACAATAAAAGAAAAAAACCCTCCCCGATATTGTATCAATCCCAGACAGCCATAATGTGTTGCACTGGATGTATGGTATTCCAGAGTAGAAACTATATTCTGAGTAGATTGTTTGAGGAAAAAATTAGATATTTAAAACACCTTGTTATGTTATGCCTTGCATCTTCTTGTATATGTGGCTGTCAAGTCAGCCACAAGTCAGCTTTTTGGTATGATCCTGTGGGATGCAATGGAGCTTTCCCGAAGCTGCATACCAGAAAGAACTGGTAGCATTGAAAAAGACACTAGTTCTTAAACTGCTAAAGTAAGTGGATTTTGAATACTAAATTAGGTTGGAACAGGATTAGCCTGAGTGAACTTCAACATATTTGTTGAAACTGTTTAAAAATCTATTTTCACTTGTGAAAGATGTATTTAAACTTGCCCTTTTTTTTATACTGAGTGTCCCAGACAGGGGTGGCTTTTACCTTGGAGTTAGTCGGGTCTTATCCCCACCAAAACTTTACAAAAGTGGCAAAAGTACTTCCTGGGCATTCTGCATCTACAGTAAGGTGCCATGGTGGCATAATGGAGTGAAAATTAAAAAGAACAGTATGATAGCGTCAAATAAATTCCACATAACAACTTGTTGTGATGTTTAATGTTCATACTACGGATCTCTGATGCCTATGTGCTCCTTCTCCCTAGCCTGCAGTAGGGATTTCACATTCTGTCGCCAGGGTCCCTGGGCTGGACATGCAGCCTCTTGGTCTGAGCACCAAGAAGGGATGTGTAGGAGAAAGTTGCAATGTCTTCTGCAAAATAATGGATTTTTGTTTTGTTTTGTTTTTTATTTTGCAGCATATAAATATTCTGGCCTCTGCTATACCTGTTCTGTATGAATTTGTTATCTTTAACATCTTTTGTATTACACATACGTGCATGTCTACTACAAAATTTGCGATCCCCACCAACTAAGAATTTACAAGCACCACTGATCCTAGAAGAGATTAAATTGTGATTACCACATTGTTTAATAGCAAACATTTTGGACCAAAAATATGAAGTTGTCTAACTTGCACAGACATAAATGGAACTTTGATATTAAAATATTTTTGTGGGGTGGGGTCCTTTTCTTCGCTATGCACTTGCAGTGTATGTAGTGTTTTATTATTTTTTACGTTTGAACGTCAGAGCAAACATTGATAAAGGTTCCTCATTCAAACAATGGATTTTAATTATTTTTTTTTCCCCGAAATTTTCAATTCTAGATCACTTATAAAATGTTATTAGTCTTGCATTCCTACTATGTGCCTCATCTTTTGGTCCATCTTTTGTTGTCTTTTGTTTTCTGTTGGTGAACAAGACCTAAAACATAGGACGTAATCCTACAGGCCCTCCTCAGGGGGTTCTGCTGAGGGCTTGCACTAGGCCTGTGGTATCACTTAACATTCTAACAAAGACGTGCTTCATGTGTGCAGTCTGTGAACAAGAGTGGGTGGATGGGGGTCTCTCCCGAAGGAACATGAACTTCCATTGCTCTCAGGTACTTTTAAATCACATCGCTCTCAGAAATGGTCAGATAGTACTGTTTTTCTTTTCCAAATTTCCTACCTTTCAGCATGTGGCTGTTACTGGAACACCTAATGATGCGGAACATTGTTGATGAGCCCTCACTAGACCCATATTCTTGTGATGTTGTTGATGAGTTTGGATTTCTTTATTGCCTTCTAACTTCATCTATCAACTCAACACACAGAGCTACTCCATTTGGGGAATGTTCTTTTTTACTTTTTCTTACTTTTTTTTCTCTCTTTTTATGCCCCCCCCCCCCCCCCCCCTTTTTTTTTTTGCTTTTCAGAGACACAAAAACCTTGAGCAGAGACTTTGTGTGGTGTGTGGTGCTTTGGGTTTTTTTGATTGTTTTAATCCAGTCAAACTAGCTAAAGGGAAAATGAATTGGAGATGGTTGAACAAGTTGAATAAAGTGATGTAGGATTTGGGAGAAAACATGGAATAAGTGAGTGACTTGTGCTTGTTTGTGGATTGTCTGTTCTCAGGATATATGTGTGTATGTGTTTCTTCACACATGTAATCCCTTTTGAACTACTTTATAGCTAAAAATACTGACAAAATTAGCTATGGGAATAAGTTGACCTCATAGATCATCAGTATTATGACATTGTTATTTATGATCGCACATTAAGAAACTGAGGCAAGGAAGTTTAAATGATACTGCTAAGGCCAGGAAAGGCATTGGCAGTTTCTGGCTACTGGTCTGCGGCTTAGGCTCATTGTCCCCTCTGAAGGACTCCTGGGTAGAAGTGACCTAGTGATCTTTTGTTTAAAAAAAATCCATGTTTAAGTCTAGTGAAGGTTAACAAATTCTTTTCCTGTTTGCTTGGCTTAAAAAAGAAAAGAAAAAAGAAAAGCATGACAGATGACTTTATTGGTGTACATATATTATAGCTGCTTTGACATTTATGTTTTCCATGCTGATAGATGAATGATTTCTGTGGAAGTAAATCAGTTGCACCAAAACTAGTAGTACAAAGCACCAGGGTCTCCCTAGTCTAAGAGAACAGAGGTTTTGAAATATTTTGAAAAATTATTTAACACACTTCTCTTCTAGAAGAATTTGCTGGAGTTTTTTGGTCCCAAAACACACGTGACAAATTGCAACTTGGTGTTTAGTGTAAATGTACATTCAAATTTCAAGGAGCTACTGAGTTTACTTCTGAACAGGAGATTAAGAAACTCCCTGACTTCTTCCCAGACATTTTGTGCTCCCTTCTTTTCTAATTCACCCAGCTTTCTTCTGCCTAACTCTGAATATTGTCATCTAAACTTCACTTCAACTTTCAGTCAAACTATTGTAACTTGTTGCAGTGTTTTCCTGCCAGCAGAAAGCAATCACTTGTTACTCTTATCAAAGATGTTTTCTTAAGTAATGCATATTTTTAAATATTTCCTTGCAATCACTTGCTTATAAAACACAAAGGCAAATCAGGTGTAGAAAGAATGCGCTAAACATCATGAAGATTTCTGAGAAATTATTAGGTAATTCAGTGATTTATTTCATGATTGGGAGTCAGGAGAAAACATTATTATTTATTATGACAGGATTTGTAGGAAAGGTATTTAAAGAGATTTTTAAAAATCTGTACCAGCACTTTTGATGAAAAATTTTGCTTTCACACCACAATTTGAATAGCAAAACATATTTGCTTGGTTTCACTGGCCCCCTGTGGATTCCCAAATGATTATTCTATCTTCCCTAACTGTGAAACAACATGAAATACTATTATTATAACCATCTACTGTTACAAAATATCAGTGACTAATATGTAAACCCAAGTGTACAGTGAATTTATAGGATACACCACTCTTAAATCTATAAGCTCAATATGGTCTTTGCAGAATCTGTCGTTTAAAGGCAACAGTGGAATTAAACTGTATACAAAGTACCTAAAGCTCTGAGGTTCCTTTTTGTCTGTCCTGACCCAGGTGCTGAATTTCGAATAGGTCTTATCAGACTGATAGAATATTTCCTGCTTTGGGAAGGTCTATACTGAACAATGGGATTCAGTTGCTTCAACATAGGTGTCTAATGCTATTTCACATGTCCTGGGACAACAAAAGCATGCACACTCAACTGGTAGGTATGACACAGCCTTACTGGAAAGTCAGCTAGAGACTAAGGCTTGTAAAATGGTGGTAGACACGTGTGTTTAGGTAGCTGATGTCCAGCTAATTTGTCTATAGAGTATTTGTCAGAACAAATATCATAGATTCTTAATGAGAAATAGCTGACTGAAAAATCAAAGCTAATCAGTCAGCTTTGGTACAGTTGTAACAACACACAATACTGATCTGAGAAGATGAAAAACAGATTTTGATATATTTTTTTTCTGTGGAGGGGGAAAGAAAAGGGTATAAGGACAAAGAAGGGCCTTTAAAAATTATTTTCAAAAGAGGCATTTTGGTCTTAGAAGCAGTTTTTTATTCACTTTTCCTTAAGGTCTCTCCTATTGAAACATATCTATGGGATAGAAAATGCAGTCCTTATGGAAATCAATAGGAGTTGTCCTGCTGATTTCAAGGAAGAAAGCTTTGATCACTATATATATATGAACTACCTACCTAGAATTAAGAAGTCTGTCCCTTGCTCTAACATGTGTGCCCTCATGGCATATTTTCCTTGACTCTGTTACTATAAAACTGGAGGCTTTCAGATGAGACCTTTCTAAGTCTATCTTTCTCTTTATAGAATTGACATTCCTATGACACCTTTTTTTTTTTTTTTTTTCAGATAATGTTTGTTCTGGCACCTTTTCTGTCTTCTTTCTCCCCAAGTGTGCTGGGTTTGGGCACTGGACAGCTAGTTTCTCTGTTACAGAGATGGCTGGATTTCAACATGCTGTAAGACTGGATAGACTGGATATTAGGAAAAATTTCTTTACTAAGAGAGTGGTCAAACATTGGAACAGGCTGCCCAGGGAGGTGGTGGAGTCACCATCCCTGGAGGTGTTCAAGGAACGTGTGGAGGTGGCATTGCGGGACATGGTTTAGTGGGCATGGTGGTGTTGGGTTGATGGTTGGACTTGATGATCTTACAGGTCTTTTCCAACCTTAATGATTCTGTGATTCTGTGAAGAATATAGTCTCTAAAGCAGTTGGGGTAAAGATAAATAAATCATAAATTCATCTATAATATTTATGTTGTTCTCTTGGAAGGCTGCTCAATGATGCAAAGTCCTACTAGTAAGAATCTTCAATGTTGAGGATAATGAAAATATCTGAATATCTGTCTTACACATTTAAGTATGGGTTTTTAAATAGCTATTTTTCACACTAGCTATATGTTACCAGTCAGAGAAGCGACATAAAAGAATGATTCTTAAGCTAATGCTCTTTGCAGTTTCCCTGTGTATTCTGTCTCATATAGATTTCTTCACAATAAGCGCTTTCAGAAAATCTTGTTTACAACCACATTATTTTCAGAATTAGCTTTCTGCAAAATCTATTGTCTCCTTTAAAGCAATGGCAATGCAACTTTCTTCTGGAGCCCATTGTTTTGAGTGTGGCCTCGTTGGTAGCAATAAGGTAGTTTGTGAAGGGAGCTGACACCAAAAGCAAAGAGCTGCCTTGTGTTGTTATTGTTATTCACAACCTTTAATTCAAAGGCATCCCAATAAGGAAGTGATACCATCAGCTCAAATAGCATTTTGCTTATTCCTTCCTTAGAAGTGTCGTTGACCTGTGGGGAAACTATGGGATGACCAGGCAGTTGCAATACAATGTACTCAAAGGCCAGAGTAGTAAAACATACTACTAAATGTCAATGAATGCATTTAGGCATTGGGATTCAGAAAATGTACCTTGTTTTCAATACTCGGATTGAAGAGAACAGAAAGCAGTACACGGATCTATGGCAGAGACATAAATCAATGGAGGATGCTTTTTAAAAATGTATAGGTCTAAAAATCTTTTAAAATGTCTTTTGGAGGACTGGGAGAGTTAGTAATTAATTTTGCATTGACCGGTTATAAAATGTACGCAATTAAGGGAGTGTCTTCAGCCCCCAGGTGATTGAGAGTCAGGAACTGGAACAGGTATGAATACAGGGCCATTATCCTATCACTGATGGTGTGAGCAGAACAGCTATTCCTGTGTGCAATGTCCTTGCGTCAGCACAGAGCTTATGGAAGGCAATTACCAGTTACAGAACTGGAGCACAGTTCCATTTTTATTGAAGCCTCCCAGGTGATTATATTCTGCCTCCTAAGGGATGAGCCAGGGAACATGGACATGAGACAGTTTCATGCGTTAAACAGTAGTCTTCCATTCTTCTTTTGGATTCAATAAAAGGGCTTATTTTGTGTATTATTTGATGCCCAAAACATGCTAAGTGCAATGGTAAAAATAAATAGCAGTCAAAGAGTTTACACAATGATTCATCTTGACACAGTGGGTACGAATAGCTCCCGCAGGAAAAGAGAGAATACGGTTTTCAAACTACTCATTCTTGTATTAATGTGGATTTATTTTTCTTCAGGGTGGGAACTAAGCCTCGGTATTTAAATGAGGTCCAGACTTTCTCAAAGTTTGACAGAGAAAGAGCCAAAGTTCTGGTTTTGGTGTTATTTCTGGATCAATATCAATAGTGCAACATCATAGTTAAAGGCGAGACTAACTTTCAACAGTGCTGCTTCTTCATTAGTAAAAAAGAGTTTGCGTTTTCACAGAAGTGAATGACAGCCAAATTTTGTTGGTCAAGGTCTTAAATGTTATCATCTCAACTTCTAACTCTACTTCTTTCTTAGAGGTTGGCATGACATTTATGAATCTTTGTTAAACTCAAAAATTTTCGTCTTCATTTTTTTTTCAAGGAGCACACTTGAATAGGAACAGATGGCACCTGATACTTTCAAACACGAGGGCCTTTTCTATAAGTGATTTTTAGCCGTGGCTCTTTCTGTATTTTGAGCATGTAGCTTTGCAATTTAAATATTATATAGATTATGTCTGTTACCTCAGGATTTGCTGCATGACCACGCTATCCTAACCACTGTGTGAGTTTGTGAAAAGATATGGTTGCTCCTTTGAAGTTATAAAGTTTATTGCTATATATTGCTATCTCTTTCAGCAGAATGGAAAATCATATGTCATATAACACACAGGTGAATATGCAATTTGTTTTGATTTAAGCTGTTTTCACAGCTTTTGTAATATTTTCCCGATTTAATTTTACCTTCACTGTCTAAAGTCATGCAGCTCAGTAACAGTTGTGCCTGTAGTAAATGGCTGAGTTAAAAGGTGGTATTAATGCTTGGGCAACTCACAGGGGTATATGCACATGTTCTTCTATCTGGATTGCATTAAATGAGTTTTCAGAACCATATGGCAACGTACCTTAACTATTCTTTCTGTAATAGTCTAACTGTTGCAGCCTTCTGTTCTAATTAGTTACATCTTCTGAGCTTTACCAATTCACTGGAAAAACTGCACACTTAATATTGCTTAAATTTTACACAGATGCCTTTTGTTCTTGTGGGTGTATTTTAATAGTGTGTGTATGAAATGCAGATAGCTTCTTAGTTACCTGCTTTACTTTTAATATCTCCCCAGACAATACATCACTATTTTGAAACAGTTTCCATTGTTTATTGCAGTCAAAAGTATTTCTGCTAAATTGCTGGGATTTGATAGGTTGTAGAAGTCATGCAAATATGCTTCCTTTGAAACTGGAAGAAGATTTCATTGCAGAACTACAGTGAAATATATTTGCTATGTCCGTTACACTCCCTTGGGGGCAGGGCGAAGTGGAACACAGTGTTTCAAATGGGAGTGCGTTAGCCCATCATTTCCAGATGTTTGAATATTCTCCTTGAATACATTCTTCTTAAAGGACTTGGTGTTACATAAAGGAATTGACCATTTTTTAAACTACTTTTTAAAAGTAGTAAAATCATTCTCACAACACAAGTAAGTAATCACAGCATTTTGCAAACTTTTCTTTAGCTCTTATACCTTTTCTCTTGCAATGGCAAACACAGCAGCATGTTCTAGACCACTTAGCTGTACTGCTTTATGCACTTCTGTGCATACTGTGATAAGAATGGTATGGCTTGTACTGTTCAGTCCATTAAAGGTGGAGCTGTGTCTGCATCACATGTAAATTTTACCTTGCCTTTTAAATGGGAGTTATCAAATTTATTGTTTTTATTATCCAAAACATTTCAGAAAATGGAAGAAACACTAGAAGTTGGTTGGCATGAGCATATGAACACTGCTAACTTTTTTTAGAAATTAGTAGGCTCTTAGTGTTTGTGTGTAGAAAAGAGGAAAATACCTACCATAGGAAGTTTTCATCAGTAAAAAGAGAAACTCCATTCTCTTGTTCCCAAAGGCACTGTGCAAGTAGAATAATATAAGCTGTAATATCAGATCAATCACATTTACATTTCAAAAATATCCTTCATAAAAGTGCCCCAGAGGGCTGTATCCAACTAATAAAAACACAAATAAAATAAAATATTTAACAAGCTATATCAAGCACAGATAGGGTGTGCATGTTTGGTAAACCTTACCTTAAAAATGGACAGCAAATCAGAATTTTTCAAAGAAAATTTTAAAAAGAAAAAATCCAATGTCTATAGCTAGGGACCAAAGAATACAAACACACAATGCAAGGAATCCATAATATCTGCTCATGGATGAGAGAGGAAAGCCACTGAGGCTAAACAGAGATATTGGCCTGAAGAAGAGAGAAGAATGGCCATATGGGCATGAAACACCACAACAGTGCACTGAAGAGCATTTTTTTGCAGGGGAAAAAAAAAATACGGCTGCCTTAATTGATTGTTTGATACAGGACTAAAGTTGTAGGATCAGATACTTAAAATTGAAACACTTTCTTAAAATGAAATTTATTCCCAGATTAGCACAACTGGGTTGCACTTCCAGTTACACTTTGAAAAGAAATGAACAAAGTGTGGAGATTTATGTTTAAAAAAGGCAAAGACAGGTGGCCTTGGATGGCTTTTGAGCCAAGGGCATTTTAAGCTGGCCTTTTACCATAAACACTTTCATGCTATCGCTTTTCTTTAGCATCAAAAACGTTCCATTTCAAGGGTTTAAAACAGGGCAGACCCACACACTCAAGTGTAATGTTACTGTCTCTCCTTAGCTTCTTCAGAGTCTTCTGAGTTGCTCTCCAAAGAACTTTATTAAAAAACATTTTTTTTCTTTTTAGGTTGTAATGCAGTATTTTTGCCCTGTATTTTTGCTACTAGATATTGTTCTGAATTGGACTAAAACTATTGCTACCTATGAGGAAACAGTAGTTGCCCTTCATCTGGGAAAACTGTATGAAACAGAGATGCTCTTTTATAGAACAGATGGCAGAGTGATAGCAGCTTCCATGTCAAACATGAGCAAGCACAGGATGCATGTGGGCAGAAGGTTTCATTGCATATGATTTTACGAAGCCTTGGATGTATGGGTGGGAGAAGGTAGAAAGAGTACTAGAGCAGTGAGAGAGGGCTGTATTTAAAGCATTGGATGGAGTCTCAAAATCCTTGGCAGTCTAGTCGAGACAAAAAGCCAAAAAATCCTTCTGGATTGAATGTCAGCTAGAACGAAGTTTGGCACTGTGTGAATAAAGAAAATACCTTCTTTTACCTTAATTTCTATTTTTTTGGAGGTTTTTTGTTTTGGGTTTTTTTATTTTTTGGTCAGCAGACAGAATTGCATGAGATGCTTGGTTTTATCATAAATGTCTCACCCTAATCAAAATAAACTGTCGAACTCCTGAATTGGCTAATGAATTCTGTCAAAAAGGATTACCAGAAATACGAGTTCTGTGAATTTGCTCTCATGTCTTAGAGTTGCTGTAAGCAAAAATCTTACACTTTCTCCATGGAAACATTTTGTTTCCTGTTAATAGGTAAGAGTTAATGTATTTATGTTCAAGCCCTAGTAATCTCTTCTGATTTGTGCTAGGCCATGATAAGCCCTGAACTTGGCTGCTGTATGCATATGGTTCCACTGGAACTTGCTTTATGGTAGCCAATGTTGAACAGCTATGTTGAACTGCTAATAGAAGTCTGAGCGCTTTACTTGTGACCTTATGCAGGCATTGAAACACCTTTACATTGACTCATTTGTCTTATGGACTTATCGTTATCTGACCCTCTTAATGAATCTCTCCATCCTGGAAACAATCAGAACAGACACCAACAAACTATCTAAAGTGAGTTTCTTAATGAGTAAAAAGTCATTCCATCAGTAGTGGAATTCATACAACCTGGTTGCCTCAGGATGGGGATCTTATGTCATTGTATGTTTCCCTCCCTCCTTCCACCTCACAGTATCTCTTGCTTTTCTGGCTGCTTCCCCTCAGTCTTTATGAAATGGCATCTCAGAATCACTAAGGTTGGAAAAGACCTGTAAGATCATCAAGTCCAACCATCAACCCAACACCACCATGCCCACTAAACCATGTCCCACAATGCCACGTCCACACGTTCCTTGAACACCTCCAGGGATGGTGACTCCACCACCTCCCTGGGCAGCCTGTTCCAATGCTTCACCGCTCTCTCAGTAAAGAATTTTTTCCTAATATCCAGCCTAAACCTCCCCTGGCGCAACTTGAGGCCATTTCCTCTTGTCCTGTTGCTAGTCATTGGGAGAAGAGACCAACACCCACCTCTCTGCGACCCCCTTGCAGGTAATTGTAGAGAGCGATGAGGTCTCCCCTCAGCCTCCTCTTCTCCAGGCTGAACAACCCCAGCTCCCTCAGCCGCTCCTCACAAGACTTGTGCTCCAGACACTTCACCAGCTTCGTCGCCCTTCTCTGGACACGTTCCAGTACCTCAATGTCGTCCTTGTAGCAAGAGGCCCCAAACTGAACACCACAGTTCGAGGTGCGTCCTCACCAGCGCAGAATACAGGGGCACAATCACTTCCCTACTCCCGCTAGCCACACTGTTTCTGATACAGGCCAGGATGCTGTTGGCCTTGGCCACCTGGGCACACTGCTGGCTCATATTCAGCTGGCTGTCAACCAGCACCCCCAGGTCCTTTTCTGTGGGGCAGCTTTCCAGCCACTCGTCCTCAAGCCTGGAGCATTGCATGGGGTTGTTGTGACCCAAGTGCAGGACCCGGCACTTGGCCTTGTTGAACCTCATACAATTGGCCTGGGCCCATCGATCCAGCCTGTCCAGATCCCTCTGCAGAGCCTTCCTACCCTCGAGCAGATCAACACTCCCACCCAACTTGGTGTCACCTGCAAACTTGCTGAGGGAGCACTCAATCCCCTCATCCAGATCATCGATAAAGATATTAAACAAGGCTGGCCCCAAAACTGAGCCCTGGGGGACTCGCTTGTGACAGGCCTTGCAGTACCTCTGATTTTTTTTCCTGTGTTGTCTAGCTCTTTTCCTCGGTAGCAGGGCTCTCTGAAATCAATGCTATGACAGATCCTGAGCTACCGGAGTTCCGGGTAGCTGGCTAGTCTGCGTGTATTGGTATGGACCAGAAGCGCAGTGAGTGTGGATAACCTTTGAGTATACCCTGTGAAGCAGATTCTCACAAAACATGTAAGGAAATATGATTATTGAATGTGGTGATGGACAGGCAGGATATAGTAATCTGTGACTTCTTCTCTTAGAACAGCAAGCTGAAAATAACAAATGAGAGGGAAGATGCTGGAAAAATAATGGGATGCTGCTCACCATTTCTAATGGCCCATCAGCTGAATCTCATGTGTTAGTGCAGGGTCAATCAGTTCCTGTTTGTTTCATGCAGATATGAAGTGCCTTCTGTACTAGTCAAGGTTGTAGTGGCAGACCTGTTTTTGTAACTGATGGTTTCATAGAAAGAGCAGGGCTAGGTAGGACTCATGAGTTGTCTTTATATTTAGGCAACAAGGTCAAGTGTGAATATGATGACACATCCACCAATTGGCCAAGTAATGGTTGTCTTTCTTTCTGGGTATCCCTTCCTTCTCCCCACTGCATGCATGTATTTATTTCTCTGTTTTCTGATGGTATCCTAAATTCATACTCCAGCTTCTTTATTCCTGAAGCTAACTGTCAGCCTAATTTGCTTTTTAAGCTTTTTTTTATTTGCGTGTACGTGTGCAAATTCACAATAGACATTACCAGTGAATCTGGGCCTCCCCCTTCTGAAGACAGTGTTTCATTTGTATCATGACTTTGCCCCCAGGAATTCTCACTCTGTATATGTTTGTCACTGCTGTCAGCTCAAACACAGACCATTAGTGGCAGGGAGCTTTTTACCCTGGAGTGCTCTTTTGGTGTCCTACGGTATTCTAAATAACATCAACCTGTAGCTTGTCTGCCCATGTTTGTTTCTGTGGTATAGGAAATGTTCAGGCCCATTAAGTTTTTGCAGCAGTTGAAGTTTTTGCTGGAAGTGGTCTTGGGTATTTTAAGCAATATAAGGATGGGTATAAATAGAGTGGCATTTTGAAGTTTTGTTTCACTTAAACTCTCCTCTCAATTGAATTACAGTGAAAATGTAGCAGTGAAACTGTACAGTGAAACTGTAGCAAAACATTTCATCTAATTGTTATATAGTTCAGAGGCAGAGCTCAGTTTTAGATGAGATTTGCAGAATATGACAGCTCATAAAACAGCCTTACTATGGGTGAGGCGTTGACTTCACTGGCAATGTTCCTGTGGTTTGTACAAAATTCAGTCATTGGTTTTGAAACAATTGATTAGAATCAATTGATCAGAAATTATCTTCCACAAAACAGAGGTTTTTGTTTGAAAATGGTAAGAATACAAACAAAGTTGGAGCATAGTTTTTTCTTCAGTTTATCTTGCCTTATAGGAATAGTATAGCCTTTCCCACTTCCTTTGCCATTTCTGTCTCTTATTACCTATTTTTAAACCATTTAAGTTTTGGAACAACTTTTAAAATAACAATGATTAGTTGTTTAGTTGATTAGTTGAATTAGTTGATTGCCCAGTTGCATGGAATGGTGAGGGGGTAAACAGGAAGAGCCAGCAGATCAATGCCTGTCTCCGAGCCTGGTGCTAGTAGCAGGACTTTGGGTTCTTTGACCATGGCTTGATTTATCAGACACCAGGCCTGCTGGTAACAGATGGGAAAAGCCTATCTCACAGGCGGAAGAGGGTTCTAGGACAAGAGTTAGCAGGGCTCATTGAGAGAGGTTTAAACTAGATTCGAAGGGGGACAGGGAGGTAACTGGCCTTGCTAGAGAGGTGCCTGGGTGTAGTAGCTCAGCACTTGCAGAGCAGCATGCTAGTATTTTTGAGAACCAGAAGGCCTACCACCCCTCAAGGGTGAAAATTACATGCACAACTCCCTCCCTGAAATGCTTATACACCAATGCACGCAGCATGGGGAATAAACAGGAAGAATTAGAGATCTGTGTGCGGTTGCAGGGCCATGATCTCATTGCAATTACTGAGACGTGGTAGGATAGCTCACAAGAGGGACTGGTGGAGGACATTTAGGTTGGGGGCAGCCTTGGCTGTAGCTACCATGAGAAGATAGAGTTTAGGATCATGTGCAGTATGCACAAAACAACAAGTAGGATTGCAACCTTGAACTTCAGGAGGGCTAACTTTGATCTCTTCAAGAAACTGCTTAGAGAAATCCTATGGGTTAGGGCTCTACAGCATAGTGGGGCTCAAGAGAGCTGGGTGATATTCAAGTCCCACTTCCTCCAAGCTAAGGATCGGTGTATCCCTAAGAGCAAGAAATCAGGCAAGGGAAGCAGGAGACCTGCATGGTTGAGCAAGGACTTTCTGAAAAATCTCAAGTGGAAGAAGGAAGTTTACAGTATGTGGAAGAAGGGACTGACCACTTGGGAAGATTACAAGAAAGCTGTCAGAGTATGCAGGGATGAAACGAGGAAAGCTAAGGCCTCCTTGGAATTAAACCTGGCAAGGGATGTCAAGGTCAACAGGAAGGGTTTCTTCAAGTACATCAGAGGCAAAAGGAAAACTAGAGAAAATGTGGGCCCGCTGTTGAATGAGACAGGTGCCATGATGACAGATGATGTAGAGAAGGCGGAGTTACTGAATGTCTTCTTTGCTTCAGTCTTTACTGCTCCAGCGAGCCCTCAGGAGTCTCAGACTTTGGAGGTAACAGAGAAAGTCTGGAAGAAGGAAGACTTTCCCTTGGTTGAGGAGGATCAAGTTAGAGACCAATTAAGTAAACTGGACATGCATAAGTCCATGGGTCCTGATGGGATGCACCCACAAGTGCTGAGGGAGCTGGCAGAAGTCATTGCTGGGCCACTCTCCATCATCTTTGAAAGGTCCTGGAAAACAGGCAAAGTGCCTGAGGACTGGAGGAAAGCCAGTGTCACTCCAGTCTTCAAAAAGGGCAAGAAGGAAGACCCAGGAAACTACAGGCCAGTCAGCCCCATCTCCATCCCTGGAAAGATGATGGAACAGCTCATTCTGGGCGTCATCTCAAAGCATCTGGAGTAAAAGAAGGTTATCAGAAGTAGTCAACATGGATTCACCAAGGGGAAGTCATCTGACCAATGCCTTCTACAATGGCATGACTGGATGGATAGATGAGGGGAGGGCAGTAGATGTTGTCTGCCTTGACTTCAGCAAGGCTTTCGACACTGTCTCCCACATGATCCTCATAGGCAAGCTTTAGGAAGTGTGGGTTAGATGAATGGACAGTGGCGTGGATTGAAAACTGGCTGATAGAGCTCAGAGGGTTGTGATTAGTGGCACAGTCTAGTTGGAGGTCTGTAACAAGTGGTGTTCCCCAGGGGTCAGTACTGGGTCCAGTCCTGTTCAATATATTCATCAATGACCTGGATGAAGGGATAGAGTGTGCCCTCAGCAAGTTTGCTGGTGACACAAAACTGGGAGGAGTGACGGACACACCGGAAGGCTGCGCTGCCATTCAGCATGGCCTGGACAGGCTGGAGAGCTGGGGAAAGAGGAACCTTATAAAATTCAACAAAGGCAAGTGTAGGGCACTGCACCTGGGGCGGAATAACCCTGTGCATTGGTACAGGTTAGGGGCTGACCTGCTGGAGAGCAGCTCTGTGGAAAGGGACCTGGGAGTCCACGTGGACAACAGGATGACCATGAGCCAGCAATGTGCCCTTGTGGCCAAGAAGGCCAATGGCATCCCGGGGTGCATCAAAAAGAGTGTGGCTAGCAGGTTGAGGGAGGTTATCCTCCCCCTCTACTCTGCTCTGGTGAGGCCACATCTGGAGTACTGTGTCCGGTTCTGGACTCCCTGGTTCAGGAAGGACAGGGAGCTGCTGGAGAGAGTACAGCAAAGGGCTATGAAGATGAATAGGGGACTGGAACATCTTTCTTATGACGAAAGGCTGAGGGACTTGGGTCTTTTTAGTCTGGAGAAAAGAAGACTGAGTGGGGATCTTATTAATGCTTAAAAATACTTAAGGGGTGGGTGCCAGGAGAATGGGGCCAGTCTTTTTTCAGAGGTGCCCAGTGACAGGACAAGAGGTAACGGGCTCAAACTTGGTCATAGGGAGCTCCATCTAAACATGAGGAGGAATTTCTTTACTTTGAGGGTGGTAGAGCACTGGAACAAGCTGCCCAGAGAGGTTGTGGAGTCTCTTCTCTGGAGATATTCAAAACTCGCCTGGATGCATTCCTGTCCAATCTGCTCTAGGTGAACCTGCTCTGGCGGGGGGGTTGGACTAGATGATCTCCAGAGGTCCCTTCCAACCCCTGTCATTCTGTGATTCTATGATGAAAAGCCGTGTTGTGAAGTTGAAAGGGACGCCTACCTACGTCAACTAATTTAAGGGTGACATTTTCAGAGTCAGCCTACTGTGCTCGCCTCATGTTTGTATAGATGAAGTGTTTCTATAGTAGAAAAATACTCACTATCAATTAACAAAGTATTTCAGTCATGAGGGTTCCTGGTTGGGAGTTACAAGGCTATGAAATTGGCAGTGAGTTGGTCTTTGGCTTCTGAAATAGTTGGGTTTTCTTACTTGCTGGATGCCTTTTTTACTGACAAACTCAAGCTTTTATGAGGGAGAGCTTTCCTGCAGTATGGTCTGAAATATGTAGACATTTTGATACTGTGTTTTACCCATAGGTTGCTTTCCTTTTTGCTTGAAGTATTCTGTTCATGTGCATTAACTGGACGCTTGCATCTAAATACTTCTGAACTCTGGGAAAACTATGATCAAGTAGATGGTGAAATATCAAGATATGTAGATTTGGCCCAAACCTTTTCCTTGTTTGACACTTGCTTTCTGTATTCCATAGGCTTTTCTTGAGGACGGGAAACGAGGGAAAATACTGGTACTATGTGCATCCTTGACAAAAGTTGAAGGGAGGAAACGTGAACTGAAAATACAAATGTTTTAAGGGTATGGAAACGTATCCTTGTTTTTTTGATAAGGGATGCATTTGAGATAATTTACTGTTATCTCAAGTAACGTGAAGTAAGTGAAAGGGGAATGAAAGGATATTCATTTCACAACTTGTTATCTTTTATCTGCTAACAATATCCAAGGGTTCCTCTGAACAGTTGAAGTGTTAAGTGTTCAGAAGCCTTGCTTGCTTTCTATTTGCTAGGTGGATATACTCTGAGTATTTATTGGAGGGATATTATCCTGCATGATAGATTTTTACCCTCATTGCTACTGTTTATTTACAAGTCAATAGTGTAACTATAAAGCCAGCAATTCTTGGCCTTGGAAAATATAAACTGTATTTTAAATTTTTGTCTTCCTGCTGATAAACAACTGGGGGATAATTCCCAGCAAATTTATAACAAGATGCTGTTTGAATTAAGTAATTTCAGACTCTGGGCCAAATTAAGTTCCAGTGAAGTGGATAGAGTTTTGGCAGAAGTGTGCAGGGTCCGTGATGGTTCTGGCATGTGCACTTACTCTGAATGTGGTATAGATGGGCTCTAGGCAGAAACTTAGGAGCAGTTTGTGACACCAGATCAGCATCCATGTTCAAAACAGTCACTGCTTTGGCCTGAATTCAAGCCACAAAGGTTGAGAAAATGAGGACCCAGGATCCCTTATGCATCTTCCATTTGAGATTGTTTGGATTCTGCTAACAATTGCAGTGCAGAGACAAATTTTGGTGTTTCTTGCCAGTCTCAGTTTGGAGTACGAGACTAACAGGTACAGTAGAGTTATGGGCTGGCCTACAGAGTTTGTCTTGCGTTTGAATGGAGATCAGTCCCTAATTTCTATGGGGTGCAGGTTTGACTTTAGGAAATTTATTATTTGTCTTTTGACTGCTCCTTTTCTTGAGATGCTGGAAAAAAGGGAAGCTCTGCCATATAGTTTTAGTTTAAAAGCAGCATGTGTCTACAAGTAGCTGATTCTGGCTGTCCTGGAAAGGGTGCATGGGGTGCTTATTGTGATTAAATCCAGAATAGACAGTGAAGAATGCTGAAACAGGGCTTATAGTAGCTATAACTAGGCTGCAGGAGAGCCTGTGGGAATCGGAGTATGTTGTTAAGATGCTAGCTTTTGCTATGAGGGCAGATCATTCCCAAAGGCAGATTATGACAGTGCATCTTTAAGGCATCTAAATGGCTTTGAAATTTCTAATCCCAGGCTGCTTGCTGCAGTTTAGTGCTATGTCAGGTTCAGCAGCACTCAAAGACCACTAATAGGAGCTTTTATACATAGTGGTGAACAGTTATTGAAACGTTAGCGGGTCTTCTGTATCAAGGGTGTGCAATCTAGTCCCAATTCTATTTAAATCACAAGATAGGAGACTAAGTGATGTGGAGAAGAGTAGGGTTTGCAGGAATGGAGATGGCCTTCTGTATCAGCAGATCAGATGAATCATCTTTGCTGTGGGACTTGCTGTGGGACTTACTTTGGGAATGTGATTAATATCATTTAGTCTGAGAAATTGGTGCAGATGCATCTGTTTAAAGGACAAAAAAAAAAAAAAAGCCTGCCCCACCAACAGTATGTTTCTGAGCATTTTCTTTATTTTCTTTCTTTTTGTTATCCTGGATTCAGTTTGAGTCTGATACTGGTCCAAGAATACAGAATTTGTGCATAGCAAGGAAGGGTTTGTATATGGTTCACTGCAGTTTTTAGTATGTCCACAGGATTGAAATACAGCAAATAATGCTACATGGTTGCATGCCTTTACATTTTATGTTGCACTGCTCCATATCATTGTATGCATTATATACTTTTGATTTCTTTCCATTAGCAAATGGAACAGGGTGCTAGTACGCCTAGCCCACAGTGCATGACACATGATGTGCTTTTTCTTTAGTTTCCAGAAGCTTAAGCAGAAATCATTGTCTTGATAGTCTGCACTGCTGTTTGAATAGAGTACTGCTTTTGATTTTTAAGTCCAGAGAACCAGAAACGTTGAGAAAGTCCTGTGACCTGTCAACAATTTCTTTGGTGGCAATAGAGAGGCTGTGTTCTGAAAAAAACTGAATGGAGGTATGCTCTTGTGCACTTGGGCAATAATGACTTTTAAAGGAATGCTGAGTCACTTCATAGAGATCCTCTTTATAGGTTATGAAAATGACATGGCACTTCATCCTCCTATTGATACACCAAATTTTAATTTGCCAAAGACAATTTACTACTTTGTTTACCCCTAGTGTAAACATGTACAGGAGACACTGCACAGGAACCAGTCCCCCACTGAGGAACAAACAGCCCCAGCAAGTAATACTCATCCCTGACATCACATCTTCCTTCCAAATATAAGATGCTTCAACTGTGCTTTCTCTAACATAAGTGCTGTGCCATTAAAAGAAACTCTAATGCTTGTAGCTCGTCTTTCAGACAGCTGACGACAACAAAAAAGGCCAAGTTTATTTAATGTGTCTCTTGACAAATAATTCACCAGTTTGAGCTCTCGCCCAGAAATCTAGTAAAGCTCCTTTCCTTGGTGCCTTTGGAAGCAGGCATCCATAAGCATGGAGGAGAAAATTTATGACTGTAATCCTTCCCTTTTCATTTGAAAAACACCAGAACAACAATGTGAAGGGGCAGAGAGACAATATTCTCCTCCTCATTGCAGTCAATGGCAGCAAGTTCGCCCAACTGTGTTTTCTACTCCCATAAAAATAAATATCCCATTGATAAGTGGATCCCCAAGTATCAGTATAGGCCAAGCATCTCCTTGCAGATCAGCTCCCTGTCCCAGTAGGGCTTTCTTGGTCTTGCCTCAAGTTCTGGCACCTGAAGCAAACTAGTGATGCAGGTGGCAAATAAGTGAGGTCTCCCTGGATTTCACTCAGGGACCTGAGTGCTTGGAAATGGTCACTATGCTCCAGTGGGCACTTGCTAGCCCCTAGGGCACATGCAATCCTGGTGGTACAGTGAGTTCTTTAAAGGATTAAGAGACCAGCTGGATGAAGCTCACTGATAGCAGCATTTCCACCTTTTCCCCAATGAAGCACACAAAAGCTCTCATTTTCCCTCTGAAATGTCTTACAGCAAGACTGCATGATGTGCACACACAACTGTTTCCCTGGGGAGGAGCTGAGACGCAAGTAACATTGGTTGTGCCTGTTAATGTGCTTCAGGAGAGTATTCATTTACTGTAGTGAACGTGTTAGGAGAACTTGAGAGGAGCAGAGCGAAGGCATGGCTTGTGTGTCACCTTTTCTCTGTACTAATTGGAGGGAACTTAATGGCTTATGGAGAATGGTGGGAGAAAGTAATGAATTTAAAAGCAATGTCCTTGCTCTTAACCCAGTAAGTTTAGATCTAAGGCATGTTGTAGTAGCTGAGAAGCAGAGCTAATGGCTATGTAATAGGTTGATACTTAGATTAGTGATTGTGCTCTTAGACCAAACTGCTGAAGGGACTAAGATTTAAACCTGGTACCTTCTGCATGGCAATATCTAAGGATAAACTAACTCCACAACTTGTTGATATCTGGTAAGCTTAAACAGAAGTTAAGTATATACCTTTGGAGAGAATGGGCAGAAAGAAAAGGAGGCCTTGACAGGAGAAGAATAGGTAAAAAAGCAAAAATAAGACACAAGAGAATAAAACCAGAAAACATGAAACAAAAGCAAAACCAAATCCACTAATAAGAGAATTGTCAGACAGGAAAAGAAAAAGAGAACAAACAGAGAGCAAGACAGAAGTAATGAGACAGGGGGGAAATCGGATTCAAAATTAAGTCTGGAAATAAAAGAAGTGTCAGACATAAAACAAGCCAATGTATGACACAGAAAAAAGAGCCAAGGAGACAGAGTAAGGCAATCTTTGAAGAATTAAACTAACCAGATGTGGCCTCCAAAGTTGATACTACTCCTGATTTCTAATGAAAAGCAAACTCTAAGCAGCATGTTTCTTTTATGCTGTAAGGAAAAAGGTATTTTTATTTTTTTTTAAATAAGAAAGTATGCAAGAGGAATCAGTGGTGTTTGTATTACTTTTACAAGAAGACAGTCTTCTAGCTAAGGCCGTGCTGAAAGCAGTTGAGCTAATAAACTGTAATGGATCTTGTGATTTTTGTGCTGAATCTGGTGTGCTCAGACATCCACCTTTATCTGGATTACTTAACCTATCTGCATTAGTTTCCCTCATTTCAAAGTACGGATTGTAATATATACATATATATCACTAAGACTGGAATGGAACAGAATTAAAAATGTTCATAAAGGCTTTGATTGCAGAAAGCATTTTTTACCTACTTTTAAATGTAGTAAAGATCTTGACAGTGGAAGCTACTGAGAGAATCTGAGCCTTTCTCTGAAGACAAAGGTGAAAAGAAATCTGGAGGAAGTGGACCATTTTTACTACGACAGAATAAACTCATTGACTTCAAGGGATCTGGGATTTGAAAGAAAGACTACTGCTTTAATAGCTAGCTCAAGAAACCCAGAAGTCCACTTAAAATGCTTGTAATGTTGGGATTCTCAAAACTCCTTTTGTCCAAAGTGTATTATACAATAAAAAATTAAATGCACATATTGGCAGTGCAGTTTCTGGATATGTACTGCGTGCTTCACAACCACTTCTTACTTACTAGCAGCCACGTTATTGGTGATTGCCTGTGGAAACAACAGCTTAATGCCCTATGGAAACTCACCATGTCTATACTTACTGAGTTTTGGATCAGACCCTAAAATGGGTTCAGCTGAGATGTTATCAGCATTTTCATTCTCGAATCTTAGAATGCTTTCTCTCTTTCCGCTTAAGAGATCTGAGGATATTTACAGAAGATACATATACGTTGTAGTTGCTTTCTTTCACTTGTTCAAAACACAAAGCTTTTTCTTCCCATTTTGGGCAAACGGTGAATTTTGGTCTATGCTGATTTATTAGTGGTACTTACCAGTAGTTTAGCCAAACAGTCCCTTGCTTGATGTCTAGCATTCCGCTTGATAGCTGCTTATTTTATCTTGTTTCTTTTTCTTAGCTAGATGGCTAAAACTCTCAAGTAGAAATAAAAACTAATATTAACAAAGAATATACATATTTCCTCAGTTACAAGAATATAGATATTTGCACGAAGTGTTGCTATTTCTCAGATATGAATTTTGGAGGGAAATAATAGAAATAACAACTGAATCACTAATATAGGCAATCTGAGCAGGCAGTCATGGACTGAACATAAGGTCAGGACCGCTGCGGAAAGATGTCAACCCATGCCTTCCTGTGTACTTCAGTGACCCTTGGAGGAAGCTCTCTGGAGTTCTAGTGATGTTAAAAATAACTTTATTCATTCTATCTACTTTTAGTTTTGAGGATAGCATAGAAGGATGTACTGACTCTGTGGACACAACATGTGGTTTGGTTTTTTTTTTTCTTTTCCCTTTTTTTTTTTCCTCTTTAGAAGAAACTAATGCATTTTCTGTGTATGTGGAAACTGAACGTTTACACTGGGATACACTTGAAACAGTATTTCTAGCCACATGTATGTAGCTATGTGAAAGTTAATGGGAAGGTGACAACTGGAGAACAGTTCTGAGAACACTCAGGGTGACAGCAGGGAATGAATAATAGAAGTGGTGCTTGCAGAGAGTTTTCTCTTGTGAGATTTGTCATGTCCTAAGTTACCATTTTTGATGCACTCAAAGTAGTAAGTTACCTCAAGGTACCTTACAATAAGCCACAACTGGAAGTTAATCTGCCTGGAGTTTTTAGTGGGATGGGGGGAGAAGTGTTCAGAATGCTTGTCTGTTCAGCTAGAGAGAAAAATTCAGAAATGTAGGTTGAAAATATGATTCCATTAGGTAAAGGTTTGGGTTTGGAGATACTTTCTTGGTCCTACTTGCAGTTTACAAAATGGCTCTTGTCTACAGTATAGTCTTCAAGTAAAAGATAATTTAACAGAGCTTTTGAAAATGAGCTTGAATATAAGAAATTTGGTCTCCACGCTAAAGTTCTGGATCGCCGACAATTCCTCAGATGAAATGCACATCATATTTGGAGATGAGGTTAATAATTTATATAACTGTATTGATATTAAGCTACCTTGGGTTTCATGTGCTTATAAGGCAACTGCATGCAGAATGATGCCTTAAGGATTAAACTTTTGATGGTGGCAATAAATAATGTAGAAAATTCAAATGTTGAATGCAGAAGAGACTTCAGTCAGGCAGAGCCTTGCTGAGATTTCTTTTCACACTGCTCCATTCGTATTCTTTCCACTGTTGTTCCTAAAACTAGTGGGCCTCCTCTTGAGAATTTTGTCGTGAGCCATATGTACACTTTAGTGCGGTTTAAAAACGAATGCTCAACTTGAAGGCAAAATGAAAATGCAGGAGGATGGAACCCTACCAAGGTCAGGTCCCAAGGTGAACCTCAGTGCATTTCACTGAGCAATTTCTATCCTGAGTTATCATGTAAATGATAATACAATTGTGAAACTCCCGTGGGATTTGAAATTGATAGGGTAAGAGTAGAACTACACATTTGTTGCATTTATTTTTGTTTTAAAGAGGGAGCTCTTTTATTAGATTTTTATCCGGCAAATAACACAGCTGCTTGAATAGGTAGTCCAGCTAGAAAGTCCTATAAAAATGTTAAAAGGAAGATGCAAAGGCAAGAATTCAAAAGCCGAAACATCAAGCAGTGACAGAGTTGGCGAGCTGTGAAACCTTTAACTCTGTATCCTTTTGGGTTTCCTTTATAATGGAGCCATTATAACCTCTATGTACCTGTCAGCCATTATTGTTAGCAACAAGAACTGGGCTCAAAGTCTGGAGCTTCTATGTAGAAATATGAAATAGAATTATTTTGTGCTCCTAATGAGTAACCAGGGAAAAACTTGAGCTTGCATGATGGATGATGTTTCTGCACTCAGACACACACAGACTTTGGTAGCACAATTTCTGACTTTTTAATAAGTACATTTCTTAAGAACCCCTTTCCTCTATATCTGCAGAGATAGAACTGTTGGCTAGGATTTAGAAAACTATAACAAACTGGATCATCGCGTAGGTAGCATCAGGAGACAGGCACTTACAGGTATGTAAAAGCCAGGCATCCCTTCCCTAGTGTCCGAGTCTAGTCAGTGCCCTTCTCAGGGGATATAAGGTCTTTTTTCATTCACCATGTGGACAAGCCTCTGGGGAAGCCCTGTGCTTCTGTGTAGGACTTAAACAGACATGCTACCAGTGTACCCAAACCATTTTGTTTGGGATGAGGAATGCTTGAACAGGTGGTCAATTAACTACCTCCTCAGCACAGTTGCATGCATGGTTGCTAACTCTTACGAGAAATATTTTGTCTTAGAAACAAAAACACTCGACTTTAATGGGAGAAAACTTTATTAACCAGATTGAAGTTGCTAAATGGTGTCTCTTGCCTTCCCAGACTGATGTGACAAAACTTTAACACTCTGCAACTGGGGAACAGATATGTGATATGTGTCAATGGTGCTGTAATATTCTCTGAAAGGTCCCCAAGATCCTCATAAGACATACTGGGACTGTACTTGCACAGTGTTGAGCAAGGGTCTGCCTGCTCGATGAAATGGATGAAGTGCTTGCTAAAATCTGCAATTCACTCATTTCATGTGCACATTGCTATCAAATTCTATTCTTTCAGTCTGCCTTTAATCGATGCTCCATAGGACGGAGACGATTCTGCCATGCCAGAGAGCTGAGGCAGATGGATCCCTCCAATCCTTAAGGAGTGTGCGTTTCTGTGGTTGGGTAACACACGAATGGTTGGGCAGAAAGGCAAGCCTGCAGATTGCTTGTATTGCTGCTCCAGTCAGGCTATACTTTTGCTGTTCACATACAGCTACATCTAATACAGTGAATACAATTATGGACAGACGCTGCTGCTGATCCAGTTAACGGTTAATGTTAATTGCTTGTATATTTTATCCCTCTTGATGTCAAGAGGTCAAAGTTTAACTCTTTGTTCATGAATTTATAAAAATGCCCTAAGCTTCCCTTTTGCTGAAATGGTTCAAAGCACAGCTGGCCAATTTTCTACCAGTGTTAATCAAAATTTTTCTGTCACTGAAATTTACTGTAACTGAAAAACCAGAAATGTTGGGAGTGGCCCACTATGTGTTGCTCATTTAGATAATGTCAAGTTGGTGAGTGTAATTTCTGTTGAAATACAAAGTCATTTACCTCTGCGCATTCCCTTGCAAACAGCTATTATTGTCATTTGGTTATTTTGGATACTAACTTTAAAATATTTCTTTCCTGGCATGGGAGTGTAACCCTTGTAACACAATGTACCACAAAACAAAAAACAACAGGCAGAAAAGGCTAAGTGTGAAGATGGGACCTTCCCACAAATCTACCTATAGGCTATAGCTGACTGCAACTGCCATGGAAGATTCAGTTTTGCAAGTGCTATGGCTAGGAAAGGACTAAAGGCTTTCATTTGGTGAGAGAAGGATTTCTGCTCTATCTGAAGAGTGATAATGGCAGAAAAGCTGAGGAACAAATTCTAGGCACTTCACAGCAAAACACTATTTGACTATGAAAAGAAAATGAAGAATAGAGTATTCTTTTTCAGTGGTAGAAGCTGAGGTGACTGTGTACTGTTGGAGTTCAAACACGTGTATTTTGCACAAGAGTGCTAAAGTAACGAGTAGATTCACTTCACACAAGTAAAAAACAGACAATTCAGAAACAGTGTTATGAAAAAGGTGTCTGAAATACAACTGCGGGAAAGCAAGAAGGAAATTAAAAGCCGAGCTTCTGTGAAAGATTGGATATTCCCACTCTTGGGAACAGAATCTTTCAGGATTTTAAAATTATAGATTGACAATTCCTTACCCAAAGAACATATTTTTTTAATTTGTTTCATAAAATTGAAAGTGAGATTTGCATAGGAAACAGTCAAGAAAACTAGTTGTCTTAGTTTGAATAAGATTCTGTGCAGGAGTTAGTTGGCAAGTTCAAAACAGTTTCTGCTACAAAGTAGAAGCCAATTCCCAGGCTGTATTACTGGGAAAAATATGTAGCTGGCATTTTATCCGTTACAATCAAAAGCAGCAAGGGCTAAAAAGATTCCTTGGCAGTTTAGTTGGAGCTCTATATTTGACTTGAAGCATTGTTTGTTTTTGAAGACCAAAAATGTGATCTAGACTTCCAACAAGGATGCTATTCCACTCAGTGCAGGTGGTCTTACTGAATGACAGCACTCAAAGAGCAGTGCAGCGTTTTAAACAGATAATCGTGTTACTGATGACACCATTTTGAGAGCCTTAAAGCTGTTGCAAAACAATGGAAATTGTGCCATGGAGTTCAAGCAATATAGTCTACTCATGTGAAATTGCTATATACAGACCATGGGCCGATCAATGAAGTTGCGGCATTTCTTCCCGAGGGAAAGAACTTTCCAGAGGCAAGCCTTTGAGAATGGAACTAAATGCCAGTAAATGAAAGGTGTGAGAGTTGCAATTAAAGCAGGCTCTTCAGACGTTGCTGACGCAATGGCAGAGGAAGGAGGCTTGCAGACAAGCAGCCAGTTTTGTGCATATTCCAAGAATGCTGCCAGTGGAAATGCTTTTATGGTTCTGTGTGAAGAGGGAGCATGTGGAAAGCCTGAGGAGGCAGCAGAGCAATACATCTGCGAGACAAACACTGGCAGGCAGACTCTGGCCCTCCCAAGTTTTGTGTGGTCCAGGGAAACTAAAAGATTCATGGAAGCAAGGTTACTACTGCATTTTAGTTATAAGAACTGAGTTATGTTTCTTACTTACCTCCCAAGTAACAAACCCAGGCTAGCTATGCATGTTGGTACAGTGTTTCCTCACCACAGTAAGTACCCAAGTCCAGTGAGATTTTAGAATCCAAGTATGCTGTTTCTTGAGTCAGTGGTTAGACAGTGATGTCGCCTGTTGATGGTTTAGAAAATGTGAAGAGTCACTGGAAATAGAAGGTTGGCTTGATGTAACCTTGCCTTATGTTGGATATTATTGATGAAACAGGAAGGGCTGCTTATTAGAGAACTAGGAATAAAATCTTCTTAAAGCAGAAGGCTTATTTTTTCAGTTTGCAGAAGGCTGTCTGAGGTCCAGAGTGGTATGTATTTTGAAGGCCCATAATTGTCAGCGTTTCTAGTTAGATGTTACAGGACACTCCTGTACATCCTTACAGTCCACAGTGTACCTGCAAATTGAGAGTCTTCTCTGTGCTTGTCCATTCTGTGGTCAGTGTATTTGGTAAAAACTCTTTAAAACATTAAGGGATAGCTGCAGTTGAGTAGCTTGGATCACAGAAATGCTATACTTGATTTTTTTCAATTTATTTAATCCTTTGGTATAGTGAAATATAGTTGGTTTATTTGTAGATTTAGATGCCTCACCCCACGAATCCACTCAAATGTAATTGAGTCCAGTTATTCTAGTTAGGCTTTGAGTAGCAGGACACAATGACACTGCATTACCCAGCGAGTACAGTATAATGTAAAGATATTACAAAGTGATTACTAGAATAGACCCTCGGTTCTATAGTCTTCCAGGCATTTCAAAGTCACTTGTAGTTCAGTATTATTTATGCCTGTTTTTTCCCCTTTTGCTTTCCCATATTTTCACTTCTTTATCACTGTCAAAATCTGACATTAGCTTACATGTGCATTCAGAATCACTAGGTCAGAAGTATTCAACATGCTGAATGTAGAACACGTTTCAGTATCGCGGCAGAGACATGGATGCTGGGATAATAGAAATCTGAGAAGTGCAAGTTCAAAATTCTTTCCCTACCTCCAAAAAAAAAAAAAAGTCCTTCAGTGAATTTTATTGGAAATTATTGACTGCTATGTAGGCTGAAAGCCTGATTCAGTGTTCTTTGAGGAAATTACAGCAAGTTATCTCACCATCTGTGATACTCATGTGGACTCTTCAGAGGAATGGCACAGTTGTTATCAATCAAATTGCTTTATCAAACAGACCTCTGCACTATCAGAAGAGTGTGTTCACAGGACAAGATAGAGAAAAATTATATAATGTATTACTTTCTCCTTTTCCTTCCTAAGATGCTTGGGTCTTTGATTTACTGCTGTCCAGGAAGGCAGGTTTGCTGAATTCATGTGTGTAAAACACTTGAGATGCACATTCTGTACGACAGCCTCACAAAATGCTTTCACTCAATGATGCCCTCCAGCATTTGTACAAATCAGAAATGTAAGGCTGTAGGTTGTAATCCTTTAAGACAGTTTTCTCAATCTTCTGGGCTGAGGTATAATCAGACAGCATTTCCAGAACATGCCAAACCAATTGGGAGCAGACATTTTCCTCCACATTAAATGGGCTTTTTCAAGATGCTATTGTTAAAATCTTAAACCAAAATGTTAATTGAACAATATCAGACGTTTGCATGCCTCTATCTCTTTTTATTTCTTTAAATTGAGTTTAACAATTGAAATGTTTCTCAAGCCAGCCAGCCAAAGCCTGGGAATGCGGAATAGTTGTCTCTAGTGAATCTTCTCTGTTTTTCTTTCGTTAATTAAATATTCAACACTGTAGCATCCTCGTTTCTCACTTGTTTGAACTGGATCAGCTTCCATTCTCAGAACATTTCAATGCACCAATTCCTTGTAATCACATTGCTGCCTTGAGGATGTATTTAAGTGCATCCCTGGGAATAGAAGCTGTGTAGTTCTATCCACATGCATTGTATATCTGCAAATTTCAGGATTTTTTTTTTTCTTTTGCTCACCTCCACCCCATCCCTGGATTTTTGTATAAGCCTCCCATGCACCCAAACCTCACGCAATGTATTTTGACCTTCAACTCTAGTGAGATGCCAGAATAGCATGATTGTCTAACAATGTATTTTTGTCTATTTATCAGTTTGTAACTTTTACCATTGATATAAAAGGTAACACAGTCCAATAAAGATCAATGACTTACTAAAGCATCTTTCATATGCATCTTTCAGCCTCTCATTTAGTTCTTAGGATTTTAAAAACTTAATTATTGCTTAATCTTGAACTGAATTCATTTTACTCTGATGGAAATCAGGAATAGTTCAATTGGCATGAATTGTAATACATCACATGGTGTGTATGAAAAGAAAATCAGGCTCTGTCAGTGCAGTGTGATTGTGGAACTATTTGTCTTACGTGGTTTAACAAATATTTGCATTTTTCCAGCTTTGTTGCATTAAAGCATCTTCTGAAGTAAATTTGAGGTACGCATGTATAATGGCACATAGGGTTTTTCTAACTTCAGCTAGTCATGCCTGATGAGATACTGAGAGAGTTTTAGAACTTCTTCACAAGATCAGTGATATTTGAGTAAGCAAGTTTTTCTCCATGAGTGGTGATCTAATGTGCCCTTTATCCTCCTTGTACACTCCTGCTCACCTGCTCGCTTTTGCGGTACTCTTCAGCATGCAAGATGGCAAACAATCTGTCAGGTCTGGAGCTATGTACATATGCTGGTCAGCCAGCAAAATGTCAAGCAAAAACATTGAATAGCTGAGTTGTGCCTATCTGACTGCAAGTGTGGGTGCTGATCTGATCAGCTGCTGTTTTTTCTCTTGGGAATTTAGTTACCTCTGAGATAAGAAACCAGCCCAGCACGCTTTCTGATTTTGTTGAAATTTGCAAATGCATACCTAAGTTACTAGGGGCAGAAAGGAGGGATAGCAGACATAAGTCACATTCAAGTTATTAACAAAAAAACCCAAACACGAACAAAAAAACCCCACCCAAAAAAACCATTGTTAGCATGTTTTCAGCTGTGAGTTCTTTAATATTAAAGGTGTTTACTTCCTGTAGATCTTACTTTTCGTGTAACAGTGAACTAGTTTATGCTTGTATACTTCCAACAAATGGAATTAACATTGTGTAATATGCACTTGTTTTTGGCAACAATTCAAGAATAATACTTTTTGGCTTGGGAGGACTAAATTCCATCTTAGTTGCTTTAAAGTGTTTTTCTGGCCATGCTGCTCAGTATAGTTACAACTGTGAATTCCTGCATGGCCCTGGATTTGTTATAGAATTTACTAAAGCCAGCATGGATCCAGAATTAGCATATTCCAGCCTACTTTACTAAATAAGTCTCTAAGGGCCTTTGCTGTTACAGTGTACTTAAGTACTACAAAAAAATTTATTCAACACGCAGTAAGTTGGATCGTGTCTTACTGTTCCTAAGAAATGAAGACTGCCAAGCAATGCTCATAAATGCTTGTGAAGAACGGGTAGAGCATTGACGTTCTTTCTTGTCCTCAAGTTTGTAGATAAATGAGAAAAATCCATACATTAAAAGTTGTTCAGTCTGTCTTGACTTATTATTTATTTTAAAATTGTGATGTGCAAGATGTGCAAGTAAGGGAATAACTAGAAGAACAGTCACTATTTAAGTTTTATTGGAAATAACGCTTATACAGCCATGGTGCTTATCTGCCTGTTCTTCTGTCTGTCCAGTCCTCTTCTCCAAATAACTTTTGCATTTCCTGATCATCTCAGAGCTACTTACATTCCTAAAAGTTTTGTGAACATTACTGACGTTTTAGAAGAGGAATCCAAAATAAGGTTCCAGGTGAAGGAAAGGCAGGCAAAGCTGAGCTGTAATACAAACTCTGCTCGGTGGCAGCTGCCAGTTAATCAACACATATATAATTTGTTAATAACTACAGTGTATGCTGTCTCTGGCCTGGGGAGAGTGTCTTAGAGGACGGAGTTTCATTATTTCCATTATTCATGGAACATCTTGTAATGCTAAATGATATACAGGCAGTGGGAAGATGGAAAACTCATCTCTGTCTGATCATAAACTGCAGAAACCTGCAGGGACTAATGTGTATAATATTGCTTCGTGCTATCGCCCAGGCCCAATGACAAACAGAAAGTCCACAGCTAGATGCAGATGAGAAATCATCCATCTGTACTCTATCTTTGATGTGACATTACAATTAAGTAATTGCAAAGAGTGAGCGGTGTATGTGTGCATGCACGTGCACATGCATACATGGATATCTTAGCTCTGGTACTTGTTTTTCTAATTTACAATCCACATGAAAATTGACAGGACATCTTTCTTCCATTAGTAATGTAATCATTGCCGTTATATTCTGAACAAGTGCACTGTTTGTAGTGATACGAAATCTTTCCCATGTGACTCGCCTGTTTCAATATCCTCCTTTTGTTTGAAATAAAAGACACTTTAAGTTTCATTTTTCTTTTACTTCTGCCTTCTTCAGATGTTAAAAAATAAGCTCTCCTATTAATTCTGCTTGTAGGAATTCATTCTGCTCTCACAGGACCATAAGTGCATCTTAAACTGTGCATGTGTTCGGGGGAGTATCCTCCTTTCTTCTCTTTGTCACTGTATGCCAAACTGTTCTACTACCAGAAAATGAAACGTTATGCCTACAATATTTTTATCACACTGTCTAAAAGACCAGCCAGGAAACCAGTGCATGAGGAGGAAACAAGATCAGAGTAAGGGCCCGTTGTTTTACAGCAGCGCGTGCTGCTATCCATCACCTTTTAGGTCTGGTTTCCAGCTCTCCTACCACCTTCTGTTGAAAGATGACTTAGGGAACAAATCCGTATAGTCGGCTCCGGATGATCAAAGCAGGAGAAAATCAAAGAAAAAGCAATGAGGACGTGAGTTTAAAAGAAAATGGTGGACAGGGGGAGGTGTGGATAATGAGTTTCTTAACCTCATCTGCAAGCCTGTTTCAAATTTCTTTATACTGAACAGTCAAAGTGGGCTATCAGCAATATGTGGCTTTTACTGGAACAGTCTCTAGTGAGCTAGGATGTCCCTCAGAAGTTAGGAGAAATGTCCTTGTTCTTTTGACAAATTTAGGATCAGATTTCTGTAGTGGCCACTTACTGTACCTGCAGATTTCTGGATGCATGCTGGCTCTTGGAGTCACTGTATGTGTTGCCAGTGGAGTCTGGACAGAGACTGATCTTCCACCCATGCAGGTGTTTCTTCTCAAAGAGCAACTGTGCAACAAATAAAAGGTATTTTCAGATGCTTCTATCTCTTTATGTGGCTTGCTTTCCATTCATCTCTTGGTGCCTCACGCTTAATAGCCTCGCTAATAAAAAAGGAAAATCAGTTTCACTTCACCAGATTTCCCAGAGAGATGGCAGAAGTACGGGTGGTGTTTTTGGTGGAGTTTATTCTTGAAACTTTGCTATAAAAGTACTCCAGACCTTACTGAATGCCACGCCAAATACTTCTGACTGGGAATCAAGGGCCGTACTGCAAGGTCCTTCCTCCACTGACCCTCTGGTGCACACATTTCATTTGAATTCACATTTAGCATCTGCTAAATAGTCTGTCAGAAACATGCAGTTTTTCCCCAAGAAAAAGTGTTCTTGCTTGGTGCTATAAGCTGTTATAAAATTATAGCTAAAGCAATTGTGTTTATCATGTTCTGTTACTCAATATGTTGCACTACATAGGAGTTAAAACTAACTGGTGATTCAAAGGGTGGGAAGAAGGTTCTTTCTCGGTCTTCCGTCCACCCTTTTCTTGTTTAGTCACAATATTCTAAATGTACATCCATTCAGTTTGGTCTTTACTGGTCTTGGGGTGCAAGATTCTAGGTTTTTCTCAGTTCAGTAATCTACTGTTGTTCTGCACAGTGTCTGTATTAAGAGCCTAGATGTTATAAAACGTGGTACGGGAATCATCACGCGGGGGGAATGCTGTCGTAGAGCAGAATGGCACTTTCCACCCGTCTGTGCTTACAGGGTCTCCCTGGGAGTCTGTGTGTGCATGAAAACAATTCTGTCCTCTCTTCAGCTCTTGAAACAGAACATTTTGGTAGCCTCTCAGTATATTATAAAGAGGTTTTACAGATAAGAGCTCTATCCGTCACAGCTGAAAACATTTTACAATTTATTAGACAGTGCAATGTGATATATAGCTCATCAGAAAACAGAGTGACTAATTTTCTGTTGAAAATTTACATGTGAATACAAGATTCTAGTCTTGATTACTTCCCATTCATTGTTTAGTGGATGCTATTGCTGCCATAAAGACCTTACAATTAAATTTTTAAACCTAGTTCCTAGGAATCAGATATATGCTTGGGACAGATCTAATCCAGAATCTGTAGAAATTGATTTCATGTGATGAAGAGGTGAGGAAAACTTGCAAACCTATACTTAAGTGTTTTATTTGTCTTCCTTACTGTGTGTATTTACTGCCAGGGTTAAATACTTGCCCAAGGCCATACAGTTTGGCAGCAGGATAGGTTACAAATGAAATTATTTGTAAGACATGTTCTTTATATGGGGATCTATTATTTGAGTGGTACAGTCCTTATCACCTTGAAGTTCTAAAATTCAGAGATTTTTACTTATACCCACTTTTAATTTGTGGTCATGTTAAGCAGTAATACAGACTATATATAACAACAACAATCTACTTAGATTTTTTCTTCTCTTCCTTCTTGCAGCACTCCAGGATGTTGGAGTTTCCATAGATAATGTGTTCTTAGTTAGAATTTAAGTCTAGTGACTGGAAGTTCAAGGTTCGCATCTGGTCAGAATAATATTCCTGGACTATTGCCCATTAATTATTCTCTCACAATAGCTTTGCAAGCAAATATCATGGGTCAGGATGATTTACACTTCCTTGAAATTAATCTAATTAATAGATAATTTTACTATTGGACTTTATAAAAAGATGATAAAGTTCAACAATAATGGACTCTACTATGGATTTTTCTATCTATTAATATCATTATAGATCAAATTTAGCAATCAAATTAAATCATAGATGGGTATTAAAAACCTTTGATGAAATGGTAATTTTTAAAAAAATCTCATTCCAGTACTGTTGTAATAGTACTGCATACGAGGAGAGAGTAAAATGAATCAAACCTAATTTATTCATTAGCCGACAATAGCATAATTAAAAAAATAAAATTTTACTTTCTTAGATAGTTAGAGTAACTGCCAAATTTTGAACTGCTTTGCATTTTGATCAGATGATTGTTTTTGAATTTGTGCCTTAATGGACTATTATTGTATCTTTTATTTCTCTCTGATGCAATTTTTAAAGGGCTTTTAGTTCAGCTTATTGACCGTGTTGATTCTTTAAAGCAGCTTTGTTTGCACTTGCATTGGGCTTACAATGTGGTTAAAACAAGAGCAAACCATTTACCCCTATACAATAGAAAAACAACATTTCACCCTAGTCAGTAGCATAGCCTGCTGTGGCATACTTTTGCTGCAGGTGGCAAAAGGTGTCTTTTAAGGTCTTTATTTTTTTCATGGTGCAGAGGGGATTCTCTAACTGAGCTTGTGTATCAGGACTGGTTTAGTTGTTCTATGTTTTATTTGCTGCATAGTTGATTTGTCAAAACCTCTCTGATTCTCCTTTCTCCTAGGTCTCTCTGCAGTAACTTGAGTAGTACTGGACTATTGTCCAGTAATTTATCCATGAGTTTTCAATGTATAAATATCACGTAGGCATTCTATCATGTGATCAGGGAAGACAGAGAAAACTCTGAGATTTTTAACCAATGCAGAGCTTTCCTACAGATTTCAGTAGTCTTTGGATCACCAAGGTGAAATACTTTGGGTGCAAGAGAGGAAGCTGCATTACTTCTCCATTTCTGTGAGCATCCAATAACAAGAAGAGACAAAAGTGAAAGATGAGCAGCAAATGTCTTTCTGTACTTACTGTTATTTAAACTGATTTTATCATGCCCAGCTTTATGATGTCACAAAATCTCTTTTTCCTTTCACTTTAAAGGGATGTGTCAGCTGCTGTCTCTTTGAGGTGACAGTATGAGGCTTTTAGGATATGACAACTGTGGTGCTCAATTAAAAAGAAGGCAGAAGGATGAAATGAAATGTGCGTAACCCTAGTAGTTTACTTCATCCTCTAATGCTTTGTACACTTTTACCGTTCAGTGGACAACATATGACATTCCTTGGTATAATCTTGGTCGAAATTTCAGAGGCTAAATAATTTAGTGTGAAAATTCCTCTTAACTCTGTTTAAAAGCACGGTGAATATTCTTATGTAAAGTGACCTGACTGTGGTAGGTTTTCTGTCATGGTACAGCCTGTGCACAATGTGTTTCCTTGAAATACTTCCTAAGTAATGTGAGTTAAGGCTGGCCATTGAAAACTGTTTTTGAAGTAGTGTCTAAAGACTTAAAAATAGCGTGAGATGCTGTTTTCAAGACCCATTTCTGTAACTTCTCTGCCAGAAAGGGGAGAGTGCTTTCCAAAAATCTGACCCTAAACCAAACAGCTCCTGTTATTATAGTTGCTGCAGCCTCTTCTGTCTGGCCTGGCATTACTGAGACCTGAGGTTTTCTGAAACTCTTTTTGTAAAAGCTTTCTAGGCCTCGTTTGGCTCCTACAGTTAATACCAAAGCTATAGTTACAGAAGACTCCAGGGATGTTCTGCAATGTAAAAAAAAAAAAAAAAAAAAAAAAATCAATTAGACAAGCCCTAAAAAAACAAAGGAATCAAGCAGCCGCTGTGCTTGATATACCAGCAGCTCATCAGCTGGAAACAAATGACATAGGACTTATTATGGGTATGCTGATCACTCACAAGTTGATCAGGAATCTGAATGAAATTGAACCGTGGAACACCTTAGTTCAGCAAAGTTTTAAGGTTGATACATGCACACTAGAATAGGACTAATTAGGTAAGTTAAATGCAGTCTGTTGTTTAGAAAACTGCTTCTAGTCTACTGCCCTTTCAATTAGATTAATACTTTCTAGGCAAATTCATTATGGAAAGATGGTGCCACCAGTAATCCCCCAAAGCACGTTCTTTCCCTATAGTGTTATATACTTCCAACTGCGTACTTTTTGCCATAGAGGGTGCTTCGTGGGGCCTAAGTGGAACAGTACTTTCTTTTTCTTAATACAGCACCTTTTTTCTTCATGCAGCACCAATCAAAATATCTGGATCTCAGTAACAAAGGCTTAAAAATATTAACGGGCTGAAATACAGCAGCCCATGACCATTACAGCAACCACATGTGTATCATGTGGTATCATAACAGAAAAACAGAAGCCAAACAACTACAGGAAAAAGGGACACATCTACTGGTCTGCAGAGGGAAAGCGAATCTGTTTCCAGAAAGAGAAAGGATATTTAATATGGTAAAAAGAAGAATTAATATGAGATGAAAGATGATGTTCTGAGAGGGAATTTAGGATGGAATTAGTCAGCTAGACAGAGGAGTATATATAACTGAAGAATAGTTAAGTACAAGATTCTTAAAAACAATTATGAAAGGAGAAACTGGCAGGAAGGTTTAAGACTTAAACGGGAAGCTGGGGCATAACTGCAGAAAAACTGTGGGATTAAAGATGGCAATTCCTTAAGGTCAATAGAAGAGGAGAATTTGAAAACAGTATCGTTGGGTAGCAAGGAGTTGCTGAAGCAGAGGCACCACCCAGCACAGCAAAATGGGGAGTACTGTGTGACTTTTTGGAGGATTAGAGTATGTAAGAATGGTCAGAGGGTATAAAATTAGATGTTGTGGCACTCAATGAGGTAATATACTTTCAGGCAAGAGGAAATGGAGTAAAACCAGCTGAAACTTGACTGGTGACATTTGTGGTGAATGCTGAATAACTAAGAATGAGAAATAGAAAATACCAGTATTTAATGTCTTGGAACATTAACATCTGAAGTTGCATCTTCTAGCCAAAAAAGTTGCTGGAGTCCCAACAGACCAAGGGTTAAACCGATTAAATCTATTTTCTAGCACTGTGGGGTTAGTTACATGTGCAGAAGCATGGAAATTGCATAGAAATATTCTGATTGCTTACGTACTCTGTTTCTGATTTAATGAAACAAAGTATAAAAAAAGAGATCTAATGAAAAAGGAAGGGCATCATTAATTTTGGCATCTAAAATCAAATGAAAAATGATCAGCTGATTAGTGATGTGCATTTTGTTCTTTTAACTTCTTCAGTAATGTGTGAATGTCACGTTATATAACACTTACAATGACTAAACCTGGAAATGAAGTAAGTTAGGATGGATCTTTGTGTTCCTCTCCTGACTAGTGGACAACTTGTCTCATAAATCTGTATAGCAGTGTTTAAATTAAACAAACAGCATTATTTGTTAAGGTTTATGGCTAAAAGACTTAGAGGTTCACTGAGAAAATCTTGTTCTGCTTTTTTCAGAGCACTGGGATTATTTTTATGACTTGTAGTGATTGGAACAGATCATAAACTCTCATAACTTGAAATGACTGTACAAACTACTACAAACCCAAATATTCTGGCAGAGAACGTGGGCACCATGAAAGGTGGTCAGTCACATGTGGCCACAGGACAGTGGGGTACTCTGTCCTGTCCAGATTAATTCTTTTATTGGTAACTGTTGTTTAAGCAGCACTGGGGTAAAGCTAGAGATAAAATCTGATAACTCTGGAAAATATTGAAAACAGATGAAACAGTAAATGTAAGAGCAACTGAGGTGGGTTGACCCTGGATGGATGCCACATGGCCTCCAAAGCCACTCTGTCACTCCCCTCCTCAGCTGGACAGGGGAGAGAAAATATAACAAAAAGCTCATGGGTCAAGATAAGGACAGGGAGAGATCATTCAGCAATTACCGTCACAGGCAAAACAGACTCGACTTGGGTAAAATTAATTCATTACCAATCAAATCAGAGTAGGATAATGAAAACTAAAAATGAACTTAAAACACCTTGCCCTCCCCCCTTCTTCCTGGGCTCAACTTCACTCACGATTTTCTCTACCTCCTCCCCCTCCAGCGGTGCAAGGAGATGGGGAGTGGGGATTGCGGTCAGTTCATCACACGTTGTCTCTGCCGCTCCTTCCTCCTCAGAGGGAGGACTCCTCACACTCTTCCCCTGCTCCAGCGTGGGGTCCCTTCCACGGGAGACAGTCCTCCAAAAACTTCTCCAATGTGATTCCTTCCCACAGGCTGCAGTTCTCGAACTGCTCTAGCGTGGGTCCCTTCCATGGGGTGCAGTCCTTCAGGAAGAAAATGCTCCAGCGTGGGTCCCCCGCGGGGTCACAAGTCCTGCCAGCAAACCTCCTCCATCCTGGGCTCCTCTCTCCATGGGTCCACAGGTCCTGCTAGGAGCTTGCTCCAGTGCAGGCTTCCCACAGGGTCACAGCCTCCTTTGGGCATCCACCTGGTCTGGCGTGGGGTCTTCCACAGGCTGCAGGTAGATATCTGCTCCACCGTGGACCTCCATGGGCTGCAGGGGGACAGCCTGCCTCGCCATGGTCTTCACCACGGACTGCAAGGGAAGCCTTCGACACTGTCTCCCACAGTATTCTCCTGGAGAAGCTGGTGAATCGTGGCTGAGACAGGTGCACTCTTCGCTGGGTAAAAAACTGGCTGGATAGCTGAGCCCAGAGAGAGTCATGGTGAATGGAGCAAAATCCAGTTGTCAGCCAGTCACAATCGGACTCCCCCAGGGCTCAGTTTTGGGACCGGTCTTGATTAATTTATTTATTGATGATCTGGACGAGGGGATTGAGTGCTCCCTCAGCAAGTTTGCAGATGACACCAAGTTAGGCGGGAGTGTTGGTCTGCTCGAGGGTCAGAAGGCTCTGCAGAGGGATCTGGACAGGCTGGATCGATGGGCCGAGGCCAATTGTATGAGGTTCAACAAGGCCAAGTGCCGGGTCCTGCACTTGGGTCACAACAACCCCATGCAACGCTACAAGCTTGGGGAAGAGTGCCTGGAAAGCTGCCCTGCAGAAAAGGACCTGGGGGTGCTGGTTGACAGCCGGCTGAGTATGAGCCAGCAGTGTGCCCAGGTGGCCAAGAAGGCCAACGGCATCCTGGCCTGTATCAGAAATACTGTGGCCAGCAGGAGTAGGGAGGTGATTGTGCCCCTGTTCTTGGTGCTGGTGAGGCCGCACCTCGAATACAGTTTTGGGCCCCTCACTCCAAGAAGGACATTGAGGTACTGGAACGTGTCCAGAGAAGGGCGACGAAGCTGGTGAGGGGTCTGGAGCACAAGTCTTGTGAGGAGCGGTTGAGGGAACTGGGGTTGTTGAGCCTGGAGAAGAGGAGGCTGAGGGCAGACCTCATTGCTCTCTACAATTACCTGCAAGGGGGTTGCAGAGAGCTGGGTGTTGGCCTCTTTTCCCAAGTGACTAGTGACAGGACAAGAGGAAATGGCCTCAAGTTGTGCCAGGGGAGGTTTAGGCTGGATATTAGGAAAAATTTCTTTACTGAGAGAGTGGTGAAACACTGGAATAAGCTGCCCAGGGAGGTGGTGGAGTCACCCTCACTGGAGGTGTTCAAGGAACATGTGGACGTGGCATTGTGGGACATGGTTTAGTGGGCATGGTGGTGCTTGCTCATCGATGGTTGGACTTGATGATCTTACAGGTCTTTTCCAACCTTAGGGATTCTGTGATTCTGTGATTCTGTGACATGGCTTAATGGGCATGGTGGTGGTTTTTTTTGGTTGATGGTTGGACTTGATGATCTTATGGTCTTTTCCAACCTTAAAGATTCTGTGATTCTGTGATTCTGCTCTGGTGCCTGGAGCACCTCCTCCCCCTCCTTCTTCACTGACCTGAGTGTCTGCAGAGTTGTTTCTCTCACATCTCACTCCTGTCTCCAGCTGCAATTGTACAGGTGGTTTGGGTTTTTTTCCCCCCTTAACTCTGTTATCCCAGAGGCACTACCACCATCGCTGATTGGCTCAGCCTTGGCCAGCAGCAGGTCCATCTTGGAGCTGGCTGGCACTGGCTCTGTTGGACATAGGGGAAGCTTCTAGCAGCTTCTCACAGAAGCCACACCTGTAGCCCCCCTGCTACCAAAACCTTGCCATGCAAACCCAATACTGCATTCATTATACATGCTTTTTGAATATCACAGATCCTAGACACGCCAACATTAAAAATAAGGCTTGTTTTCTAGAAATAACTGAGTGTGGTTCTGGTTCTAAATGAACTTTAGGAAAACTCAGCTTTGCCTAGTGCTCCAAAGGGTCTTGGGGCACATTATTTATTCTCACTGGTGTCTCTCGCGGCCTCCCTGATGGAAAGGAAAACACCCTTTTGTAACCTCTGGGACATTGCAATGAGTTCACTAGGGTCTGAATGGCCGCCTTCTACTGCTTTAAACCAGAGTGGTGTTAAAGAGAATTGAAATTAAACAGCCTCTGGGCTGTTAGTGTGTGGGAGACATTTATATCCTACAGAAAGCTTGTGGGCAGAATCTGCTTCCTGCATCAGGAGCAAAACTGAAGATGAGAACTTGTTTTTCATATCCGTGTCAAGGCTTGCACAGTTGGCAATTAAGGAAGTTTCCTTATGACTGTAAGCTACAAAGACACAGTATTCGGATCCACAGACCTCAACAAGAGCATTCAGGAGCTGGGTTTGGTGACGCCAGATTTGAGTCAAGTGGGAGCTGAGTTATCTTTAGTTTGCAAATTGAGTAACTGATAGGCAAAGGCACTGGGAAGGAATAAAAATAAAATTTTATAATGATGTTTTTCTTACTCTTCCTTTTCAAATTTAATTGTGCTTCTGGCTTTCTCTTGCTCTCTTTTAAATCAATTAGACATATCGTTAAACGAAGGCAGAACAGGATTCAACAGCTGTTTTTGCTCAGTTCAAGTAGCTAGATATGCTGGCAAAGAACTGAGTATCCAGACAGTAGATTATGTCTTTGACTAAAACACTTGGTGAAAATACTTGTTTCTAATTGGGTCAAGCTTTGCTGTTGTTTGGAAACAATATGCGCTGGTGGATATTAGGGTACTTTCTCAGACAATGAAAATGAAGAGCAGAGCAGCAGTGACTTGCCCAAGGTCAGGCAGCAGAACAAGAAGAGCCAGCTGTGTCTGTCCCATAGTAGAGGTGCATCCTTTGTATTGTAAGCCCATCCTGTCTTCTAGAGAATAGTCTACAGACTGTATGAGGCAGCGTTGCCACTGTAATTTTCATTTACAACCATACAAAAATTAAGCTCAATTTGAATGTTTTTGTTTTCTTTGCTACTTTTGTTTGTTTCTTGCATGCAAATAAGTAAAATGTGCATGAAGGGAACAGGGGTTTGGAATAATTTCTGACACCTGACAGTCCCTCTATATTTCATGGACTAAAGGATGGAAAACTGTGCTAGGTCCACATTTTTGTCACACTTCCATCAAAATGTGCTGGATCAGCTCTGGTAGAGTGGCTAGGAGTGGCTTCTTTTAGGTTTAAGAAAGCCACAAATAGGATATATTTGCCTTTTCACATCTAGTACTTCTAGTTTTTAATATAAATTCATGTCTAAATGTAATTTTATCTAAGCTTTATTAGACAGAGATTGATAATCTTCTGTATGAATTTTCCATAGGATTTTCCTTGTGCATGTGCTAGTTCAATAATGCATTTTCATATGAAACACATAAAGCCTTTTTAAGCAAAAATAAAAGTACAGAAAATCCAAATCAGTTCAATTACACTTGCAGATTAAAATAAAACTGTAATATATATCTATTGTATCGAAATGCTAACTCTATGAATTTTTGATCTGCTTTAAAAATGTAAATCTTGGATTTGATTAGATTAGTTCTGGAGTAATCTACACTGAATAAATCTGTCTTCCTTTCATGTGATTTGTCAGTGTTTATAGTAGGTTTGTACACACAGCTTTCACCATTATTTTCTAGGCAATAAAAGCAGCCATGCAGAAAATCCACCCATAAATGTCAGAAAACAGAGATATTTTGTTGCATTCCAAGGGCTTTGAAGGTCAAGTTCAATTCAGTTAGCTCACCCAGCGTGAGAGGAGTGTGATATGATGATAGAATGTGTGTTTGGGTAGGATATATATGTTACCGTCCCTGTACTATTCTATCAGGATAACAGATCAGTGAGAGATTAAACTTTATTGCTTGGAAGAATTTCTTTTGGAAAACTATCAATTTTTATGATTTCCTCTAGCTCCTATTGAGATGCTCTGCAGAAATAATGAATCTAAAGAATTTATAGCTTTTAGTACAATGGAGATTGGCTCCTGATTGTGGCTTTTGGGTGCTATTCCACTGCAGGTATACTATTCAACTGTATGTATTCACAAAATAGGTCTCAGATCATGGATTTTATTGTAAATGTGAAATTGTATTTTGCTTTCTTCTGATGAAAACTAGTTCACATAAAATTATTTTCCTAATTCCTAGAAGTGAGAGGTCAATACAAAAGGCAAAAATTGTCCACCATGGATTTGTCAAAACAGCCAAGGAGTCTGTTGCCACAAACTCAGTGCTTTGTGAAGACCTTTTTCTTCTTCTTTTTTTTCTTTCTTTTTTTTTTTTTATAAAGAGAAGACATGATCAATAAAGCTCATAATTAAATTAACGCCACTGCCTTGATCAGTGCTTTTATTGAGTTTCAGTGCCCTTATTTAAGGAGTTCTCCAGTCAACTGAGGGATATGTCATCAAGTTCTTGAGCAGTATGTGAGCAGTCATTATGTTCTGTAACTATAATGCTGCATATTCTTTGCTTTTGGGAGAGTCTTCCTTGCGGCAACTTCTGATACCCTCTTGCTCATGTTACCCAAGGATGAATAATGAACAAAATCCTACATGTAGAAGGAATACAATTGTACTCAGCGGGCAAGAAATTTTAAGTTCCTGCTGGTTTGCAACATTTTCATGTGATTGTATCAGTAGAAGCAAGTAAAGTGGGGTCGCATCACGCCGTTTGCCCCTCTGTGTCAATACAGATGCTGCATTGCTCAGTGCAGCCCCTCCTACAAATAAGATTTAAAATGGAGGCCTGCCCTCTATTTTTCATTTGGATCATAACATTGTTGGGTCTGCTGCTATGTGCATTTAACACAGTTGATCTGCATCCCAGATAGAAAGCTCTATGCTGTAGTGCTGTGATAATAATATGATTGTTAATGTATACTATAAAAAGTGCCTTGCTGGGTTTTTCATACCTTCATCCAAAAACAACCCCCTAAAAACACCACCCTAGAAATGAATTTAATGTATATCCTACAGATGTCATGTTGCTCTTGCACTGGAAAATGAACTCATCAGATAAAATGAACCCTAATGTGACCATCCCAGCAAATGCCACATCCTTCACGTGCCTCTGTTTGCTCAAAAGTTTGCTGCCCTGAAAGGTTGGATGCCACAGAAGTAGTTTAACATCTACATATAAATATTGGCTTTGAAGGTCTCTTCAGAGATGACACTGCAGTGCTGGTGTCTAGCTTCTTTATCAATCCTTTTTTGATTCTGCCCCCCATGCCCACCCCCCCCACCCCCACCCCCCCCCGCCCCTTTTTCTAAGCTTCCAATAGAGAAAACAGAATAAAGAACAAGAATTAAGCAAGGAAAGTGTGTTTTCCTCACTAAAAGTAGTATGTTCCCAGCTATATGGCAGAAAATTTAGAACTCCTGTTATGAAATAGCTGGTCTCAGCCTAGACTTCTCTGTAATTAGGTCTTGCTTTTTATCGACTATAAATGATTATGCCTATTGAAATGTTACTCCATGTGCCAGAAGCAGACAATGCTTGGAGGCATTGAATAATACATTTTACTTTTCTGATGACATATGTGGCAAGTATGTATGGATGATGTAGCCTAGAGCAGGTTTATCCAAAGAAAACAGGGAGATTTCTGTGCCTTATGAAGGGAAAGGGCCTTGCCATAACAATTTAGAGCCTGGTTTACTGGATTTATGTAAAAGGCCATCCATGGAGGCTGCTCTTGCCTCCTGCCAACCCAGGACAACATGGCTATAGCTGTGCTGGAGAGTCTCTTGGTCAAAAGCAAAAAAAAAAAAAAAAAAAAAAGAAAGAAAGAAACTACACAACTCAAGGAACAAAAGACCTCCTGCAGGCTGGCTGAAGAGCATAATCTCTGCTTAAGAATAGCTACTTCCTAATTCACAGTGGTCCTCCTTATTTTTGGGAAGACCAGTTTGAAAAAGCTTGGTTTTCTGCTCTCTGAATTTGGACCTTTGCCTGGTGGCTGTGGAGGAGGTCTCTAACCCTTATATTTCGTACTTGTATCTTATTATATTTCAGAGCAGAGACAACCATTCAGCCAGACCTTGAAAGAGCCCATGTGCCTCCTCACACTAAACTGTGTTTGCATCCCTGCCACTGGAACATGACATTAATCTGCATTGTATTAGGGTGCACTGGCTGTCTGAGGGTCCCTAGCACAAGACTAAAATGAATAATGACCACCTGCTTCTGTTTTCCTTTTCATGCTTCTGAGTACCAGGTGTGCTGCATACACTGTGGCAGAGAGAGCATCCAGAGCAACTTTCCAAAAGTGCTGACCTCCCAAAGAACAGTAAGGGATGAAGCTGGTGTGAAGGGCCAGAGCAAGAGTCCTGCCAAGTGACAGACTGGGCAAGATCTCTTTTGTCTGCCAGTGTTATCTGGCCTTTAGAAGTAAACTGAGGCATGGGGCCAATTTTTGTTAGCTTCAAGTCCAGCATGGCAGTCGGGGATCTTTACAGAGGAAAATTCAATGCAGGAAGTCTGGGCTTGTCCAGATGGTGATAGGCAACTACATTTCACTTGTGTGAATTTCTGGTTATGCAGTTTTTCCTCTGTAGCATGGTTATGCAGTTTTTCCTCTGTAGCATAAAATTTCCCTCGCAGGTAGAAGTGATCTGCAGGCAAGTGAAGGTTTCCAGCAAAAGGCATTTTCTTCACAGATATGTCCCCTGAGAATGCTGAGAATACGGGGTTGTTACAACATCTTATTTACTTTCATTTCTTCTGACCCTGGGCTGCTGTTATATGTTTAATTTTATTTGTTTGATTTCTTTTATTTTTTTTCCTTATCTAGAAGTTAGTATTTCCGGAGGTTACATCCAAGTGTGGTGTTTGCTAAACATATAGGTATGTGTTTAACATCCATTCCTCTTGTTGCGTACCAAACACACTGATGATTTTACTGCTAGGAGCAGAAATTGAGTTTATCTCACTTTCACTTTAGAAGCCATCACATTCCGTTTCATGTGAGTTTTTGAAACAAGAAATGGAGTATTTCTGGTATTTCTTACAAAATAACAAAGAAATGCAATAGGCTTTTAATAACTGCATCTTTTTTCACATACAGAGATTTGCAGACCAGAGGTCTGCTGGTATTTTATTGTTTTCTAAGAATCTTTCTTGATGCATCTGTTGGGCTTTTTGTTGTTGCTTTTCTTCTGGTTTATGCATATTTGAGTCTATTTCTGGTTGAAAGAATCAACTTTCGGAAAGGGATTTTTCATTAAAATGTTGGCAGCTATAGGGTGTCTTTCAGAATGCTTGTGAAAACTGCTCAATTAGGGATTCATTGTTAGGATTCATTCTTATGATGTTGCCTATGATGGATCTTCATATATTTCTACAGAGGAGAGAGAGAGAGGTCATCTATGTGAGGTATATCGGGCAGGGTAAGAGTTAATACTCACATAAGGGTGTTTTTTTCTTTGAACTTTTCTCAGCAGGTGAAAAATAGCTACAATCAGATGGTACTTCAATAAGTAGTAACAACCAACTGCCAGGTTGAAAGATCACAATTTCTTGTACCAGCAGTTCTATTATGGGGAAGTGTACGTCAGCCTGTGTGTGTGTCTGAAAGCTTGCCAAGCTATTGATACGAAGAGCTGGGCAATAATCCAGAGTAAAAAAAAAAAGGCAAAAAAAAAAAAAAGCACCATTTGAGAGCTGTACTGCAGAGGCTTTTTTTCCTTTTTAATACTACTTTTTCATGCAGAGACTACATTAGTATTTATATAATATGCATCTACAACTACTGATGAAGTTCACCCCAGTTGTGAAGGACAACAGTGAATCAGTAACAGGAGTTTTAGATTAAATATTCTTAACAAATCTTACAGAATGAAAAGTCAACAACCTTATTTAAAGTGTGATTCTCTGCCATGGGCATTTTAATGGGCTAGATCTTTAAAGCTGCTGGACAGCTTTCCGTTAGAGTATAAAATGAAGTAGCAGACTGGCTGAAGGCATACCTTGCTCAGAAGTTTAGGTTGCCTTGGTGGTACTGTGACTTTGTGGTTTGTGAAGATTGGAGCTGTGCCAATGATGTATTTGTGCCTTGTTGGGAGTAGAGGCTGTTTGCATAGGGAACCCTAAGCCAGAAGTAGATTGCTGAAGGAAATACAAATTCAGCTTTGAGTAAGCAGGAAAGGAATGGGAGAAAAAGTCACTGTAGGAAATGGAGAACTCAAAGTGCTGGAAAGCCTGAAATCACTTTCAGGGATAAGAATATCTCCAGACAAAAAAATACTCCTTCTTAGCAGGCTTTGAGTTTAGGGCAAAACGGAATAGTGACGCAGATTAATTCCTGAAATCTGGCAACACTTTGGAATTTGAAGGTCTCAGAATCACTGGGACTTTACAAATGTAGTAACTTCTTATGCATGATAACATATGGGAGACCTTCAAAATACTTCAACAGTTACTCCTTGAAACTTTGACGTTCTTCTCCTTACATAATTTCATATTATTACCCAAATACGTGTGCTATGTCTGATGGGAATGCTGTATGTAATAAAGTTACATGAGACTAGATGTCAATAGCGATAATACTCCTATATGTAAGCAATGAAGTCTCTTAATATAGACTTCTGCTGCTACATCAATTGTTTGGACAATACTGTGCTGATTCCTGGTTTTGTTCATTGCTCAGGTCTTACCCCAGGGTGCCTGAGAACTCTGCAGATTTTTGGCTTTAATAAAGGAGGTCATAATCATAGAATCATAGAATGGTTTGGGTTGTAATGTTTGAATATGTTTTATTTTGTTGTGAAAAATATTATGTCGAGCTGTTATGAACCTAGATACACCACCCTTCGTATGGGACTGCATTGTGAATCATGGGGAAAACTTAATTCTGTAACAAGTTTTCAGCAACTGACAACAATAAGAGGTACAATGTGCTGTGTTCTTGAGAGTTTTTCAGCTGCCTTAGCTATAAAAAAGGCCAGAGCTCCTACAGAGGAGGCATGCAAGAAGTAATGTGTCTTCTATTCATGCCTTCTCAAACATCATAAACTATGAACACAGTCCTGATTCAGGGTACATTCTTAGAAGAAATACTTTCCAGGCCATACAGAAGGCTAAAATTCATATGTTTCTTTCATTGTATCTCTTCTATCTATTTTTATGTATGCTGCATTATCTTGCCTTGCTTTTCCATCACTGAACTTATTTCTGCTCTTACTCCTCAGCTTCCTGGCTGCTTACATTCCAGTTTAGCAAAGGTGCCCTTTTCCAGAAAAAAACAAAGTAATTTGCTTTAATCTTAATGTTACTGGTTTTGGAACCCAAACCAGATCTTACTTGTGATCTAACCCCTTACCTGCTCTGTTCTCTTCTCCTGAGAGAGAAGCATTGACACCCATCTCCTGTGGAGCCTTTGAATATATTCAGGTTAACTTCTGGAGGAGAAGAAAGTAAATCTTCAACTACCAATTTTTGTGGAAATGTTGTTTGACACATGTCTATTTCTAAAAGGTTGTTTGCTATGCAGTCTTGCTCCCTTTTTGAAAACCTCTAGGACCCCTGCCTGAGTATCCCTCCAGCAGCTCTGTTAGAGGGAGGTTCAGGACAGAAGATATAGCTGGAAGGCATATTTATTCCCAATACCAGTGAAATCAGTAAGGTATATTGAACTAGTGTGCTGAAAGAATTTCATTTTATGCTCTGCTGTAACAGAAAGCAGCATTTGAAGAGGATGCTCAAGACTATAAAAGAGAAAATTAAATAAAACTATTTTTTACATATAGTGGTCTACAAAATGAAGCAAATCAGTAAGTGTAGCCATTATTGTTTTCAATTGGTATTATACTTGAGTAAAAAACCTGAAACCCTGCATCAGTCTTATAATAAAAGCAGTATAATGTGCAGAGATATTAAAAAAGTGATTGAGTCATTCAGTATGCTCGTAAAGGTAGGTATAGTGAAACTAATACAATATTACTGCATATTGTGTCATCTAAGAGACTCAAAGCCCTCATCTAAGTCTTTACCTTTGATTTGTCCTTCCAAGCACAGTGTTATCATGTATCCATGAAAATAACAGAAAAAACGAATACGGAAAAAAAAATCAATTTCTGAAAAAAGGTTTATTTTCAATCACTCTTTGGGGCATGGAACTTTACTGGTTCCAAGGGTTCTTTCCTAGGGTCTTCCATAATATCATATTCAACTTTGGCACTTAACAAATTCAGGCAGTTAGTTGTAATAGAAACAATAAACCTGAGAAACAGCATAATTCTAGAATAAAAGTTTAGGAGTAGCTTCTGTTGATTTCTTCGTGATCTTAGGAAAGTTGCTTTCAGCCTCCGATTATGCATCTGTGAAATGGGTTTTACAGTTAATTTCACTAGGATGGGGTTTTATTACTGCTTGTAAAGTGGTTTGATAGTCTCTGCCATATAATACATTCTAAGTGGCAGGGTGTTGCTCTTGGGCTAGAAAGTAGAATAAATATACTTAGAACATACCTCAGTAAAATTTACAATTTATTAAATTGTCTTCTTATGCTGAAAATATTTCCTTTCTTCCTCTCTCCTAGACAACTGCATAGAACACAAAAAATGTTTGTGTCTTATTGTTCTATCAGGCATTATTGAACTATAAAAAATGTTCTTGTCATCTCACACTTCTTAACAGATTATGAAAGAAAAATGACTCAAACTTGTTCAGACTGTCAAGTTCTTGCCAAATGGAAGCTAATGAATCACCCTGGCACTGGTAAATAGCCAAAACTAGATCATATGAAGGTTATAAATAGTGTTAAGGACATTGTTGCCAAATATATATATATACACACACACCCACACCCCCCCCCCCATGAAAGTACTGTTGTTGTTGTTTTATTTCCATGAAGTTTTTCATGAAATCCTAACCAGCATAGTAGTATGACACTCCTATTTTTATTTCAATTCTACTTTAACAACGTAAATATAAATTGAAGCCTTAGAAGTGTGAATCATGCCTACTGCTTATTGATTTTGATATACACACTAGACAGAATGAGCCTGCTGTCTGAGAAATAACTGAAACCGAAACTGGCATTATATTATTGTGGGGATTGAGTAAAAAGAGTTGAGAAGAAACTGTTTAGTTCTAGTGTGTGCTTTCTGCCCAGCGGGGTCCCAGGTATTGCACTACATGTACTCTGATCTGAAGTGTGTCCACTTTTACCCTTTTTTTTTTTTTTTTAACCATGAATGAGCAGCTACTTAGACTTAGTGTCATTAACAAATAATAAACTCCATCACTCTTCTGCTATAGGATCCTGTATTCATAAGTGTGGTAATTTTCTTCTTGCAACTGTCATCTAGACTGGTCATGTACTATAGTGAATGAAATAAAACGTTACAAAAGCTAATATACCGTGCAAGTTGTCCAGCTAAGAAACCATTTAAAATATGTCTTATTGTTTACTCCTCACTGAATATGTATAAAAAATGTTTATAACAATATATATTTTTTATTTAAATGTTGGCAACATCAAAATATCTACATTAAGTTAGCTAGAAAAATATAAAGGTTGATTGAGATTTATATGGGGGATGTTTCCATGTTAGAGAAACATTTCTTTTGTTAAGAGACCATTTGTATTCATGAGAACTGAAGATTAAGAAGGAATAAGATTTGTTTCTGTGCAGACTTGCTAATTAATGTTGGTTTAGCTCTCCCAAATGGTAGGATGTGTAAGTATTTAAAATGTTGATGCAGACAAATTTTGAGACAAATTAGAGTCTGGTATTTGGCCCTGTATATAGCTTCATACTTCTCTGTCATATCCTAAAGTCATGTAGAATTCCTGGAGTCTCCAATGCTAAATTTTATCAGAGTAAAGATAACAAAATCCATTTATCTGCAGAAAGGGAGATTTTACAAGAAGCACTTACTGACAAATAGCGCCTGTATTTTTTTTTTTCTTGAGCAGGTAAAGGAGGGAGGACCTTAAGGGGAACAAATTACTTTCAGAGGTGCTCTTTAGAATACTCCTGGCCACTGAGCAGACTGCCTTACTTGACGCTTAAGAAGGCTAACATTATGATAAGTAGGTGCTTTGTAGTTTTTCAGTATTTTTACATTGAAATTTATAGAGCCACTGAAATTCCAATTTGCAATAGTCTTTCCCTCAGAGAATGCATATTGTTGAATCTCATGCCTTTAACAAAAATTACAGGGGAACTGAATCCTTAACACAAGCTTCCTTTGTACAAGTTGATATGCAGACATTGTGTTTACATATAGCTGGATTTTTTTTCCAAAACAATTACAACAGATGCCTTGATTCCTTTTTGTTGTAAAAATTCCTTTCTCTCATTGCACTGTTTTAGTTAGTGCAGGTTCTTTCTGGCTAAGCAACACACAGAAAAATCTTTGCTGTTTTCTTTTTCAAACAATATCTTCTTACATAAGAAAACAAAAGAAGGACACACTTTTTTCTTTCCTCCTGTAGTACTGTGTATTTAAAGAGATGAGTATAAAAATCAGATGGCATCCTAATGAAGGCCAAGAAATCTAGCTACACAATCTGAATTCTTCTCAGGATAGAGGCTCTTTAGAACAGCTCCCTGTGAGAAGCATACAAAGCTGACTGCAATGTTTTCAAGTTCAGAATGTATCTGCACAAAATAAAGGAAGTAAAAAATTGTATTCAACAAACCAGGAAGACAGAATATGTGGAAATCAAGTAGTGGCATCATATGGGGGAGTATTGCTGCTTCCTGCTGCAGACATTTTGATTGAAGCATGCTTGTGTAGTGGAATGAGACTCTAGCTTGCCCTTTAAATATTTGCAATATTTTAATTCTGATTTGCAATGAATAATATGACTAATCCACGCTCCTTCTCATTGCTTTATGATTACCACTTGCACTGCACATCTTGGCTGCTCTTAACACTTACAAGGCCCTGATATATAGCTAAACATTTCTGACTCCATCTGGTACAAAGAGAAGTGACACAGAAGTGGTCCCCAGCCAGTTTATTGCAATTTAATGTAAATCTGTTATAATGCAGCTGATGAAAAGTGCAGTAGCTTCCATGAATTCTGAAAGCTGTGATTGGGTTGTGGCTGCTGCACTGCCCTCTGAAGATTTGCCGGGTTTAATTTTACATTGCACAGCCATTAGCTGACTAAGATTCCTCACAGAATCGCATTGCCACAATACGTTACCTCTTCATCACCTTCTTCGCTTTCTCCTTACAGTGACTTCATTCACCCAAGTTTTCCACCTCAGTCCTTCGTTGCTTTTATTTTATAAATCACAGCCTCCTAATACATCAAAACAGATAGAGCCATGCAATCGACCCCCATAATGTACTGTTTTGTTAACTCTAGTGTGTGGGAATACAGTAATAGCTTCAAATTTGCTGTGTGCTCTTTGTGATTCTCGCTGTTTTCTGTGTCCAGAAACTGAAGCAAAGCATGGCAGCAGTGCCTACAGGCCTTGTGCATGGGCACATAGGCCTTGTGTGCTTGTGTTCAGTAAAACTTTGTCTACGTCTTTCCCAGTATGTTTGCTGTGTAAATCTTGTTGTTCCTTCTGCTCAATGTTTTGAATTTTAGTTTCTGCAGACTGTCAAATGAACCTTCAGGCAAAGAACAGATTCATCTTACATGGTTGCAATCAGAGCCCGCCTTTCACCCCTCCATCGCCATTGCAGCATGTGTGATCTTATTGCCATCATGTACAAAAGCTGTCTTAAACATGTACTCTGCTGGTTCCTGTTAGTTTGTGGTATTTGTAGACAGGAATTGGGGTGATCAGATTCTGCCATCCAGCATTAAGTGTTACTATATACTTATGTAGGCCCTTAGGCAAATAATTTTTTCCCCCCTCTATTTTCTGTATATATTATTGTTTAAAGGGATAGAATTACATTCAGTAGGGTGATTAAACTGTGGCAAATTAGGTAAAGCTAGAATGTAATTAAAGTACAGTAAAAACACATGTAAATAATCATTGTTCCATTCTCTCAGGGAAAATTTAAAAATAACCTTTACAATAGAGTATCATACCTAGAATCTTTACATATGCCAACTAACATGTTTTGTTCTTAACTAATTTGTCTAGAAGTAATTGACTACTGTATTTAAAAAATAGCTAAAAATGAGGGGAACATCATATTTCTTATAAGCTTTTTCTCCTGCAGACTGGGTAGTTACCCAGGGAAAAAGTTGGTATCGTTCTATGGTTACATTAACCAGTCCAACCAACTGGACAGGTTAGAAGTGGAAAGCAGAGGTCAATTAGATACAGGTTTCAGATCTGTTACATTATTAATAATGGAGGTCACCTTGTCCAAGACAATAATGCCTCACTTTGTAAATTCGTGAACCTGGAATAAGGCAGAACACTGTGCTGACATCACATTTATTCTAAAATATTTAAGGTTAGAGTATGAGTTCTGTTGCACAGGAATGATCTAAAATTAATGCACAATAAATACAATTTGTAGTGATCATCTTCACAATATTGTCTAGAGTCCTGATGATTTTCAATGGAGACTTCGGTGTGGATGTTTACATAAAAATCTTAATTCCAAATACAAATAAAATTTAAACCAGTTCTAAAAGAAACTCTCAAAACCTCTGAAATGCAAATTTATTGAAACAAAATGATCCAGTCACCTGTCTCCTTGTGCTCCTGCAGCAAGGTGACTACCATTGCACATGAAGCTTTCTAAAGTGGTTTTTCCTCATCCTACAATAGAAGATAGGCATTTTTTCTTAAAACCAATTCTTAATTTTAGTAATTTATTTTCTTTCGTCTTTTCATTACAGAGAAAGTCCATTGTTGCTGTGAGTTTCATTGCAGCATTCCTCTGTCTGATCATCGTTCGTCTCACAAATGAAGTAACTTTCCCTTTGATCCTAAATTGCTTTGGACAAACCAGTGTCAAATGGATACCATTTTCTAATGGCCAAAGGCAGCCCCTGAGAACTCATTATGGATATATAAATGTGAAAACACAAGAGGTAAGACCTGGTGTCAAGAGCACTGCAAAATGGACCCGTAGGCTTCTCTTTCTCTGATCCCGCATAACTGCTTTTCTACCAACCTGGCCAGTGTAAAAACTAAAGCAAGCAATGTTTCTGAGCAAAGTGTCTTTTAAATGTGTGCTACCATTTAAATGACCATTGAATGTTCTTAATTTCTGTCATGTCTGCAGTGGAGACAGCAGTGAACTGGCCTCAAAATCATGCTTGGTTGCAGTGAAAACTGATATTTATACAAGCAAGAGAATTTTTCAGATTAATTTCAAGCCTTCAGTCCCTTTAACTCAAAAGGAAATGTTCTTGTGTGTGGTTGTAATGTCCTAAAAATGTTTAATTTTGCCTGGGATACACAAAGAAGAAGTAGTTTATTTGTGTTTGTATGTGTACGGAAGAGGAAAAGGGAATGATTTGTGAAATGAACACATGTGGGTGTAGAAAAGTTACAGAACTAGAGGTTTACTGGATTTTTCTGAAACTATTACATAACACTTGGTAGCAAGTATTTTGTAAAACAGATACAGGCCAAAGCATTTTACAATACAGACTGGAAATACTTGCTGTGTGATAAAATTATATCTTACAGGGACTCCTGCTTTAAACTGTCTTAGTTGGCAAAATATCTAATGACATTGTTGGGTTTTGGTGGTGCTTTTTCCCCAGACTCTTCCTCTCTCTCTGTACTATTTATAACAGATGCAAACTCACAAAAGAAGCTAACATAAAAAAATTAACTCTTTCTAAAAGTTGTTTCTGATCAGTTATAGCACTGTCAGTCATAAGAAATGCTATCAGACTTCCACTTATTTTTCTTTGTAAAATTGCAATTATTATATGAATGAATAAAATTAATTCACATAACAGCTTTTATAGAGCATGAAAATACTTTACCACTTCATGATATTCAGTCCTGTAAGTGTGTTGGACAAGTTAGTTATTATTTTGCCTTTAGAGTGTTAAATATGAAAATCAGAATGAGAGAGGGTTACAGTTTTTAGGAGGCAGCTTCTTTTAAACTTGTCTATCTTTTAATTGTTGTCCATGTAAGATGCAGCACTGAGTATATTGGAGGCCAAAGTACGTTATCTACAGAGCAGAAAAAGGACAAGCACCCGAAAGGAAATCTGTTTGAGTCAGGGTGTGAATTCTAGTCCCAGTGAAATGAATGGGAGCTGCTCTTGAGTTCAACAGGGCTGAGACTCCATCCAGCATATCTTAAATACAGAAAGACCAGGAACCCACTGAAAATGAGAGGATAGTGTGTTCGGCATGTCCCTGGGTTATTGCCACAGCAGCAGGTGTGGAATCTGAATGAGGTAGAGCTGCCACGGTCACTTGATCACTATCAGTCTGAACTGATAACTGGAGAGGAGAGGAGCATGCTAATCCATTTTTATTCACCAGTGCCTTCATCAGAGGTTAGATGTAGCTTGTGGGAGCCTTAATTCATTCTTAAATTTGATAACACGCTTGGAAGTTCTAATAGTAAATGGAAATGAATGTCCTGAAAGTTGGTGACCAGTATCGATTAGTAAGACATTTGTCTCAATTTAGCTTAGGTCATGAAGGACTCCTTAAACTTAGTAATTTTAATTGTTTTCCCCCTTGTATTTGCAAATTACATTAATATTTGCTAATTAAAATTATAATGAAGAAACTGAACATGCCTTGCTAATTGTGAATGCACTATCTTCTGACTTAATTATTCCCTGTGCAAGGGAAGTTTTATCGTGCTGCCCATGTGAAAAGTTTTTACATGGCTTATGTTCCAAACTCACACTCATAGCTTTCTCAGACTACAATTTTTATGACACGGATTGCTTTATAAAATATGCATTTGTATACTATTTGTATTAAAATAGCCAGCAATTCTCAATTGTTCATAGAGATTAAAACTACAGGTCTCTCATTTCTGAATTTCTGTTCATTTCATGCAATTGAGATATTCTTTTCTAGTTTTTTATGCTGCTATGGTATGTCAGATAAGTAGAAGGTCCAGGCTGTGAGTGCAGCTAATGCCCTAAACAAATGTGACCAAGGTTTTTGCAAAATGGGACACATGCCATCTCATCAATGGGCAAGGACCAAAAGGTGAGGAAACTATACCATAATGAATTATCAGAAAATTATGTGATGGAAGGGAAGATAGGAGAGAAGGCTTTTAAAGACATGATTTTGGCTTTCTCTTTTCTCTTTTGTTGAGAAACCATGCACACCTGCTGAATGTGTTCATAGTCTTCTAGGGTGTCCTTTGAAGCCTGTCACCCCACTGGGTCCTACGTGTCTCCTGCTGTTCAATAGCACTCCCTCTTATTCCTAAGCCACTTCCAACATCCTTCTCCTTTTCTGCACATTTGTTCTCTGTTCTCCTTTGCCTGTTCCTCTCAGGCTCCACTCTAAGCTGCATGCAACATGCCAGGGCTCTCTAATCCCAGCTTCTCAGTGTACTTAAATAGTACCTATACAAGGTCGACAAAACGGAGTGATTAGAGTAATTTACCACTGACCCAGTCAAGTCATGTGACCTGGCAGGGAAGCTAGAAAATCTGGATGAACTACAACTCTACCTTTCCTGTCCCTCCCTCACATACTTACTTTCTGAGGAAAAAGGGGGAAAAACCCCAAACCCCGAGACTTTAATTCACAGGAAAAAAAGTTGAAGTTAGGAGGAGCTGATTTCTTTTGGGGTAAGGCCGAGTGGGAGGAGACTTGAAAACCTTATGAGATGATGGAAAATCAGTTAATTGGTGGTTAGGGCTGAAGTGATCAATTATTTGTATTAAAGATGATCAGGAAATATGGTGATATGAACATCTGTGTTTATCTCAAATAGAAAACAGTGACATGTATATTATTAGGTATGATCAGAATAATGCAGTAAAGACATATTTCAAGGGTGTTGTGTACTTGACTCGACAGTATAATATTATGGAATTTTTATTATTAAAAAGTCTGAAAAAAATTTTAAGATTACTATAACTAGATTGTATGGGAGTATTTAATATAAAATGCAAAGAGAGACATAACTTAATCCCTAATTAAGGCTGTATATAATACAGGATTGTTGCTATGGTTTCCTTGACTTGTAGCTATAGCAACAGCTTTGGAAAAACTGACTTTATGTACAGTAAACATACTATATTTGAAATATAAATACATGTGAAGTGTTGTACTATACTGGCCTATTATGCCTACACACATTTTAGTTTGACTTCTGAGATATTTCTGAAATAGATGATTCTTCACCTAGAAAATTTGTATCCAGTGTCCACCCTCCCTCAAGAGAACAGGATCCCTTAGTAGTCCTCCACAATGTGAGCTTTTTTACCTTTTCAATGTCCACATCTGACGGGACTCCCTGAGATTTGCAAGAAACCATGGCTGCCTGTTTTGCAATATTGCTGTCTTGCTCAAGTACATGAATTTTGACCTTTCAGTGAAAAGGTGACCTTTCTGTCCCTTATTTCATCTACTTTGTACCTATGGATTTTTGGTGATAGGTCCCAAGAAATCCAACTTTAAGAAATGTCGCGCCTAAAATGTGTTACTTTTATCCTATTCCTGGTATTTTTTCATAGAAAATATTTCTTTGATACAACTCCACAGTGGCTACCTAATTGAAACCTATTGTCATTTGAGTAAACTCCATCCCCCACGCCAAGCTGATGTAATGATTCTTCTTGTGTATCAAAAATGGGCAAGCAGGTAAAAAGAAGCAGGCATAGAAAATATAACCTTTCTCCTTCTTTCGTACCACTCCTGCTCTACAAAGAGTTCTGGCAAAATTAATGAACATCATGTATTTAAATTGCAGCATTATGACATCAATTTAAAACCCATTAGCAGTTTGAAACTCGATGCTAGGCAAGTCTAATAGTGTTCTTGGATATTTGATTGTGCTTCCTGAAAGGTGAATATTGAATAGATTTTTACTCTTCCGTCAGTATTAAAATAATATAGCATTTTCTTACATACGTAAAATCTGAAATATAGCTGCAATAACACTTGAAACATAATTATAAGAAGTATATTCAAGTACTATACAAAGATTAAAACTGTTCTTGGAAAAGGGTAAGTTCTGAGATGACCTAAAATCCCTACATTAAACTGCAACTGTGAGATCTAATGGTTTCATCTAAAATGAATTCTGAGGGAGAGTAGAGCCTTTGTGTCATGAGCATTGAAGAATCTCACAGTGTAGTGATGAGCACTAGAAAAAAGGCACACGCATTGTAGCAGTTAAGATTTTTTTTTTTAAATCCTATTGTAACTGAAAAATTAAACATCAGTACTATGTTGATACTGAAGAAATAGATTTGGATCATATTATCACATACCATTTTGTCCCATAACCTGAACAAACTAGTATATAAGTGTTAATTGCTTGCCAGTTGTGGCACACACAGGCACATACATGTGTGAACATACAGCCTAAGTCTAGTTTCTTTTTTTTCTGTTTGCCAGAAGTTTTGTGGTAGAAGTCAGCTGAAATGAGTAGAGGTTTCCACAAATGAAATATCCCAGATACAAATAAAAATAGGAGGAGGCTACAGACCTTATACATATTTGTGTAGTCCTTTTTTTTTAACAGAATAAAATAATTGCATTAAAAAACAACAGCACTTGAAGTACACTGGAAAACAAAGACAACACGCAGAAATACAGGCTATGTGATGTGCTATCTGACCATAGGATAAGGCACATATCATTTCAACAATAGCAAAAGCATGGTTGTCAAACATGTTAGGAGTAATCACAGGAAGGACCCATATCAATCAGGAGAGACCATGTTCTTATAAAACTTGAATAACTAAATTAAAAAACACACAAAGAAAGCAAAGAATGTGATAGATGTTTTAATATTAGTTTCTTTCCAGATAATGGGAAGTAAGAAAAAATTAAAAAAGGACTGAAATTTTTATATGAAATACTAAAAATAAGTAAATCTAGTGATCAACCTGGGAAGGTTTAAGTTTTGCCTCTGTTAGTGATGGATGCAGAATGACACTTACTATGAAGAGAAACTTGAAGAATAGCACTGGGCTTCATGTCAAAACAGAAGGTACCAGGCTGTGAACTTGCATGGTGTACTCAGCTAACTCCAGAGATTGTTTCATACTCTTGCTGGGAAGAACTGGCTCCTAAAAAGCTACATAACCTGAACTCACTGTGACAGAAAGTTGCTTTAGTATTTAATTTCTGACAAATTCATGACTTCCATCCTGTCTTTTCCTTTGGGATCTTATTCGTTGTTACAGCTTAAGAATTCATAGGATATTTTGTTAAGAAAAGGTCATCTGTTTCATAGTCATTTATCATTTATATCCCTTCTAAGACACAATATCAGTTGCTCAGTTACATCATTTCAGCGTTACTAATCATGTAATAATAATGGAAGTAAAACTAAACATGCCACATATTCTTCTGGATATTTTTCTGCTTCTGCTATATACATTTTCAGGAACAACTTTTCTTAGAGGTATTACAGAAGGATTGGCTACATAACATTTTTAATGACAATCACATTGCTTGTTACACTTCTGAGAGAGATTTGTATGGTGGGTTGTTTGTTCCCATCCCCCCACCCCTCTGTGTTTGCTAACTATACCAGAGCTCCCACTCCTGTCTCTGGGAGCCATAGGCACAGACTTGAAAATAAAATTCCTGCCAAAGACTTTAATCGTGAAATGAGCAACTCCAGGAGCACATCTATATAAACAGACCTCACTATACAAATTATCACCAGAGTCCCCACTGCCCTCTTCCTCTTTCCAACCCCTTTTTTGCCTGGGAGAAGAGAGAACTGTCAGAATAAGCTGCAAGGTCCACTTGAAACCATTCAGGCTGTTATGAACCCACAGGAGAGAAGGGAGCACAGATGATATGTGTCCTCAGTAGAGTAAATCCTGCCAGCTCAGCCTTTTTCCTTCTGTGTATATGGAATTAGCTTAAATTTTTAAAGCTGCCACAACTCTGATGGTGTCTCATGGGGAAAAGTCAAGTACCAGGATAAATACATTTGAGTATTCTATAGAAAGGAATTAAATCTGCTCCACACAGAGCCTGAATGTGATGAGTCAAGTAGTGCTGCCTGTGTGGCAGCTCTGCTTTTAAAAAAAAAAAAAAAAGAGTAAGGGACTTGAGAAGAGATTACTATCAGCCAGTGAGCTGTGCCATCAAAAGTCAATCCCTAAAGAATCTGGGCTGGTAGAAATAAATGTCTACGATGCACAGTCATGGGCTGGATTGATCTGTTGAACGGAGCTTACAGGTTATACCGGAAAAGATGCCTGGTGTCATAGATTTGCTATCCACCTTGGTTATATGCAATTTCCAGAGATTTCTCCCACCTTCTTGGGGATTTTTTTACTGCTAGCGAAGAGGAGGTTTATATTAGATAATGTCAGACTCCGTACAAGAAGGTGCCAGTTGTGTTTTCCATGTGAGAAGTGTGAACAAAGCCTCTCCAAATGAGAGACATGACACTGAAAATTGACTTGAGACCATGCAGAAAACAGAGACAAACCTAAGTTTTGCAGTTAGCCAGCTTTATAAACAAACCCCTACCAGTAAAGTTTTGTTAAATGGCAGATGGACCCGACAAAGTGAATGGAGTATTCTTTGAACTGGTAAAGAAAAGAGCAGAGAGGTTTGGTGTAATAGCTTCTTGAATGAGACCAAACCACTGGGGAAGATAGGAAAGGTGGTCTCGCTAGTGTAATGAGCAGATGAGGATGAGGCTAGTGGTCAAGGAGAGGAAAGAGGAACTTACTGCTCTTACTCTGGATGAGAACTGAATTCTGTTACCATGATGTGATTTCAGCTTTTGTCAATAGTAGTTGCTAAATGAAGGATGGGCTGGTTTGCATTAACAGCAAGCAAGGTGTCTTCTTATTGTTCCATTTCATCAGCTGGGAGAACAGTGCCCTATCATTTACTCACTGAATATCCTCCCACTACTGCTGTTTAAAAATGAGGATGCCTCCATCATAAGAAGTTCAGTGTCACCCTTCTGAGTTTATACCTGGAGTCTACTTCTCATAGAGATTCAAGGTATCCTTTGCAGCAAAGTGTTGCTAGTTTTGGATGCAGTGATGACGACTACAGTACACTTTGTACTGGTGTATAGAGTACACCAGAGAGTAAAAAGGGCCAGTGAAAATGGAATTTTGCTCATATAATTATTCCTACACAAGGGGTGTCTGCTGGCTATGGCAATTGGCGATTTTAGCTCTTTGAGCTCAGCATAGCTATTCTGGCAGAGGTGTGCAGCACTGAGCTGACCCGAGGCTATTAATACTCCCCTGCAGGGAAGCAACGTGCCAGCCACACACAATCACACATACGTGCACGGGTGCGCACATAAACACAGCAGCTAGAACTTGCTCAAGAGACAGACTCCTAAAACTGACATGCCAATTATTGCCTAGTTTTAAAGCCATAGCTTTCTTCCTTGAAAGCCTTTGCTTTCCAAGTTTGCTCCCATGGCCATCTGTCATAGCCTGCGTTTGGCAGCTTCAGGTTCTGCTGCAAGGCTCTGTGGTTTGAATACATAGTTTTGTCTTTTTTATTGTTCTCTGAATTGGTGGAAAGTTTTTACCATGTGAGCCTTTTCTCTTAGGCTTTTTGTTAGATTAAAATGTGAACCTTAAATGCGTTTTTGAACTGTTAATCTGTGCTATCTGCTCGCAGATCGGGCTGGAGCAGGTGGACTGGTGTAACTGCTGTATAGAGAGAAATGAGCTCAGAGACCGTCTTAGAGCACATGCAGATTGCACCAACAATAATTGCTTTTCTTGGGATAGTCTCTCTTGTCTGGCTGAATACATTAATCCATACTACCAAATACGTGTTATTTGGTCTGTAAGAGAACCTGTACGACTGGCATATCAAAAACCTCGTACCCCTTACTGGCATTACTATGCTGGCACTGTGTGCATCTTAGAGCTCTACTTGATAGAGTTACAGTATCTGTAACAAGGAGCTACATTTTCTGTGTGAGTAGCTGTAAATCTTATCTACTCATTATAAATAATTTTTTCACTACTTCTAAACCAATAAGTGATATTACCACTAACAATGAAAAGTTCATGGTAAATTGTGTCCATGGGGCTGCACCTTAAAATGAAAACCAATTCAGTCTGGGGAGAGGTGGGGAGAAAATGAACTTCTGTGTTATTTGCAGTATTTCATTCCTCCATCTTTATTCTTCCTCTTCCACGTTTGATATATTTTTTATATTCAGCTAGTCAGAGATTACAGTAATCTGTTGTTTCCTGTCACTCAGAAAAGCAGTTGGCATGCCCATTAGATGAATAAATAGTGTTAAATGAAATTCCCAAGACAAGTGCAGAGAAATTACTTGAGTGATTTTGGGATTGTCCACTTAATAACAACAATTCATCCTCCATTTTTGTCCCCAACCCCAGGGATGCACATTACTGCTTTACCTTGTTCATACCAGTCAAGTCCTCTTTTCCGCAAGTAATACCATCATTTTTCGAAGTACAGCTTCTTGAATTTGTCTTTAAGAGTCTCTTCTAGTTAGGACTCAGAGTTTTGGATTTTAAATTGATGGAAATGCCACAGGACTTGGATCAGTATTTCTCCAGGGGTTGGAACCTGCTTGTTCCAGTTAGGGGCTGCAAAGAATGCTCAAGGGCCTGTATTAATATTACACCAGCCAAAGTGCAAGTTGGTTTGGGTTGATTTCCCTGGTTTTAGTTCAGTGATGCTAACCACCCTCCCTCCCTTCTGCCTTTTTGAGTATTGGTGCCTAGGATTCATGTTTGTAAAGAGAAAATGTAATTTCTGGAGTACATCAGGTTGAAAAAGAATTTTTCTAAGCTTTTCTTCATGTGCCTTCAGATTCCTGTGAAATGCCTGACTGCATGCACATACGTCACCTCAAAGCAGTTCCAGGGCAGTACACTGAAAGCTTAGATCAGCACTGGCAAATATCCTACAATAGAAATTAAACACCAAGGTGAAGGATAAATTTTGGCCTTTAGGTAAAAACAATAATCCTGTATTTGATGACATACAGTATATTATGGAATTGATCAATGACTGACAATTTTGTTCTCAGGTGTTTTTTATGTAATTAATTTTATTGATTTATTAACATTTTCTAGCTTACAATACAGTTTCTCATGTCACCTTATTTCTAGCATGTAAAAGATTTGTAATGTCTATCCTATTTCCTGCTAGCTCTTCCTTTTTATATCCAGTGCATGTTGTCCAAAACTGCTGATTTCTTTCTTCAGCCTCTGTCTTCTCTGACTTGGCTTGCCCTTCACTGTCCAAAATTTCTTTCACTAGACCATCAGATTGCCTCTTCTCCAAAAATATACTACCATGTAGGACAGCTTCGAAGGCATAGCTTGGAGATTTAGGAGGTGAAAGGCTGTTCTTAAGCCAGCTACTGCTGCATTCTGCACAAGGTTTGGTTCCTGAATGGATTCAAGATGTAGCCCCAAGATGAATGCATTATATTGAGCCAGTCTTCAAGTGACAGGCTTTGGAAAAGCAACTGGGAATAGATTTCAAACCAGAAGAACCTATGGCAAAATTGTGTTTCAGGTCAGAGCTCATGTACATTTTTAAGTTTCTTTCTGATGTCCTTTACAAGCAGAACTTCTTTCTCAATTGAGTGAGTCCCTAAAAAGTTTATTTGCAGCCATGCCAGTATCTCCCAAAGGCTGAGTACAGGCACTTTTCAGTGTTTCTGAGGCTAAACAGGCTCTCTAGTTAGAAGCCAGAGAAATGTAATTTTCTCAAGTACATAGTAGATGGTGGTTCTCCATTAATCCTCTCAATGGCAGACCTTCAGGGAGTCCCACAATAGAGTGCCCTGGAGGCACTCTTCACTGCTTCAGATTCATCATGTTTGCAAAGGGTTCATGTTTATAAAGAGCAATTAACATTTTTGGATCAAGTCAGTTCTGGTCATATTCAAAAAGTAAAATGGGGGCAGTCAGATTGACTGTCATAAAATGATTGGGGATCTACTGTCCCTGATAGATTATCACTTTTTACCCTTGTATTACAGCCAGAACTTTATTGTCAGAACAACAAAAATAATGTTTGCACTACACTAATGCTTTACTTTGATTGACAAAGGACGAGGCAATCCAGGTACTGTGACAGCAGTGTTGGCACATATTGTATAATGATATATAACAACTTCCATAGACTGCCATTAATTTCTGCATGAATTCTGTTGCTCTTTGGTAAGCATGTGTAACTTCTAATAAATTATTTTGGAGCTGAGCACAAGAATCAAGGAGAAATGGACTTTTGTAGGTATGGAGGCTGGTGATAACTGAAACTGAGAAGGCAGAACTGACAAATAATTGTAGATGAGAAGTCATTTTCAAGCAATGGATGGGGGTGATATTGTTTCCTGTTTAAAATGAGTTGCCACCTCTGCTGGCCACAACGCGAGGTAAATTCTGTCGTGAAATTTAAAACATTTGTTATGTTCAGGCTGCTGATAATCACATAGGAACCAGCATTGTGGAGCTCTTTCCACTTGCTCTTAAATGGCTTGCTCCCATTCTGGTGGATGTTATCCACTCTTCATTTCCTGGGGAAGAAATGGCCTTCTGTGAGGTCGTTTATCTGAATAGCGCAGAAATCATTTTCTGCAAACCTAACTATTATCATAACAGAATTCTTAGAAAAAAATTGCAGTGACACTCTGAGGTTTCTGAGATTAGTGTCTTTCTTTAAGGCCTGTATTTCCTCTGGTATTACTTCCAGTCCTGTTCACTGAAACTACAGTGCATGTCTACCACGAATAGCGTGAATAATGCATATATTTTTCTGCTAGTTTCAGTGTGTGCTAAATAGTTGCATATGCAAAAAATAAAAATAAAATCTAGAGCTGAAAAAAACCAATTGGCTGCTTATCTCCCTGCAAGTATGTGATTGACCCATATTCCACATTAACTCAGGTTTTAACCTGTCTGCTTTTATATTTACAATTCTTGGGCCTTTGCCCACATCCCTTGGAAGATCATGTGGTGGACTAATAATTCACCACTTCAGTTTTTCCTCAGACTGAGATCTGGAAAATATTACAGCTGTTTATATCTCTTTATTTCCTGCTTCTTTAAAGATCTTAAATATTTCCACTTCTCATTGTCTTCTTTCTTCCAGTGTATACAGACACTTGCAGTTCCACCTCTATCGAATCATAGAATCGTTTAGGTTGGAAGAGACCTTTAAGATCATCAAGTCCAACCGTAAACCTAACCCTGCTAAGCCCACCACTAAACCATGTCCCTAAGCGCCACATCCACATGTCTTTCTTTTAAATACCTCCAGGGATGGTGACTCACTTCCCTGGGCAGCCTGTTCCAGTGTCTGACAACCCTTTCAGTGAAGAAGTTTTTCCCAATATCCAGTCTAAATCTCTCCTGGCGCAACTTGAGGCCATTTCCTCTTGTCCTATGACTTGTCACTTGGGAGAAGAGACCAGCACCCACCTCTCTGCAACCTCCTTTCAGGTAGCTGTAGAGAGCAAATAAGGTCTCCCCTCAGCCTCCTCTTCTCCAGGCTGAACAACCCCAGCTCTCTCAACCGCTCCTCATAAGACTTGTGTTCCAGACCCCTCACCAGCTTCGTCGCCGTTCTCTGGACATGCTCCAGCACCTCCATGTCCTTCTTGTAGTGAGGGGCCCCAAACTGAACACAGGATTCGAGGTGCGGCCTCACCAGCACCGAGTACAGGGGCACGATCACCTCCCTACTCCTGCTGGCCACACTGTTTCTGATACAGGCCAGGATGCCGTTGGTCTTCTTGGCCACCTGGGCACACTGCTGGCTCGTATTCAGCCGGCTGTCAACCAGCACCCCCAGGTCCTTTTCTGCAGGGGAGCTTTCCGGTCACTCATCCCCAAGCCTATATCGTTCCATAGCGTTGTTGTGACCCAAGTGTAGGACTCAACATTTGGCCTTGTTGAACCTCATACAATTGGCCTGGGCCCATCGATCCAGCCTGTCCAGTTCCCTCTGAAAAGCCTTCCTACCCTCAAGCAGATCAACATTCCCACACAACTTGGTGTTGTCTGCAAACTTACTGAAGGTGCACTCGATCCCCTCATCCAGATAATTGATAAAGATATTAAACTAAACCGGTCCCAAAACTGAGCATATCACCATGTTATCAAGCAAAACTCTTCCTTGTTTTTCCTAATTCATCCATAGCAAAAGCCCACCCCCTCCTCACTTTTTACTGTCTGTTTCCTGGAATTCGGCATGGGATTCAACAGTAATGGAAGAGAGGAGATGACATAACATGTTACCTCTGCTTCTAGATATCAAATTACCTGGGATTTTTTTTTCCTAAAATATCTTGGGTGTTTTTTCATTAGATAAATCGCTTCATGGTTTCCCAAGATGATGCCCGGCTTGTTACTTTCCTTATACTTTTCTGCTCTTTCTGCAAATACCATTTATTTTCTCCTGAATATTGTTTGAAAGAAAAGGCAGATTTAATGAGGAAAAGATCACAAAGATGTGTGTTGTATGACGCCAATTACAAAAGGTTTAGAACTAAAATGCAAAGTGATTTTTTTGTTGTTGTTTGGTTTTGGGTTGTTTTTGTTTGTTTGTTTCAGTCCATGTGAGAAATCTTACAGTGGTTTGAGTTACTCTTGGAAATAGGATTTTTGGCCATCATTTTTTCCAGTCAGTCTGCAGTAGCGTTCTTGCAGTTTAAATGTGTTTGTTCATTAGAGGAACAGCTTTCGTAAGGGAATGTGCCAGAGCTGTTAAGAAATTAGTGGTTCATTTTACATTCAAAACACCTGATTTGTATATACATTTGTAATTCTTGTACATTCAGATTAATTGTCCAATTATCTAGGAAGTTGCATTGTGAATTCCTGAAAACCAGTCTTTTTATCAGTCTTTACTAAATGCAAAAATGCCCTTCACTCACTAAGCATGTCATTTTTCTTTGAAAAATCTAGTTTGTCTGACAAGATCTTTATAAACATAATTTTAGCAACTGCATATCACTAACAGGTATTTCTATTTTAGATGTGAGTAAGTAGATATTATTGCATACTATATTTTAAAATCTGTTTGAATTTTTAAATTGCCAGAGGATTCATGAATGTAGCATTTTTGTTTCTTTCCAATATGAGTATCTCTATATATAAACATTAGTTATTTCTGGATGCAATGAAGTATTTTTCTACCTAAGAATGTCCTAGATTTCTACTATTTTTTTGTATTTGAGATAGGATAATCTTTAAAAACTTATTTTTAAAGTCACTTTAAATCACTTTAAAAAGTGATTTCTACACAGAGGTGGTGTCTATTATTTAATGATCTAGAGGATTTTGGAGGGCAAATGTGTTTCTAGATTGCTTGTTTAGGTTTGCTCCCGGTGTCACTGTGAATGAAACCTTGGGTTCTTATGCTTTGTGGAACCTGTGTGTAGGTCTGCAACCCTCCCTTCCTGTTAAATGGATCTGGTGTTTTGTCAGGTTCACAGCCCAAATTCTGTCACCCTTTGCAAAGCACTGGTCACAGCTTCCTGCAATAGTTTAAGAGCAAAGGAGACCGAAACAAGGTGAAGAAACATCCACATATCAACAGCTGTTATACTCAGCCCTATGCTCAGTGGCATTTTGAAAACCCATGTTTTGCCCCATTGTAACTACACTGTTTATGGTAATCAGTAGTATTTGTGGCTGTAATATAAATTCTGCTGTGAAAGGATGCCCAGTTTCATTTTGCAGCAGAAAATGGACTTGACATGAGCTTTGGTCCATAGGTAATAGGTTCTTGAAGGCTCGGAGTGTTACTTTCAGCAAAATGCTGATCTGGCAAATTGGTACATTTAACAGTCATCCATGAATGCACCCTTTTGTGTAATATGCAGTTGATTGTAACAATTATGGATGCTATTTAATGGTGCCATCCTTAAACCTTCCAGTGTGATACTACCTAGAGAAGTTGTTCCTGATGAAATCATTATAGTGTTCTAGAAATGAAATAGGTTGCTACTGAAATTAGTCTCAAAATCGAATTGTAACTTCACTGTTGGGAACTTTTTCCCATGATGGATTTTAAGTATATGCTTATTTCTTGTTTTTATAGAAGCAGTGTTTTTATTTGTATGCTTAGTTTTATTTCACTCTCTGCTATGTAGATATTAGGTCTTGCTTCTCGTTTTCAGTTGCGATCAAAGATATCTTTAGTCCATTTTGCCTTTTATCTGATATTCTTCCATTCTTATTTCCCCTGTCACATGAATGAATAAAGCAACATACTTCCTTCCTTGCGAGGAAATCCTGCCTAGGATTTCTCAAATTAACACAATGAAGAGCCTTATTTTATCAATACCTGAAATAATGCAAGTCCTCTCAATTTCCTTTTGAGGGCTTCCTTGGAAAGAAAAACATGCTTTATAATTTCTTGCCTGCAAATCAATTCAGATTCCTTTTTTTTTTTTTTCCATCATATCTCTTGCTGTACCCAAAGGTTTCTGTATAGGCTGGTGATTCCCCCTCATCTTTGGTTCAGACTGTGCCTGATTAAAAAAAAAAAAAAAAGAAAAAAGAAAAGAAATCTTGCTTGATTGTAGTCCATGAAGAATAGGTGAAATTCTTGATCAGAATGGGAGATTTCTGCAAGTGCCCAAGTTCCCTGAGTGCAGTACACCATGCTTTCATGCCACCCTGTTACATTATCTCTGTATCATTACATGTTATTAAAGATGCGATGTTTCACCACTTTCAGAGCAACAGCCTGAGAGCCGTTGGTAGTTGTACCATTCTTTCTTTCTGCTCTTGGTCTTACAGTATAGATTGATCTGATGAAAGCTAAAAAATGCCCATGTCTGTTCATCAGATTCTCTCCCTGTCGTCACAAAGCCAGGACGCAGAGAGGGTAGATGGCCACCAACCACCACTTCTGTCACCAGCTGTAGAATAAACTTGACTGCTGGGCTCAGAGGAAAAGGTGCAGAAATAGCTTTTATTGCCCATACTCTTATGTTTCGTGCATTTTTCCCTCTTCCTAAAGCAGCAGACTGACTGAGTGATGCTAACTTAATTTGACACTTATTGCTGCAAATTTGCCTTCAGGAAACTGGAAATTCATGAATCCGTGTTTCTAAAAATTTACAAGTATATGCTACATCTATACAAAATCTACCATTGTGTATTTGGACTCGGTGCTCTTACTGTGCTTAGAAGTAGTCTACCCTTCCTCCTAAACAGAGAAAGCTTTGCAAAATAAGGAGGGCAATAGAGTTGACATGGTTTGGATAGTCCCATGGATTTCTATTATTTTGCTTAACAATTGCTTCCAGAGAATCTCAGATACCAGAAGCTATTTGTTAGGAGCAAATATTGTTAAGAACATTGTGCTTATGTCCTACTGTTGTGAAAATTGCCATGGGATTGTTACCTTTCACCCAGGTGGTCCCCACTGATGGGCAGAAATGACCTTGATTTAATGTCTCATCTGAAGGCAGGCAGTTCTAACTGTGCAGTGACATCCCCCAAACGCTCTGTTGCAGCGTCAGCATTGGATACAAGCCCATGTCTCAGTCAGAGATGTGCATCTCTGACCTTCTAGTGTAGAGGCAATAGTGCTGCCAGCTGTGTTATGCTGACAGGCAAAGGACTTGTTTCTGAAATCCAGAAGTAAAGAAATGGAGCTAAACACAACACAGACTTCTACTGTTGAAAAAAATGTGGCAGTAAACCCCGGACAATCTTACCTTCAGTTTCCAAATTATTTTGTTTTCCAGGTTGCTGGGAGTAATTTGCTTCATTAATGCAGTTCTGCAGCATGATCTATTTAAATTTTATCCCAGAACGAGTTCTTTTAGCTGAATAAAAGCTTTTTGAAAAACCTGATTTATGTCACAGTCACAGCATTAAATAGAGCAATGCTGGTTCAGTGGCAAAGTGGTGGGGTCAAGGTCTGTGGTCTGCATTTTCTAAGTGCTGTGAATGGATTTGCATGCACACAGCTTACATTAGCACTGACACAGTTCGTACATGTGGCCCCTGTGCAGTACTTTGGGAATGTAGCCCTTAATAGAGAAGATATTTACAGCACTGAAGCTCATGTTGGGAAATATGAACAGCTGTGCTCCAAACAGAAAACACACATCTGAAGTAAGACAAGCATACTGAAAATTATGTCCTGGCAGTTAACATTTTTATTTGTACATGCTGCTGTGCAAAACTGAAAGGAAATATCATTCTTTCAGGATTAATATGTTTTGCAGAGCTAATAGGCAAAAAACCCCTGTCATCAGAAAAGATTTTTGCTGATTATATTTTTTTTTTGCTGCAGTTCCTGTAGTGTTGGTACAAAAGAAATATAATTAATAAGTAAAAGCTATGTCACTCTGCTAATTATGTTTTACTAGCAGTGAGATGACCTCTTTATACTTCTGAATAGTCAGTTGAAATCTTTCCTCTAGAACATATATTTACATAGATTTTTAGATTTTACTATTTTATTTTTTCAGTTCTAGTATCTGAGCACCTGCTGTGCACAGGAAGTGAGCACCTGAGAAATGCTTTATCCATCATTCCATTGTAGGATCCTTGCATTTGCTTGCATCATGTCTAGAGTTGACCGGTAGCTAAATCCACATCAAGTTAAGAGGACTTTGCAAAAAGAAATTTTAGTTCACTTTAAATTTGACTGATGGAGTGCATGCCTGTGCCTCAGGTTTTCCCTGATGTGCTTCCCTGGAACTGATCTGCCTGTTTGTTCTCCAGTCCCTCAGTCCCTGCAGGGTGATGCCTGGAAGGTTGGAGGCGTAACTCCACTGATCTTCATGTGCAGGAAGCAAATGGGGCTTTTGCAGGATACATGATAATTCTCTAGATGGACCATGCTAAATACTTCACCTTCACACAGTTTTACATGTGGAGAGGTTTGAGGTCGGGAGGGTTTGTTTCAGTAACAGTAATATAACAAGTCCATGCAGTTCTTTTTGAGACCAAGTATCAACCCCATTTTGCACATTGGGAAGGTGAGACCTTGAGGTTGTCGTTTACCTGATACCACAAAGCAGGTCAGTAGCAGGCCAGATCACAGCTCAGGCTTCCTGAGTCCAAGGCCACTGTTCTGACCTCTAGACTTTTATTTCGCTATGCTTGTGGGGCAGTGGGCTTGTATGTCCAGTGAATAATTTGTATTCCCGAAAGGAGAACAGGTGGGTAAAAGACACGAAAAGCAATTTAGAACATAGTCTTGTTAAATACCTCCTAATTAGTTTACATAATGAATTTTGCATTATGGCTGCCTGTTAGCCTCAAAATTTTGGATGCTTCTTTAATATGAATTTTTTATTTCTTAATGACATATTTGTTAGTCAGGGGAATATATATTATTTTCACTACAGCTGGTTGGAAAAATATTTTGCCAATAACAATCATGACGTTACAATTAAAAAAGAAAAATAGTGTGGCTACTGAAGTAGAGGGTGGTATTCTGCTACTGCCACTATTGCTATGTTACTTCAACTAACTGAAACCTGTGTGGTGGATAGGAAGGCCCTGCCATGGGCCACATAGGTGTACCTTTGAAGCTGACATAATACTAGTCGGGTTGCAAAGTCAAGGTTCAGAGACTGGGAAATGCCATGATTGAAATCACTTGTCTACTTTTGATTCAGACTTCTTTGATGTATTCATGGCTGTGCAGAGTGGGACAACTTCAGCCTCATTCATTGTCCAGATTTTACTATTTCTGGTGCCAGCTGGAAACATATGAAGAAGGTGGCCAGGACTGCTGCTTCATTTGCTGAAGAAATGGCAAGGTGTTGAGGAGTCAGGACGTTACAGGAATGGAAGGCAAGGCTGTCATGGTTAAGCATTAATGCTAGCTGCTAGATTCTATTCTTGCCTCTGTTACAGAATCTCTGTGTGATTCCAATCTAATCAAGCCATGTTTTTACTAATTGTGTGTTGTTTACTTTCTGAATACTTAGTTTGAGACCCTTGGGTCTGATTTATGAAGCACTGATGTTTCACAGAGATAGCTCAAGTCAATGAAAATTATTTGAATATGCAAATCGCCAAAGAATTCTAATTGCTCCAGGTTCTGTGTGTCAGTGAGTGTATGCTTCTTAATTTAATTTATAACTTTCACCTTAGTTTCTCAGACACCTTCTGCTGAAGAGGGCTAATGCAATCTTTTCCTGTCTCTCTTTAGAATGGTATTTGAGAAGTGAGGAGCTACTAGAATATAAGTACTGTATGACAGCCCAGGCAGAAATTAATAAGTCTCAGAGCAGGGTGTGAATAGTGCTCAATAAATGAGGCATGGGGACACATTGACTAATAACAAGAAAACAAAGGCATTGAGTAGCTGCTCATTATGTCAGTCGGTGCAGGCAGGGGTCCAGTGGAAAAAATAGTAGGTGGTCGGGTAATTAAAGACAGTATCATAATGCGTGCACACAAGGTTGCCCAATTAGGGCTGCACAGCAACCTTAATTCTGACACTTCCCTAAATTTTCAGTGCTTGATTTTACACATTTAATGTTCCCTAGCATATTTTTGGTGTATTTACATATATATGCTCCCCATTGCCTCCTTCATTGCCAAACTGTTAATTAGGTAGAACTACTGAGAAATGCAGTTAGTTGGATAAACAGGGGGTTGCAATGAACCTTGGATATCAAGCTGCAGAGCAAGAAACTTCAGGCTGTCAGAGCTTTGAAGGGTGTACATCAGTGATGATGAATTTGTTTTCTTTGTTTAATTATTTTTAAGTAGTTAGTTATGTTTTCAGTGCAGTCTCTTCTTACACACTATGTTACATTATTTCTAGTTCTGCTTCTACATTTATTCTTCACAGCTTGTTGATGATGATGTGGATGAAACATCATTTTAATGAGAATTGTGTTCCTAAGACTCTTCTCCCTTGAGTGTGAGCAGTCTTTAGCTATGGCCCTCATTTTAGAAGATAATTTTATTTCATCAATTTCTCCTTTTGGAAAAATATTATCTGGAGCCAGATATTTTGGTTCTAAAGTGCAGCTTTCTAATTGGCATTTTCTGCCTGTGTGTTTTGGAACTTTTCAGAATATCAGTGAAGAACAATAAGCATAAAATTGGAAAAATGGAGAGACTGGGACAGGAGAACGATGGACAGTAAAAGTCCAGAAAGTAAAGAAGGTTTATCCAGACTTTTTGTCTTGTGCATGCAAATAAATTGTTTCAATTCTTCAGTGATGCTGCTGTCCTGAGCTGTGCCTCTACAATTGCACTGTAAGTGGTCTACTTGAGGTAGGATGCCGTTATTCTGAAATACGCCCTCGCTTGAATACGAATATCGCCAAGGGTTGAGCAAGGGCTTTGTTCCCTATGTTTCCTGGTTGAGGTGAGATGCCTGGATGTCTAAATTGCTGTTGTCAGAGGCCAGATCCCCTTTACCTACCTGTCAGAGCAAAGGGGTGAAAGGGGGGATATTGGAATGTAAGGCCGTCTGAGTTAGAGTCACCTTTGCCAGCGTGCATTCCTAAAGGCACCTTCTTTGCTCCAGTACATGTTGACCTTCACAATCTGTCCCTAAGAGCTTGCAGAGTTAAAGCAGTCTCATTTCCTTGTAAAACTACGTTCTTTTATTCTAACTCATGCTAAATATATCATTATACCAAAGGGACAGCTGGTGTTGTTAGGTAATCTTCAGCATTAGTAATACTATCAAAATATAAACCCAGGTGATAGGTTCAGGATTAAAAAGCCTGAAAAACTCAGCCTTTTTTCATCTTGCTCTCTCCACAAACTCATAACTCAATTATTTTCCTTCCCTTTTCTAAGATTTTACCTGAAATAAAAAGCTGTCATCATGGGGACAAGAAATCATGAATGGAGGTGTCTACATTATGTATCAAGCCATGCAGACATCACCTTCAAAGCACAATTTGTATTTTTTTTCCAGAACCAGTAGTTCTTGCACTTAGAGTCAAATGTGCTATAATTAAACATTGATGCACAGGAATGAAAGGATTTTTTTTTTTCTCCTTTAAGGAAATGAATTTCAGTAGGGTAATGGAACAAAAGAAGCATAGTATAACTTTTTTTTATGACAGAAAATAAGCTGCAAGTGACCTTTTATTGCACTTAGTACTTAAATATTTATTTTAGTTTTCCATTGGAATTGTCTTTAGTTGCATCTTTTTCTTTTGATTGTTTAGCATTCAGGAATGGTGCATTAAAAAAAATCTCTAAGACTGTGAAAGCCTTTCACAAAATACCTAAAGTAGTAGTGAAAATAGATGGCTAACTCTGAAATTATATTGACCCTTTTATTGCATTTTTTATATCAATTTTACCAGACTTTGACAAAGCTTTCTATTCTTATAAAGCTCTCTCTTTTAGAAACTGTACGGAAATAATTTTGCAATGCATTATGTTATAGCATAGCCTAAAATGATTGTTTTATCTCATGTTGTGAAGTCCTTTGGAATCTTTTTTTAAGACTTAGGTTGGTACAGGCTCTGACAGCCTTGGATTACATGTAAATTACAGAAGCTTTTCAGATCTTTTGTTATCTTGAGCTCCATCTCTGAATTTTGTGACACATTTTTCACTTTTCTAGTTAAAGATTTTTAGAGTCACATTTTCCTGTAACACCCTGTTCATGTGAATTAAAATCAGAAACATGGAGAACATAGATGATTAGATGATAACAAATAAGGATGACAGGTCAAGACAGAGGACATGCAAAACTCAGTACTTATCCAGAACTTATAATATCTTCTGCTGCTATATTTAGGCTCCTTCAAGAAGCTGTTCTTGAAGTGTCCAAATGCTTTCACCTTACATTGTTTAAAACTTGGTATCTCAGATAGACTAGTAGCATTTAAGTGCTTATATACAGACAGAAATGAGCTCTGCGAGATCTTTATTTCTCTCTGATACTTTTTTAGCAAAACACTTCAGCTCATGCTTAGCACCAGATATATTTAGCAGGGGCCTCATCCAAAACCAGATGAAGACATTGATTTTTCATGTGTTTTGGAATGGATCCCAAAGCATTTAAGCACATGCTAAATTCTGTATTGGCTGAATTACCTCCAATTTGTAATAGATAAAATTTTAAAGGGAGATAGTCAATGGGTGTACAGTGAAGGCAGTGAAGCTAAGAGACATTTATACTACATAAGGATAATACTACATGAGGATATTCCCTCAATTCTCTTTCCTTTTTTTTTTTTTTTTTTTTTTTTTTAAAGCAGCTTGCTTCTACCACAGAAACCCATTATTTTGGTTGATTATTTTGGTTGATTTCCTGCTGTATTTTTCAACCACAGTAAACTTCCTTCTTGCAAATAACATATCTCAGACTGCTTACTAAAGTATTTCTAATGTGGTCCTACTCTCTGACTGTTTCGGAAAGTGACATCAATTGAAAATATACTGCACAGGTGGCTTAGTGTATAATTTATCATCACCTCCAAATCCTTACCTTGTTCTGGGTGTTGTACTGTTCATTCCTTGCTTTTATGATTTAGTTTATATGATTTTTATTACCATTCCACCTCAGGAGCTCACAGTTCACTGTACCATTCTTTCTGAACCCCTTTGTAAAACATGGATTTAATCTGTCAAAATGAACCTGGGTATGTGTGGTCTTTGCATATATTCATTCCTGGGATAGTTGCCCAGAACATGGTTGATACCTATACATAATTGTAAATTAAACCCCCCCCCCAACTGAACAAAATAATAGAAGTCATACTGTATAAACTGTTACCCCTCATTCTTCATTGTTTTGGTGTAATTATCTGCACTGTGGATATACACAAAATGATACTATTTGGGTTTGGGGACTATAGTACTTTGCCAGTGTTGCCTAGTGATTGCATAAAGCTTACTGATATTTTGTCCCAATGATGATTTCAGTTCTCTGCAGTCTTGCATTTAAAAGCAGACAACTCAGATCAGCTCCTGTGGACCTGAATCTTCCTCTGCAACTTTCTGTACGGACACAGCTTATTGCTAGTTCTATGCAAACAATAAAAAGCAAAAAAATACATTTAGCAGAAACTGTAATATGTAGTGAACAATTTTTTTATAATCTATATGCTATTTGCATATCTAAGATACATATTGCTGATCATTGACAGAAGAAACTATGTGTTAGACTGGAAATTACCCCACTATGTCTAAAAAAGGCCCACTGGCTAGCACAGCAGGTTGCAGTTTATTTGTTTCTCCTTAGCATAAAATTTTTACTATCCTTTTCTAGCTTTATGTTTGACTTACATTAGATGCCCTGATTAATTTTCTTTGTAATGACGACAAATATTATTAAAAAAGTTTAAGTGGTTCTAGTAGGTACCCGTATGGCATTACACACGCTCTACACTAAAACCTTGAAATGTTCCTTTTATAGACATCCTTGTTTTCTTTATGGAAAGATTTATAACCTGCTCCGTTTTCTGTCTTTCTCAATGCCATGCTTTCCCACTGTAGAAATCAATCTGTTGGGTGAAGCAGTATCAAATAATTTTTTTGAGATCCAGAAAAAATATGTTCAGCCTTACACCTTTTTCTTTGCTGAACAGTGAGAGGATTTCGAGCAGGTTTTTTTACACACAGCCTTCCTTTTTTTTTTAAAAAAAAAAAAAAAAATCTCTTGTGACTGATCTTTCCCATAAACATAGCTCAGTTGGGGTTGATCAAGAAATTTGCCTCTGGGTTTGGAAACTCTGGAGATCGTCTAGTCCAACCTCCCTCCTCAAAGCAGGGTCAGCTAAAGCAGGTTGCTCAAGGCTTTGTCCCGTTGTGTTTGAATATCTCCACAGCATCTCTGGGCAACTTGTTCCAGTGTTCATCCACCCTCACAATATGAAAGTTTTTTATATGTTTGAACAGAATTTCCTGTATTTCTGTTCATGCCCATTGTATCTTGTCCTGTCACTGGGCACCACTGAGAAAAGTCTGGTTCCATCTTCTTAACTCTCACCCACCCCAGTCAAGTAGTTATACCAGATCCTTGAACAGGCTGTCAGTTCAGATTTGCTCCCCTGGGCCAGGATCCACAAGGTATATATTATGAACTGTCTTTTAGACTTTGGCTCCATATGGGCTTTGCTGTCCCTGCCTGCCTTCTGCCTTGTTAAACTTCTGTTCCCATTTCTTCCTCCCCGCATCTGTTTCTGGAGTCTCCCCATAGGAGGGAGAAAATGTTACACAGCACAAACAAGACTGCATAAAAATGAATGTTGTCTCAAACTGCAGTATTCTGGGGTCTGGTGAACATAAGCAATAGCTCACTCCAGGAATAATGCTGTTCGGAAGGAAGTGCTACTTAAGGTGACACTGTCAGGCTTAGAGTCCAAGGGAGCGTGAGTCACACGCCATTTGTTAGGCATTTGCTCCAAGACTAGAAAAATGTGTATTTCTTTGAGAGCCCTGATGGCCACTTCACCAATTTAGAAGTTCAGAAGTGGATATGGCTGCCAAAGTTCAGACTCCTAAATTTGAAAATGCACCCACAGACAGACTGAAACTTTTCCACTCCGTGCTGGCTATTGCTTCTTCACAGGGGTTGTTTCATTACCCTCCTAATTACCCTTCATCTGTACTCTTACATACCCCTTTAACAATAGCACCTATTGTTACACACACAAAGGTCTTTTAAACAAGTTGATCTTCATTTAAAGGATATCTGTATTCATTATTATTTCTCATGTATCATGCTTTTGGGGAACAGAATTGGTATTTTTTGTGTTCAGCAACAAAAAAAAAAGTAAAAAGTACAATTATAAACCAGAAGCAGTATCTTCCCTCAGCACAGCAGTTTTTCAGCAGAAACTTGTGCAGTCTTTTTACCTTCCTTTGTTTAGATCTCTCTATAGGGGTTTACAATTCACAAGGCAGGTTTCTTATTTCCGCCACTGGCATAAATGGCTTACGCAGGATTTCAGGTTTATGTTAGTGTGAAAGGAGAATGAGGTCCTCTGTTCCTTTTCCCTGCAACGAAATCATGTGCATTAGCAGACTTGTACAAAGTAGTTGTTTGTTTTGGGTTTTTTTAATTATTATTGGTATAAATCTAGCTCTTTCTGGCCATATGAGTAATCCTGCTGAAGCAATAAATAAATAAATAGAATAGTGGTCCAAAAGTTGCATCTCAGAGAAAATCTCAGCATCATTGTGCTGAATAGAGTGACCTTGTTGTCCTATTACATTTAATATTTACAAGTGTAAAGTCAAAGATAGCACAAAAAAATCTTAGGAATCTGACTCTCACATGCTAGTGCCAATACTTAAAGCATATCAGCTTTTACAGTCTGTCTTTCCCAAGCTTGTAGTATTTATTTTGCCTTACAACCTCTTCTTCCTATTATAGCAGAGCCCCTCCTCTCTGTAGCCATATGTAAGTGGTTCTGTTTCCAGTGAGCTCTGTGTGACTGCAGTATTTGCTTGCCATACGGGAAATGGGGTAGACAGACTGATCTCTGTCAGAGAAAGTTGTTCAGTACTTAAACTGATTTGCATATATTGAGGCCAGTCTGTAGTTCACTGGACAAGTTCAGCTGTAGTGATGGATGTGGAAATCTACTGCAGCAGAATCTCTACATGTGCGTGTCCATAAGTGATGTGTTTTCTTTGGTGGTAAACTGAATGTCACTGATTCACAATACCTCTCTGATGCAGGGAGCATCAGAGATTACACACAATACACTCATGTTTTATCAAGGGTTACTTTGTTAGCAAGTAACTTTACAGTTACTTGGTTAGCATGTAAGCTTGCAAGAGCTTGGAACACAGCAACACATGAAATGCAGATTTAATCTGTGTTTTGTAGGTCAGCAGGCTCAGTCACCTAGCAATGTTTTTAAAGCATTCATAACTATATTTTTCTTGAATAAATTATTGAACGTAGTAGCCACAAACTAGCATTCTTTACCATAGGACACGTATGCTGCCTCTGCAGTAAACAAACGTATGTTTGCCTTCACGGGAGAATCCCACCAAGGAAATTCAGGGCACAGCAGGCTTAGGCTCTGTGTTCAGAAACTTTCTGCAGAAGGTTCCTTCAAGGCTTCATTGCCCTTGAGCAATTTGTAGCGTCTGATCCATTTTCCACTGGCAGATATGAAGACCATGCTGACAATATGGCAAAGATTTTGGAAAAGCGGCAGTGAAGAGTGGATCAGAAACATGTGAAAATGCACACCCTTAGACTGACTTTAAATACAACATTTTTTTTCACAGATAGAAATTCTTATACTTGAAATATGCATTTAACACCACAGTCAGTGTAGACTTATCACTATTCCAGACTGTGGTATGTACATTAGACAGTTTTTGAAAAGTAACTCATACAAAGTGTTATTTATTTAAGCGACCTTGAAAGCAGGGTCTAATTGCTTATCATTTGACAGAGCTTACAATAGAACAGAATTTGACATCCTTACTCACAATGAGTGGTGCTTTATTCCACAATTACTCCTATTCTTTCTACTGAAAGAAAAAAAAAAGGATATCAAGTCTAAAGCTATCATAAACTAAGAAGAAATACAGCTTTTATTCAAAGACAGCTTTATATCTACTGTTGTCAAGAAGCAGGGGTTTGCTAGAAATACTTCAGGTAACGTTTGAATAGATTTAGTGGAAAGAAAGGTTGACTGCAACTCTTCTGAGCCTACTAAAACTCACTGAATCACAGAAAATAGGATAAGAAAGGACCTCAGGAGTTATCTAGTTCATACTTGTGGCCCTGGCAAGATTGTTTATAACTGTTTCAGTGTATCACTTGCTAGAAAGCTGCTTAAAGCCTAACCCAAATCTCTCTTGCTACCACCCGGCTCATGTAGAACAGACATGGAGAACCCTTTGCAGCATGTTTTACATATTTGGAAACATTTATCACATCTCCTCCATTTTCTTTTCTCTTCTCTGTACTAACCTAGTTCTTCCATTGCTGGATAAGTTTTCTAGGGCGTGGATTATTCTTTTTGCTTTTTCTGGCCTTTCAGCAGCTGATCCAAATCTGTGCTGAAGTCAAATGCCTAGACTGAATTTACTATCATTGCTGCTGAATAGAGTGAAAAGATAATTTCATAACCCTTTGTGTATGTCTCAGGATTAGGTTTGCTTTTTTAGTTATTAAAAACTGTATTGATGATTTTGCTGCCACTGAGCACACATTTGTGACTTGTAGCTCAGGAGATGACTGTCATTGTCAGTGAAGGTTCCCCCACTTCAGAAAGTTAACACATCAATCAAATTAGCTAAATGTTTATATTGCTGTCATCTGGCCAGCAGAACAGATGTATCTTTTTTTGAATAGAAATCCATAGAAATCAAAGGTCATGCTCAGAATAAGATTATAGAATCATAACCCCATTACTTGAATTGGGAGGGGGAGGGGGATGTTGAGATTAAAAAGAGAGAGAAACAAAATCAAGTGTACACCAAAATGGTATTTATTAGAGAGCGAATGCAAAAGGAGGAAATTAGAGGAGACATTCCTGATCTGAACATCAAAACAGTGAAAATAGCATTTCATTTCTATTTTTATTTCAAAACACATCTGAGAAAAGGAATAATGTAGATGGAGACAAAAAGAGACTTCTAAGTGCTTTTCTTTTCAAAATTTGTCCTAGTGAGAGATGAATGGCAGGAGATTTTATGCCCCAAACAGCACTTCGAAGTGCTTTTGCTTTTTCAGTACCATCCTTAGACTGGGAAAGGGAGAGGAAGAAACAGACAAGGTGCCCTGACACATCACTTCTAAGTGATTTCTGTCCCAGAAGTATTCAAAAGACTGATAGAAGATTTTTTTTTCATTGGATGTTTATTTTGTTCCATGACTTGGCAGAAATGAAATGGGAAGATGAAGGGAAGCTCCAGTGAAATTTTTATTTCCCAAGGTCAGGAGAACAAAAGTCAGGTTTTCTCCTAGTTTTTTTTTTGTTTCTTTTTTCTTCTGATTTGATAGAGATGATGCAGTAAGGCTTCTTTTTAGGTGCTAAGGTAAAAGTAAAATGGAGTTATTTTACTCATGTTTTGTTATGGTAGTGGCAGTGAAAAAGATACAAGGGTGGGCTCTTATTTTCAGCATAGAACAAAACTGTGAGCTTGTGATTAAAGCAAAAAATTTTCTAATAGTATAAGAAAAAGAACAGCTGACCTTAAGCATTTTGCAGCATCAGAACCTTAAACTGACATGACTTGCTGTGGGATCACCCGAAAGTATTGTGCAGAGACAGAGTGGCCTCAGCGCTGAACTCAAACCTGAAGGTAACTGCATATAGAAAATGTCCTCAACCCTGAAGAACATGTTTCTTCATCTACTACTTTAAAAAGGGTTGTTTGCACTATTCTAGAAGGTGACCTAACCTTCCACCTCCTCCAAAGTGCAGGGACTGTCATTGTACAATGCAGTTACACTGTAGCTGTGCCTTTTCAAAACCACAAGTCATTCCTTCATGAATCTGGAAAAAAATGACATACTATTACCAGCCTTTTCACTTCATGTTCAGGCAATAAAATTTTGGCATCCCTATGGAATAAATGCATTGCATGTATTTTCCTAGGCCAAGCACTCCAGACAGCCGTCACTAATTGATTCCCCTACCAGAAATCTTCAGAAATTAACCTTCTGTTGAGCGGTTCAAATTTCCAGGTGAAGTTTGGCCATTCTTTAGCTGCAGCCAGGATTAGGAGTAGTTGGTTTCCCCTGTTTTCTACTCCCTTCAAGACAGTTGAAGATTTAGCTCTGTGTTCCTGACTACTTTGTAAGAATACAAAGTCCCATCATTTGGGCTCTGAGTTCCCCTATATCATAGCCAATGAGCTGTCACTAGAGAAACCACAGAATACTTCATGGTAAGAAAAACATGCAGTCTGTTACAAGGTGGGAATAGTAGAAATAAATAAAGAAATAAAGAAATAAAGAAACCTGTCCTAAAGGTGCAAGTATACATAAGCTTCTGTGTTGAACAGTGAAGTTCTGGTGTCCACATTAAAAATGCAGCAAGACTGAAATTCAGGTTGACATATTTACAGATATAAACATGTTTTCCTTTGACACCAAAGTCAAACTAGATGTCTCATTCATCAGGCAATGTGGCAAGGAATCCACTTTGCATTTTGAATGCTTCTGTAAGACTTGGAAATGCCCATGGAACTGTGCTTGTGAGCTCCAATATCAGCAGGCCTTCTGTGTTTGTATATGTCAGCTGTTACTCCAGACAGTGCTCTAAATATGAATCAGTATCCACATCAGAGGCTCAGAACAGTCATAATCTAGTCTACCAAAAAAAACGCAAAAAACCCCAACCCTCCAAAGAAAGCAATATCAGAAGTAATTTAAAACAAACTGATGAATCAAAAATAAATGTTCAAAACAATCAGAAGATTTTTCATTCAAGAATTCTAAAAATTTTGAAGAAAATGAAATGTCTCAGCATCACAGGGAAGTTTATCTTGCAAGTTAGCTGGTAATGTGATAGGAAATAAAAACTAAGGACAAATGGTCAAATTTCACTTGGTGGCAGGAAGGCAGAAGTAAGATCCAAAGGATCTCTGATAGCCCTTCTCTGATTTATCTGCTGGATTCAATTTTTTTACAACGCAGTCTCGTTCCTGGATGTCAGTGGGATGGAGGTTTCGGACTGGTGCCACAGGAAGATCCTAGCCTGGGCATCATGTGGAACTTCAGCTACCAAAGAAAAGTTTCAGTCTAAAAAGGAAGACACCTTGTAAGCCAAAGACTGAAGGTGTGCTAAGTAGTGAGGATCGTAAGGGTTTGCATTTTTTGATTTGTCACCTAAAGATCACCTACATTTCTTTTCAGGTTTAGCCTTAGATATATCAACATTTGTGAGATGATGAGGCAATGCTGATGAGATCATGAAGGCATCTACAAAGCTCATGACGTTCAAGTGCCAACCAAAATGTTATCTAGCTTTTGCCTGAGAACTGTTACTCCCCACTCTTTGAAAAAAAACCAACACCAAAACCCAGAAGGAATTGGCTGCTAACAAAGACCCTGAAAAAGCCAGTAGTCTCATGTTTGCATGCTGAATACAAGCCAAAGAGCTCGTTTGTGGAACAGTATTAAATACCTGACTGTAGCTTTAGTTGTGAGGGTGATAGGAAGGATAACCATCTCTATTTGGAATGGCATGCTACAGAAAATTATTGTTATGTTTTATGTATTTCTCATTGTGGGGCTCCTGTTCCAAAGTATGTAGCTAATCCTAGTCAGGTAGCAAATCCCAAGTCAAATTGTCTCATGCTTAAAGAAAGACAGTTTGGAAGGCAGGAGTCATTAGAGGGAAAGGATTTTTCATTTTAGTTATGAAACTTAATTTCTTTTCACTGTCTTCCCTCCTTTGCCTCTGTAAAATATTGATATAGATTATAACTTCTGACAGTGAAGTTGGTTGTAGCATTTAAGTAGTATCCAACAGCTGAAACAGATGGTGTAATATTGTGATGGGGCCTATCACACAGTGACAAGGTTGGAAGGTGCAGCTGAAAGAGTGTATAATTTGGTATAAATGAGAATCTTGAGTCTGAACACTCCTGAAATTAGAGAAGGTTCAGATCTGAACACAAACTTCACAGCATCATCCTGGTTCTGAATTTCAGCAGTGATTTTTCAAGTGGGGGAGACTGAGCAGCAGTGTGTGATCATAGAGATATGGATGAGAAAGAAACCCTTCCTCAGTAATATAGCAGAGCACCAAGCAAGTACATGGATTTTAATCCTGCCAGAAGATGGTTTTGTCTCATGTTGCTTCACGGCAGATCCTGCCTCTCCTATTTTGGAGTGCTTTCCATCTCTGTCATTAGTGATGACTACCATCAGACACCTCTGGTCTCACTGTGATGGCTGATTGATCACACATGCAAGACAGAGAAATAGCTTTGCAAACCTTTGATTGTTGTCCTTAAGTAGAGTATGTTTTAGGCATTAAATTCAATTCTTGTCAAGGTTTTTAGAATCATGGACTGGAGGTTGCTTTCTCTCTAATAAAAGTTTCGGAGTATTTGAACACTGGGGAAACTTTTTGTGCATTTCTATGCTTTGTTAGTTTGGGTTTTTCTTCATAAACCTTTTTTCCAAAACAGTTTTTTTTTTCCTTGAAGTTTTTCCAGCTGCTGATAGTGTTCAAAACTGTTCTGTGCTACTTGGGATCAAAACATTTTTGGCAGGAAAATAAAGCACAGCATTAACTGGTTTGTTTCAAAAATAAAATGGGAAATAAATGAATTATTTTGGAAAATAATTAAATTATTAGATAGGAGGGACTCTGGAATTAATTTGTGAGGTGTATTTGTTATCTCCACAGTTAATTACATTTTGATTTGAAATGTGTGTATGTGGGAGTAAACAGCAATGTTTTTAATAGTTACTGTATCTGGGTCGCCCAAATAGCATTTAATCTACCCCACGTCGAATGGTTTGTGGGTAAAAGGGTGTCCTGGGAATATCAAGGCCCAGCAAGATAACAGCCTTGCTCTTTAGATTTACTTATTAATCAACAGGTAAGAAGAAGAAATGGTTTGCGTCTGGTCAGCTATCCATGAGCAGCAGCCAGATGCTTTGCCCTTTCCAAATGTACTCTGAATAAGAATGAAACTATGCTACTTGTTTTGCCCATTAGATAGCATTATCTCTGTGGAATGCCAATTCATATCTCCTTGTGCTGTGTGTGGTTCTCACATATGGGATTTTAATAACCTTCATGCTGTGCTATGAATTCATAAACAGGGCTGATAGAGGAAAAGCACCACAGGACTTTATTTTTTCATTATTGCTCTTTTGAAAAACAGGGTCTGCAGGATTTTTGCAAGGACCTTGTCACAGAACTAGCAATGGTTTTGCTGCTACAGTGGGGTTATTCCAAGGGGAGGGGATAAGTACAGTATTCACTTGTGATACACTTTTTCAGAACTGATTTTCATCATCCTACATTTCGTAGCCACTATAATTCTGCTGTATTATAGTTGGAACATTGCAGCTCTGATTGTATGAGAATTTTCCCCATTTTTCTAGAATGCAATGTGCATTTTATTTCTTGCAACATATCTCTTCTCCTTCTCCCCTCTGTCCCAGCCTGGACTTTACAATCTCCACAGCCCTCTGGCTGTGAAACTACAGCTTACTGCTCAGTGGTCATTAGCACATGACAGCAGTCCTGACTTCTGTTTTGGAAAAGATTTATTCATTCTGGATCAGTGGGTTTTTTTCTTTCTTTTTACCCCTCTCCTAACCCCGGAGTCCATTAGAGCTACCACTTCTGCATCTCAGCTACGTTCTAGTACTGGTGGAGGCATCACTGTTAGTGGAGCTAAAAGTAGTAACAAGAACTCACAGCATCATTCTCCAGGCATGCCGTGATCTGTATCACCTTGTATTCACTGCTAACAGGCCTTAGAAAGAAAACCTATGAGGAGGACTCAACTAAAATTTACAGTATCTGCAAATATCCTATGAAGTAATGAACCTAAACTGTTTGAAACAGCCAGTTTAGCAGTCCTGGAGCTAGTTCACATATGCCAGGAACGAAATTGCACTGTGTTGCCAGCCCATACCCTGTGCTACAGTGGCTGAAGTGCACTTGTGGTTATGATCTTAGGTCAATTTGGAATTCCAGTCTTGTAACTGTGCCTAGTAATGTTTTATCAGGAATAAGATTTATTAGGTGTAGGTTCTGTGCAGAATTGTGATATGACATGCAGATCAAATCTTATGCCATTTTCATTTTATGAATGTTTCTCTCTCCTGCTGTATTTTACATGCGATTTCGTGTGTGACAGGCAGTAGAAAGAACCAAGAACAGACAAGAAAAAAAAAAAATTCACTAAATATTTGACTTTCAATCTTTTTTTGGTTTTTGTTTTTATTTTTGTTTTTTTCCCCAGTGATGAATAGTCCTCACTACTAAAAATATGTGTCGTCTTTTTCATTAAAATTCATCCAACACCTTTTGGCTCTTAAAGTGATAGAATTATAGAGTTATTGAAAAAAATAGGTTGGAAAGAAGCTCTGGAGTCCATCTTGTCCAAGATCGTCTCTAAATAGGACTAACATCAAGGTTAGGTCAGGTCTGTGCCTCGTCAAACTTTGGAAATCTCTAGGGATGGAAAATCCAGAATCTTCTGGGCACCTGTTCCAAAGCTTAATTTCCCTCTGTTACAAAGGTGCATTCCCTAAAAAAAGGGGTCTTCTTTTATGGGACATATGTAGCCCATCAGTATTCCTTTCTCAGCTCATCTCCCTTGGTCCTTTTTAGCCAAAAAAACCTGTGCATGTCTGAGACCGTGTATGATGAGGTAGCTGAACATGCACACACACACATTTTTCTTCATACTGCATCTATAACTCTGTAGTAGTATGACTCAGAGAGAGGAGATGCCAAAGCTTTCACATTTGCTTTGTAAATATTTTCTTACAATGAAATTAATACATTATCTAAACTCTTGATATAGACCTCTCTTGCTTCTTTGAGTTTTGTTAATACATGTGTATATATATATATGCACTTTTTTTTAAGTCACTAAGCAGACAAGAGAACATAGAACTAACATGACTTTAGAAAAGCTTTCCAATATATACTGCCCATGGAAATGAAGAAATGCTATTTCTATGCAAGCCGAGGTGCAGTGCTGTCCTCTGGGCTTTTCCCTCAACATCAGATGTAACCTGGGTGGACATTTCTTTTGGATGATTATTTTATAATTAGTTGATGACTTCAGTGGAATATTTTCATTGTTTTTTTACTTAGCTGCATACTATAGTCCCTCAGACCTTCTTTGTGGCAGTGAGGTAGAACTTAGCCTCTCCAGTTCACAATGTGCGGTTGTGAGCCGTTGGGAGCTAGAGGCGCAACAGAGCCTGTAGCATCAAGCAGCATTGTTCTGGAAGGAGGAAGAAAGGAGAGGCACAACCTGTTTGCTGTAGGAGGCAGTTATCAGTCTTCCATTATCTCTTCCCTTGCTAGGCCATCAGTTGACATGTATTTTACTATATTCATAGTGCCAGCAAGCCAAAGCGGTCAGCAGGCAGATGCTATCAGAGGGCACCAACTTTGCCTCCTTATTGCCATCCCCAAGAACCTGTTTTGTCAGAACCACTATTGTCATTGCTGTATCAACTGAAGTTACAAAGCAGCTGATGAACTTTGGTGTTGACCTTTAAGATTGCTTTTCAGGTTGTCAAACAATAAAGATCCAGCTCTCATTACAGTCCTTGGAAACATAAAGAATTACAAGCTTCATTAAAGTCAACAGGTTTAAAAAAACCCAACAAAACAAACCTACACAAACCCTGTGCACTCACAGACAGGTTTGAAATGTAGAATCTGGCTTAACCCATTTGATGCCAGCAAGAGCAGGAAGTTAAGATGGCATCCTAGGTCTCCATCCCAGGAATAGACTCGGAGGGGGAAATAGTTTCAATAGTCACCAGGTAAGTCTATATATCACAGAACATCTGTGCATGTTCACATACAAAGAAGGAAGACTGTCATCTGGCTTTGTGACAAGATAGCTTATGTCAAGAAAATACCCTGCATCCTTTTCACAGGTTGAAGCAGAATCGTAGCTGAGAGGCCTCTGCTGCTGCCCAGGCAAAGGAGCAGCACCATGATCTTGTAATCGCACAGAACATTTTTTTCTGAGCTATTTAATTTTACAGTCCCATGTCTAAATTTATTCTTCAGAGTAGAGTATGTCTGGTTGAGCCTAGCCCTGCACAGATTCTCACCCCAAGCTGGACATGTCACATGAGAAGTTTCCTTGCTGTTTCTCTTGCCACTGACCTGAGTCTGTTTACAGATAGAAAGCTTTTCCATCTATGAACTGAGAATCCAAATTTCTCTTTCCAAAATTCAGACATAGGTGAAATCATGGCTCCAATGATGTCAGTGGGAGTTTTGCTTTTGACTGTAATGGAGGCTATGAGTGTGCCATAGATTTTCCTAGAAAGTCAGTGTATAGGTACATTACAGTGGTATTTTTTTCCTTAAGATATGTGAAGGACTAAAAATTAATTTCTCTCTTAAAAATTTAAATTACAGGTAGAAGAGCTATGTGATTATAACTACCCATTTTGGAGGTAGTGTTGTTTATATCTTGCAACTAGATCATCGTCAGGCCAGAATATATAGCAGAGAAAAGATTGATAGGGTTTATTATTTTCATTTTTTAATAAGATTTTGTTTTGCAGTTGCTTCTAGCATGCTTCACCTCATAACTTACCATCTTATTTGTGTGTGTGTTATTCAGCATCTCCTCAGGCCTTGTTCTGAGCTCTGTAGTGATGGTGCACTGACCTGCACGAGGCCCTGTTGACTTCAGCACGATTTGGCAGAGGCCACTCTGCTCAGGGGCTTTTCTTCAGCAAAGGCTTTTAAGTCAGGGGGAAATTGAGCTGGTGTGGGATCTGGTAGTAGCAGAAACTACACTGTCAAGCTCCATAAGGAAGGAGAACCAATCCAGAATGATCTTTGAATTATTTACAAATAATTTAACCCAGTAGTTCCCCTTGAGGGTGCGTACAAAGTTATTGCAGGTAATGTTAGCACATGATACAAACTAGTGCCTGCAATGAAACCTACACTGATGAAAATTTAGTTAGTGGACATATGCACTGAGGCAATGATGTAAAAGCAATCAGAAGAGAGTATATGTGCAATGATTTTTTCATTTGAAAGAGACCTTTAGCTTCAGAGTTTTAAAATATGCAGCTATGCTTCAACAGCTTCCATTAATGACTTAAAAGACCTTAAAATAAATCTTCCTAATTATTTAAGCAGAACTCTCCAATCCAGTGTAAATTTCTGTCCTAGTTCCCAGTGCCATAGTGTTTGAAAGTTCAGATATAAGAAAAATGGTGATTTAACCTTCTATCTTTCTGCAACTGAAATGATTTAAATATCTTAAAATAAAAGATATTGAAAACAATTGAATTTTTGGACTAGGACCTTGAAAGTGAAGTTTTAACCTGAAATGACATTTTTACAGAAGATTTTAAACATTTGTAAAGCTGATGGTCGTAAAGTGGTACAGCAAATATTCCCAAGATACCAATGAGGGGAAAAGAAATGAATGTGGCTAGAAGCAAGTATGTATTCTCTTTTAGATAAGGCATCCTGCAATTAAAAACACTGGACTTGGAAAGCTTCTTAAGGCTTATTTTCTCAAATGAAAAATGCTACTGGTTTTAATGCTATTCTAACAAAACTTATTGTTATTCCTGGCATGGATATTATTTTTTCTTATTTCAGAAAAATGGATAATTAGCATTTTAGCTTATCACTTTCCTTCCGTGCATACAAATGATTTGATAGATAGACCACCAAGAGAGACAAAATTAAGTGATAGGTCTAGACATCATGGAACCGTAATAAATTAGACTTCCAGCCTGGTAGGTGGATTTTCATGAAAAACAAAAAAGGGAGTATAAGGTAGTTTTTCTGACAGTTTTTGCTGCTTAGCTCGATATCATTTCCCCATATCAGATCCCAAATAAATTGACCTGAAATAAGATGTGAACTTCATATTAGAAGTCCCATAATTTATTTGTGAGTGTAATTTTTTCAAATGTGTTTCAATTAGAGGCGTAACAGGCATTCCTGCATCTGTGATTCAGCCAAATAAGTTCCTAGATAATGGCCCATGATTAATGGTGAGTGCTGATAATAGAAGGTTATTAGAGAAAGCAAACTTGGAACAAATCTGCTGTATACATGATATACTTTACCGCCATCTGTGGGTATTTATAATAAATACAAATTAAAGTCAGCAGTTACAGAGTAACCAATGTTTTGCATATGTGACAAAGAATTCGTTAGAAATAGTCTTATAGTAGGCAACTTCATAGTGAAGAATTCTTGTTAATTTTTTTTGCACAGATACTTACTATTATTTGCAAAGAACAACCGACTTTCTTGGAGAGTCCTTTTGGCCTTGGTTGCTTTGAAGGACGTCGTTCTAAAGTCCACTCTGTAAGGAAGGATTTTCAAAGAATCATACAATGGTTTGGGTTGGAAGGGACCTTAAAGATCATCTTGTTCCTACCCCCTTGCCATTGGCAGGGACACCTTCCACTAGATAAGGCTGCTCAAAGCCCCGTCCAGCCTGGCCTTGAACACTTCCAGGGATGGGGCATCCACAACTTCTCTGGGCAACCTTTTCCAGTGCCTCACAACCCTCATGGTGAAGAATTTCTTCCTCATATCTAATCTAAATCTACCCTCTTTTGGCTTAAAGCCATTACCCCTTGTCCTATCACTACATGCCCTTGTAAAAAGTCCCTCTCCAGCTTTCTTGTAGGCCCCTTCAGGTACTGGAAGGCTGCTGTATGGTCTCCCCAGCGCCTTCTCTTCTCCAGGCTGAACAGCTCCAACTCTCTCAGCCTGTCTTCATAGGAGAGGTGCTCCAGCCCTCTGATCATCTTTGTGGCCCTCCTCTGGACTCGCTCCAACAGGTCCATGTCCTTCTTATGTTGGGGGCCCCAGAGCTGAACGCAGTACTCCAGGTGGGGTCTTATGAGAGCAGAGTAGAGGGGGAGAATCACCTCCCTCGACCTGCTGGTCATGCGTCTTTCCATGCAGCCGAGGAAGCGTGACCAGCAGGTCGAGGGAGGTGATTCCTCTCCCACAATGAGGTGATTTTTGTGTTGTATGTTACCTGTGCTCTACTGCTATACACGGTATTGGATGTGAGAAATTGTTTTTGTCCTTTTGTACTGCGACTCATTCGCTATTCAGTCCATGTGCTAACAGTACGTTCCCCCCTTTTATGTCTCCTTGAGTTGTAAGTGACATTTTACCTCCTTGTGTTTTGTATTGTTTGCCGAGCAAATATGCCTGTATAGAGAAGAAACAAATTTTATCATCTTCCTTATTGCTACATACAAAAAACAGAAAAAAAATGCAATATAAACAAGAGAATTGCAGAAGATAAAGTAAGCCTAAATATTATGATACCAATAACTTGCTGGATCAAGTGATGATGTTTTTTGCTGGTGACAAATATACTATTGCAAATACAGTTTTACCGTAGAGTGACAAAAGAGGTGCTCTGATTGTGATGTGTTTGGAGTTGTTTATGAAGTTTGATGGACAGTGTCTGGTTTAAATTGTGTTTCTCCAGTAACTTTTGTGCACAAAATTTAAGAGTCATCACATGCTAACAAGGGCAAGTGACTAATGCCGTGGATGTTAAATGACTTACTGGATTGAGCAAGCAGCATTTCATTGGAAGAATTCATGGCTTTTGAACTATTACAAAGCCATGATATTTCAAAGGCTGTATATTTGCAAATGAGTGATAGATGGAGTGTCACAAACATTCTGGTTATTTATGGTCATCAGCTAAACCACTGGGATGAAGTTAGGGGTGCTCTAGAACTAATGTAGTTTGTTTGGTTTTCCTTTTTGAGCAACAGGAAAATTAATTTTTTCATAGGCTTTTTTTCAGAATGAATGTTATTTTAGTGCCTACATTGTGAACTTGCTGTATAGGGTGTGCATGATGGAGTTTGCCTTCTTCCCATAACAATTAGGCATTCAATCCTCAACTGTGTTTGACATGAACATTTCCACATATGTTCTTGGACATATTTGTATTTTCATTTTGATATTTTATATGCCAAAGAAGATTCTGGTTTTCTTTCTCCCCCTGCCCCCCCAATTCAGAGGTGTTAATTAGGTGGATCTGGAACTGTAGACATCTGTGCGTCTACAGATGTCAGGGTTTCTGGTTATCTACAAGCTGCAGTACTATATGCTGGAGTGAATATATCTGTTTCTATCTGTTTTCTACTTGGGCAGTTGCAGTTTTAAGGAAAAAAGCTATTCTCCCTGCCTAATGCTGAGTTATTTGATTGACATGTCTGATAAAGTTTTCTTCGCAACAGTTAGTTTATACCTCAACAAATATCTTTAGGTGTTTTGGTTCTTCTTTTTTGCTAGAATTCATTCCCAAACATCATGGTTTATCTTACTGGCTATATATCAGTTTTGTACTTTTTCTCAAATCCTCTTTCGCCTTACATGTTTCTCTTTTAAAAACTAAACTATATTCTACCTTTTCATACCCTGTTTCGGTTCTCTGAATTTTGCTGTCCTCTCTTCTCTTTTGGTATCCTGCTTCCATTTATTTCCTTCCCCTTTTTTGTAACATATTCATTCATGTTGATAAGAGCACGTCCCTTCTGCCATCAGACATTGGGAGAGGAGACGCAAATTAAAATGCGACTTCAACTGACTGAGAGTGCACGCACAGGACAGGTCCTCACACACCCTTCAGGCAGTGCCTTCAGGCAAAACTTTCTTCACCTGCCTCTCTCTCCGTGCTCAAAGTCCCACAGGACTGTTGACCATCAGTCCTCCGGTGCTCTGCCTCTGCTGGTCTTTCTGTTGTACTTGAAACACTGAATCTGGCAGCTTCCTTCCTTCATTAACCCTCCATGTAGACACAGAACAACTTCTCCTGTTCTTTATTTACTCTCCACCACCTTTCTATTTTTGAGTCTTTTTTACCAATAAAGCTATCAGGAATCTTTCAATAGTTTATTATTCCAGAAGAAAATTCTAGTGTAGGCTTATTTAAAAGGTGTCAGCTTCAGTGACATTTCAGCTGGAAATCAGGAGGAAAGGAAAAAAATGAAAGGGACTGTTCTGTTAATGTAAACTACCATGCTTTAAGCTTTTCATAATACAGAAAAATGTTTAATTGAAGGAGCATATTAATTCCATTTTAGAAAACTATTTAAATATGATTTTTAAAAAAGAGAAAAAATATTTTGATCAAGCTGGACCTGTTTTTACTCAAATTTTATTTTATAGAATTATCAAGAGGGGTATTATCTTTTACTTTTCAATTTTTGCTTTCTATTAAAGTAGAGGAAAATACATAAAAAGACCTATTTTTCTGTTTTCTTCTTTATAGGTCATATACTTTTTTGCTACTCAGAGTTTTCTCACATATATTTGAGGCATTTATTTTTCAGCTCTCAGTATCATGAGATGTACTTGATTCTTGCCTTGTTTCAAAGCTATCTATATTTTTCCCAATAGCAGCAGCAAAATCAACAACATTCTGGTGAGCATTTGCTCTGCTATATCTTGAAGGAGGTAAGAGCTGGCATGGAGTAACTGGAGCTGTCTTGAAAGTGAGAAAGATGACACTGCATCACTTTGCACTGTGGTTCATGTTCGGAAGGTTGGGGTTTGTGGTGTTATTTTTTTCCTTTTCAAAAGAAAGGAAGTTAAAATGTTTCAAAATTAAACTTGCCAAATGAAAGTTTAGGTGGTGCTGGAGACTCTGGCAAGCAAGTTTCAACCTCTGCGCAAAGTCTGAGCTTCCTTCTCTTTTCTATCTCTTTACCACTAACATCAGCAATCCACATACCTATTCAAGCAAAGGGCTGATACAGCCCTTTTAAGGAGCTGTAACATGAACTGCAAATCAAAGAATAGCAGTTCTGTAACAACTGGGTCAGTGCATATAGAAAGAATTTCAGTGATGGTTATTTATTCAGTCTTTTACTGCAAGATTAGTCCCATTATGTGGCTCATATGCATTCCCTTCCAATTCATTCAATTTAAAGAAAAACTTTCTGCTAGCACTTATGTACGTGTCAGTGACAGTCATCTAAATAAAATATCCCAGGCACTTCAGTCTCAGGAACAGTCTTATGAAAAGGCAGATCATATTCTATTTATTTGGAAATGGGATGCATGTTGACATAGGGCTTATTTCAAAATAATGTCAAAATGTTAAAATCTTTATGAAATCTTAACATTAAATTTTATGAAGGCAGAGACGTTTGCTGGGATGTGATGCCAGGGGCTAGGACCAAAATCAACTGCTGAAGATTAAAAAACCATGACCCTACCACAGGAGGGAAGAGAGTACAACCACAAACTCAGGGTAATCAGACCTGTGGTTTTTTATCATTTTTATTTTTATTGCTTGATGTTAGTTATATACTGTGATTTATATACAGTGCTTCTGAGTGCTGTATTAAATTGATAGCTCTTGCTGGGTGAACACACAAGAACTATCTATCTTTTCTTTAAATGTGCTGAATTTTGCCTTAGAGAAGCCTGGCAAGTCTTTCCTCCCAGTCAGAGGTCTGAAGAAACTGAGTAAGTGTGGATAAAACCAGCTTGGTTAATCATCACTGAAGCACAGGAAAAATTAAAATACATTTTTTGCTTGTGAAGTAGAGAAAAGCAATAAAAACAATGCCAGACGGTTAATGCCTCTCTTGTACCTTTCATTTCAAAGACCTCAAAAGAACATCAGGAAGAATAAAGGCAAAATCTATTCCCTATTGGCATCATTATAGATGTTGTATCCTCTAAAACTCTAAAGACATCCAAGAAGAGTGGAAGAATAAATGGCATTGAAATAAAGAAAGTCTCTCTGGAGCTTTGTTCAATCGGCTTTGTTAGAATTCACTCAAATAGGATGATTATAAGAAAAGATCTCATTTGTTTCAACATTAAAGGAGCAAATTAATATGTGGCGAACTGCTAATAATTGCCTCATTATGTAGTGAATGGGCATTGCGTCCAATTTACAAAATTACAATCATATTGTTAAAGTAACAATTGGGAAAGTTTAATCTGAATTTCCTAACTATCTGTATGATTAGTTGTGGGATTCACAGAGTGAAGCAGAGCTGGTGGTTGGAGTGAGCTCTCCAGCGCACCACCAGCCTGTAGTGCTAAGAAGTCACAAGAGAAATTCAGCTTTTCATTAGTGTAAATTACATCTGCATACGTCCTGAGCTAGATTTGGTCCAACTGAAGACTGAATCTGGCAGTGTCTGCTCAGATGGGAGCTTGGCATGGGACTGGTCTATCAAGACATTGTTTTGTTGGACTCTGCTGACTTGTGCTGAAGTTTTGACCAAGAGGTTGAAACCTGGCCTGAGATCATCCCTGCTTGGGGCTTCAGCAGACCTACAGGTCCATGTCTGGGAAACTTGGTGATCCAGGATCTGTGCCACTGGGAAACCAACCCATACAAACAGTCCTGTAGCTGGAATTTCAGTCTCTTGGTGGAGACATTTGAAATGGTGGGGGAGTTGTTTCAAATTGGAAAGTAGCCAATTTTCCAAATATCGAAATACTCTGTGGAAGAGAATAATGTTTTGTGACCTACTTCTAGTTAGATTTGCTTGTGACCTTTTCTAATTCTGGCTGGTTTTGTTATTTAATGATTTGACCTTTGATTCTGTGAAGCCACTTCAGTGCTAAATGCAAAGATTTAATAACTAGAACTGTTTGATAAGTGACCTTTATTACATAGCTATTTCTCTTTGCTAGAGAATCGGCACTGTTTTGCAAGTTTTAATTCACAGTTTTAATTATCTTTTCTATTGTCTGTAAGCTTGCACAGGAACTGGAAAGGTCAGACATTTCATTTTCTTAACTGATTAAAATATAAGTGCTCCTCAACAGTTACAATGTATCATTCAGGAAAAAGATGGGACAATTTGTCAGAATCATGCCCAGCTGCTCTGTTGAGGACTTCTACATCCTTCTGGTCAGCAACAAAATGAATAATTTTCTAGAAGCAATAATGGCTCAGCCCCCGTGGTGTGTAGAGGTGAAACATGTGTCTAAATACATGAAAAGAGAAGAATAGGTGAATCACAGAATCACAGAATCACTAAGGTTGGAAAAGACCTGTAAGATCATCAAGTCCAACCATAAAAAAAAAAAAAAAAACAAACCAAAACCACCCACAAACCACAAAAACACACCACAACCCACACCAAAACAACCCACCCACACCACACAGCACCATGCCCATCAAGCCACATCCCACAATGCCACATCCACACGCTCCTTGAATACCTCCAGTGAGGGTGACTCCACCACCTCCCTGGGCAGCCTGTTCCAATGTTTCACCACTCTCTCAGTAAAGAAATTTTTCCTAATATCCAGCCTAAACCTCCCCTGGCACAACTTGAGGCCATTTCCTCTTGTCCTGTCGCTAGTCATTGGGAGAAGAGACCAACACCCACCTCTCTGCAACCCCCTTTCAGGTAATTGTAGAGAGCGATAAGGTCTCCCCTCAGCCTCCTCTTCTCCAGACTGAACAACCCCAGTTCCCTCAGCCGCTCCTCATAAGACTTGTGCTCCAGACCCCTCACCAGCTTCGTCGCCCTTCTCTGGAGACGCTCCAGCACCTCAATGTCCTTCTTGTAGTGAGGGGCCCAATGATCCTCTATGTTTTTTTCTATCTACAATGCAAGTGAATGAAGATCTTGTGAAAGGTACAGGTAACCCCTTAATTGATGTTCTCGGTCCAGAGAGCATAAACAGTAACAGCATAGGTTTCTGTATGGTCCTGCCAATCTATATCAATCCCATTGCTGCTGGACCATCTCTACAGATGAGAGGGCAGCCTGGACTGCCTGCCAGAACCATTTTTGGTTTCTGTGATAAGGCTGCTGATGAGTTAGTGTTTAACTGCTGTCCTGGTGTTTCTGATGTGGACACCTGTGAACAGTTACTGTTAACTGCAAAACAGATCACCAAGAAGGCACATTTTCTCTAATTCTTCAGTTTTCATCTCTCTGTATTCTGGTTTCTGTGTGTAAGAATTGTCTCTCCGCTTCTGTTCATCCTTAATACAAACAATACAACAAGTTAAATGGAAAAGTGATAGTTTCTCATATAGGTTAGGGCTATCGTGGGCAAACTTGCAGTCAAAAATCTGCATATGGGAAAAGGGTGTGAGCGATGTAGGACCCCAGAGTAGGAGGTGGGGGTGGACAACAGCACATCGCTCCAAATCCTCCAGGGTCATAGGGAGCTGTCAGCTGTGTCCTAGTTCAGTAGCAGAAGTAGCAGCCACAGTTACCCAGGTACTTCCCAATTCCGGCCCCTCAGGCACCCAAACCCCTGTGCCTGAATAGCTCCTGTGGGAGCCACCTGGCAGAGGAGCTACATTTGAGCAGCTTTTGAGTCTTAAAGTGATGGGACAGCCATACCTGAGCTAGGGTGTAATAACAAACAGGAATGTCATGTTACATGAGGAAAATGAGAAAGCTGTTGTATGTGGATTACTGAAACTGCCCCTTTTGTCTGTGACACTTATAAACCAACACCGCAAGCTACCAGCCTGTCTCCATATGGGGGTTCAACAAATAAATATGGATGTGTGTTTTCTCATACGTTGAGGAAGATATGATGTAAAAAGATGCTGAAGTCAGTGGGTGATTCTGGAGTTAGTGGAATGTCTGTCATGGGTGTCAGTCAGTCTCCTAACTTTCTCTGGGATCTCTGTTAGCAAATATGCATATTAGGACATGTGAAATTTCTCTGCATTGTAAAAAATATTTATTCTGAGATAGGGCTGGGAGGGGTTAAGCCTCTGCCTCTATTGAAGAAGAGCAGATTATATGTTGACCTAGTGCAGGCATTCAGTATTATGAAAGCGCTTTATAAATTGGAATAAGATAAATGAATCACAACAAAAGACCTAGAAAACCGGGGGACACAATTGCAGGAGTGAGTGTACTTAGTTTATTCGAGCAGAACAGTTACACTCAGTGAATAGAAAATGTGCAATGCATTTCTAACTAAGGTCAGAAAATCAAACAATTCCAAATTTAACAGAGCAGCTCCATTTTAATGGCGAAGGAAGAATACTTTAGAAAAAAAAAAAAAACAAAACACACCAAAAAACAACACCAAGGTTGAGACAAATTTGAATGGGACCAGATTCTTGACCAAATTGGCTTTCCCTATCTAGCAGTTTCATATTCAGCATTTGTTAGTTTGAAAGTTCACCCTGAAAGCTATAAATTAATCTACTGGGAGTTTAACAATTCACTTCATGTTAGGATGTGAGTTATGCTTATGGATTTGTTTAGGTCACACAGCCATGTCCTCATAATGTATCTTAGAGAGGATTTCTGTAACTAAAAGTGGTAAACAGAAAGGCTGTTGTGTTCAGCTGTATCTCCTGGGATTTCATCCCTGCTGTCAGAGAGCTGTGCAGGACAGCTCTCTAAAACTACAACAGCTAAAAAAAACCCATGGTGTTCTGTAAAGGAAACATTGCCAATCCTTTTGCATGCAGTCAGGCATCTTTAATTCCTAATGAAATCAAACCAATCACAATAGAGAAATCAAACCTTTGCAATTGTGAGATTTATTGCAGAAGTCTTGCAGGATGCACCTTAGTTCTGTATAATATTTGTCACCCAAAGATGAGATATTTTAGCTGTTATAATTTGGCTCTCTTCAGATGGACCATCTTCTGTAGGTTTTTTTGATGGACCTAGTTTTCATTTGATTTAGATTTCTAGCCAAACTTTTCATACAATCCAACTTAAATACAGGGCATTTCCTTTTAGTCTGTTGGTAGAAAAGAACCAAAAGATGTTTACTATTTATACTCTGACAAATGGAACATCAGATAGGTCCCTACATTTGTTAGACAGGTAACTGTTCCTATTTTCAATTCATACTGGAGAAATAATACCCTAGAACATGCTCAGGAAATACTGTCTTTGACTTCAGTTTGCCCAGGATTAAGTTCCTCCTAGTTCACATGTCACAAGTCCATCTGCCTCTCATTTTTCATGGTTCATAACCGTTCTCTGGAGAGAACAATGTATTCCTCTGTCTACAACTCCTTTTCAACTGCAGGATTTTCATGCTACTAGATTGCTTTTTAGAGTTACATCTCATGTTTGACTTCTGTCACAAATTTGGGAGATATTCATTCAGACACATAAACACAGTGTATAGTTAAATTTCAAGCATTACTTTTTCTGCACTTTTTTCCTATTGCTGACAACACCTTGTTAAAAGAGAAAAAGGCATTGATCTAAATATTGTTTTCTGCTGCTTCTTTCTTTCATTGTTTTCTAGTGAAAAGAGTAACATTTGGACAAAAAAAAGGGTTGATTATTTTTCTAGTTGACTTTGCAAGGTGGAGAACAATGAAAAAGTTTGGAACTGCCACCTATTTCACTAAAAAGGATTGCTTTCAGAGCACTGTAGTGGTAGGGTTTTCTACCAGCTCTACCACGTGGAGATTGTTAGGTTTTTTTAAAGAGAAGCATTGCTATCAATTTGTTGGACTGTGCCCATCTTGCTTTTAACTGAATTTTCAGTCTTCATCTTTTACAGAGAAAGAATTGCCAATATTTTTGTTTTCTTTCTTCCAGCCTCTAAAACTTGACTGTGACCTCTGTGCCATTGTTTCAAACTCAGGACAAATGGCTGGGCAGAAGGTGGGAGCCGAGATAGACAAGTCCTCCTGCATATGGAGGATGAACAATGCTCCCACAAAGGGCTATGAGGAAGATGTTGGGAAGAGGACAACCATCAGAGTGGTTTCTCACACAAGTGTGCCTCTCCTACTCAAGAATCCCGAGTACTTTTTCAAAGAAACCAACAACACTGTTTACGTGATCTGGGGACCTTTTCGAAACATGAGGAAGGATGGAAATGGCATTGTGTACAACATGCTGAAGAAAACTGTTGACAGCTACCCAACTGCCAAAATCTATGTGACAACAGAAAAGCGCATGAGTTACTGTGATGCAGTATTTAAGAAGGAGACAGGAAAAGACCGGTAAGTCCTAAATGTGAAGAACGATTATAATGTTTGACAAAAGATACATGAGAGAAGTCCATGCCGGATGTCAGCTACTAAGTGAGTCCCCAGATATGTTTTTAATGGATTGTTATATGGTTTTGACTGTTATAAGCACTTGATGAGGCAGCAGCTAGGCCCCATTTACCCCACCTACGCTACCTTCTGTTCTTGCAATTTCTGTTGGCTTGAGTCCCAAAAATATTGGATGTCTTCCTGAAACGTTTTCAAAGCTGTGTGTTGTTTTCAGCTCAATTTACTATTGATTAAATTGACATTTTATTTGAAGAGGGTAATTCTGCACAAACATCATTTCCAAATGCACAACCTCAGGATAACTCTGAATATTGTATTTTTTTCTCTGTTGAGATTCACTGTAGCTTTTCTTCAAACACAAACCTCAGGGTTATGCATTATTTCTATTTCTTGGTGAAAATGGATTATCAGTGATACTGTAATAGACGTAGGTTTTTTCCAGAATTATGCTGCAATTCTGTTTTCCATGCCTGAGAATGTGTGTTTACGCTGCTCAAGTGGGGGCTGTAAGGAGATGAAAGTGTGAGGGCCACTGTTTTGGCTAGCATGTTCAGAGCAGAAATTGGATTTGTGGAATTAAGTCCACAAATTATAGGATTTTGTAACCGAGCTACAAAAATTCTGATCATCTGTGTTTTGGCATGGAAGAGCACCTGTCATGCATGCTCACTGGAGCTAACTAGGAAGGAGTTTCCAGATCACTGCTATGCCTTAGTATGAATTTTTGAATTTGCACATCATGAATTTGTAGTTGTGAAGGACTGTAGCTGTTCTGACCAAATTAAAAATACAGATATTCACAAACAGTTTAACTTAGTCTGAACTTTTGACTTAGCTTTTGAAGTAGAAGAGCTTGTTCTCTCAAACTTCCTTGATTCACTTTGTTATTAAACTGTCAAAACTTGGTTAGAGTTGATTTTTCCTTTTTTTAAAAACTATTGAAACGTAGGGAAGAACCTGCCCCTCAGCTTGTTCACCATGTGCACATGTTGCTGCTGCGATTCTGGAGTTGGAGGGAGCTCCTATATGTCATAAAGGTGTCAAGGTTATCATGGCTTCTTTAGTTTAACTGAACAAGGTTATGAACAGAGGCTAATAGAGAAAATACACAACATCCATTCTTCAAAAATGCCCTCTAATAACCCAAGTCATCTGGTTTACATATTAATCAAGCTAAATATGATCATGGGTGTATTATTGCGTTGCTAAACATACATTTGTTTATTTTTATGACTCTTCCATTTTAACAGTCAGTCAGGTCACAGTGACTTTACAATACTTTATCAAAATCTTTATTGGGAGACCAGACCCTAGTATGTCCTATCAAAAAATCTCATAATCCGATGTCAAAGTATCCTCATCTCCAGCCTAATCCGTTCCTCTTCAACATACTAACACACCTCAAGGTTTTATTATTACACAGTTAACACAATACAAATGCTTCTTTCCATGTCAAAGGCAGATTGAACTTCTGCTCTCCCAGGGCTTATGAACAAAGTTCTTAAGCAGTCTGATGTCAAAGTGGCCAAATTTCTTTTTCCTTAATCCATTACAACAACTAAATGTTTCACATTGCAAACAGGGGAAAATTGTAAAGAGCCTGCATCATGACCCACATCACATTGCGTTTGCATGTGCCTGCCTCTAACACTGAAAAAACCCCCTCTGCTTCTCACAGTGGCAATCGGATAACATCCTTGTTTCTACTGCAGCTTTCATTTTTAGTCCTACTTTTCCACATCAAATACTAAGTGATGCTTTTAACATCATTTAGTGTGCTTGTCAGCTAGAAACAAGGGAAACAATCGAAGTGTCACCAGTCAACACCTTCTGTATCACAAGAAAACATCCTGCAGTTCTCTACTAATCAGGGGACCTCACTTTGGAAACTGTTTCATTTTCTGTAACATCTTCAATTTGCAGGACCCCTGTGCTGTTTCTAGGGAGGGTCATGAGGTTGTTAGAGGTATGTGGCATTTGTGGAAGCATTAAAGGCAGAGCACAAGAGATTTGTGGGTGATGAAAATAGTTTCACGTATCGTGCCAGACTATTATGATGCTGAGATAGACTCAGGTTCCTCAGCCAAATATTCCTTCAGTTCCTCAGAGAAACATCAACTCTTGCTTGCAATATTAGATTGAACAGAGGTCTGTTTCAACATGTTCCCAGCAAAAATTCTGGAAGGAAACCAAGTTCAACTCATATTTTAAAATGTACTGAGTGGATTGTAACCACATCTATTTTAGTTTAATCCTAAAATGCTGTCCTTATGTACAGTGTATGCTACTAATGCATGCTAAGATTGCAACAGATTTCTAGTCTGTCAAGCCTTTAATGAGCTTTCTGTTTCTACTCTTTGATGTACCATCTTTTTAGGTATTTAGTGGGACTTTTCAGTAGTTTCATCCTAGTGGTGCTCAAGTTTTAAAGGATGTTATGAGAAGCAGCTAACAGTTATGTGCTGCAGTCACTTCTCTACTGCAGAAAAGCTCTGGTCCTGCACCACTGACATGGGAGCTTCATCCCTGACTTCACTGAGTGCAGGTTCAAAACCTGGTTTGGTATACCTGCTTTGGTATTGACAAATGGCTTATTATTGGTTCATGGAAGAAACAAGAATTGCCTCTAAATAACGTGCAACAAACAAGTTTGTTTATTTCACAATGAAGCATTTTTTAATTCTACAACAGTAAAAAATACCCTCTGATACGGGCTATCCACGCTGGAGAATTAACCTTGCATGCGGTGTTATGAATCTCGGGGACATATGTTCTTTCTGAGAGTCTTCATTAGTGAAGCATTTGAGTTCAAGGCGGTGAATGCTCATCCACTTTGAATAATTGTTGTACATAAATAATATTCATTACCAGACGTTCACAATTTTTCATTAATGCATTTTACTTGGTACTTCCCTAGAGGGAGCCTAAAGCTGGCAGCTTCTTCCAGTATTTCACTAATGTTTTGGTATATTATATGTATTGAGTCAAGTGAAAGGATTTAAAGAAACATTAGGTAATTACTAAATGTGGCATCTTTGTATGTACCTCAATCCGGGTAAGTGGTTCTAAAGCCATCTGTATCTTTGCCATGCATTAGAAATATAATGCAATATGACATAACAACATTTAATTGGTAATAACAGAGAAAACTGTAGTCTTCATTAAAGCAGCAGAGCTAATTCTGGTCTGATAAAGTGCACTGAACAGCCCTAAATAGGTTTTAATTAGCTGGCACCAAATCTGCACCACCCTTAGGGAGGGTAAAATTAATGAAAACTAGCAGCAAATAGATCAATGCTACTGGATGTTATTGCCTTAGGTGAAGGTGATGAGGAAGAAAGGAGTGTCTTTTAAGGATCATTTAGAAAACAGTCTGCGTTAAAAGTCACTTTCAAAAAGCAATGGTAAAATAAATCTGTGCTATTATCAGTGAAACAGTCCAATGTTATCCAGACTGCAGACTCCATTTGTGTTTATACTACAAACATCTCAGACTAACCGCTCAGCACAGTATGTCCAAGGAGTGCCTCTGATGGCACAGGTCCACATCCCCTCTCAGGGCTGACGGTGTGATCAGACTGCTCCTGTCCCACTGCATGTGGAGGACATTGAGGCCCAGCAAACAGCCAATAAAGCATGTGCTGATACCACCCAAAGCACAGCTTAACACGGTGTTTCTAGTCACACTTCCTATAAATAACTACCGAAAAGAGCCTGCTGAGCTTTGCTGAAGTTATGTATTCTGAGCTCCTAAAATTCCAGTTAAGTCACATGAGATAATGTTCTGAAACCCATCCAGCTTGGTAGACAATTGACTTTCCACACACTCTGTCTTAACTCTGACAACACCCATCCCATACCCAAACATTTCAGTTCAACTCAACAAAATTTTATTGAGATTATTAGCCATACAAGCCATCTCTACAGGAGGCAGGTTCACTGACCACATCTGCAGTCAGATGGCTATTTCTGAAGGATTTTTGTTAATGTTTTGGACAATTCCAAAGAAACTAAATTGCTGTTGTGCTTCTAACAGTTCTTAGTTTCCTCTGTTCATGCAGGATGATGCTATGTGTTAGGTTGTGAGAAAGCTGTTTTATCATTCGAGGCAGAAGGATGGATCATTCTGATCTCTGACTTCTGCATCAAGATTCAAAATTTGGAGGTGTGCTCAACCTGCTATTTTACTCAGTTCTGCTCACTAATTATTCATTACTTTGCCAATATACGAGATCTATATTATATCTCTGTCATTTAGAGCTAACAAATTATATTCATCTAAAGTTTGGATTGATGCTGTTAGACAACTGCAGTCATCACAGCTTCACCTCAGCTAATATGTGGTTTTTGATGTGTCTGACTAATCTACATGAAGCTGTAGTCTAGTAAAAATGTCATTGAAATGAATAAATGAAATTACGTTCTCTGAGGCTCAAGTAGCTGCAACTCCTATTGTGTGGTGATATTCTCTGTGAATTAAGGAAGTAGAGCTTCAGTGGCCAGAATGTCAGAGTTTTATGCCATACTTCTGGTTGTTGGCTTGAATGAAATATTACGGTAATGCTATTTCCAGTTTTGCACATGCTTACCTATATGTATTAGTTTGCCTATCAAGGCCATTCAGAGAAAATATAAAATCTTAGCTAGTGTTAGGTAATATTTGCAGAAAGCAGTTTTTCACTGGGGAGCTGTGAACATTGGCACTGAATCTGGCTCAGAGAGTTAGATTTTGGGATTTGGGAAGTACTTCCCACCTGTGCTTTGTATTAACATGCTTTTTCTAAAAAAAAAAAATTCTGGAAGATAGGTAAAAATTAATTTCATTTTGAAAGGAAAATGAACAGAGTTAGGGAACATCAGCATCTTTAAATTACAAAACTCTTGGAAGAAAATGGCGGAAAACCTGATTCAGACTGACAGAGTAAATGTATAATGCCTGTTGAAACATTTTTAAGGACAAAAAATCATTGTAGTTTACATTTTGATATAGTCTTTATCATGATGATATAGCGTCTGCTGCTGCACCAATGAAGTCAGCAAAAAGTTCTCAACTGCCTGTGAGCATCACAGCAACCCCAAAATATGTGTTTGATATAGTGACCATTTTCAAGTGCTTGACGGTGGATCTTTCTTGAACCATTGCTTGGCACTCTGTTCTTTCTTTTTATAAAGTAATTCCTTCAAAAAATGCTAATGGATTTGTCCATCTTAATTCGTAGAGGGTTTAAATAGTTTCATTGTCAGCTAAGACTGCTTTATTACCTGAAAAAACAAGGGTCTAAAGCATAAAACCTTAATGAAATAAATAGATTTTTCATTATAAAACACTTTAAACCTTGACATCTATTGTTATTTGTGGTCAATCACCGGACAGCTAACAACTGTTTTGGGGTTTATATTCACTCTTCCATTTCCTGGTAAAACACCAGTTCTTCCTGAGTGTGCTAGATTTATTCCCTGCAGCCCATTAGTAACTACATTTATATTTCTTTATGAAGATTTTCCTAATTAAGATGAACATTTTTCTTTATTAGGCAGATGGAACTCAATAGAAGAAGTCCGTTTTTTATTAACATGCCAGTAAATGCTGTACAAAGCGCCATCACTTTTGTTAAGAAACACAGCTCCTACTACATTACACTAATTACACCGTAAAGTGAAACTATTTAAAAATATCAATATTAGCTAATATTTTGTGATAAAACTGTGGCTGCATATAGATTGGTGTGGGCTCAGAGACCTATTGATTTTGTGGTGGTTGCTGAATTTAGCCATGGAGTTATTTCTTTTTACCTAATGATTTAAGTCAAGAAATACATAATCAGGATCTACTTTATCTTTGTGCATTCTTACATGTTCTTTGAATTAATCCAACATCTATTGCTTTTAATTTATCACATCTTCTTTAAGTGCCACTGAATCTGTTTTCTGCTCTTGACAAGCTGTATGTTAAATCTTTATACAGTATTTGGTATTGTCCTAATTACATGCACACCTTTTCCATCCTGTCCTTTAAATATTCGGCAGCTTTTATGGTCATGAGAGTATTGCTGACATCTCTCATGAGCAACACTGGGATTGCAACTCTGTAGATGAGATTCCGCTTCGACTTTTCTCACATCCCATGAACATACATCTTTTGAAAGGATTATGTAAATCAGTCATTCATACGCTAGCAATCCTGGAAGCACTGTGGATTGCAGTGGTTCCAGTTTTGCTGCTGGTGGTGAAGGTATTTTATGGTTGCAAAGGCAGAAGTCTTGGAGAGAAAAATGACCAAAGGCATAGATTTTGAATGAAGCTTTTGTTGGTGTTCTTTGCTGGAAGAACTTCAACTGGAATGAAGCTTCACTGGATCATCTTCCATAGTTCAACGTTTTTGATTTTTCACGTCACTGCATTTAAAATAGACCTTGATTTTCCTAAAGGAGCTTAAAGTTTTAAAGGAACAGGAATAATTTTTTAAAAATCAAGACATTAATCTATTTTTTAACTCAGCCTTGCTGCCAGCTGAAATAATTGTCTTTAAAAACAGAGTGATTACCATTGAGGTCTATACTTACCGCCAGTTGTCACACAGTAATACTTTTGTAAGATATATTAAATAGATTAGAAAATAAATGCAATGTTGCTATTACTTTAGTATGATACCTGTTGGTTACTGATAACTGTGGATTTTCTAATGGAAGCTCCCTAAAATGCACTGAGCCATATTTACAGTGTTTAGCAAAAGACAACGTACTACAATCAAACTGCATGAGATGCACTGGGAGATTTTGTGTTATAGAGTTGCTGCTCAAGTGAGGATAGCAACTTTAGGAGGTAGGGAGTAAAACACTACAGTGATTTGTTGCTTCAGATAGAGAAGAGTTTCTGTACATCTGTCCACCCACTAGCTAGTAAAACTTACTAGAAAAGACTTTTCTAAGAAAAGGTGTATGAGAACTAATTTCAAATATCTCACTGAATGATGTCTAGAAAAGATTATCTTCTCAAAGCTTTGAACAAGTAGGCAACACAGCAAAAGAAAAACTGTTTAAAAGTAGAAGCAGTTTAGCCTGAACTGATGTTGCAGTATTTTACCTTAAAATGTAGAAAGATTAGTAAACAAAAACTGCACTGAAAATTTAATTGGTAAGAAATCAAGCCTGTGTGACACCTCATACACATAGATGGGAGGAAAACAGGGGGAAAATGGTGACATTTTGTGTCTCATTAAATTAATTTAGAACTCAGTGTTAACTGGACACTTGCTTATGCACATCTTCAATGTGTATTTTTATCCATATAAAAACAAAACAGATGTTCTACACTGTTTTATTTATATGTCTGTTATCATGTATCTCATATAAAGAATTCAAGCTGCAATTTCAGAACAGTGAAACGGTACAGATATATATGTGTGCACATGGATTTATAGCGCATGTCTTTGAAGGTAACACTGGATTCACAACCACACTTCTTGGAGAACTTGATGTGCTATTGGGATATGCTACAACCTGCGTTTAGGAAACAATCACTGACTGCATCCTATACAGTTCCTGTGATACTCTAATTCTCTGAGCTTTTAACAGTGAGGCAGCTATGCATTTAAAGAGTAACACGCACAAGAGCAGCATGTACATTTTTTCTCAGGCATTCACATCTTCAGCAGGTTTTGGAAGCTATGACAGTTCGGAAAAACAGCTACAACTTTGGGGATTTATTATGGATCTTGAGGAGTGTCCTCAGAACAGTTTGTCTGATGTCTTGAATATTGATCAGCATCTAGCTTAGTTTGGGTGTGAAGGGGAATACTTTTTGATGCAGATGTTCAAAGATTCAGCCATTCTATTTTCAAGATTTCGTAAGCAATTCTTGTTTGTAGTAGCATTCAGTACAATTGGGACTGCATACCAGAGACACCACTCATCTCAGAACCTGAGCAACCCTAACCAGTACCTTAGTAGTCAGTAAACATGCAACTGCAATAGAGGAAAAGGTTTCTAAATGCCCATATTTGTTCTTTGCAAGTTTGCCGTTACTATCCCATCCTGGTCTTTGGAGACTTCTTTTTCTTTGTTTTTACGTTTTAAAAAGTCAGTTGTCCCAGCAAGCATATCTTCTCTGCTGTAGTCATACTGGTTACAGAAAGGAGGCATGAACTCCCTGTCTAGTAACATTCTCTACATGACCCATTAAAACTTCCAAAGCACAAGATTTGCTGCAAAACTTTAAAAATTGCTGCAGATGATGTCACTAGTGTAGAATAAGACACAGAGAAAGGAAAGAAAGCGATAGCAGATGAAATCCTAAGAAACAAACAGCATGCTTTTATGTTAACAACAAAAACAAAGATAAACGTCAGAAATATGTGCTCTGTGTTCAGTTTGCTCTCCATATGTTCTTTCAGTTTTCCTTGAAGTACATTCATTAGAGATGCTAGTGCTCCTGTCTCCAAAGAGCATCCCAAACATTTTCTGTGAGAGCATTTCCGAAAATACTGCAAATATCACTGAAGCCTCAAAATGCCTTTGTGAGGTAAAGAGTATTTATCCCCTTTTTACAACCTGACTTCACTGAGTAAAGGAGAGTGGGGGAAAGCAGGAGCTGTTGCTGTGCAGGATTTCATGCCCATAGGGCTCTTTGAATGTTGTATGCTTACCATGAAGGCATTTCAATCGCTTACGGTGCTAATTTTGGGTTGGAGCTGCAAAATGGAATCAATTTCTGCTGCTCTATACCCTGTTTTCAGCCAAACACGGTCATGTTCTGGCACTTCCTTCCATGTAAAATTAGCTGTAGTCTCTTGACATTTTACAGTCAATCAAAATATTAGGGAAAGAAAATAATCTGAAGAGTATTTGCAAAGCCGTATTCCTCTAAAAGAAGAATTTTGGTTTCAGTTTGTTCACATTTTATTTGTTTTCCTGTCCTGTGTCCATCCATCTTAGCATTGTCTCCACACCTTCCTGCCATCCATTAAGAAATGTGACTAGCATTTGTTGTGTGTAGCTTTTTCTTTTATCAAGGGAGAATTGTGTCTTTGCTGGAGCTTAGTGGTTTTTTGGGTTTATTTGTGCTCTCTGTCTGTGCTGCTCTGATTTTATATTAGTGATGACACTGTTGAAATATGTTTCGTATTTGGAGTAGAAGAAAGCAGTGGTCCTTAACTCCTCCAGGCTTATTTCATGGTCTTAAATTGCCTTTACCTCCTCTTCCGAGAAAGCACAGTGTTCAACAGAATTGGATTTCAGCTCCACTGTACAGATCCTGCCAGGGACTCAGCTGCAGTGGCATCCCAGAGTCTTCTTACTCCTAGAGGTATTTTGGGTCCCATTCATGGAGTGCCTTGTGGATATGAAACTTCATTTAACTTTATATAGGATATCCTCAGGATACCCTCAAGTTTTATGTACTGCTTAGACCTGTCTAAGCACCAGTGGCTTCCTGCCAAGCTACACAGCTTTGCTTGGTTAGGAGAAAGGCAGTGAATGGATGAGTAACTAAGGCCAGTTCATTTTTTATCAGAGGGAAATAGAGTATTTCAGGCAATATTTCTGGATATGGTTTAGGATGGTACTCAGAGATGATATATTCAGGGAAGGCTTATTCCAGTTTCACTTTCAAGCTTTTAATTATGGATCACTTAAAAGTTTTCCTCTGCTTTTGAAATAATAACCACTGATTTCATATGTCTTTGACCAGTTTCAGGGTAGCAGTAGCAACAGCAGCTTCACATGTTTTCCTTAAACTTCTTCTGTGTACCAGGACTGAGACTGGCATATAATATAAATATTTTCTTCATTATTACTTTAAATTTTTCGCTGAGGCTATCATATTGATTTCAAAACCATGGTCATCATTATACTAAACTGGTGGCATTAATACATTGGTCTCTGTGGGCAGATTATAACAGAAAGTTTCAAAATAATTGCCCACTAATAGGAGAGGTGGAAGTATGTATAGTATTGCACTGCTTGTAATGTAACCATTAAAATAACAATTATGTGATAATGAAAAGACTCATTATGCTTTAGTTTATCTTTACATAATGTTAATAGCTAATGAAAACAGGGAAGATTATATCTAATTACATTTTACAATACTGTTGCACTTCCTGTAAAGTGAACATTTTGCACAGAATTGTGGATTTGCATGCTTCAGTGAAGTTTGTATCCACTCTCTATGTACTTCAAAATATGACTATTTTAAAATGAATGGTTACCATTTCTTTTTTATCAAATGCTACATGTAGTCTTCACAAAGAACATTTTTGAAATTAAGTTATCAGAGGTAGTCAAATCTTGCAACATGGCTGCATTGAACAAAAATTTTAAAATAATTTTATGTCCTTCAGGTTTGATGTGTTAGAATAATGAAGGTAGCTTGACAATGAATCAGTCAGTAGAATACTGTCTTTCTTTAGGTGAATGAGAAATGTTAAATGTATGCATTATCATCTGTGGCAATTTTGCTTCAGTATTGTCTACTACTGAGTAGTATTGTCAGTCACGTGAGCAAGTTCCTTTTCTATTGTATCCAGAGGTGGAACCTGCATGAACAAATAGAAAAACAGTGCTTTGACAAGGATAGAGAAGCCTCTCGTTTTGTATGTTGGGATATTGAGAGCAAAGTTAAAAGTGCTTAGTTCAGGAGTGCATAGATAGAGCTCCCAAATTATCCTGATGGCAAGAACATTAATTAGAATTAAGACATTTTAGTATTTGCATACCGAGATCAGACTGCACTGATTTTTAAATATGCAGTAAGGTTGTCCCCCAGTTTTCAGTACTTTGCATATTTTCTAAACATAATGGTTAAATGTTACCTTCAAATTCCAAACTCGTGGAAGTGGGAATTATATAATCTAATCCATTTCACACCAAAACAGAATTAAGAGATATGAATTAAGCAGTTATGAACTAGGCATTAAAAATATAATTGCATTTATTTTTCTAGGTATTATACCAAATGACATCAATAGAAAATGCCTTTGGTATAACAGTGTGATATTTAATTAGTTTATGCTAATTGCCTACATTTCAGAAACAAATGGCTTGATTTCTTTATTCAATGAATGAATGAATGACTTGGCCTTCTGCCATTCCTCCACGGCCAGTGTCCTATCCCTTATATACCCAGGGAGTGCTCTAGACCCGACTGGGAGGTAAAGATGGTGATAGAAGGAGGTGAGGAGAGCCACAGATACAGCTGGCAGCCTCACCACTGCCAGAAGTCCACGGCAGCCTGGCCTCCCCGCCAAGGAGGTAGAGAAGCCGTTCCCGTCGAGGGGACGGGATTGTGGACTTCCACCTTTCTACCGCATTCCCTGCTGCTCTTGCCCATAGCCGATGGGAAAGCTAAGGTGTCTCCAGGCTGCCGGGGTGGGAGTGCTACAGAAGAGAGTGAGGCCAGAGGCCAGCTGAGTTATTTGGTGCATCCACCTACAGGACTGTCTCCTTGAAGGCAACAGGTCTTGTGTACTTGCAAAGGCAGGGTTTAATTTTCTGTTCCAGTGAGCTAAATAGTGGGTTGAATTTGTGAGCCACAGTGTACATGGTTGTAAGGTGGTGTTCAGGGCCTGGTTACTGTCTGAGCCTTTGTTTGGATGCTGGGAGAGCTCTGTACATACTAAGGCTTACGTTGTCTGTGAGGCCTGAGGGCCTGAGGCCTGGCCCCAAGCAATTCCTGAAGCATTTCAAGTTTTGTGCCTTCTCCTTATGCTCATCTCAGACTCTTCCATTGGGGTTAGCTAACTCAGATCGCAGGCTGTAATGTTGTCACTGTAGTTTGGTCACAAACTCTTCCTTGTTCATGTTTCTCTTTAATGGGATACTTGTTTCCATTTGGCATGTTTCTTGCTTTCCTTCAAACAATTTTTTCCTTCTCTATCATTACTTTACTGATATTTTCCACATTTTTTCCTCTTTGATTCCCTGCCTTATTGTTTGCAATTATGTCATCTATATAGCTTTCTTCTTTCAGCCTTTTGTCCTTTTATTGTGAAACATACTGTCTCGAATACACCTCCTGTTTTCAGCACAATCTCTTTTAAAACAGCTCACAGACCCGCAAGGTATCTGATGAAGAACAGCTCTCCCCTCTGTGCCCTTGCCTTTGCCCTTGTGCTTGCTCTTTCACTTGAATCCTGGAGCAGAACACCTGAAAGTCTGAGTCCCAACTCAGTACATCCGGTACTAAAAACAAAATATCACAGTGGGATGTAAAAGCTGTGCATGATTATTTATTGATGATTGTTGGTTATAGGAATTAAAACAGCAGGGAGCTCAGATTTTGATTAGAAACCAAGTGATTTTTCTGTACACTTTTTATTGTAAAATGAGAACATAATATAAACCCATTGTGCTCATGCTGTTAAATGCTAAGGTCTGCATGACCTGCCGTATAAACAATGTATGTATCCTGTTACATGAGTATGTAGCTCTCTATATGCAAGCAGTGTTGAAGGCTTGGAGCTGTTACACATATGTATGTATATGAGATATCACAAATGCTTCATGTCTGTGCTCCAGTGTACCAAACACCCAGCACAATGATTTCAGTGTGAAAAGCAAAGGGATCTGGTATGTGGCTGCCCAACTGGAGCTGGGACAGCAAGAGGTGTTCACACAGAGACTGATTTCATGTGTTCCATGGTGTTAGCAATGAGCGAGATCCACGTGGTTTGTTTTGGCTTTTTGTAAGTACTTTCCAATTATGACAGTACAAGACAGCCAGACTGGCAGTGACTTTTAGGTCTTTATGTGCTACAGAAATAATTTATTTGCTTTTAGTTTTTGTAACATCACCAACTGCTAAGGGAATTGATGTTTAATATGTTTCTAAATAAGTAAAACTAAAGTATAAATAAATAATGCCTGGTTTATTAGTCCAGGTGTTTTCAGCATCGCTGAAAGTGGTTTGATGACAGCCACCAGCACTAGCAGTGGAAAAAACCCTGATTTCTCAGTGATTATTATCATTATAATAAACCATAATTGAAAGATTACAAAATTGATTCTTTTAAAAATTAATGTTGCATGAGTGAGCAGGCTCTGTGGCATTCAGATTTTTTCAGTGGAAGGAAAATGGCTTGTTTTATTTCCTGGCAGAAAACTGCTGATTTTCAAACAATCACATTAGAGAAAACAGTCCCAGAGGGTTACAGGAGACAACAGACCTATGTCATTATGCTTTACCCTTTCCTGATGGGTTCGGAGAAGAGCCAGAAACAAAAAAAGTTACATTCAATATTGAGAGAGCCTTGGGAAAATCTGTTTGGCCAAGCAATTTTGCATGAGACGAACAAGGAAATATTTGACTGCAAAGAACATAAACTCCTTCCATCAATATGCAATTTTCTGGATCCATTTGTCCAAATGATTATTAAGAACAGTTTCTAAATTTGCAGTGCTTTACAACTTCAAAGGGCTATGAAAGCATTAACTAGTTAAATGGATGGAAGTGTTTTTTACTACTAATAAAAAAAAAAAGAGACCAAAGTCAGTTGTAAGACAGTTTAAAGTGCAAAGTATTGAAAACAGCAGGAAACCTGAGGACCTGGAATAGCAATCATACAGTACCATCCGCCCCAATCAGGAAAGTGGAAACCACAGATTTATCTTTGATGATTTCCTGTAAATATGCCCTTTGAGGACAGATTGCCCTGCCCAGTCTTGTGGAAAAAGCTCAGAGTTACATCTCTTCTCACCACAACATATGGATCTCAGCAAGCCCTGCTTCTCTATTTCCGAAGTTATTCCTCAGGTGGAAAAGTCTGAGCAAAAAAGCAGTGAAATATTGTTGCAAAAATGCTCGTTAGCATCCTTCAAACCTGGTCAGTTTGACTGGAAAACAACTTTCTGAGGGTTTTTTTCCTGGCTATTTTCTTCAGTAAGGTCTGCCCAGTTTTCCAGACCTTCTGCTAGCCTAGTGGCAGTGGGTTTATTGATGCTTTCATTCACTTCGGAATACCATGTCTCACTTCTCCCTAGGATGCAGCAGTATAAATAGCTTTGCTCCCCCTAAGCGTGTAGCAGTGTGTGCTAAGGGCTGGGGAAGGTACGTTGGGTCTCTCTCTGAGTGCCCCCAGCCGCACACTCTATGAAGGACTACGTCTGCTTTGTTGACATTGTTAGCAGGATGGCTGTTCTGTGTTTTGGGGTGGCTAGCGCAGACGTGGGTGTCTGGTCTTTCTTCCTCACTACCTCTTTGTAACACACTGCCTCTTCTGATGTTGTGTTATTGGGTCCGAAGGGCTGGGATCAGAGCTGCAGCCAGCAGTGTTGCATCTTGGTAGCTTGGGATTTCCCTTCAGTGCCACATCCCACATTCATGAAACACAAACATCAAAGCAGCTCAAGAAATTGAGGTTAGCTGTGACTTATTCTTTTCCCATATATATCCTGAAGAGAGCCTGTGCTATTCCATTGTAAAGCTGATGTTTATGCACCATTTCACATTTTCCAGATAGTTTGCAGTCTCTGAAGAAGTTTTCTGTGCTTGAATTTACAGTAGACATATGATCTACCACATTTCATATGTATGCTCTTACTTGATGACAACCTCCTACTGGCCTTATGCAATGTTTTATTAAATAGAGGGACAGTTCCCAAGCCCATCTTCCTTCCCAAGAATGAAGCTAGTATTCTTCCTCCAGTTAGATTTCACTGATAATATTTAGCATTTCATAATGCATAATATCTAGCATTTCATAATGCATATAATCCACAGACCTTAAAGCACTGCAGGATGTTAAATCAGCTTTAATTTCCCCATTTTCCTGATTGTAAAACTCATGCAGGGAGTCATTTGTCAAGTTGTGCACAGGTATCATCCTGCAAGTCTATGGCAGAGCTACGAAGATATCCTTCAGTCAGGGTTCCCAAGTGGCCCCTGATGCACTACCCTGACATTCAGAAAGCACAAGAGTGTATTCTTGCCTGTGAAAGTTCATGCTTACCTAGGAGGGAGTCCTGGATGACCAAGCAATGATCAAATCCATATCAAGTGCATGCATTTTTATAAACAGGCAGAAGTGGAACTTCCTAAGTGAATTCACTAGAAATTGCACGTTTCCTAAAATTCTGTATGGCGAGACCCAGCACTTGTGTCTTGGCCTCTGTGCAAACATAGGCTTCTATTGCTCAGCTGAGCCTTGTTTAAAGATCACACTTTGCAGGAGGATGGGGTGATCATTAGATTTGGGAAGGAGTCTTACAAGACATGTTAGAGCACTCCACGTCTGAGCAGTTGCATTCCTGCCACTTTCCAGCAGTCAGCACTGCCCATCAAAGAAAATTGCTAAATAGCTCTGCTACATCGTTCTTCATTTGCATTAGAAATGGCTGTAAGCAATAACAGGATTACAGCCAAAAAGCACCGGCACTTTATCATTCATTTATTTGATTTAATATATAGAGGTACCTATTTGAAACAGCATTTACTTTTCTTGAGCTCATCATAAAACCCCCTCTGAATGGAAGTGTTTAAGGTAATGATGACTCCGATTAATTCCCTTAGAACAGCACGACTGGAATCAGATACACTATTTCTCTTTTCATTAGGCATTTCTGAGCTGCCATGAGTGATCTTACAGCATGGGAGGAATGAAATTAACTGAAGAAAACCTTATGAAAATAGTCCACAATATGCTACTATTCTTCTTACTCAACATGGTAAACTGTGAGCTCAGATGCCTTGGCAGTGGCATCCAGATAGCATTAACAGAACCTGATGCAAACTTTCATTTCAGGAAAGGTGGAAAAGCCATGCTTGCTGTGTGCTGCAGATTTCTTTTCACCTGCACTGTGAATTGAACAATGTTACAGCTTTCTCAGCCAGCCATTACCACCTTCTTCCCCTCTCCTCACTGCCAACAAATCCCTGTAAATCCAAGCCTGGTCTGAACAGCAGATCTTTAATATGGTTTTCAACATGCACACCCCCCACCAAAGTCAGGAGGTCAGACGCTGTGTTGCACTTTTGTTCACAGACAGGATTGCTCCATGGGATGCTGCATCAGGAGCTGGTTTCCCTCTTCAAAGTGAGGAAGATGTTTCAGTTAGTTCTAGGAAATTTGAGAGCTGGCAGCTAAGTTTTGCCAGTGTTTTATTCCTGTTTAAATTTCTTGATCATCAGTAACCATTTATAATCAGTGGGCATGGCACAAATATAGGGAAAAACATTTTCCACACCAACTCCGTGTCCAAATAGCCTGTATTACATCTGAAAATTAAACAGTTTCTTGAGTAATTTAGGCATCTTGAATTTTTTTTTTTTTCTGCTGAAGTATCTGGAATTCCCATGAAATATCTAGGAAGCAGAATTGGGAACGCTACTGTAGGATGCTTTCATTAGTTGAAGAAGCGGAGATTTTCTAATAGCATTTGTCTAAAGCTCTTCTGCTGTTTTTCCTAAACATGAAGTTCTGTGTGATTGCTTGTATTGCAGGTATCTTAGTCTTACAAAATGCCAGTAGTTATCTTAGTATTATAAAATGCTAGTAGTAGTAAATAAAAGATGGATATGCTGGGAATATACTGAAGATTGAGGTTTTGCAGTATATCCTGTCTATGTCAAAAAGTAATGTACTCAAATATCACAGCAGAAGATGCATTTAAATATCTAGATACTATATTTTAAGCAGAAAACATTGTTTCTAATATCTTGGTCTCTGCCCATTCATTCCTCTTCAGGCTATCAGAAAGTGTACTTTGAGAGGCATGATAATTTTGTGATATGAACATTCCCTGCTTTCTGCGACTACAGACAACAGTTCATCTTGCATGCAATCGGCCATCTATTAATAATGACTTTCTGTCCCTGTAAACTGGGATTAGATTCCTGATCTGCTTCGGCAAGTTGTATCCTTCTTACCCTCTGAAAATCTCAGTTTATGTGTAAATAGCTTGAAAAATTTGAGTGCCCATAGAAGTAACAGACTAATGTCACACACCAGAACCTGGTAAAATGTTTCCAGGTCTGTGAGTTTGCGTCAGACCCAGTTCACTGTAATGCTGCTATCCCAGGCTTTGGCTTCTGTCCTGAGCAAAGATTGCTGGTCCAACTAATGTAAACTGGTCTTTTACTATGTACATTAAGCACTACCCTGGACTGGGGAAACTGAGGTTACACCAGTTTGTCTAATCTAGATTTGACCTTAAGTATCCAGGATAAAAGACTGGGATAATAAACCAATGTAGAGGTTTATTGTTTAGTAATATTTTTAAACATTTTGAAGAAATCTGCAGTAGCAATGTACACAGTGCAGTCATTGCTTTAAAAGTGAAAGACTCCAAAGAGTAGCTCAGTCTCTGATGTGCAAAAGCAATGAATGGAAAGGAGTGGGTAGGAAGGCAATGTGATACAGAGAATCTCAGTTGAAAAACTGCTGAGAAAATACTGTTTAAAGTCCAAGTTACAAAGTGCATGCTTTTCTACTGAGGACCAAACCTATTGGTTTCAAATTAAAGGCTCACACAAAAGTTATGTCTGCTGTGTCTAATATGCAGTAATTGATTCTTCTAATTCCTAGGGGAGCCCTCTATTTAAAGTACAATTGAACTCCAAATTACCTTTACAACGTTACAGTTTAAGAAGTCCTATCAGCCTAGCACTGAGCGGTACCAAGTGGGCTGCAGATGCACTCAGAAAGTTTAGACCCTTTTCACTTCTTTGTTTCGTGCCCTTTGGATGCTAAGTAGTCTGATCAGCAGCCTTTCCCACCTTGTACTTAATAGGTGCTTTCATTTCTTACATTCCTATGAGTGGCAGCAGAACAGGAGACTTCAAAATGGTATGGTTTGCTTTCATTCAGACTGGCTTATGAGTTGGTTTTTCTTTTCTGCTTTTTTGTCTGATTCCTAAAAAAATCACCTGTAATCACCCATGTAATATTAAGGCTAATACAATAGCCTGATTTTCATCATTTGAATAAATTTTCAGAAAAAAGTTAGAATTCTGCTGGACCATTACCTTATCTACCAGAGGAAAATGTATTTATAAGCCTCTGTGTGGAAGATTATATGAAGATAAGTTGTATCTCATCATGTGATCCACACTGTTATGGCTTATAGCATTATTAGTGGCTATTAACTTTAGTCGTCAGTTCTACAAAAGAGTCTGGCTGTAACTAACAAACTGTCTGTATCTGTATTTGTAATGACTGTCTTGATAGTTTCACATATCAGTTCAATAAAACATCTTCCACTCAGGGGAGGTATTTGGGCAGGAATATCTCAGTGACATCCTTGCCATTCCCATTACCATCACTACACACTCAGAGCAATATATGTTTTAAAAATTGATTGAGTGTGTATTTACAACATAGATCATGAGACATGTTTTTTTAATGGTGAGAAACTCCCAATGATGCATTCTGTGATCTGTAGCATTGATTTAGATTCTTTTATTTTAGTGTTACAGTATACAGTCATAAAAGTTTTAGACCCTTAATGTCACAGGGTGCAGCTTCTTGACACAGAATGCTAATGTAAAAGGAGACAGCTACTGCAGGCAAGAGCTCCGAACCCAGTGAAAACCAAAGGCTTGCATTAAACATAGTTAACTGACTGAATTTGTATTCTTAACATATTAAATATAAAATATAGAGAACTTCATTGAAATGACATAAGGTTGAGATGTAAAATCCCTAATGCAGGTAGACTTTCAGTGGGTCGCTTTGGCAGTGTGGAGGATAGGCATTTGGTTAGGTAGTTCCCTCACCTCCCTTCAGGCAGTTTTCAGTAAGCATCTCTGAAGAGTATTTTCCTGAAAGAGTTGTCTAAAGATAGGTGAAGCAAATTTTCTGCCCCTTCTCTGTTGACTAAAGAGAGTCTAGGTGCCTGACCTAGGCACTTAACTCTTCATTAGCAAAGGAAGGTGAGGTAAATTGTGGTTAAGTGTCTTCTGTTTATGTGTTATATCTTCTAATAGGTATGTGCAGTTATTTAGCATGCTGTTGTACTTAGTTTGAGGTTTTGGTAAAGGCATGACAGAGGTGGTGTCTTTCATGCTCTTAGTACAGCAGAAAGTTTGTCTGCTATACCATACTCTTTCAGTCTGGTTGCCATCCTGGTTCTTGAGAATTACTTATTTCTGGCAACATAAAACTGGGTCTGAAAATGAATGACGTGAAAAAGCGAGTGAGAGAGGTACCAAAAAAACCACAGAAGTTTGGCCAGACAGCTGGAGTGCCTTTTCCAAGTGCAAGAATAATAACTGTTAAGTATTTTTCCATGGAAGTGGTTATAGTGAACAATATCAGGAAGCTTTTAATTGTTATACAGAAATCCTACAAACATCCTAGGTGTATTAGAGTTCACTTGGATATAGAAAAGTCTTGACATATCTCATTGCAGTGAGATTACTGTCCAAAGTTATCTGGAATCCTTCCAGTACAAAAATTGAGTTTAGAAATGGCTGAAATTGCTTTGTTCTAGTTCGGTAGTGACTAAACTCAGCTGGGACATTGAGGCCAACAGTACTGTGGGCTTAAGTATGTGAGTATGGTTGGCAGTTTTAGTTGACTGCCTTTTCTTCTGAAATTCATTCCTCCCATTGGCGCAATAACATTTGGTCTTTTCAGTTCTTAGAGCATTGGTTGGACACAGACTATTTTTGACTAAATTTGCATTTTCTTTTTTAAGAGAAGGGGGAAAAGCTAATTGTGGCTCTTTGGGGGAATGCCTTTTCTTTGTAATAGGTAGACTGACGTATCTGCACTGAGAGGTGCGTATTTGTTTAGGAACTCACATTGTAAGCCTTTAGTACACCAGTAGGTTGATAATTTGGCAACATGAGTGTGGACAGAGCTTGCTTTCTCTGTAGCACAGTCTCTCCTGACCTTGTAATCTTACCCTGTGGGACCTATAGAGCTGTAGCTGGGTCAGACTTGTCTGTAGACTGTCGTGTGGCTCTGCCTAACACTTAACATTGTTACCTGTTCCCCCGTGGGATGTGGGACCAAGGGCAGAGCAGTGAACCCACTGGAGGGAATGATAGAAAAGGAACTCTCTTCACAAAGGAGTAAAATACCTTAAGCTGATGCTCAACTGTATTTACAGTGCCTGTTCAGACCTATGTCTCTGTGACTAACCTTTTGTGGCGTCTGCCGTCCAGAGTGAATTAACTTTCCCATCTGTCGTGAGCAGATTACAGCCCTGAATGTTACTATTCCAAATGTTTCCTGCTGCTCACCAGCGCTAAAGCTGTTAACAAGAGTGTGCCCACTGGCCAGGCTGGGGCTTCAGGAAAGCCTTGCAATAAATCCTTGTGACATTGCTGCCTTCTCTGCATGTGGGCCCAGGACCCCCCACCACCCACCTCCTCACAATGTAGAGCCATTGCTGGGTTGTAGCAGCTCAGCGGATGGCAGCTGCCCCATGGTAGTTTGGGATACTTGAATCTCCATCACCTTCCCATGCTTTTGGGAGCTTCAGGTGTTGCCACAGTGGTAGGATAGTTGAATGGAGTGGATCCAGCCCTAGCAGGCTGTCTTTCGTTTTTTGAGCTGTTCACAGCTGTTCTACAGCTGATTGAAAAGGCATTTACTCCCCTCATGTGAATAACCTTGAGGGATCAGAAAGTCAATTGTGCAAAGCACATACAGTCAGTGCCAGATATGTGTCCAGGAGCGAGTGTCCACTGCGAGGATGCTGACATTAAGAAGAGCTTCTTGGTGGTGTTTTAGGGACTGGCACAGAGCTGCAGCAACTCAGGAGAATTTAGAGCTGGTGGGAGGGGCGCAGAGGTTACCTAGCAGACAACTATTAGGATTTTAAAAGCTCTGTTTGCACCTCCTTTCCAGAGAAATACTGAGCATATATTACCTGTAGTTTTTAGTCTGTCAGTTCATCTGTGAATGGAGCAAACGTTACTTTAATTGTAGTTCATTAGTTCCATCTGGTGCCAGGGTGGGAAATGGAGACCCTTTCTTACTTTACAAAACATTATATACCTTCCTTGCCAAGCTGCTCTGCTGAAAAATATTTAGAGCCTGAGGCTAACTCTAAATGTAAAGATTCGGGATTTTTTTTCCATTGGTCTTCCCACAGGTGCACACTTGGCTCCCTAGATCTGGCTGCTGTCTAAAGAAATTAAGACCAATAGTATTTTATTTAAAGCAGTAGGACACCGCGTGCAAGGCCAGAGATGCTCTGTATGATACCCACAAAACTGGGTATCTGTCTGCTTTTTTTCATTCCCTTTAATCGATAAAAATATGATTTCCCCCTAGTTCAAAGGAAATTGAATTTTCACATAGCAGGGGAAAACAAATGCCTTTCAGCATTGCTATCAGTGAATTGGGGCACCAGATGTCTTTTAAACAGGTCCAGCATATTGTCTCTCCATTTCCAAGTCACTCTTTTATACTTCTATTTATTGTAGGCAATTATGCTTTGACCCAAAGACATAATCCTAGTGGAATTAAAAATCATGTACCTCTTTGTATAAAAAAGCTGAGTCTGATTTTATGGAAAAGAAGTGTAGAGAATGAATCTAATGGGAAATTAGGCAGTAGTATTTGATGACTGTAAATGTATTTATTTATAACAGCTAATCTTGGTGGAAATGAAGAAATAAGATGAAATAATTAACTTTACTATTTATAAAAGAGTCTCTTTTATCCACTGTGAAATGCAGCCACCTCTGGGATGAAATGCAATGGCTACTAAACAGCATACAGACGTTTAAGAATGAAAGGAAAGAACAAATGTGCATTTGACACAGTGTGGAAAATGCAGCATGGAAGGAAAAGGTTTTCATTAAAATGTTGCCCCTTTTTGTTGAAAACGTATTTTTAACTGGCTCTTGTAATTATTCAAACTGGAATTTGGTCATAAAAGTAAAATGTCTCAGGCCTTGCAAGATGCATTCTGACTTTTTAAATAGCTTTAATACAGAAAAAGCACTTACTTTATGTTAAGAAAGAACACTTACTCTCTGAAAGATAAAGGGCTTCATTTTCCTCTCAGAAAGACCAGTTTTACTGAAGATTTCACTGGAGTTATTGCAGACTTAGAACAGTGCAATTGCAGAAGGAATCAGGGCCATCACTCCAGCAGCACCGAGACAGAGGTAAGGGTGCTGCTTACTGAATTAACAGCCTTTTTCATAAACCCAGGGAATGAAGGAGTCATAAAGAGGTTGCTGGCTGTTGATGAATTCTCTGACCGTGTGCGGTGTATCCTGGAGCTCCAGTTAAACCTTTATACATCTCAAGAGAGAAAGAGAGCAAATGATACTGTAAAGAGCAATTTGCCAAATAAAATAGAAAGATCCGTTGGATTGTTGCACTATTACAAATGTCAGCACACAATTAGGAGTCAGTTTATATATATAAAATGTTTTACTGAGCTTGTTGAGTGAAGTTTACAGTTTATAACAGGAGACCTATTGAAAGATAAACTACTGCGCCATCTGTGGTACATGTACTCAAAAATTCCTCTCCTTAAAGTAGATCACTAACTTTAGATACAATATATGTTATTCCACATATAACTATCCACATTCAACCAGTATTATTTAACATACATGCTGACTGAAAGTTGGAGGGAGTTTGAGTCTTGATAAATTGAAAAAAAGGCAACAAAGTGATTTTAGTATCTTAGCATCATTGATTAAATGTGTGAAGCTAACTAAGAAAATAATCTGCAAGGAGAGATGTTCTGATAGTGGTCACGTTGTGTCATCGATTTGTATTAAATGCTAGGGAAGAGAGAGGGAGAGACAACTTTGAAGATTTGCTTTTCATTATGGTATGAAGTGATGTTCAGCTACTAAAATGAAATAGGTTTGCATAAGAGTTACGACTGTCAAAAAACATTTGGAATTTCATTCTGTGCAGAGAAATTAAAATTTTGAGTGGTTATGTGAAAGACATTCTCTTCTGTAGCAGATTATAAAACCAGAGCTTTCCCTTGTTACTGGATCTTCAGATCAGGTGAAATTCTTACTGTTTGTTTTATCTCATCTCAAATGCTTTTTAAGTGACTTGCTGAATTAAGATCATACTAAATTCAAGAAACTATGGTGATGGAACAGTATGCTTGAGATTTTTAACTGCATATAAAGATATTCAAAGTTACAGGTCATACAGCTAATGTAAGTCAACTATGTGGGTGTATACATACAAGAAATACTTATTTCAGTTTATAAAAACAATGTAATTGAGTACACTGGGCAGATACACCATTAATTACATATTACAATACATTCTGATCTGATATCAGGAGCAGAACACTCAAAATTCAGAATCTCTTGACATTTTTCATTCATTTCCATAACAATCAACCACTCAAACCACTCAGTTTTGGAGGAAATAATGACACTGGAAAAGGAATGAGTTTTACAGCATGCTTTCAACATCCTGGGTTCAATTAAAATGGAAGAATATATTCTGAAATTATAAGACTTGTCCTTTGAACTAGCATCTGCAGATGAACATGTATGATTCCCATTGGCATAAATTTCCCAGATAAGCTTAACTAAATCTTGGAAAGCAGAGCAATTTTGAGGGGTCTCAAAGTTACGACTGTTAGATTTCACATCTAATGTGTTTTACACATTTGAATATTACTAAGGGGTTGCTGTAGGAGTTATGGGCCTATTATTATAACTACATTCTAGAAGTAGAGAATTTGGCCATACTGCTTTATCCTCTTAGAACTGTTAGAATAATCAGACAGTAGAATTCACTGCAAGATCCTAATGGACATTGTAACTGTGGATCTAAATGACCTGATCAGTGAAGAGCTGTCAGATAGTGATGCACCATAGAAAATGCATAGGTAAGCTTTTGTGTATTTAAAGCTTTTACTCTGATTTTGCACTGTTTGCAGCTATCATCTGTTTTAAAAGAAACAATAAAACAACAACATTATCCACTTGATGACAGAATCAAATATTGTTTTGCATGTGTATCACCAGATGTTGAGATAAAAGCACAAAATGTGTGCACTCTTTTGAATGAATGCCCACTGAAATAAATGCACTTGTGTTTTCTTTTCAGAAAGGGTTTCTAGACATGTAGTAACAAGCCTTACATTTTTTCACTGGCATGCAAGGTCACAGCTTCAGTCAGCTGTCTTACCTTCAACTCCCAAACTGTGTTGGTTTTCTTGCTTTTTGAACTTTGGTTCTTTGGTGTAGTGAAACAGTACTGTTGGGAAAAACACCAGATGCTGCAAGAAGGTGTCTCTCTGGAAATGGCACGTGTGCTCGTCATCACATCTGCATTGACACGTACTGTGCAGCTTCTCCTCTGAGTCTCTGTGTAGATTCTGGGCCAGGAGCTTGTTTGAGGTGTCAGTAAGTGTCTTAATGCCATCATTCCCAGGTGTTCACGGCTGGAGCTGAGCCTCCCAAGATGATGAGATTTCAGAAGGTTAAGCATGGAATTCTATTAATTTGTCTTCTTGTTCTTGGGCTTCCAGAGTTTGTTTTCCAGCTGTTCTCTGAAATCATGATGGCTAGAAAATTTCTTCTGTTTTAGCAAAAGTGGCACCTCCCATCTAGTCACTTGATTCCAAAAAGCGAGGCTCAAAGAATGATAGATATTGTAAAATTTACAGTAAAATTGTGAAATGTCACAGCCCTAGGTTCTTGCCATTGAAGCGAAAGATGTTTGGATCAAATTTTCCTATATTTATGTGGAAGGTTTACTGCACTGTAGAGGATAAGACATCCTGGAAAATGGTCTTGCTACATTTTTAACGTGACAGCCTGTATTTGGTTAACTTTCCTTTTTCACTGTAGAGTCATTTGACTTAAGGTTACTGCTGGCTTTTCCCCTGGACTCCCAGCAGAGGCAATGAGTAAGGCAGGCACAGGCCTGTTGAGAGATCCTTGAACTGTGCCAAAGGTTCAACTCCCCGTGCTCTTCAGGCATGACTATGCTAATAAATTTGCATTTCCTCCCCCAAGCTCACATCCCTTTCATCTTAACTGTAGCCTCTTGTACGATTTGCTTTATTGGCTTGCAGCCAATGTCATGTCCTGTGAGGCTGAGGAAGGTGTTACAAAGAGAATACGGCGAAATGGAACACTTCAATCTGAGCAGTGCAAACTTCCTCAGAAAAAATGGGCTTTTAATAGCTCCAACAACACGGTGCCCTCTCCACTATGCCACACCAGTTACTGGTGATAATACATTATAGAAGAGACTGATAAATTTGTTACAGAGCTCAGTCATCAATACATTTCACCAGTAGTAGCTTCCTTCCTTTTATCAGCTCAGCTGTGTTTAATAGCTTTGTACTCAGATGACAATTTAAGTGATGCTAGACCATTACTTTTGGATTATGATCCAGGGACCTGATGAAAGAGAAGCTAAAGTGTTAAACCATAGGAAGGGCAAATGCATACATGTATGAAATACATTACTGCATCACATCCTGATGACAAAAGTAACCATAAACAAACATGAAATAGACCATATTATTTTTCACAGACTTTGCCAAACAAAATGTAGAGACCTGTATAAGAAGCTTTTAAAAAATCCTGTTATTTTCTGGAAATCTTCAGATGCTCACTCTGGGACTATACTGCTGCGATACTGAATTGGCAGTGTTGCTTTGGCATTACTGGGGAAGCTTTGCATACTTTTCCTTTCATACCTACCTTCCAGGATGAATTCGTCCTTTGATGATGACACTGGAGACCAGCTGAAACTGAAAACCAGTCTCACACTCTTTGAAAGCAGAGCCTTAGATGGACTACATCTCAGTAGCTTACAGTGCTCATATTGTTATTATGACACTTGAATCCAGCTAAGACAACCTACTATAATTTTTATGTGTCTGTTTACAGCACGATACCTAAAAAAGGCTGTCTGAAGTTAGCATTTTAAGTGTCCATATAGAAACCTAAAATATACCCCAGTTTTTAAAAGTGCACATGCAGCAGTTCCTGTATTTTAAAAACACGATTTTTTTTCCTTTTAGCGTCGTTCAAAAATAAGGTGAAAATTAGGACAACAATTATACAGTAGAACGCATTGATTACCAGTGCCTGGTGCTGGGTACTGAGCAGAAATGCACTTTTAAACATCCAAGCAATTAGTTTGGAGGTAACATTTATTGATTGTGTAAAAAGTTCATACAAGTTGATCTAAGATGTGTCATCCAAAGATGTATTGTTGTAAATACAATAGTGAGCTTTGCACTGGATATGCAGTGAATGTAATGTCTTTTGAGTGATCCCAATTGCATTATTTATGTATCATCAAGTCACCTTAGATTTCATAAAGATATTTTCCCTGGAGGATTGAAATCATGGCAAATAAACGCCTGGCAAACCTAGCCTTTGATAAGGTGACACGATGGGTAGATGGCTAGAGGTTTCTTTCCTCTCCTGTGTAGCTCTTTCATCTCCAGCTACAGGTGATCTGGGCCCCTCTCCCTGTGCAGATTGGCACCGTTCTACCCCAGCTGCCCCCTCTCTGAAGTAATCTTTGCTTTCAAGCCTGTCAGACATGGATTAGAGAAGATGATTGACTGCAACTGTGGTGCAAAGAGATGGTGTGCAAATACCAATTAAAGTCTTGAGGCATTGATTGACGGTGTTGGAGAGTTGCCACTCTAAATGTGCATTCAGTGCACCTAAAACTCAAGATTTTCTCTTGTAGCTCCCGAGGTGAGGACTGTTCTGCAGCAAGCCACAGTAGAATTATGGTTCAGGAGTTCTTCAGGAAAGTCAGATTTAGATTTTAGCCCTTACCTTCTTTCCTCTCAGAAGTTTTTCTGAGGATTTGAATGTGGATGTTTATTTCCCTTACCTCTGTTATAGCTAGCTGCATTCCTGTACTGAAGAATTTCTATTTTTGGGGATATCCATGTTTAGTGCAGCCCTTCTTGTTAGACTCTAGATGCACCACCAAGAGCAAAGCAACAGTATTAATCTCCGCAATGAAAATGTATTTTTGGACATTAGTGCACATATGGTGAGGATTTTTTAACCTACATTACTGTATGTAACTTTGCAGCTTAATTAATCAATTAGGATTAGTGCAGTTTGTAATCAGGTCCAAGAGTGATTGATGCATGCCGTATTAATTGCAACATTCACATGAAGCATGTCATATACACAGTCATTTTACAGCTGGATTTCACATTGGGTTGCTCATAAGCACTTAATGGCAGGAATATTTTAGACTTGCAATCAGGGAAATTGTATTGCACAATATGCTTTATATGTTGTACACCCTGCTTAGATAATAACTTCTCCATCACTGATGAATCCTCTCGCTCCTCCCTCCTGGTTCAATAGTTGGCAAAGTAGTCCATTTTCAAAGGCTTTCCTTTGCTGTGGAACAAGAGGTATAATTAAATTGTATCCCAGTAGTGAAGGTTTCTAATGATGATGAGCCAAAACTAATTGTATTGATTTGTTTATTACTGGCTTAGGAAGCTCATCAAACAAATGGACTGAAACTATTTCCATATTCTTATCTGTTTGGTAAATGAGAAACAAATAACACTTCCATATGCCTGTTGCGTGGTGTCACGGCATTAATACTAATTCTGAAGATAGACTCAAGCACAGGAAGAGAGGTTATCCCCAGTAAAATGTTTCTACAGCTAAGAAATGCCACATCTTTTTCCACATTTGTGTCTTGGGATGAGCAAAATGAAGTTATTTTCTTTCTTTTTTGATATAAATGTTATTACTAATGAAAGTTTGCTAACTGCCAGAACTGGAAAGTAGCAGACTATGCCCAGAAAGTGTAAAAGATTGGGGTAAAACAAAGGAGACTGGTATTATGTTCTTGCTTCCATGCACATTTGTTCCTTGGCCTCTGTATTAAACAAAGCTGGATGAATAATGTGAACTAAAAACTTCTATGAATATTCATTTTAATTTTTAAATTAATTTATTTCACACTCTCATATTAACTCTGCAAACAGTCAAGCAATCACATCTGGTATAAACATTTGCAGAAAGTAAATTTCCATATTTCATGGATGAGTTTTTGTAGGAACAGAGTTTTAAGTTTGAAAACGCAAAAATTCATTTTAACGCTCACCTACTTGTGGGCCAGACACAAGTTTCTCTGACCTATGTGAAAAATCACTTTTGTTACATAACGACTTTAAAATGCTGGACATTTTATTACTAAATGTTTGTGGTAGATTCTTAGAGCAAAAGGCTATCCAAGTTCATTTAAACAGATGCTGATCTGAAACTATTGAAGCCAGCGGTAGTCATTCATTGGCTTGGGTGTGTTTTAGATCAGTCTCCTCATGGATGCAGTTGAGAAAATCCAGGAAAAAAGACCAAGTTAATTGAATAAATTGTTATTTTAATTGAATTTGGGGGACTGATTGTGTTGATGCTGTGAGAATGTGGATTCCTCCACAGTGACACATTTGACTTGGGCCATGTTTTGCTCTTACAGTAATCCAGGAAAAGTGGCTACCCTAATCAATTTAGAGCCTGAATCTGCTTCCAGTGGAAGCAAAAGCAAACCTTTTATTCTTAGGAGCTGGATACCGCCAGTGAAAACTGCTATTTGTACATGTGGAGCCATCCCATTCATTTTCTGAAATACAGCTAGCTTCCTCTTGCACTCAACTGTGTTTTCAATTACAAATGTTCGCCACATCTCACATCTCTCATATGCTGTAGCATATGACACATCGTGGCAACTTTTGTTCAACTAGCAGGTTTTGGTCCAAAGAGGATTCAATAAAGTTGGAGGGTGAATTACCCTTACATCCCTTGAGAAGCTGATCCTGTCAGCTTGGCAGAGTGTTGCTCGAACTGCTGCACTGCATATTATGTCTAGACTGTGGATGAGTTAATAACACTAGAAGCAGAGCTAAAGGTAGAGGGAATTATATGCCACAGTTATTAAACTTTGACCTTTGTGATGCTTTAAAATCATAAAACATTTTAAAATAGTTACGCTACATCCAGGGTAGCACTACTGTCAGGAAAACCGCCTCTCAATACAACGCACAGCATTTATATCAGCACCTCTCTTCATATTCCACTTTCTGTATGTAGCAGTTAAGGGCTGGTAGCACTGCCTTCCTTCTAGTTAGATTATCTGTAGAGATCCGTTGTTAGAGATGGAATCCAGTGTTCTGCGATGTGAAGCATCACATCCTGTCTGTTCTGCCTCTTGTACTCCCGCTGCACAGCCTCAGTGCTTTACAAGCCTCAACATTAGCCTCACAGCTCTGGAGCTGGTGGATGGAAGGGGCACCAGGTCTCCCATTTTGCAGATGAGAAAACTGAGGCACCTGCTTTTTGTCAGGCACAGAGTCTTGTGCAATAAGCAAAAACAGAACTGAAGAAATTTAAACTCCTACTCAGAAACCTACATTTGGCTTTCTTGCTCCTTCTGTATTCATTGGAGAGAAAGCCTCTTTTCACAGCTATTGGAGTCCTTTTGAGAGTCGTCAGAGATGGTTAAAAATAGAGGCCTACTTAGGGGCCCTGAGTTGCCTTCTGAAGTTCTCTTTCTTCAATGGCTGTAAAAAGCCTGGGGAAAAGTGTTGCAATTAAGCTGTGTGAATATTCTCTCTCCCCATGCTGTGTCTTGTGCTCTAATTATAAGGAAGCCTTTCTTCCCTATTTGTTGCATTGTTATGCATAGGGAAGAAACACAGGTATCAGGGAACAAAAAAATTCAAATTCTAGACCTCTGATCTGAGCCTACCTGTTAACAAATATCTCAAAGGTAAATGTTTTTCAGAGTCGGGATTTAGATTTGGCTCATTTTAAAGATCCAAGACCCTTTGTAAAATGTGAACGTTTCCCGGTTTAGATCTCATACATTGCTGTCTTTCCTCATCCACACAGGGCTGAATAAGTATATACTGGTCTCTGGTTGTCAGAGTTGACCACCACCGATAACAAGTTGACATTCACAGAGGAAAAAAAGGTGCCTTTTTGTGGCAACAAACACAGAGTGCTTTTTTCCCAAGCTGTCTGAAAACCTGCCCGTACATTTGTGCGCACACAATTATTTTGTTTAATATTTACAAAACTTGTGGAAGCTTTTGCATTTAAAATGGTAGGTGAATCAGAGGTCTTAAGAGCACTAATGAGCCAATCCTGAAGGAGCCATTTCCATATGTCATGTCATTTGACTGAAGTTTGAGTTAAAGGAAAAACAAGCTCTCAGCCACTTAGTGTGCAGACATTTGCATGTGCCCCCCAGTTGCTAAGCTTTGCTCCAGAAGTCAGCTCCGTGGCCACTCCACACGTTAACAATACAAACTCTGAGAGTTCCATTTTTTCTTTCACCTTGAAAGAGTAAAAATATAAATTATGAGATTGGTCCCGGAGGTATGAAGCACATGCATTGAGCGCCAGAGTTCTAAAGCAATAGAAGCGCTCAGCACCAGAGGGGAGCAGCCAGCACTTGCAAGATCAGATTTTCTGCACGCAGTTAAAAAGATCTAGTGTCATTTCATTTCAGAGCTATTAGAAGAGCATAAAGCAAAAACTTCAAGCTTTTGAATAACACATTTCAATTTTTTCCTTTCACTGTTTTTACACCTTTGCACTGCTTTCATGTTGCAGTTCTCAGAAGCATATGTGGCTATTGACTTTGCCCACTGTACCTCAGAACAGAAGAAAGCTACTGGCAGTGTCTCCTTGTAATACTGAAGAGCAAGAGAGAGAGGTTTGTCACCTGCCAAGGCTGTGTAGCAGAAATGACCCTCTCTGTCGTTCACTGGAGAGCAGCAGATATTCCAGGGAGAATCTATCCTGCAGAGCAGACATCCCCATGGCTAAGATATGAGCTTCTTATGGTGCTTACTCCACCTACATTCTTGGGAAGAAAAACCTTGGAGATGGGATTCACTATCAGCAAAGGCTTATCAGGGCTCCCATTAAGTAAGGGGCACTTCTACCTCCTGTTGCCCTAGCAGCAAAGTAAACACTCACCTGAATGCTTTTCAAAATCTTATCTTTTGATGCTGGGATGTTTGTAAATATGCAGACAAAGAGGGATGAGAGTAAGAGTAGAAGTGTCAAGGGATTTTATTTATGAAGCTATTGACAAATACCTTTTGCTCTGTTGACTCACCTCTTCCCTCAAGGATAAAGTAGATAATGCCAAGAATCTTTAAGAAACCAACTGAAATTCTAATATATCACCAAAGCCTACAATTTTGTCTCTTAAATTTCACTAAGATTGATACGCTGAGCATGGGACAGTGGAGGAGACATGAGAAAACAGAAAAAAACCCTGAACACAAGGACAATTAGAGATGGCAGACAGTGTTTTAAGGATTAGATTGGTCTGAAAAGTTAAATACTTCAAGATCATGGAAACCTGTGAAATGAAAGAATCAAAAGCTAGTATTTTTCCATTCTTACTATTATAAAAATGAATCTCAACTGCCCATATTATAGCTACTGTCAGTGGGAACAGTTCAAATTCCTGTACCCTGCAGATGAAGAACCCAAAATTGCCTCTTCCTAAATATATCCATATAGATAGCTCAAAAGCTGGATAGCCGCTGTGAGGCTTGCAGGTCCAGTTCTCACAGTCACAGTCACTGTACCAAGACCAGCAATGTTTCAGCATGCTTGAGGGCCCATTCCCAGGGGGATCACAGAGTTAGTGAGTCTTGATGCCGACTGGGTAATGAGGTGCATGAGGACAAGCCTGGTTTGGAGGTGACCTCTCCTCTTGCAAACCCAGAAGGATTCACTTGCTTTCAGGGCAGCCTGTGCAAAACTGAAAACTCACTTTCCTATTGAATCAGCCAGTGATAATTCTTTCCCCATCTAGCTTTCACTTACTTTTTCTGCAAAAGAGTGAACACTAATGCTTTCTTTACCTTCCTATTGCAGAGAAGAAATCTTGGCCGGAAGTCACAGCTGCCTGGCTCTTTTCCTCTTTATTTTTGTTCTTACCCAGTCTTCTCCTGACGATTATCCAGCTTTGCTGTTGTAGGTTGAATAATTCAGGTGGAATGAACTGTGAGTTGAAATAAGTAGACAGTGTTCCACCACTTGTCCACTTAAGTTATTCACAAATTGTCTTGAGATAGGACCTTTGCTCTGAATCTTAAATGATTACAGTGTTTCAGGTAGAGTTATGACTATATAGTAAGCAGCTGTGTTCAGTTTCAAATACTTAGGCATGAAATACATTAACATTTTTTCCTTACTGTATAACTGAACATGTATTCTTTAATTTTAAGTGCTATTTTGGCCTGACACTAATGAGTCATGTCATTGCGCTAGATTCTCTTAAGCTTTTTTTTAATGTTTCTTCAGTGCACTCTATATTATTAGCTGCTCCCATTAGTTACACCTGCAGTTCCAGTTACCGAGTTCATGTTAAGCCAAGTTACACATTTGAGTGTCATAGACTCAATGTCTTATTTTCTAAAAATCTTAATTTCCCCCAAACTTCCATCAATAACGTCTTTAAAATCCATTTGCAATGTAAATGACTCAAAGTGTAATCCATCCTGCTGTGTTCCAGAACACTTCCTTCTTATTTAATTGCCGTAGACACTTTAGTTACTAATTATTAAACTTTATTGTTTATGATGTTGCATTTCATTAACAGTTGTGATAAAAATTGCATGTTCTAGCAGATTTTTTGCATGTTAATGCCACTAGTGGGGTAGAATTCAGAATTGATGGGAAAGAGTTCTTCTCAGAGGTTTCAAGATTGCACTCTTACAACCATGTAGTGAAACTGCCCCACAAGCATGATCTTGAAAAAAGAGGGTGAATGTTTGGAGTGTAGAGTCTTTCCCTTCTTCTGTGGTGGAATAAGTTAAAGCTTCTTTAACTGTAATGAAGATACTGGAAATGTCATCACAGTCATTTGCAGAAGAAATGTTTCACATTACATACACATAGATGTGTTTATGTGTATTGGAGTGATAAAGTGAATGATTAGGAAAGTCTGGGACATGGTTTGAACTAAGAATTTTTTAGGCTTGGGAGCTACTAAGCCCATTCATCCAAAAACTGTAATTAAAGACATTAAGGAAAACATAAGACTGAAGCTTTAGCACTAGGTACAGGGAATGGAAGTATCTTTGATGGAAGGCAGCTGAGAAGTCACTAAATACATAATATATAACTTGGTTCTGTGATGAGGAAGGTACCTTAATTTCTGAATAGATGAGTTTTGCACCTTCCAGTCCCATGGATTCAGGGAAAGGATCATTTAGGTCCAGAAGCTCTGAAGCCACTCATTATGGGACGTCCCTGTTCCTACTGTTTCACCTCTCTCCACAATACCAGTATGGCCCATTAGCTTTAGTTCTACCTCTAGTAGTACTGAAATAGCATCTGGCCTGTGCTGGATCACCCAGAGAAAATGGTGCGATGCAGTACTGCTGGTATTGGACAGTACAGAAAGCCACATTGATCCAAGTTACTTTTTACAGCAGAGCATGTTTATACCAGGATTTTGTCGTAGTGAAGCTAAGTTTGCTTCTCTGTGTGGAACAGAGACCTTATCCCTTCTCAGACTCCTGCACAAAAATCCTCAGGGACGAAGCAATGAGAATCACTGGCTGTAATCTCCGCTGCTTTGCACCCTGGAAGGAGGAGCACATGCAGAGGTTTCCCTGGAAGACCCTCCCTCGGTGTTGGATGCAATTACAACACATTCTCTCATTTCCAAATTTCAGCTGCACCTGCACTTGAGAAAACAGGTTTGCTGATCTCAGACATTATTTCTTCATGGAAACTGATCCTTTCTTGCAAATACAACAGGTAGACTCCTCCTCTAACCTGCCTGGGCCAAGTAAAGGTAAAGAATACAGTCAAGTGAGACAACTAATTTTGTATCCTCATTCATACACTGTTGCTCCAGACCTCAAGTACTCACTAGTGGCACATTCAGCACCATTGGCAAGATGCTAAACAACTGGCACAGTCTTAACAAGAAGTTTCTTTTTCTGGATCCAGAGTAATTCTTTCAGGTTGAAGCTTTATTGAACTGATTGTGTGAGCGGAGCAGCCCCGTGCTGGGCACTCTGCCAATCTGCAGTGTGTAGAGTACAGGATTTGTCCTGCAGCTAAACAATAGCTCTCCTTCACCTCCGCATCTCTCATGATGCAGCCCTTTCAGCTTGGAAGGAAACTTTGGTTTCCTAATGATTTGCAAGTCTAAGCTGGCTGTGTGATTAAGAATTATTTCTTTTGTGCCATAGCAAAAAAATAATCCAAATAGATGTGATAATGGTATTGCATTCAGCATGTAAAGATCATTGAATGTAAACATGGAACAGAATGTCCTTCTGTCTCACAGAAAATTTCATTTAGAACTTGTTGCTACTTCACTGCTTTTGTAATAATACTCCAACCTCAGACCCTGGATCTCATAATAAATATGTTGGTGTTTCACACAAAAGAGTCAGAGAACATCTATTATCTCCCAAAAGGTGAGAAATTCTGGAAGGTGCATTAAGACATGATAGGATTCTTCTCCTTGTGACTCCCAGAAAGTCACAAAAGAGATTGTTTTGGAAGAACTAATTTTTAAAGAACACTTTATGTAACAGGATTATGTCATGAAGTTTTTTTGCACATACTGGCAGGGTGACAGATCTCCTGCAAGAGGAAAAGAGGGAGAACCGGGGAGAGAATAAATGCTGGATTAGAAGTTCTGACTTCAGCATTGCCCAAAAGAGTTACTAAGTGTAACCACAAGTTAATAATTACTTTTCATTTGTCAGCCATTGTGTATAAAACACAGTGAAAATATAATTAAGATTTGCACACTTAGGTACCAAAAGTTAGATGTTCACTCCAGAGTTTGACAGTGATGAGATTTCCCAAGGTACCCCTGGCATTTCTGTTCCCATAACTGCATGTTTTCCTTCTGAAAATCTTCATCTTAATAAATAGCTTTAGTTTAAATGAATTGTGAGGTACAGCAACTTCACTGGTAGCTGTTGGGTATTCATTACTTTAGAAATGTCAGGCCACTTGGATAGACATTTCTTGCACTGTTTTATTACTATGTGGACAGGAGACATGGAACTTGTTTGCACTTCACTCCTCTAGCTAAAGTTTAATATCTATATTTTGCATTGCACTGCTTTGTGCTACACAGGTGTAGCCTTCATTCAGAAAAGCAAAGGAATACTGAGTATTAATCAGAGCCGTATCCATTTTCTGAATATAGCATGATTCTTATAGATCATATTTGCAGTACACTCAAAATAATGCATAACAGAGATTACTGCTGTTTTACTTGAAAAAGAGTAAGTGAAAATTCAAAATTCATTTTGAAATGGAAATGTAAGGATAAAAAATGACTGATGACACAGCTTGTAGAGTTCTGCTTTGGAAATTATCTTTATTAGTTTGCAGTGAAATTTAATTTTGGACTGTCAAAAACTCCCACAAAATGGAAATCAAGTTCTGGCCCTGTCTTTTTGTTCCATCACATCCTCATCACTCCCAGAAAGACACCTCATGGGATATGAGCTGGCCTGACCATAGCTCTTCTCTTTCTTCTGGGAACTAAGTGTTCTACATCACTGTCAGTATTCCACCAAATTAGGGTGCTGTGCAGTTTGCCTTGTCCAGGCAGGAACGTCACTCTGAAGTAGAGTTACGGTCTTTGCTTGGCTTTGTAGATTTCAGCAGATTTTTAATGAACATTTAGGGGGGAAAACCCCCAAACCTATTTTTGTCCTAATCCAGCTACTGTGGTAGCTACAGAGTAAGATGTGTTTTAAAGACACTAGGACCGTATGTTATACACATATTTTATAAAGTTATTCTTTTAGGTATAAAAAGATCCAACAAAATAGTGAGTTGAAACAGAGAGATTTTAAGCTAAGATACCAACATGTGGATGTCCTTATCCATGCATGGACCAAATGCCGTCTTTTGTCCTTGAAAATGTACTTTGGATCAGCTTGAGCTAAGGCAACTTCCTAATCTGAAATCCTGTTCTCATCCATTCAAACCCCTTTCCTACGCACAAGCTAGTTCCAGCTTCCCACGCCAGCCATCCTCTGCCATGTCTCCTTGCTTGTAGTCACACTTCCAGCCTATTCCAATAACTTCCAGAAGAAGATCCTGTGGAAAACGGGCTGTCCTGACAGTAGCTTTTCTCTTTCTTTAGGGAACAAGTGCCTCATCTTCATGCCTCAAGCTACCAGTATGTAGAGTCCCCTGATGCCTTCCAAAGGCAGTTCAGATTGGGCTAGCAACTGAGCCATTAGACTGACAGCAGAAAACGAACTTTTGTTTAGACAGCATGAGAAGTGTGCAGTGATACACAGTAACTTCCTGAATGCAAATATGTGTGACATTTTAATTTTTGCAGTTTTCTGAGGAAGTAGCAAGCCAGGTCATTGTAATGAATTGGTAAACATCACACTGTATTATATATGAAATTCATCTCCTAGAGCTCAGAAGAGGGATGTTAATGCAATACTCCCCACTGTGATATTTGCTTTGTGATATTGGTATGATGCTGTTTTCTAAATATTCGTATCCCAGTCATATCATACCACTGTGTTATTAGCCTAAATCTATGAAGACAAAACAGACCAGGAAGGAAGTTAATTTCACTTTTGGTTTTCAATTCTTATGCACTGTAACAGAATGTGAATAACCTCATTACTATACAATTTTTATGTGTCACATAATGACCTCTATACTAAAGACGAAAGTTTGCATAATTGAGGAGAGACTCACCTACAACAGTGTTGGAATTCATTAGCGTAAGGCTGAAGTAACGCTAAGAAAATAGCATTTGGTGTCACCTATTTAAACTGAAGCACTAGGTGTTTTCTTTCCTTTGGACTTCTTAAAGGTATATGCTCATGATGGGGAACATGACTTACTGAATCTGGCAAGTAATGAGAGATGGTCCTGTAACTCATCAGCCGTTTACATAACAAATGGAAAAGGGCTATTCTTATGTAGCTTTGCAGTTTCTTGCAAATATCAGTGAAGTACATGTTACTTAATGGTTTTCTTTTTATAGGCGATGTATTCATATATTTATCTTGACTTTTAAGTGTTCATCCTTCATGCTAGGCTCTCTGTGGTAATTAAAATATACCATAAATCATATCCACTGTAATTACCAAAATACACTGTAATTATCTGTTGATCTTCTGCGCCTATTAAATAACTACTGGGATGTTTCAAAGCTGAGTTATTTTTGTATTCCTTGAGACAAACCTACTGCAAAATGTTGGTAATTCACTTAATATTGCAGCATAGATGAGTTCTGGAGTGTTTCATATCTTCTCCCTCTCCCCACTGTAATGTTATGATAATTCTATTGACTTCCATTTTGTTAAAAATCACATTTATGAATGACACCTGAATCCTGAATGCTCTGCCAGCTGGCGACAATATCCTGTGGTATGCAGTTATTGAGGATCACTCTGCAGGCAGCTATTCCTTTCATCCTGCACTTTGTCTTTACCATGACTGCAGACAGAAATTTTACATGAATTGAGGGAATTCAAACCTGAGTTGGAAAAAGGAACAACTCTTATCTGAAACCTGCAGGTAGTTAAGCCTTCTTCAGTGCATCTGCTCAGCATGAGAGTTGTGAGCCCAATGGTAATAAGCACAAGTATACAAAAAACAGTCTGAAAAATGGCAAAATAGTTCTGCTTACCTTCATTGACGTTACAGGTATCCATGTATGAATGTATGTAATGTAGTTTTCATGAGCCTTGGGACAAATTCACCTGCCATTGCTTACTGCTACATTTCCCAAGCTTTTCCCTTTTCCCAAGTATTAATTCTAGCTAAGACACAGGCACCTTAACAGATTTTTTAATATTACCAGTTCCATGGTTGTATAAGAAGTATGAGGATGCAATTTGCTGTAGTGTTATATCAGAAATGGAGGTGAGCCCAAGTGGAATTATGTAGGTGTCAGGGTTAATTTTCTTACTCTTCGTGGAAAAACCTTACATCAGTTTCCTGCAAACTTGAATTTCCACTAGTAGTAATATCTTGCAGCCATGGTCGTGTGTAATGTAGCAGTGGTAAATTCTTGTCTTCAGAGATTTATGCAAGTTATTACTTAAAAATAGAGATCTAGGAGTCACAGCTGGCTAATTAATCTGTACTAAGGAAAGCCAAGTGCCTGGCCTTTCAGGCATCCCAGTGATGGCTGAGTAAGCTCGCAATCCCATCAAACTGTCACTTCTATGTTGTTTCTTTTTTTCTTTTTTCACCCCTTTTTTGCTGTATAAGAAATAGGTGCTGAAACAACCAGCTTATTGCAGACACAGTTTTCAAATAATTGCATGGATCTGGTTCAGAATTAGAAATGAACTAGGAATAACCAGTGTACCTCTCTCCACCATGGACTAAAGATTTGTTATGCATAAGCCTGTCAGGAATGTAACCCGCCAGGTATCACTTTCAGATTGTATGTGATAGAAATTTACCACTACAATAATTCAGACTTATTACCCGATATTACTGTATTTTGCTTTTGGTCTTGTTCTAGATTCCATGACATCTATTGTCACATTGCAGTTAATTTTAACAGCCCTATGACCAAACCTGAAAGCTGCCCAATTGTTAAAATAAGACACATATCTATTTTATTTATGTCAATATTACAGTAATTCATGCTATCAGGAAATAGAAAAGGTAAAACCATTTAACCATAATAGTTTGATTGGAAAAAGTAATTTTCTCATAATGACTGATAGGGTGAGTAGCAGTAGTCCCCAATTCCCTGTAAACAGAAGTAGTATGTAATCAAATTGCTCAAATCCAAAAAGCAGAATCTTATTGGTTCAAGATAATCCTTTGTAGGTTAATAAGCAATTAATTATTTTTACGGTCATAACAGCATGCACAGGAATACTCCAGTCTTCATTTGGTTGTAGCCTGAACGACACTTACTTCCTGCCATGCCAAACTGGAGATATGCGGTTCACAGGAGTGGATGGGTTTCATTATATCCCTCACAGCCCAGAATACAGCCTCTTCACTCCAAATGCACTATTACCCATTATTTGTTTAGTTGTCACTAGCTCTAGTGAAGAATTAAATGAACTATGTTCTTTAAAATGTATGTACCTATAAATTGAGGTTATCAATCTCTATGTAGGCAGGAATTACAGTCTTTAGCAAAAGTTTATGTTTAAGTTTTGAATACCTATGCTAAGGTTTGAATTTCTAAAACAGCTGCAGGGAGGTTTAGATCTAATTGTAATCATATAAAGAAAGTAGGTATGAAAAAGAGGTTCACGTCAGATCACAATTCCCTTCAGTGAAAACAAGTGCCAGAACAATAATCTTGCTGAATCCCACACAGGGCAGTGGAGCTTGCTAGCTAGGTAATAGGGAGCTGAACTGCTGAAACATAGGTAGCAAAACATATGGCTTTTGTGTACTATGGTAAATCTGTATCTAAACTTAGCAAATATTTTGTTACTTTTTGAGCCTTTTTCTTCTATATGTTTACACAAAGAAAGTCCCCTCTTTCCTATAACCTCTTCCTCCCCGCAGCACAACTGGCACAGCTTCTGTAACAGCCTTACATGTTTAGCATATTCCACTACATTCACCTTCCAGATGAAGGCAAATGTATTTGCTGGCCTCTATTCCCACAACTGTTTGGAAATAAAATATCCCTGGATCAGTAGGCAAGAAAAAACAGAGATCTTACACCAGTCAGCTTCTATGATGCAGAAAAGAAAGATGTGATGCTCTTAATCAGCTCTATGTCTAGCAAACTGAAATGACAACCCCTTAATAATTGCTAGTTTTTATTCTTTATTGGAGCAGCACGTCTTGTTTATCTCACCCATTGCCACTCTTCCCAGTATAAGACTGAGATGCTGTTATCTTAGTCAATTCAAATGATTCAAATTACACAAATTACTTATTCTGACACAGAACTGTGTGAAGACTACTGTCTTATACCCATGCTATGTCACTGAGCAGTGCCAAGTGCAAAACCATAACCAACTCCCCCATATAAAGAAAATTTTGGTCATGTAATGAGATGCAGTTGCTCATATGTTTTTTCTTATGCACAATCTTAACAATTTTTAAAGTGAAGTGCAGTACATAGGGCTTTCCTGTATTTGAAATCAAAATTATTGATGTCTTTCTTCAGTTCTGTCAGCAGGAGTTGTCGTTTGATCCACAGAATCACAGAATCACTAAGGTTGGAAAAGACCTGTAAGATCATCAAGTCCAACCATCAACCAACACCACCATGCCCACTAAACCATGTCCCACAACGCCTCATCCGCACATTCCTTGAACACCTCCAGTGAGGGTGACTCCACCACTTCCCTGGGCAGCCTGTTCCAGTGTTTCACCACTCTCTCAGTAAAGAAATTTTTCCTAATATCCAGCCTAAACCTCCCCTGGCACAACTTGAGGCCATTTCCTCTTGTCCTGTCACTAGTCACTTGGGAGAAGAGACCAACACCCAGCTCTCTGCAACCCCCTTGCAGGTAAATGTAGAGAACGATAAGGTCTCCCCTCAGCCTCCTCTTCTCCAGACTGAACAACCCCAGTTCCCTCAGCTGCTCCTCATAAGACTTGTGCTCCAGACCCCTCACCAGCTTCGTCGCCCTTCTCTGGACACGCTCCAGCACCTCCATGTCCTTCTTGTAGTGAGGGGCCCAAAACCGAACACAGCATTTGAGGTGCGGCCTCACCAGCACCGAGTACAGGGGCATGATCATGTCCCTACTCCTGCTGGCCACAGTATTTCTGATACAAGCCAGGATGCCGTTGGCCTTCTTGGCCACCTGGGCACACTGCTGGCTCATACTCAGCCAGCTGTCAACCAACACCCCCAGGTCCTTTTCTGCAGGGAAGCTTTCCAGCCACTCGTCCCCAAGCCTGTAGCGTTGCATGGGGTTGTTGTGACCCAAGTGCAGGACCCGGCACTTGGCCTTGTTGAACCTCATACAATTGGCCTGGGCCCATCGATCCAGCCTGTCCAGATCCCTCTGCAGAGCCTTCCTACCCTCGAGCAGATCAACACTCCCGCACAACTTGGTGTCATCTGCAAACTTGCTGAGGGAGCACTCAATCCCCTCGTCCAGATCATCAATAAATATATTAAACAAGACCGGCCCCAAAACTGAGCCCTGGGGGACTCCGCTTGTGACCGGTCACCAACTGGATTTGACTCCATTCACCACAACTCTCTGGGCTCGGCCATCCAGCCAGTTTTTTACCCAGCGAAGAGTGCACCTGTCTAAGCCACGAGCCGCCAGCTTCTCCAGGAGAATACTGTGGGAGACAGTGTCGAAGGCTTTACTGACACAGTCTTACTGACGTAGACAACATTGACAGCCTTTCCCTCACCCACTAGGTGGGTCACCTGGTCATAGGAGATCAGGTTGGTCAAGCAGGACCTGCCTTTCATGAACCCATCCAGAGCAGGTTATTTTAACTTACTATTCCTCAGTGTCAGTTGAAAGAAAGAAAATACTTCTGTAAAGGTATTTATGGATCTGTAAGGCAGAAGTGAGAATAATGCTTGCTCTTGCAGAGTCCTTTCAGGAGTATTGATAGACATTGTGCTAGTTACAGTGTGACCATAACTATCTGTAGGGAGGAAAGAACTGATGGGTAACACTAACAGGTGTGAATAGTTTCCTTCTCTCTCTGCTTCTGGTGGATTTAGTCCTATGTGTCAAAGTTGATGGAAGGACACTCCTTAACTCATATGGGAATTGGATTAGACTGTCCTTGCGATCCAAGGCAAACTTACCTCAAAATATGCTTCTAGTGTCCTACATTAGTATTTGTGAATGTTTCATTCCTTCACCTATCCACATACCTTAATGACACTTTTACAATATTCTTTTCATCTACTCTCCTGTGGGCAATTCTGTGTAGATATTGGCTAACATTGATATCTAGGTTTATTTAATGTATTCAACTGTAATAACACATTTTCTAAAAAAAAACCTGTGGAGCAAACTGGAATGCTTGTCTTTTCTAAAGTGCTAGAGGAATACTGATATGCTGCTGGCTGCCCAACATAGGCAGATATATTGCCTTTTTTAGCAGTAAATCGTATTTCTACCTTTTTATGAAAGTTAGCTTTTATGTGATATAGCTGATCCTTCTGGTGGAAACCCAGTCCAGAATGGCCTCATAGGGAGAAATGTTTTGCTCAATAATTGTGACTAAGAAGACTGACCTACAATATATGCGTTCCTTCCATTCTTCTCTTTTACTTTCTCTTTGCTCTGGACCATTTATGACAAGTCTTATGTAACCCAATGTAAAAGATTCCGAGCCCGAAAGAGCAAGAAACGCCTACAAATAGTAACCAGAAAATCTTTTACCAGAAGTAAATGTGTGCATAAATATTACTAAAATTCATAAAATAAATCATGACACGTCTTGATCTGTTAGTTTTAAATCATCTTGTGAAATGAAAACATTTAAATTTATCTTCATGGAGAGATATGCTGCAACTCCCAGAACTTTTTCCTTTCAGTGGATAGAGAGAACTTAGAATGACCTCTGTTTACATTTGTTTACTTTTTATTTGTGAAAAATGCAGGGAGGAATGTTACAAAACTCTCAGGAGTTCACTCCATGATTAACCATGGCGTAATTGACAGAGGAAACCAGCAACAATTCATACAGCCAGTAATTAGTCTCTACCTTTATGGCCTACATTTGCCAACTGTCTCCATATTTGACAGAGAGAGTGACTTGCTGAATGTTTAATTTCCTCAGTGACAGCTAAGGTATGAAATCGGATTTGAAGATAAACATCTTCTGTGGCTTCTGCTTACAAAAAGAGTAGCCAATTAAGTATGCTTGCTTAGTCGTTGCAAATATTTGCCATGGGATTGACATAGGAAATAGAACGTTTTTTCCCTTTCTAGGTAGGAGCTCCACTTCACTAGCTGTTCACCCTCTGCAGTATGTGTTCAGGAGGATTCCTTGTTTCATGCACATGCAAGTTTCATGAACCATGCAAGTATTTTATTTTAGTTTTTTTATTCTTCTTTTTTTTCCTCTGTGTGTTAAGGGCTAAATCACGTGAGATGCTGAATATGTCCCATGAGGAGCTGCATACGCTAGCGGGACATGAGCAGTTTGACATATCCCAGGAGATGATTTGCACCTCTTGGGATTGGTAAAACAAGTAACTCGGAGATCAGGCAGTGAGTGGTTGCAGTGAATTCTTTTCAGAAAGATTTTCTCTGTATAGTGAGGGGAAAGATTTTTATTTGCATGGTTTTCATGAACAGGCAAACTTGCCTATCTGACCCATGCTACATACTGCTGATCTGCAGGAAAAAACTTCTCCCTTCTGCTCTCTCCTGAAAGTTTGAGATTCTGTCCACATTCTGCATCCTCTGAACAAGTCAAACAATCTGCAAACAAACTGACAGCTTACCGTAAAAAAGAAATTAAACTAGTGTCCTGCTCACCTGCATTTGATTTTTAAAGTAAATACACTTGAAATGTTTCCATTTAGTACTATTGAAAGGGTAGTTTCTTGACACCGTTTCATATAAAACAATCAGGAACGTAGACTCAGGCAGCTGTATATACAACAGGACTGGGCTTGTCAGAATCTTCTTTATTAAGTCAGAGTTGGTAAAAGAAACAGATCTATTTTTTTTCTTTAAGCTTTAATGTGCTTTTGTTTTGAACTTGTCATTTTGATTTGCCTGTGAGCTTCATTTTGATTTTCCATGAGGATTTCTGGTAACAATAATTGTTTGCAACAGGAAGATTCATGTGAACTGACTTCCATTTTAGACTTCAATTCCTATAAAATGAAAGGGGATTGCAATGTGTATGTGAGCAGAGAGGACTGATGCTTCTGTACAGTGCACTTCTGCTCCAACTGTAAATATATTTTCATGATTAATAAAAGGAGAGTAAAAGTCGTTGTACTCTGTTAGTGTTTTATTGATGGCTGCTCCCCAGAATACTGAAAAGATGCTATCAATACTCTTGACACTCTGCTTAATCAAGATGTGACCCTCCAATGCAACCAGGCAGCGAGCTCGCTTCAGAAATAGAACAATGCTACCGGTTAGGGGAGAGGTGGTTGGTGTTATTTTTGGTTGAGGTTTTTTTGATAAATTCATTAAAAGGTAGTCAGTGCCATTAAATAATATTTAATGCCACTAAAGTGCTGTTGGACACAAGTCGGAAATCTATCAGCTTGTTCTCTAGTTCAGTGGCCTTCAGCCATGTGAACTGCATAGGTACCTCAGGGGGAAAGGCTGCACCTTGCACAGCAGACAAAATCAGATCAATAATAGTAGGTTAGGTTTAGTTTTTAAAATTACTCTTGCTTGGAATGTGCCAACAGGCACGTTCAGTGTCAGATATCTGGGCTTGGAACAAGAAGTTTTCAAGTGCACCCTTAATATTTGCAACTTGCGAAGTACTTTTGTTCTGTAGGTGCTGCACATCAAAAGCCAAAATGATAAGAGTGGAGGTTCCCTTGGGCAAGCTGGAAAGACTGTGCTTACTGTCAAATATACAGCATGATCTTAGCCCAGTGGTGGAATTAGTTAGGCATGCTCCTTGATGTGCTTTCAAGTTTGAACAGTAGGTAATCTTCGTTGGTTCAGTGCATTCAGTCTCATTTGTGTGCAAAGATGCATTCGTAAATGGCGCCATAAGAAATATTGTGGCAATTGAGATAGGTTAGGAATTGAACCACACTAGCCTCTGTTACAACCAGTCCCCGGTGGGTTAATGGAGGAGGATAGTTGCCTCTGAAGGATTTAAGATGATCCCATTAACTGCAGTGGATATTTGTTCACATTCTCTACCTGTGGGGGCAGGGGAAAGGGATTACAATCAGTAACCACTAGCAAAAGAGAGCTCTGCTGACTGTTAGTAACGGCTTCACAGGGCTAGGGAAAACTGAGCAATTCTGTAAAATTTCAAAAAATCCTGACCAGACACATGTATCTTCCTTCAAAAAGTCCGTGTGAGGCGAGTTTTCACATGAATTCAAACTATTTCAAACACTCCCGCTGGGTCTGGCCAGAATGCATTTGACGATTCCTTGCAGCTGTTTAATTCCAACATAACTGCCTTTGAGATTTCCTTCCTGATTTTTCTGTGTAAGATGCCCTAGGCTATGTAGATAAGAAGAAATCTATACATTCTGTGTATAGGAGTAAATCAAAGACTATAATGCAGATGGACAACAGCAAGCAAAAGACTCAGTTCTTATAATTTAAAATACATTGCAATGTGAATCCCACTGAGTTGAAATATCTGTCTTCCAAGAATTTCCTGGGGCAGGAAGCATGAGGTCACTTTATTCTGGACCAGTCACATTAGTCTACAAATTAAAATCTAATGAAACATGTTTGAAACAATTACACACACCTTTTCTTTGAGTTCTTCACACAATAAATTTATATAAGCCATCCAATGACTAGCAATTCTTGCTGACAAATATGAAAATAGTTAAACATGATGCTACGGAATTGTGCTGAAAATGTGGTTTTTCCCTCTGATCGCACAAAGATGGCTTAATCAACTTTCTGACATGTATAGGTGATAGATGGAAAGAATTACTAAGTCTGTCCCTTTTGGATGTCATTCCCCTTGATATTGAATCCTCCCCTACTCTATGTGTACTTTAAAACCTTGCCTTACCTACAGTACCGATTCCAACTTTCTTTTTCAAATAGATCCCAAATCCTAAATGACACATTAAAACATTCTGGCCAGAGCCTTTGAGCACTCACCCCGTTGGAACAGAGCCATGGGCTATACAAACCATTGTATTAGACATTTGGTCCCTGACAGGTAGATGTGGGAACTGTTGAATATGATTAAAAAAAAGAAGAGGGAAGGAAGGAATGTTGGAAGCTCGGATCAGAAGGAGAAGGATCGTGTTAGTGAAGGGGAAGAACTGGATGCCTCACATCCCCAGCTCAGCCACATCTAATCTCCACACTCCTCTAAAGAAAAGCAAGATGTGCACTGCGTGCAGCTGGAAGAGCTATTCAAACAATGCAGTATGAGCACGTTGCTCTCTTTTGTGAATTTAGTTCCTCACACCATCTCCATCCCAGCATGAGAGAAGTCTGTAAGCTCAGCGCAATCGTATCATAATTTGGATCTCTACAGGAGACTGAACTCGTGTCACCAGAATGCATCAAGCCAATGCATGTGTCAATGCACAGTTACATATACACACAACAGTTCCAGGCCCATGGTGACATTTTTCAAACTAATATATTGACAGGAGTACCAGGATATTTTTTAAGCATATCCAGGAGGAAAAAGAGCATTACGATGAGGAATAAAACCCAGCAGAATGCTGACACCCAAGTACATTACTTAGTGTGCAGTTGCATTAATGAACCATTACTTCAAATCCCAGGTTTGCCAATAGTGTCACTGTTCGTTTATCAAGGCAGAATCATCCTGGATGTGAACAGAATGCCTGTATAATAGATAACTTCTCAATCCTCCCATACCGTACATTTCCTTGAGCCCATTACAAAAGATTTATTTTTAAATTGGATTTTTTTTTTTTTTTTTTACAGCTGGACAGAATGAGACTGTTTGTTGTACAAATGGCGTTAAAATCCCCAAGGGTCTGACTTACTTCAATAACAACCAAAACTACTGCTTGAGCCTGCTGATGCTCTTTTAATGAGCGCTGCTTGTCAGAGGATCATATCTGCAAGTTGCTGTATAAAATAACCGTTTTCCATGAGTTCATAAAGCAATCTGTCTTTTGAAATGGATGAGATGTTGTACCAGTCTCTGCAGCACAAAACAGACACTTGTTTGAACTGAAAGGGGGGGAAAAAACCAACCCAAAGCATATGACACAGGGTTTTTTTCTTTTTTTTTAGTTGTTTTCCCTTTCTATGACAGACAGCTTTGTATTTGTACACAACAAGCTCAATAGATTCAAGAAGAAAAATGCTGAAATACAAGCTTCGAAATGAATTTCAGCTTTGGCATGAGTGAATTAATACAAGCATGACAGATTCCTTATTTAGCAAACTGGGTGGACAGTAAGATAAAGCCTTTTCATGTGACAAGACATCCCAAAAAGGTCTCTCTTTGTCCTTCATAAGGTTTTTCAAGGCAAATCAAGAGGAGACTCCCAGACAAATCAAAATGGCAAGTTCAAAACAAAACACGTGAGCCCTTTTTTTAAAGGAAGATCATCCCCATACCAAGCCCAAGCTTATTAATGTTGCTTTCTGACAGGCACAACCACTTTTTGATTTTGCTGAGTCTGTGGACCTGATTGCTTTTAAATAAAATTGTACCATGTGACTACTGTACTACTGCTACCAATGAATTCAAAACTAAGATCACGCAGTAAAAGAACAGCATTTAGTAGCCCTGCTATCAACCTGTTCTTTTTAATATATGTGTTATTTATGGCTGCAGGTTAGGTTATACCCTTGAATATCACATTTCTCACCAGAAACAGCAATGAGTAATTGAGTACTGCAGGGTTTAATGTGCAATACTGAGTCATTTTGATTAGACCCATATTTTATCACTTGTGCTATTAACTTCAAAGATTTTTTAAACTACAATACTCTATACACTTGGTTTTAATGTGAATTGAGGAAATCAGGTTCTAACGTACTTAAGTACCTTAGGGTTTTTTTGTCCTGTGCATATCAAACCAACCAAAGTCACTGATAAAATTCAGATTGCACTTGTGTACAAACTAACTCTGTCCTATGAAAATGAACCACTGAAGTTAATTCAGATTTGCTCAGAGCCTTGAACTATGTAAGTAATGAATCTTTCAGACAGTTAATTCAAGCAGAACAGAAATAGAATCCACTTAAATGTTACTACTGCTTGGATTGAATCTTACCAGCCTGGATAGGTCTGAAGATCCAAATCTCAGTGGATGAGATCTGCAAATCCTGACTTTGACCACAGCAAAGAGAGAGGTTATGACTTGGTCTTTGTTTATTCAATGAAATGACTGCCCTAGTTTACTTTCTGACCAGAACCATAAATATGTAATTCTATTTTGCTCTAAAAGTCGTTTTTACATTTTGTAAACCTTTCTCCATTTTGCAGATCTTACATCCAGGCTGATAAAATCATGAAGCGGGAATAATAACGATTTCTTGCACAGAAAAATGTGTATGTTAGAGATGTTGGTTGAATGTTTCACCTCTATTAACCTCTCTTCCAAACCAGCAGAGAAGTGGGAATATTTACCTATCATACGAATTCAAACTAAGATGCTTTTCCTGTGAGCAAAAATGCTCCTGAACTTTATTTGCAAGGGTAAAGTCTTGTGTGATTTGCTGCATATATTACCCTTGCTGTAGTTTTTCAAATTATTTTTTGTTCTTAAGATTGGGCAAATAGTAAGAAACATTCTCGTTGGTATTTAAGTTTTTACTTCAAAACTGGTTAAACTTTTATTCCTGTCCGTCCATCTCAAGTTGTCACAGATTTTCCTATAGTAACTAAGCTGCTGTGTTATGATGCGGGCTCTATATATGATATTTAACATGCTGCTTCTCTTTAGTGTTCCAGGCTGCAGAGAAAACAGCCTCTAGCATATTAACTGCCTGTTTCACCTGAAGTAAAACAGGAAAGCATTTAAAAGATAAGTTTTCCCTGTTCGCTTTTCCTGCTTGTACTGTAGATTATCAGAGCCTTTTCCCCCTTGCCTGTAAGCAGAGGCAGATACAGAGAAAAATGTGTTCTTTAAACCATGGGAACATTCTTCTTTGTTGTTCTATTAATATCTGACTGAAATAAAAAGGAAAAAGTGTGAATAAATGACTACAGGCTTCTTAAAACCTGTAAAATTATTTTTTAAACAGGGCTTTGGCTAACAAAAATGGGTTCTGAGCATGTGTGTAATGGAGCCAGACTCACAGAGGAAAATGATCATTTCTTATGTCTGGCACCTGTCAGGTTTCTTTAAGAGTCTAAATGCACGTGTTATCACTGATAACCAGCCTTACTCCCAGATAGACCAATCAAAGCCTAATTTTCAGAGGTAAATCTTAGAGTCCTTTCGAAGTCCAATTTCAAAACATGATCGTGTGTTATCCAACAGAGGCCATTATCAACTAGATTTGTTTGCACCAAATGTAGCTTTGAAGGATAACAGTGGTAAGAAATCAGAGAGAATCTCTCTTCCAACACTGAACAAGGAGTGATAACAGCGTAAGAAGGTAGTACTAGTCCTAAAACTTACCTCTCTGCCCCAGTGGTTTTACACCAGAGGTTTAGAGACGATACACATCATAGCCTCACAGTTGTGATTCTGCTGAAATCTATGGTAAGATACTAGGAGCAGCATTCAGAGCAGGTAGCAATCATATTGCCCTATATATCATGATTAGTCCAGGACAAAGAACAGATGGCATGAGAAGGAGATGGATTCTATGAATATGGAGTGGGTGGCAATTGTAGCTGGTCCAAGCTCTGAGACCTGAGAGAGTGGTATTGGTAAATAGTGATAAATGTGAAGGGGTCGTTTCCTGGGTATTACAAGCTACAGGAAGACAGAACGGAGTTGTCAGCTATCTGACAAGTAATTTTTGTACATGAGGGGTTTTTTATGGCTGCTTTTGTTCTGTGATGTCTTGTTTCATTTGTTTGTTTGTTGCCAGGCATTCACTGTGAGATTTTAGGAGTCCCAGTTTATGAAGAGATGGCTTTGTGTGGGAAAAGCCTGTGAGACCAACCACGGAAACTGTGGTTTCACAGTTAGAGAAGATGAATGCACAACTAGTAGTGAATGTTTAAGCCCTGGTTTTCTGGTAAATGAACATAAGCAAATACATTTGACTTCCCTTTGAGTTTTGTCCCACAAAGTTAATTGTTTTATGTTTAATTTTTATTGATGGTTCCTTTTCCTCTCTGTAGTTACTGTATTGGGAAGAGGAGTGCCCCAAAAGCCAGACAGAAGAGGAAAATATTCCAAAGGAAGTTGGACTATTAGTCTCCTGAGATACCCAGTGTATAGATTTCTTTGGCTTATGAAAGAAACATCAGTCACACCTCCATTCAGGATCAAGTCTAGCATGTTTCTGAGACTTAGTGTCATAGGCAGCAAGTAATAACTCTACAGTGGAGAGATGACATGTTTCAATGGAGATGCCAAGGTGTAAGCACGGATTAGTTCAACTGACCTTTTCTTGGCAGATGCCTCAGAAGGTGTAAAATGGCTCAGCAAAACCCATGGGAATACATCTGGAATTTTAAGGATTTTATTCCTCTGTCCTTACAAATTAATTAATTAATTGCTGGGTTTCATCCTTTTAATCACTGTGATACTCATTTTTATTCCAGAAGAAAGCAGAAGGGTAATGTTGTACAGTTTCATGATTAGAAACTTTTGACTATATTTTTTCTTACTGTTTTCTTAGGAGAGTTTATCTCTGTGCCTAATACATATTTTAGAGTATAATAGTTCCAGACTTTTAGAAGATTTTTACTTCTCTTTGCAGGAAAAGAAAATGGTTTTCACAGTTCCTTGTAGGAAAGCTATAAAATAATTTCTGCATCATACCAAAAAAAATTTTTGCAATATTTACAATACTTGCACTGTTTTTCTTCTAAATAATTCCAGTCTTTTGTTAGAACTTGGAAAAAGGCTATTGGTACATTTTTTTCTTTTAGCAAGATTTTTTTTTACTTCATGTGAGGCTCAAGCACATTTGTTTATGCCATATAGGTTAAAATTAAGATGCTGTTTCTGAATGATATATAAATTCTGTAATGAAAAATGGTTATTTTCGTTTGGCTTCAAAGTTGATTGCTTGCCCTTTCCAGAGCAGTTCATTTAGATTTTTGAAGATTTATTCAAACTTTATTGAAAAGGACATTTTGGAAAAGATGGAGAACAAGAAATGCAAAACCACTAGGAACACCAGGTCAATTTATTGATGGGTATTCTGCACCATTTTGGGAGATGGGGTTGAACAATATCTGGCTCTTTTCTATTTCTTGTTTGTAGCAGCCTGGATTCTGTGGCATAGCAGTCATTCTGACGTCTGTTTTGTAGTACAGTTGCACTCTTTAGTGGCAGGAATGTGTGGGGTTGGCTGAGAAAACAAACCTCTGTGAGAATTTGAGCCAATGAAGGCTGGCACTCTGGGAAATCAGCTCCCCCATATTTCAAACTTGTGTTCAGTGAAAGGACAGTCTGCACAGCGAGGCATGATGAAAAAGGATCTATTGGGGTTGACTGTTGTTTGAAATTCTGTACTTTGAAAAGTTCTCCATGCCAGGCCAGGATGAAGGTTTTTCTTTGCATGCAAAAACTAAGCATACATCCCACTTACTTATTTATGATAATTTGTGGAATACCGTTTTCCTAATGGGGAGTCATCAGGTTTATCAGGTCTGCTTGAGATTCAGGGGCAGAAACAAGAGATTTTCACTTTTTAAATGGGCCTCCAATTGCTTTTCCATCACAATTGCATGATTACTGGCACATTGCCAACCTGTAAGGGAGACATTCAAAAACTGCTGGGACAAATTGTTTACAGGTCATCATGTTGCAAATGCTTGCATACCCCTGTGGGATATGCCGTATTAGCTGTTGCTTTGTGCAGCTTGTGTTTGCGGAGCACATTGTCTTCCTGTTGTCCTATAGCCTACTATGTATTGTTAATGCAACTGATTGAGAATTAGATTTATCTTTTGTCGATTTGCTGCTTACTCTGGGCTTAATCCTATGACTCTGAAGACAATGAGAGTACTGCTGGTGCTTTCACTGGGAGCAAGAGCAAGCCGTTTGGATATGTTACATAGCTTCTGTGTGCTTCAGTTAATAAGTAGGAATGCCTACTTAATTTACAGGTGTGCTAATAGTTTAACTCATTTTGCTTTCAGGAAGTGCTTTGAACAGAACACGAAAGATTGCTATTTATTTTGGAGCACTCCAAAATGTGAAGGCAACTTAATAATTCAGTACAACTTTGTGCAAATGCTAATTCTTAGCACTTGGACAGCTGAGGCCCGCTATCCCCAAAGTCATTTGGATATGAGCACAATACAGTGTAATGTCAGACCAAAACCCAAAAAAGATCACCAAGAACACAAATAATTTTACATCTTCATTTTTACAGCATTTTGGAAAAAATTAATTTGGATTGAAACTTTTTTTTTAACAAATAGGAGGAAAGAAAAGGATAGATAATTTTCTAGAAGGTGCATTGAACTCATCTTCTACCTGCTGCTACTGAATGAAAATCCATAGTAATGTAAGCCTCCACCTAACCACTCTGTCAAATATCTTTTCTGCCTCTCCTCATGATTATTTTTGAACAAAGTTAAGCACTAAGGCAAAGTACTGAAAAGCTCTCACCATTATTTGCTTAGGGAGGAGTGCTTTACTAGTGGTCTTGTCTCAAGTTGGCAATATTCTGTTGCATTGTATAATATTTGAATTGTGGCTGTTTATAACCACTGTTTGGGTAAATAACAATGTGGTGCCAGGTAAAAGGCACAAAGAGATGAATTGAATTATATTTAATCATAGCTATGTCTGCTACTCAGTCTCCTGGAGTGGACTGCTGGAGTGGCAAAGCAATTACCATTACAACAGTGATCTTTGTATGTGGATACTAGGCATGCTTCAACCCAGGCTTGAAAAAGGTGTGGTTCCAATAATTGTTTTTATAGGCACAAAGTCTTTTTGAAGCTATTTACTTGTTCATAATCAAAATATGATATTTTGATCTCCTCAGATGCGTTAATTTTCCCAGTTTCCTACTAATAGAAAACTCTAGGAAGCTGATCTATCAGGGCTCATGAATGCACATTCCCGGAGGGTCAAGATACATATTCCTGGCTGGTCTGCTTTAAGACACAGCCACTTCCTAACTGCCCAGTGCAAAGTCAGCTATCTTCTGTGGTGCTTCCAATGAACGTGAGTTGGTCTAGTCTGGTTATTTTGCTTGAAGCGGGTTAGAGACCTGCATCATGTGCTGCCAGAACTGTGGGATCAGTAACCTCCAGTTGTTTGGTGGTGATAAACAGTTGGAGCAGTAACATCATCTAACACACAGCTTGATTCAGGCAGTGTCTGACAGGCTGTAACATCATCTACCACACAGCTAGATTCAGGCAGTGTCTGACAGGCTGCTGAGCATGAGTGAGGATGGTACATAAGCTCAGCATAGATTTAACTGAGCTGGATAGACGTAGCTTTGTCCACCTGAGTCTTAGCTTTTCTGCTTGTTGGTAATATTTGTCCTTGCATACCTTGCATAACGCTGTGAGGTCTCGTTTATTTACAGTATTAAACTGCTTAGAAAGGACCATGTTGGCAATGTATATTTCAGTTCTGGATTGCATTGTAAAATGCATTTTTCCTGTGGTTAATTTTCATGCATTCATGCAATACAAAATTGCATGTCATGCAATTTATGCACTAGTAAAATAATTTTCAAGAGGAGATAATTTTGTATTTGTTATGCCCTCATCCTAGACTCTCTTTGTAAAGGAAAAGTCCAGAAATCTCTAGGAAAGTAAGTTAAAAACCCCTTTCCTGGAAGAAATGAGGTTTGTCTTACGTGTTCATTTACTGTGGTATTTGAGGACTCAGGGAGATAATATCTAGCATTTTTTCAAACGCTGCTCTGTAAAAATTGCTTCCACTCCAGCTGCTTCTTACAACCTCTGTAAACTCTGTTTAAATGTTATGGAGGCTCTCTAGTCTACATCGTAGTTTGCAAGTTAGAAATGGGCAACTCATTCCACAGTGTGTGAAAACAAACATCATTTCAAACTAATCCTCTGCATGCACTTAAAGAAACCAAATAAAAATACAAAGGTAGAACAGAAGCAAAGCATTACTCAAGGTGCAGAGGAGAAGTGACAGTTCCCTATTTGAAGAGCAGCGCTCTGGTTATGCTTGTACAAGTCAATGGCAAACTTGAATGATCTCAGTTGAAGATGTTCTCTCTTCTTCCTCCACCTGTATTGTTGTTCTCAGATACTTACAAAAGCTTTTGCTCTTGAACAATTGCTGAAATTTATTGTCTGAGTCATTTTAAGGAATGATCTTCATAAAATAGTTTAATTTATATTCCTTCCCCCTACCAGTAAATTTTTATTTCTTACATCCTCTTAGGAACAAATTGAAGGAAAACAAAGTCGTAATGTCACCACTAAAGTCATTCAACATTTACAAAGAGTGATCTTCTAGTATATAAAAGATAACTCATTTGCTTTGCCTTGTAAGCATAAGGAATACCTGTGATAGATCTAAGTGCAATGTATGTCTATGGTATCAGTAAATTGGTTGGCTTAGTCTGTGCATATTATATACATCTGCAAAGGTAGTGCATAACAAAGTGTGTAATAATGAACACTGCACAATGGAGGACAATACTACCCAGCATAAAGATAAAGGATAATGACATTTCTCTAAAATAGCAAAGCCCTGAGCAATGCTAGTAAACCTATGAGGAGACATAAGATGTCTGCATTGTTTCATATGGTAATAATCTGTGTATCCATGTAGTTTTCATAATGATAGATGGATATAAACTATTATATGAGCAGTTCAAGAAGAAATTACCTGTTTATATTGAATAATTTCCATGTGAATGGTTTAGGGTTGTGGGTTTTCTTGCTTTGCTTTTCTGAGATCTGCAGTTTATTTCTAGCACTGGCTTCTTATCACAAACTTGCAGTTATATAACCTGATCTCATCAGATCAAACAAGTTAAACGTAGTCAGAACTGGTCAATACTCAGATAAGCGATTTCCAAGGTAATTCAAGAATGCATTAGGAAACTGTTCCAAATCAGTATTCCTCTCTTGCCAGCATTGAACAAGCATCTCCCATGCTGTTGAGGAGTTTACTTGATACATGGTTCTTCATCCTCGTCCTAAATTAAACAGCATTGCCATGCTGTTAAACACCTTCCACATTCCGCCACAAGTGACTGCATTTGTCGGTGTGTATGTAGTCTACCAAGAACTTGTTGGGATGAAGGTACTACACAAGCAATGGTGCCAACTCAGACGCTATATTTTATATTAGCTTTCTGGAACCCCGATTTTAGTATATCCCAACAGAATGTCAATTCTGAAACACCATTTAGGTCAGCCTTTGACTGGAGAGTACAGAGCACTGTTTCTTTGTTGAAAGTTCTTATGCAGAGTCCAGAGAAGTGCTGGCATATATCTGTCAGAAGGACAGGATAAACCAGCATTTCTGTTACCATCTTCTGTGAGCTAAAACAGAATGATCATGGCTATTTTTTTATTCCTTTGTAAGCTGTGATTTAATTGGCTTATTGAATTTAACTGAGAGCTGGACCTGGACATTGCATTCTGAGATTTCCATTTGCTTTTACTCTAAGCTAGTTGATGTAACATTTCTTGATCCAACTGAGCATGTAAGGTGAAATCCTACACTGTGTAGACTTCTGTTTCTTCTCAGTTTTGTGTAACAGCTACAATTCTACCTTTCTTGGAGAAAATGTACGGGAAATCCATACGTGAGGACTGAATATTGTAATAGCTAAGAGCTCTGAGAAAGAATACCAACTCACTTATAATCATCAAGCTATAAGATAGCATCAGCGCAAAATGAAACAAGAGGCTATCAAACCTATTGCCAGAGGAAAATACAGATTAAATACAAATAAACACAAAATACAAATGAAAGATATGAGTAGGCTTGTATAATGAGAAAGAGGGAGCCCAACAAGCTGAGTAGCTTCTTTACTGTTTAATGCCATACTCCAAAGACAAATATTACAGCAAATTTTTCAAAGAAGAAAGAGTCATGATTTTCTTCTCTATTTTTTCCTGAATAAATAGCAAAACCATGGAACAATTTCCTTAACTGAATGCACAGAACGAGACATGCAGCAAAAAAACACTATTAGTGTGATCATAATTGTGATTAGGTAATCACAATTGATTTTCTTGCTCTAAGACAATCATCATCCACCATTTTGAAGGAAAACAGTGTGTGGCATAATTATACAGGAGCTGTGTATATAATAAAGGAATCTCTGAGCCACAAAGCTAGAATCTAGATGTGTTCTTTCCACAGGTTTAGGGTGGGCCCCATGTTAGGGGGCCTTATCTCCAAAAGGTACTTCTGCCTGTATACGGGACAATATAGCAGTCTCACAGAGAAATTCAATTCTGGCAGAAGTGGTTCCACTGCCATTAGTGAAGTTCTGCCTGACCTCACCAGAAGTGAATTATGCTCGCTGCTGTTAATTTGAGGATTCAGTTTGTATACTGTGTCAAAATGCTGACACATGTGCTCTGAGAACTTCCAGTGAGCATATCTCTTTAGAGCAAATGGTAAAATGAAGTCAGGTGTCAATCATTCATAAATCTCTTGTATTTATATATGAAGCTGAGTAGGAAATCTGATTACATAGCAAAAGTATGTACACTTACAGACGGAACAAAGGAATGAAATCTCTCTCTGTTGATGTTTTTTTCTTTCAGTTTGGAAAAAGAAATATTTTCATAAGCATTCTGGATACTTTGTAATAGGCACTTTTGCACTATTTCCTTCCTCTGGTGCTAAGTGAGGATGCTCATTTCCAAAACCCCTAAAGCATAGACAAGTTTGCCTATGACTATTAAATTCGGATTTAGGTAAGGAAGTCAAATTTACACAAGCTTGGAGAGGTTTTGTTAATACCAAGCGTATCTAAATATGCCTGTCTTTGTACCTTTGCAGGATTTCACATTGCCTAATATAATGTTCGTCATGGTTTTAATTTTTCCTCAGAATGGATCTCTTTTATGTCTGCTATTTACCATCCTTGCCAGAGTCATTGAGCACAAGAAATTCAGTATCTACGAGATGCAGAAACTGCTTTCTTCCTTGCACTCGTGTAATAGGTAATGGATGGTTTTAAGAAAGGATCTTTACTCTGTGCTTTACCTATTCATGTGTAGGATTTTGATTTTATTTGAAATGAAAGGCATAAACCTCAGGTCTGAAAACTAATAGAATTTCTGCATTTACCTGCTGATCCATAGCCTTTAGGTTAGATTGTGTGTCAGCCAGCAGTCGGCTTGTTGAATGAAGCAATACTTTAAAACTAAAATGAAAAGATTTCTGTTATATGTAGCCTGACACCAGATATGAAGGCAGATTTCTGGTGGCTTATTATTGGAAATATTTTCCAGTGTGTCTGATAAGCAAGACTGAACAAGCCATAGGAAGTAGACCTAATCAGATAATGCTGACTTGCAAACCAGAAAAAAGAGAAGAAATTTATTTTGCCTAAGTGCTATGCCTTCTCTTGTCAAGACTGAGAACGAAATGCCTAGTGTAGTGGCAAAAGGCACTGTAGAGATCAGGGAGTAAACCTGCTGGTTTGTGAGTGTGGCTGTTGCATCTAAGCCTATTTGCTTGTATATATTGTTTGTATTACGGACGGTTTATAGCTAAGACCTTGAGTGAGTTGGAACTCTGGAGATGGAGCATAGAAAAAGGACTGAGAGAACATCAAACTGGATCAACTATTCATTTTTCAGTAAGTCTAGGTATTTTTTTGGAACTTCAAAGGAATTTAAGATACAGACTTGTGAGGAAGGTCCCCATGAAGGATCAAGTGGTGAATTCTGCTCAGACTTCAGTCCATGCACATCCTTCATGGAAATACATTTGAACACTGGGGATATTCACAGGATGAGCAAATTCTCAGCATGATTTGAGGAACATTCATGATGTTGCAGGATGGAGAACAAAGGTAGGTCTTGTAGAAATGCTTAGAATGAGTTCCCAAAGAACTGAAGCAAACTGATTCCTTCATTATTTCCATACCTAGGTATGAAGTGGTAGTTACCTCAGATTGATATTTAACACAGCTTCATATTCTTTCATCTCTTCAGATTGCATGTAGATAATAGATTATATCAAATGCAAACATAGCCAGTGCTGCATTAATATTGCATGACAAACATGCATACTTTTATTTCTTGGCCTGGACACTATTTTTTTTAACTATTGTTGGAAGATCCTCTTAGTTCTAAGTTTTTTTGAAAACAGCTCAGCTCTTGGCTTTGTACCTTAAATGTCTCTGCTCAAGGGAAAAGGAAATTAATTGCATAAAACCTACTCTACTCTGATTTTTCTAAACAACTACTGTCAGATTAAAGTTTTAAAGGGTTTGAGTGTCTCTATATATATACTTACATTCATACATGTCTGGAGTAAACATGCCATCTGGGGCTTCTGCTTTATTTTTCTTACTGTATATTTGGAATTCAACATAAGGTTTATTTTGTGAGGAAAAATCAAAAAATCATTTCAGTTGTCCCACACTTTGTATAACTAATTGTAATTAGTATAATATCTTTGTTGGCAAGGGCTTATCAGGCAAATAGCATGAAGAGGCAAAGAAAAAGCCTCATAAAGAATGATGTTGTTTTGTAAAGCTAATTGTGATGCTATCTCGGGTATTGTGTGTGATTCAACTTTTAATTTTTAATCAGGTATTCCTTCCAGCAATGTAGCTACTAGTGTTACCTGAGGTTCTCCGTAATGTAACTATATAACAGATTTTTGGCAGTTTTAAATTTTACAATTTGGTGCCAAAAAGATGTAGTCTTAAGTCATCTATATTGTAACAAGTGGACTGTAGTTTCTAGTTGTAATGAATTAGCTTGTTTTAATGTTTGTTATGCAAATCTTATAGATAAGAATTCAGTTAACTGTGAAGTCCTGAACTTTGATGCCTAGGGAGCAGCAACAGTCTCCTCTGATATATGCTGTCAGGTGTGTGGCCTTCTAAAGAGCTGCTTGCCTGCAGAGCTTCACCGGCAACATATCCAAGTCTTAACTAGCTGATACTGGGAATAACTGAAAAGATGGTGTTGCTAAGAGCAATATAATATATGGAGGAGAAATCAGAGCATTTATTCCTAAAGCAAAGGACCATTGTCCTGCTTTGTGAATGTGTTCTAATAACTTTGGTTCACTGGAAATATCAAATCCCTGAAGCTAAGTGAATTCTTCACCATGCTTGATAACTAGGCATTAGCTTACACTGACAGTGAGCTGTCTAGATGATTAGTCCGATAATTCTTGAGTTTACTATTCTCAAAAAGCTGGATTATGAACGACTCAGAAAATGAACGAATTTGATACTTCAGTTGACAGCAGGGAAGCCATAAACTTTCTCTTTTAGAGCATTTCATTGCCATTCTAATAAGTATGGAGATTTTTCTCCCAGCTTCCATTTGTACGATTACCCTCCTGCAGTCTATTCAATGAATATGGGAAGAAAATACTCTGAAGTTGTCCAGTGTTGAAAGTACTGTGCATTGAGTGGGCCAGAAGGGAATCTGCTCTGATCCATAGTTCGTCTTCCTGTGAGATTCTCTGTGGCAGTCTTCTGCTTTTCTAAATTGTTTGCTGTATCACGCTTTTTTCTAAAGGCTGCTATCTGAGACAAAAAAACCACACCATTTTTTGTCTATTCTGCTGAATATGTCTGTCTGCAATCAAGGGGCTGCCTTCAGTGTAAATATTTGTGTCAGTGGCTGTAGGCATCTCCAGAAGACCCTGCTGCATAAATGTAGTGGCTCTTGCTGAACAGGAGAAAGCAAAAGCTAATCTTGCATGTCCTGAGGATTTGGGCCCCTATATTTCAAGTAGGGCTTTAATTAGACTTCAACCTCTTCTGTCCACAATGTGTATCAGGGAGAAGTGCCCATCAGAAAGCCAGCTACTATGTAAACAGAGCAATGGAGAAGGTAGGGGAAGTTTCAATAGCTCAGAGGCTAGGGTTATTTGCTTCTTTCTGGATAGTCAGACAGAAGTGAGTTCATTAAGAAAGCAGTGAAAGACTAGAGACATTTGCATGGAATATAGAGAGTAAGCAAGACCATAATATTGGTACTAAACAGTAATATGATACCTATATATGTGTGTGTGTTTCATTAAATTGTATGTCAAATAAAGAAAAGGAAAGATAAATATTTTGTTCCTTTTTTACTTTAAGGAAAAGTTAATCTGGAGAAAGTTACAGTAGTAAAAGGGAAGGCAACATCTGTGTTAATTAGCAGTTCATCTTCAAAGCTTGACTGATGGGTTACATTATGGCCTTTTGCATTTGAATTAAAATTCAGACCCACAAAAGTTCTATTTTTACCTCCTTTTTTCCACATTAGAATAATTTGTCTGGATTTAAGATTTCATTTTTGCTAAAAATATTGATGTTCCATAATCTAAAAGGAACTTTTGGTTTGTGCAAGTAGGCAGTGCAGAGAAGAGCACTGTGGCTCTGGATTCAATTTCAGAGAATGTGGCTTTATAACACAATGCAGTATTGTAGGAAGTATCTATGGAACAGTACTAGAAGGTCTTGTATTTATTTTAGTCCATTCTACCTGCTATACTGTCGTGGTTTAAACCCAGCCTGACTCATCACCACACAGCTGCTCACTCACTCCCCTTCCTCAGCTGGACAGGAGAGAGAAAATATGAGGAAAAGGCTCATAGGTCGAGATAAGGACATAGGGAGATCACTCACTAACTACCATCATGGGCAAAATAGACTTGACTTGGGGAAATTAGTTTAATTTATTACCAATCAAAATCAGAGTAGGATAATGAGAAGTAAAACCAAATCATAAAAAAACAACACCTTCCCCCCACCCCTCCCTTCTTCCCGGGCTCAACTTCACTCCCGATTTTCTACCTCTCCCCCCCGAGCGGCGCAGGGGGATGGGGAATGGGGGTTGCGGTCAGTTCATCACACGTTGTTTCTGCCGCTCCTTCCTCCTCACACTCTTCCCCTGCTCCAGCCTGGGGTCAAGTCTATTTTGCCCATGATGGTAGTTAGTGAGTGATCTCCCTATGTCCTTATCTCGACCTATGAGCCTTTTCCTCATATTTTCTCTCTCCTGTCCAGCTGAGGAAGGGGAGTGAGTGAGCAGCTGTGTGGTGATGAGTCAGGCTGGGTTTAAACCACGACATATACTTGGTGGAGAGAATTTTGCATGCATGTTAATTTACTACTTATACACATGCCTTAAATGTAAGGGAGGAAATCTCAGTATGCATCAGTTCCCTGTGAGAACTAGGGTTAAGGATATCCCTAACAGTTTCCAAAGAGTCTGTTTCTCTTGATTACGTGATAGTTACGCTCTTTGGGTCAAGGACTGTCACATGTGGATGTATAATGCCTTACACAGCGAGGATTTGCAGTGCTACTATAACGTAAATAATCAGTGAGTAATTTAGCAACAAATTAGGAATTAATTTTAGAATACCTGGAAACACTCTTATGAATACCACAGCTGGGGAGAAACAAGTTGTTGATAGGGGAATATGCACCGATGAAGGCCTTATCTGTGGGGTTTGAGTTCTCTTTTTTCAGTGAATATTTTCCTTTCAGAAATGGAGCTTCCCATTAATATTATGGCTGGCCCTCCATAAGCTTTCTTTGGATGAGCATCCATCCTGGTGAAAAGCAAAGTTCTCAGATAAATGTGAAATGTATGGAGAAAAATGTAACACTGCCTTCCCTTCCACATTAACATCAAAGAGGTAGTGATTGAATTAACACAATGACTGCAGATTGTAGAAAAAGTAAAAGGTTATCAGCTGATGTACATCAGTGTGGTTTCTGTCAGCTGAGTATCTGGTCCAGTGTTCTCCCCACTCAAATGAACAGAGTTAGGGTACAGACTCGTGCTAGCTGTTCTTTCATTTTAACCATAGCAGTAAAACAAAATGCCTTTATAAAAGCCTCTGCTCACATCCCAACGTCACAGACATACAATGTGCACCTTTAGAAAGTTGTCTCATATTTTTTGCTTTAAACATAAAACCCCCACCTAATAGAAAATGTTTTTATGAAAAATGTAAGCTGCTTTCAGCCGAAGTTAAATGAGCTCCAAGTATCTTGTCTTGACAAGGTGAGAGCTAATCAAGAAATTTCTTCTGTATTCACCTACAATAGATTTCACTAAAATATGCAGCTAGGAGTAGTAAGTGTCCTTTAATACCAAAAGAAAAGGATGGGAAAGCCTGCTTAATTAATTCTCTTCGGGGATCCTGGATTAACTGCAGCTCTGTTTAGTTTACATCCTTCCTGGAGAAAAATGTGCAGATCCAAGACAGCACGTATTGATTTAAATGTAGACACAGGAAAAAGTCACTGTTGTCTTTTTTTATTTCCACTTGGCACACTTTTGAGTTTTGATTCATTTTTGGTTACCAGGGATGAAAATCTAAATCCTTCTCTACTCCCTTTAATTCTGTGGGAAAATGAACCAGTGAGCAGCAAACTGGATGCAGCTACTGGTGAAGAGCACATAAAGCTGCCCTATAGAGGCCCGTGGCACAAGTCGTGAAACTTGTGTCAAGGTTTCAGCTGTCACCCCCTTTGTCACAGCCATCAAGGGTTGCAGTAAGTCTTCGACCTAGCATAGGCCAATGGAAACTGGAGAACGGTGGGATAGGAGTACACCATGGTGCCACAACTAACTTGCAGGCTTGAGTACTGTCCAGGGAAAGCAGATTTGGCATTACCTCCCATTTGTTTCAACCACTGCAAGCATAAGTAATTGTACTGTGGAGCAAGTGTTATGCTGGCATAGACCAGAAGAGTTGCATTTCCTGATAAGCTCAGTCTTCCTAAGGGTGGAGTGAATTTTACTCAGGTGATTTTTGAAGAGAAAAATGGCTGTGTAAAGATGCCAACAGCTTAGCCCTCAAATCTGCTTATGTGAATTCAGTTTCCCTTTGTTCCAAACATAATTGCATGGTTGTAATGGTCCATACTTCTGTGGATCCTCTTCTGATTTAAACATCCAATTGCTCATCAATGAAATCCAAGTGCAAATGGAGATGTGTGGAGCCATACACTTCTCTTTCTGCACAATACACCTCCAGTGGGTCAAGATTATTGGTAATCATGCATAAACTGCTTGAATTCAGATCCCAGGTGGCAGCTGCAACCAGGGCACTTACAAAAGGCATCTACTAACAACTAGTGCATGCAATACCATGGGCTGCGCCTCAGACCACAATTTGTACTTAAGAAAGGGAAATAAAGAATTCTTGATTCAAGAGAAATCAAGAGAATATGTATTTCTGGAAACAGGAGGATTGGAGAAGAGAGTGGGGAAGAAAAAAAGATTGGGATTGGGATTTACTGTTCTGTAAACAGTTTGCACCAAGAGCACAATTTGTATCTGAAGAGTCAGTGCAAGCTGCAGAAGTCCAACAGCTCTAAGAACTTTAGCTAGCAACTCTTGTTCTCTATGGGGATGCCATTCAACTTGAAAAGATTAGCACAGCTTTTCCTGCATGAGAATCACCTCAAAATAATACACACACACACACACACACACACATATATATATCGGCTGGAAGTCAGGGTTTACAATTATAATTCTTTAGTCTTGTTTCTTTTCTGTGTGCTTTGAAGCAAGATGGACCTCTATGATTACTCTTGATAAACAGGAATTCTCCTTTTCTCTGAGCTCAGCTGCCCGGCAGCTAAAGGAGCCCTCTCTGCCCGGATGAAATAATTTCCTTCTCTTGTTGCTTGAGTTCACGACTGAGCTGAGGTGCATCAAAGTCAGGTCAAGGAATGAGAAAAAAGGAAACTACAGAAGCCTGGGCAGCAGAAGGCAATTTCTTTAAGCTGCCTTTTCCCCCCCCCCCCCCCCTTTGTTTCAAGTTTCCATGCATATATTGAATAGAGCAGAGAAAGAGAGGAAAGAAGTAAAAAAATATGTACATAACACAAAGATTGGAACTGTATGCATAAATGACATACCCAAGCAGATACCACATGGATTTCAGTAATTGCAGTAACAGATTCTTCCTTATTTCTAATATAATTTTTGCATTTCTTGCCAAAAATTGTAAATAGAAAGTCAAATAGTTGTTTTGTTTGCTTTTTTAAAATTAGATGCAGTTAAATAGAAAGCCATCATTTCTCTGTTCCTTTGGTGATCATTCAGAAGTGTCCTTCCTGTCTTTTTTCAAAGGCCATTTTGACATAGGATTTATTAATTGTTACATCTCTTTTTAAATCAGATTGTGAGAGGAGATTCTCATGCGCTAGTTTGTGACCTAGGAGTAGCCTTTACTGCAGGTTTGTAGCAAATTCAACTGAAATGGACTCTTGTCCTCTGTGTTCCATTGATGCAGTATTAATATAGATAGAAAACTTATATTTCTGGAGATTAATTGGACAGTATGCCACCTGACTGCAGTTTATTTTCAGGATTCACAGTAAGGATGATCTACCAAGAGTTTGGGCTGGCAGGAGTGCATCACTTCTCCATTCCTAGTTATATCTTGGTGGGCACAGCCACTATCTGAATCTGGAATGTGATCTGTGCTGTTCTTAACACATTTCACTTGTTTAAGCTTTGTGTAAAACCATACATGATGGATAATAAAACATCTGTCCATATAGAAATGTTTCACTTTTCAGAATGACCTGAAGCACCATGTGGGCCTTTGAATGTGTGACACAGTCTGCTCACTGCTAGAGGGGCATGGGTGTTTATTATCACACATCCTGCATCATTATGGAATGCAAAGCAAGCACATGCATGCACACACATGTACAAAAGAATGAATCATTATGATAAACAACTGCCTAACTGGTGTCTTTATAATGCAGAAATAGCAACAATTTTTACCAGGTGAAATCAATTCTCTGTGCTTGTGTCTTCATTGCTTTTCTTGTGCTATTTTTTCTGCAGAAAGTATATAATGAAATTATTAGCAACAATGCACTGAGTCTTACAGGAAACAGAATTAAATCTAGGCTGGTGCTAATACTCTTCAGCATTTAGAGCCTTACCCTTCTCCTGTACCAAATGTATTTCCTTTTTGCCTCTGAAGGAAACAGCTTTTTGGCTTAAGTGTATCTGCTCCTCAAAGGAGAGGTGCTACGAAAATGAGCCTTGGTGTTTTCTCAGAGGTGGGGGCATTTTTCTGCCAGCTCATTCCAATCTGTCATTTACAAGTCTACTTTTGATATGAAGAGGAAGGCATAGACCAAACCTGTGACTTGGAGAACGTGGGCATTTAATTTGGCAAAGAAGAGTTGTTCAGCAGCTATATTGAGAGATGCTTCCTCAGAAAAAAAGAGAAATCTCAGTCAACATAAGTACAATGATAGCATTAATTTGTTTAGTATGGAATTAAGTAATGGATCACCAGTTTGTGCTGATAGATAAATTTTCCATATTTTTAGTTGTAAGGAAACATACCATTATTCAGCAATGCAAAAACCTACAGTAACCCAGGGAGAAAAAGAGCTGGTTGTCTTTAACAAAGGAGTGCAGAGGGGGACATGTACCTTCTACCCTCATTCCCGAGGGTCAGTCACAGACAAGGCTGACAGAGGGCGAGTGGCAGAGAGCCAGGCAAAACCGGAATATACTGACCCCCTCCCAGAAGAGTAACGGTATCTTGATGCACTGTGGATACAAATAAGTACTAGAGACATGTCTACCTGAACACAGTGTAAGGTAATCTTGACACAGTTCTTGAAAATATTTCTTTTTTTTTTTAATCATTTTTACAAATCTTTTAGCATATTGGAAGGACTTCTCACATTGTGAAGCCTCCACTCTGTGGATTACAGGTCTCTTAGTTTGTTTAGACCAATACCCTTATTTATACTTATTTATTAATCAAGGGGCCTGACAAACTGCTGCAAATAAAGCTGCTGCTGATTCAGTAGTTTGGTAGAAGGGTCATCTGAGGATTAGAGTCTACAAACAGCCTTTATGAAAAGATAAATTTTTATGAAAAGATAAATTTTTTTATCAATTAATTGGCCTGAAGAATCTTGTCATTTCAATCTGTCATTGTTGAATTTTGTTTTACTGCGATATTTTGAAATTAGGCAAAAAACGAAAAGTGTCTAGTTAATGCTTTTGGCAAGCTCTCTGTTACTTAATAGCTTCCTGAAGTCCTAAATTTCTTCGTTTTTCATCTTAATTAACACTCTTAATTGACCTTTTATGCTCTCTAATTTCCTCCAGTAAAGAATTAAAAAATAGGCTTCTAAATTCTTTTCTGCAATCAGATTGACATGAAATTGCTTGTCTACAGATCATCTCCACCTTAACAAACTCTTTTTTTCATTTTTATTTTTTTACCGCTAAGGTCTCCACTGGAAATTACAGTCCATTGAACCATAGAGCTAGAATTGATTGTGCACATAAAAAATCCTGGAACAATTGAACAAAGAAAAGAACTTCCTGGAATTCTATGGTAAAATCAGAACTCAAGTGACAACAAAACTTTTACTTGATTTGAACTCACCTGCCCTTGATCATTAAGAAAATATTTGATGTTGCTCCATTTTCCCCTGATGAGAGAAGAAACTAGTATTTCCTTCATTTAGCCTACATCAAAGCATGGTTATAGATGTCAAAGAAGATGAATTTCAGTCACCAACATTTTTATGGGGCACTCTCTATTCCATCTTCTTTACATCAATTTCTTATGCTTTTTGTAGAATATTGGAAAGCTAAGGCTAAAGAACCCTCTCTAATTGCTTTTATTTTAAATTAATTTTTAATTAAAGCTTTAAGTATCACACATTACAATTCTAGCAATCCTAAACATGTTTTTTACCATTTCCTTCTAAATATAGAAGGCAAGTCTCCTTTTTAAGGTGCTGTGAGAAACTATAGTCAGTTCTTTCTACTGGAGTTTATGGAAAGCATTACTAAAAATGCAAATTCTATGTTTTGGTACTTGAAACTTGCAAATAATTATTATCTTGGAGCTTACTTTTATTTTCTGAGATGAAATAATGACATTTTAAGCACTTAAACCTTCACCAAGAGCAAGATAGGCAAGCATATACTTTGTTTCAAGCATCTTAATTAAGTTCATTCCATTGGTCTTTTCATGTGTTTAATGTTAAGCATATGCCTATGTACTTTTCTAAAATGCTGGATGGTATTTAGCAGAATGAATTACATTCCAATAACTAACATTTCTTTAAGAATCCTAATAATGTAGGAAGTATGCAAAATAAGCTTTCATTTTCAAGACAAACAGACAAAGTACCTTTTTGTGAGCATTGCCTTTTTACTTCTGCATCCAGCTGTAAATCATGTCTTGAAAGCAAAACCATCTTCTTTTTAAATGCATTTTTTGAAAAATAGTGCATTATTTTCTCCTGAGCCGTTGAGACAATTTCCTGCCTAGATCTGATGCCCCATTAATTTTAGAATATAAGAAAAAGTCACTGTGAGCCATAGGGAACAATTTTGGATTTGCTGCACACACATATGTAACAATAGATTTGCCTATAGTAGTTCTACGTATGATGTTGAACAAACTCCTGTTTTCCCCATTTTGTGATTAATGTCCTCCTTCCCTCGGATTTGTGCAGTAACATAGCCTTGTGCTACACATAAATGGAGGATTCTTTTCTTTTCAGTGTGTAAAATTTGGAATTTGAATGCAATTACAGTAACAAGAGGAACTCTTTCTAACTCTCAAAAAGCCGTGGCCAAAAAACACGTAAAACTCTCCTGTAGGTAAAGAAATTGAGTGCACAGTGTTAGCAGAATAGCAAGGGCTGAGACATTGCTTTGCCCTACAGTTTTATGGGATGATATTTTAAAAGGTACTCAGAGATTTATGACTTTTTGGGGACAGCTAAAATTGTTTTCACATTTCTAATATTGCTTTCATTAGAATGTTGAAAGTATGTTTACGGTATCAGATTGCATTCTAAGGTGTTACCAAATCATCCAGAATCCCCACTGCTTAACTATATTTCCTCGTATCTCTATGTATCTTCAGAGGAAAAAATGGGAGGAATGCAAGTGCTTTGTTTTAAAGTATTTAGTCTGTATTCTGTCATGTACTTCATCTCTTAGGGAAGGTATCTGGGAATTCACTCTACTGTTTTTATTTATTCTGCCAGTGTAGTATATGGATGAGAGGACTAAGGTCCAATGGTGTTAAAACAAGACATGAAATATTGATTAATTCTTCTTTAAAATTCCTTTTTCCTCCTGACTATAGCAAATTTCAGATGCTACTGTCAATATAGTACTCCAATATAAACCTCCATTATCAGAAGAGTCCTGATCTTCATAGTGTTCTTATAAATGCTTATTATGATTCCAAATGGCTTTAAAAGTTCAAGGCTAGTGTTCTTCTGGTGCAAGAGCAGAAAGCAAGTTAGAAGCAATGCAGCTTATTATCATGAAAGAATGTTACTCTGAAATAACATGAATCGGATTGGGAATTCTCTTTGCTAGACAATAGAGAACATTCTGTTTGAAGAACTGAAGATCCTAACAGGACAGATAAACAGATGTACAGTTTTGTGGCTATAAAGGTGTCAAGTAAAGAAGCACAATTATAGTTGGTGTCCACCTAACTAAATATGGTTATTTGACACCCTGCTTTTTGTTCCCACTTGTCATTCTTCAGTGCTAAGTTAACCCTTTATTTATCGTTTCCAGAATGGTCCCTTACAAAAGCAGCTAAACAGATACTTAGGAGTTTCCCCAAGGAAAAGGACATTTCAGGAAAGGTAGGGATAGAAGTTCACACCAGCTAACCCATGAAGGATGATAGACATGGGCAAGAAATAGACGATGTAGCCCAAACTACTTTGAGTGTTCTTGAGTACAATAAAACTCTCTGGAAATTGAGGTAATTGTTTTTCACTAAAAAAAGTAAGATTTGTTTAAACTGGAGTGAACTGGAGTTTCTTTATGAATGTAAAGCTCTTGGAGCATTTCTACTATCCATAATAAAGTAGTCATCAGAGAAGAAATTTGAATCTTAGTCCTGTATGTGTCAGGTAAATGTCATTATAAAGGTTGTACAACTACTTTTTCACCCATCATCTTAATTAGTATTTAGTCAAACTTCAACAAGAAAGAGCAAGGAAGTAACAAAGAATCTGAGCCAAAAGCCACTGATTGGCAGATTTACCCAGGAGGCAGGAGACTGTAGTATGTTCTTGCTCTGAACCAGGAAGAAACACCTGAGGTTGGTTTTTCTGCCTCGCAGGAAACTTGGGTTTTATAGGCTGTATAAGTTGCTATATGATTTTTCTTTTTCCCACATGAAAGCTTTATTCCTACCCCAGGATGAAAATGTTTTCAGAAGATTTTGTTGATGGGGATAACTGATTCGCACATAGTCATATTTGGGAGTTCTTTTGCAGCAAAACTTAATTGTGTGCAAATCTTAGGCTACTTTAACTTATGATGGAGAACAGACTGCTCCCTGCTGTACCCAAAAGCTAAGAGCTAAAAGATGTGGCATAAAGCTAAGTTGTCCCCCCTCTCACTCACACACAACTGTCTCAAACTGAGCCAAAGTCGGAGCTCTATTAAGATGGATTTATGACTTTTGTGATAGCTTTCTTTGGAAATTTGACAAGTTATTTATAATTTTAAGGTAATTATTTTCATTTATTTCAGTCAAACTGAAAGCAATACATGCACAAAGCTGGACTTCAAGCAGTTTGTAAGCAATGAGGGCTAAGTGTGTTCTTATTACGAGGTTTTAAAGCAGTAAGTCTTGCTTGCCCAGATCACACGGGTAGCTCTGTTGAATCCCAGTCCCCCATTGGTAACACTTGCATGAGTACAGTGAACAGGATTTGGTATGCAATTAACAATGCACACGTTTGCTCACATAGCCAATGTGTGAGCCAAATCCTTACATGTCATTTGTTCTCGCTCAAGCCGGTAACACTTTTGGACTGATTTAATGCAACTAGTTATTTGAGCAAAGGTTATCAATCTGGGCACTGTCCTCTTGTATTTCTTTCTCTGCTGTTTTATCTTAAAGAATGATAACACAAACTTACGTAAAGGGATATGCACAGAATTTTGTTTTTCAAAGCCTTGTAGAAGATGGTATTCTACCCAAATGTCCTTAAAAGTTTCATTACTATGTGAATTTTCAAGCTGAGGATAGCCCACTGCAGATTAAGATTTTGTTTGTGGAAGAGGATGGTGCATACTCACATGCACACAGCACAAACTCTGCCAGTAGTTTGCTTTTTAGTGAACTTTATCTCATTTTACACACTCTACTAATTGCTATCTTTCAGATGTAAAAATAAATTATTTTCTGCCTTATGGGAGATGCACTGTTTGACTTCAGATATTTAACATGGTATTTTTTCTGTGGACAATAGCTTGAGGCCCCAAGCTGGCAAGAATAAGAACATATCTATAAATAATTCAAAATAATTGTATGGTTTTGACAGATTGTCAAGTTGCTTAATGCCTTTTGTCCCAGGTAATAGATTATACTTCTTTGATAAACTGTTGATAATTTCTCATTGCAATTTGTTTTGTGTATGTTGTATTTTTACAGAGTCCAGTCAGGTTCATATCTCAGTACGGGTTGGTTTACCTTAATTTTGGCTATGGATGCCTGCTATGGAATTCACGTCTATGGGATGATAAATGACACCTACTGCAAGTAAGATCACAGGAAATTATTTTCATGCATCTACAATTCTGATGTCTTGTCAAAATTTCACAACTGATTTTAATATCATAAATCCAAAAAATAGATCAGGTAGTCATTTCCCAGTGTTTTGCATTGATATGACACTATTGTCAGCATATTTAGTCCTGATAAGGCATTTGCTGTTGATAAAATAAAAACATTTACAAAATCTAACATCAGATGTCCTAAGGAACTATTTTTAATCAAAGATCTTTTGCAGTTTCTGAATTAGCTGGAAACAAAGTATGTTCATACTCTTCTGACAAAATGTACTAACTTCCACTGCTGAAACAAATCTAAAGAGGAAATACTAATGTATTAGTTCTCTGAATACCAAATACACCTGAAAGTGAAAGAACCTGATTAGCCCAGGATAGTTACCTGAAATTACATTTCACCACCATTGAGCAACCTGCTTGGACTTTCTAGGTTATATATGGCTTGTTTTGAGTAGTAGGGGGGTTTCTAATTAGATAATAAAACAAGTCCTGCGAGCTTTATCACAGTAAACTGACATAAATTCCGACCAACTACTGTTTGCGGTCTTACAGTGACAACGGATTAATCCTATTGTCAGAAGTGTAACTGTAAACACAGTTTTTACAAGTCCAAGTTAAATGCTTTAATCTACAGTATGTGGTAGCAAAATATAAAATTAAACTATTCCTCATTCAGAAAAGCAGGAAATGTCATAAACAATGTATGATACTAGTACAAATCTATTCTGCTGTACCCAGGCTGGTTCAAGTCTTGCATGTAACTGGTCCAGTGGGTCCTCAGCTCCTAGAGTAAAGTCTTTGTGCAGACCCTCACTCCACATTCTATGTTACTCCAGTGTGGGACTCATTCCTTGCAGACTAAAAAAAAAAAAAAAAAAAAAAAAAAAAAAGAATTTGAGTCACAGCTGTTTAATTAGGGTATCTTAACATTAGAGACTGACTTTTTAGAACTTGCAGATCTCACTGAGTGAGTGAGTCATCCAGATGGAACGAACATATGTTGCTCTTTGTTTATGAAAACACAGTAGACGCAGGCGCCCTGAGATGAGGGGTGACAGGACTAAAGCTGTCCTCACAGAGTTCAGCCAAGCTGGCATTGCATAGCCCTGATGTAAAACCAGTTAACAGCATGATAGCACTTCAGCCTGTTGGCAGCAGAGAAGGATGGGTTTCCTTGAAGCTGCAATTCTGACTGCATTACCTACTTACAATGTATATTATTCTTAAAGCTGCCTTATTCAGCCAGTTCAAGAACCAGTTTCAAGAGTTGGGACTATACAATGAGAAGACTTTGCTTAGGGATGGAGCCTTGTGGACTGAGTTCTCCCAGGTTAAACAAAATGTGCAGTACCGGTAAGAACCAGCCCATCAGCTTCTTACTGACTGATAAGATCAGTGTATTTTGAGATACACATAGTTTCATTTTCTACAGGAAAATCTTGCTGTAATGAAAGCCCTTACACAATTTAGCAAAGGAACTCAGGTCCTGACACATGGAAAGGATTTTAGTGAATTCAGGTGCAGTATATATTAATGTTTTTCTTGGAAATAATACTGAAGTGTATCTTTTTTTTCCCTAGGTCAGAAGGCTTTCATAAAGTTCCCTACCACTATTACGAGCCAGGACGAGATGAGTGTGAGGAATATTTTCTACATGAAAATGCTCCATATGGAGGCCATAGGTTTATCACGGAAAAGAAAGTATTTGCTAAATGGGCCAAGAAGCACACAATAGTATTTACACACCCCAACTGGACAGTGTCTTGATACTGGTTTTCTTAACTCTCCTTTAACAGCATATTACAAAAATTTCTCAGTTTACAATAATTTTGCTTACATCTGGCAGGCCTTTCTCAGCCTAGGTAAACCAAACTAAAAACTAGAAGACAAAGAAAGAGGGTGATGGTTCAGCTGTTAAGCAAAATTAATCGATCTGTGGAAGGCAGGCACATTGTTCATTATTTCTTATGGTTTTACTCCACACAATGCACTTTATACTTTAACTGGATTTTACTTCAAGGCAGTTAGCAGTTAAAGACAGGTGAGATTTCCTGTACATACAGGTGCACACAGAGAGTATGGTGGTCCTTTAAAACTTGTCCATCACCTTAGTTAATTAAAATTAATGTTTGTAGCTCATTTGCAGTACTGCAGCACTAGTTCCATTTGTGGTATTTGTAGAAATTTTCCACAAAAGAAATATGACAAAAAATATAGACCTCCAAGGTCTATGAGTGAGTAAATTTTAAAAAACACCTGAACACATTGATATATGTGAGCACTTGCATATATGGTAAAATTAGGGATGAGCTAAACACGGTTCTTGAACTGCACACAACTCTCACATGAGAAGGTATTATTTACTTAAGGTTTCTGATTAATTCTTCTGAAATGCAGCTTCCTTCCAGCCTGGTCAGGCTGCACCATCTCGGATGATGTGTTTTGTACTTTTTGAGGCTGTTGCCCAACAGTTTAGGTCCAGCAGCATGGCACTTAGCAAAGACTGTGTTTTGCAGCCCATGCTGAACCTTTGGCTGTTGTACCAAGCCTGCTGTCAGTACCCAAGCTGGTTAGTGTAAAGTTGTCTCATGAACATCTCCATTTACTCCAGTTGTGCCTTTGAGTTGCTCCAACATCCAAATACCTGTATTTTGACAGTATTTCCCATGCAGCCATCATAATTTATTTTAAATCTCCAGTTTCTCCATCTTTAAAAACAGGGATAGTATCTATCTACCTCACAAGGGAGTTGTGAGGGCTAATTTAAGTCCATAAAGCACTTTCCTGATGAAGAATGCTACAGAGCATTTATTCTTAACACAGTAACAATGGTACCTGTCATTTATTCTTGTCTGTTGGGTATTTGAAGAAAGTGACAGAGTGTCTGGATCTGATGGCGAATTGTTCTGTGCATCCACTTTCCTACTGAGGATAATTTGTAATACTGAGTTCTCTCAGCTTGCATTGCTTCAGATGGAGTTGAAGGAACTCACCACCTCGCAGTATTATCTGCACATCAAGAGGCAGTTCAAGAATTTTAAAATATACTCATCTCTAGTTGAAATATGTGTTTCCAAGCTTACTCTCATGGAAAGTTTTCAACTTCAGCAGACTAACTTGTAATATGACCATAATTCAACTACACATGTGAATTTTATTTAAGCTGTATTTAAATTAATGCTTTAATTTTAGACTGTGTCCTACAAATATTTTAACATCTGGAATGTCAGATTCAACACTGTAATAGCCAATACTGTGAACACTTGAAAGAATTACGTGTGGAACATGACACACAGGGTTTACTCACACTGCTTAAACATTAACCAACAGGAAACTTTGTATGCTTTTGTAAATCATGAAAAGGGGAAAGTAAACAGCTATTTTTACATGTAAGTAAGTATTTGTATACTGACTCTTTCCTATTGTATATTTGTACATATAAATCTATATTTTATATATTCATGGCATATATATTCTCTCAACAGCAGCTGCAACTCTTAGGATGGGGAGGAAATCTCTTTACCAGTGTTTCTCCTCCTGATCATTGGTTTCTTGTTCCTGTTGGTAGGTGATGCCAGGGTATCATCTCTCTTGCCCCTTCTATTTTCTACTGTAAATGCAGCTTTCTGATTTTATTTTTAATATAGCTCAGCTTTCACTGCTTACTTTAGTGCTGTAAGTGTTCGTGCTGGTTGTCAGACAAAGACTGGGGCCATGCTTATGATCCTGGATAAACACCTATTTTCAAACACAGGCTCTGTCCCAGACTTCTGCGTGACTTGTTGTCTCACCTTCCTGTTTAGAAAAGGAGAACAATAATATTTTCCTACTCCCTGTCTTGACTGACTTTCTTGTAAGCTCTTCAGACGGGTATTCTCATTTGCAATGTATTTGTATAATGCCTTGCAGAAGAGGTGCCCGAAGTGTCTGAAGGCTATAGGCAATGCTATAATATAAAAATAAAGTGGCTGCTTCTTGTCCCTGGAGTTTAAAATCAATTGTAAGCTAATATAGCATGGGATGAAATCAAGAGGGGGAAGGGTCATGGATGGATGAAGAGTTGTAGTAGCAAAAGACAGTGAGCTAGATTTATCGCCATACACATACGCATCTTTTCAGTTCAGATGGTTGGCTGGATAGATAGAACGGTGATAAAAATACTGTAATGCAGGATTTTAAGAATGCAGGACATGCAGAACTAAGGAGAATGTTCCACACATATTGTACAGGGCAGCCTGGGAATACCTATAATTCCCTTGTGGGAAGAAGAGCTGAAAAGGAGAACATCAGTCAAATTGAACTTGTATTTAGAAGATCTTTGGGTTAATAGAAAGTTACTATGAAAGTGCTGCACATGGAAGTGTGCATGGAAGGGCTGGACAGACTTACATGAGAAGCATCCTCATGAAGCATAGTCTTTCTCCCCAGTGAGCACAGCATAAGGATTGTGCCTGAGTTGTGTTCACATGCAAGGCAGTTTTTAAGCCTGAGAAAGTTTTTAAGATAATTAAGACTTGCCAAATCGCCATAAATCTGTTGTAAAACACGTGCTTCATACTGAAGCTTTTTGTAGAGTGCTTGCATGCTGTATGAAACAGTATCTCACGCAAAGGCTAGCTAAGAAAAATACAGGTCTAGGAACAGCTAAATGTACAGCAAAATTGAGAACATCATTAGAGTGCAGTTGTCACAGAGCAAAGTAAAAGTGTTGCTCTCTGCTTGGATTTGCAGTAAGAGCAGATCCACTTTTAGAAACATTGCAGCAGGCTTCACTCACACTACAGTAAATGAACATCAGTTCCCTTATTTAAATGAGCCTGTCTTGAGTGTAAACTAAACACATATTTGCATGATTTTTATTATATGAGTAAGGAACTGTGACCACTGTGTTAAAGATGATTCTACAAAGAAATTACTTCATCGAAATCTGTTAAAAATCAGCACTGTGGTACTGAAGAAAGAATCTCAGTACTTGGCTGTGTGGTGAGAGACCTTGATGATTCACCTTCTGAGAGCAGTTAAGACATCAGCTGAGAATCATTTATTAATTCTTTAAAATAAAGCCTACTACAGTTTACCTGAATGTAATCAGATCCTAATTGCTTATTCATTCAAGCAGTCCTATTTTAATCAACTACTCATGTGTATAAAACAAGCAGGGAGTTTACCTGAGGTTTTCAAAATAGATCTTCACATGGCTGCTAATAGAGGAATACTCACAAATGATTTGGCGCTTTTTTTTTTTGCCATTAGTCACCAAATATTTTGTTTTATAATTTATTTAGTTTACTAAAATACACTTTCTGAAGAAAAAAAAAGGCATTTATTGTTTGGCTTGCTGTAGCCTTGGTTTTAATGAACATTTACCTTTTAATACACTTTATGTTTTATGTTGCATTACCTTCTGATTCAAATTTTTTTCAGGGAAAAATAAGTTTTAAATAGGAGCAAAAATTTTCCCAGGAAAAAAAATCTTTTTGACTGGCTAATTACTAATTCACAGGTAACTAACTGAATAACATAAAAAAAATGGTTTTTGTTTTTCCAAACAGACACAGCAGACATGATTTCAACCTTCTCATACCCACTAGATGTCCAGATCACATGCCTCTGCTTATACCAAGGCCTCTCCACTGAAAGAAAAAAGTAGTCTATGTATCCAGCCAAATTCCCTTTCCATCTGGGCTGGGAGGCTCCATCTGCAGCCTGCTCCTATCAGTTACATCAGTAAGTGGGAAGGACTGATGAAGAGTTCTACTTAGGAGCAGATGGTGTTCCAACTTCTTAAAAAATGCCCCTAAAGTGCTTTAGGAGAGGAGTACCCATTGATCTCTCCTGGAAATACTTTTTGAAAGTGTTCTGTTTCTTCAAATGCCTTTAGCTCCTGTGTAGAACTATTGTCCTACTCTCTCCAGTAGAAATTACCAGCAATGGGAAAATATGTCCTTTACAGAAAAAAGTAGAGGCAAATTCTGTGTTGTTAAAGATTTCTATGTAAACAACACCAGGGATGAAGAAGTCAGCCTGACACAAATTATCTGAAGACTTACTGATTTAGGAATCTCTGAGGACTCAATTCAAAACTAATGGAAATCACTTTGGCAAGTTCATGAACACAGCACCCATCCCAGTAAAATCTTTGCACTCCTGGATACTAAGGTAAGCAGTGTTTTGTCTGTGCCATGTGCCCATAATGCATTGCATAGCTAATAAAGAGGAGCCCATCCAACACTTGGAGGGCTGATGCAGATGGTCTTTATTCACCTGCTTGTGGGCTGGGCAAAAGTAGAACCCCACACAAAGATTGCTGGCAGCAGAGCACAGATGCTTAACCAGAGGACATGTCCAGGTAAGTAAGAACTAAATAAGTAATCACTCATGAACTATAACTGGATGGTGCCCTTAGTAAGTAGAAAATCAGAAGCACTTTACATACTGATGCTTGTATTTTGCTGACATTTTTTTTCTGCATGTATCTCGGAAATAGCGTATGTCTTTAGTTTAGCTCGAGCAAGTCTGGGGTTTGTTTATGATGAACCTTAGGGTACCCACAAGAGTGAAACTCTGTGTTACTGCCAAAGGATCACACAGGAGCAGCCTGTGGGCATTGTGATATACTGTGTACAACAGGGAGTCATGTATTTACTAAAAAAGGTCTGGTTTTCCTGACTAGGCGTAGTTCTTTTGAGGAGAAAGTGTTTCATTTTCAGCAGACATGTCTCATTCTGTTCCTTCTTTCCTGAGAGGATGCAGAAGAATATGACTTAATCATGGGGGAGTGAAAAATGATATGGTAAATAGCCAACCACCAGATTCATATATATTTTTCTGGATTTTGCTGTGATGTATAGCTAATGATACAGAGAAAAGCAAGCTTTTTGTAAACCTTGTATTGCATAATCTACAGAAGTCTCATGTGTCTGTTCTGGATTGGAGTCCCCAAGGCAAACCCTACAGAAAGGGTCTGAAGGAGAAAGAGACAGTCTCTCCCCATTGAAAGACAGGGCTTCTGTGGAAGCCATAATAATCTGTGTGGCATCCCTGGGCCTGCTCCCCCACCTTTCGTGGGCTCCCCACCCAGCCACAGCTTTGGGTCCTTTCCAGCCCCATTGGATGAAGTGCATTCTCCAGCTGACTTATGCAGCCTGTGAGCTGCACAAAGTCTGCCCCGTCCTCCCCTTCTGTGAGGCCAGGGGAGTAGTGATGCTAACTTGGGGGTGAGGAGTGATGGGTGTCAGAGCAGAGACACTCCCTCAAGTCAGTTGCACGATCTTGCTTGTGTCACAGTCTCACCTCAGGTGCTGAACTCAGTTTCATTGAATGCGGTGGGAATGTTATCACTGGGTTTTGTTATTGTTTGTAAGGTTAACTCACAGTGAGTCACCATTTTATGGGTCTCTTAAACAGCTGTTTTCACGTCTTTTTTGCATTGCTTGCTGCTCTTTCTGGGAATTCTTCAAGATATGCAGCTGTCAGCATCTGCCACTGCTGTTCTGATTTACGGGCCATAAAGAGACTGTAAACTTGAACTAATGCATGTTCTTACCATGTATTATGCATGATAGCATGTTACACTTTTTATTCTCGCACTATAATAAATAATGTAAGTTGTGTGTAAACTTAGTTTAAGCAGCCGAAGTAGTGCTTTTTCTTTCTGTCATATCATGTGTTGCCCAGAGCACTTTGCTGGAGCTCCGTAAGTGCAATTAGCAACTGGCAGCAAATAAATTGTTGAAACCGGTCAGGAAATATTTACTAAATTTGACATTTTTCACTGGATTATCCAAAATAGTTAAACTTGCTTTTGTGAACCTACTCTAGTGCTCACAGTCACAATTCTGTGTTCTGTTATAAGGAAATCTCACATCTGAGTGTAACATCAGGAATTACTTTATTGACATGGATAGTGTCAAGATGTTGACAGGGCAGCAATCACAAATTACATTTATGGTATCTTTTTAATGGGAATTGCACATGTAGGAAGATTGGCTAAGATGTTTGTAGTTTTTTCATATTGTTGCTGCTGAAAATAGTATTTCTGGGGATGACTGGAGAAAAAAAATGTGCTTACTGCTCTTTTGGTTGTTCATCCTACCCCCTCCTCATACACAGACGCATGCACGCACATCTGCAATCACAAAGAGTGTCTATAGGGAAAGTCCTTTTTTTCCAGATAGTGGCAAGTAAGAGCAAATAAGACTTATCTCTTACATGGTAAATATAGGTTATAGTACTTGTTGATTCATGTTTATTCTGTATATTTCCAAAGCCTATGTCTACATTAGTGAGGAATTAGCTCAGCTGGATCAGATCTGTAGCCTGAAACTGTTGGTGCTAAGGACCTGGTCTCCACACCATGCAGAGTCTCTAGTTTGGTGCCATGGGCTGAATGCCACCAGTAATTGGAACACATCTTTTAGTTTTATCCAAAAGGAATCTAGTTCACATCCTCAGGACCACTCCATCATGAAAACTAAAGCTTTTGAAGTGAGGCCACTATACTGGACTGCCCCACAGGAAACTGAAATTCCTGTTAGCCCATCTTTTGGCTAAATAGAAGCCCTTTGGTGTCGTGTGTGTGTGTGTGTCCCTGCCCCCGGCTTTGCATGGTTTGTTTGGGTTTTTTTGCATAGGTATTTTTCTTTCAAATCTGAGATCTGATTCCTCCTGTCACATCGTGAGAATCAAGGGCTCCCAGCTCCTACTAAGATTAGCATCCACATGTGCTCCATAAGTCAGAAATGTGGTATAGAACAGAGTAATCCAGCATGGGTACAGCATGGAAAGTGCTTAGTTTGATGAACAATTAATTGTGGTTCCACTTGTCGATGTGATTTTATCATGGACATTCTGGATTCTTGCTTATGCATGCATTGTTTTTATGTACTGCATCACACATAAAAATTCCCTTCATCGTTTTCGCAGGGTATTTTTGTTCTTGTGGCCTTCCAGTTGTATCTGTATATGTGTGCATATGTGCATGTATATACAGTGTACAAGTATTCCTCTGTTCTTAGATGGTTGCTACTATATGCTGCTAACATAAACTTATTTAGAAAGTTCATGTTACACTATTTATTACACGTATTCTTTGGTTACCTTTTTGTAATGCTGACAAGTGTGTTCATAGTAGATATCACTGTAGACTTAGAAAACTTTCATACTATTTATACTTATTTTAGATGTTCTGCCATGTGTTTTCTTGCTATACGCTACTTAGATTTTGCTCCCATTTGGAGAATGTGCTTCTATGTACTTGCAAAATTGTGCCTGGGTTATTTTAAAATATGAATAAATGTATACATAATTTATACATGATTTTGTGCTAAACACTTTTATTCTTGTTTATGTATATGCCATTATAATTATATGTGACAGTTCACTGAACACAAAGAAACAAAGATCTGTGTTCTAGAAAGTATCATAATCTGCTGCACACAAACATGAACTATGCCTAAATTATTTCTTAATTGACTTAAAAGACATTTTAAGGCATCTATCCTAAACATACCCAGTAATGTTGGGTAAACTCAGCCATAAAACCTACACTTAGAAGAACTCGTGTTTATTTCTGTGTGTTAAAACACATGTTGCGTGCACACATGCACACAGAAGTGGAGATTTGTAGGAAAGGTACACTGGATCCTATCCATAAAGGGTACATCCTTCAAGCACTCTCTCAGAGCATAGCACTCTCAGAAGTCAAGTCACTGAAACTCCTAGGAGCAGACATTCAGCCCATGCTTGAGAGAGTTGTGTAAGACTGAGGGGCTGTGGGAGAGATCGTATCTCATGAAAAGGTGCGAACATCTACTTGCAGCTACAATGTTGACAAGAGTATGAGGAGGACCTACATAACTTCCCTTCCATCATGCAGTGGACCCCATGGTGCTAAGAGGAAAGGTACTAGAACTCTTCTAGTCTCTAACCAGCCTCTGATTTTCCTGTTCTGTTGCCCAGCTAAGAACATGATTAAAAAGCAACAGGCTTCAATGTGTAAATTTTAACTTGGTCTGTATGTGCTGAATTAAACACATATAGACTAACCGGGTTTGTGAAAGGACTGGAGATTCCAGGTGTGTCTGTCAGCACTGGCATATATAATACAGCAACTGTCACCATCTAATTTTGAACCAGATTCCAGTACTCAGGTACTCATGGCACAGAAATTTGTTTCCTTTACAAACTGAGCTATTTTGTCAGCCACTGTAATGAGGGGGAGGAAAAAAAGAATTTCTGTGGTAAGACTAAAACTGAATAAATGGAAGAAATGCCATTCACATGCTCAGCTCTGAGGGTTCTTCAAATTTGATATGCTGCCAAGGGGCTTGTTAAGAATTTGTGTGTTATTTTTCAGACATACTCTCTGAATGTACCATAATGTTCCCATCAGAACCATTACAGCATGAGCTGTGAATGCATATTAATAGCATGATGTAATATGGATTCATTTAATCCTTTTTCCATGCAGGACAGTTGGGTTTGTATATTACTGTTGAAGTACATTCATACTTAATAGTAGTGGCATGAGATGTGAATGCGAATTTATTTCATTATTTGTCATAGAACCAGATACTCAAGTAAAAAAAAAGTTTAATTCTTGAATTATCCCCCTTAGACCTTTTCAAACCCTTCTAGAATAGCCAGACTATCCCCCTGAAGTTTTTGTTCCTGTGGCTTTACATTTGGATCTTATTTTACTAGTTTGCACCAGATCACCCAGTAATCCTTGTCAACTGGTCTCAGTGATCTTTTCTTTTTATTACTGACTTCGCCCTTAATGACTGAGTCTTCTGCAAACCTTTGGGGTTTCTTCCAAATTGTTGATAAAAATGTTAACTAGGGTATGCCCAGGAAGCTATCCCAGCAGAATACCTATTCTGTGATTGTTCCCCATTTAAATTCACATTTTGAAATGTCAGTTAACCACTTTTTGATTCATTTAATATGTGACATGTCAATTTTGTATTATCATGGTTTCTTAACTCAAATGTCATGAATACTACATCAAATGTCATATAGAATCAAAGTATATCAACAGTGTTGTGTTTTGCTCGTAGTCACAATTGGAAAAAAAGCCAGCAAATGTGTTTGACAGTATCTGTTTTCCGTATTGCACTTAGATTGGCATTTACCATATTTCTCCTCTTTAATTAGTTAGTAATTGAGTCCCCTGTCAGCCATTCCATTACTTTGCTCCAGATCAATTTCAGACTGACAGGACTGTAATTATCTAGGTCATTAAGTTTATCCTTCTTAAAATATTAACACAACATAAGTTTTCTTCCAGCTTTCTGGAACTTTCCCAATTGTTCGAAGACTTAGCAAAAAGCAGTAATAACAATAGAGATTCCTCTGTCAGCTCTTTAAAAACTCTTGGATACAAGTTATCTGAAGTTTCCTATGCAAATATTTCTCGCTTCAGTAGCTTCTGTTCAATGTTTTTCTTTGGGGTTTTTTGTTGCCTGGTAGTTGTCATCCTCATAGAGCATCACCAGTTGTCTGTCTTTTCCTTAAATACTGAACACAAATACTTATTGAACACTCCTTTCTTGTCTTCATTACTCTTAACAAATCTTCCATTTCAATCTGATAAAGAACTGGTACCATTGTCAGGATTCCTAATGTATTTGAAAAATACATTTGTCCTTAATTCTCTGGCCATAAATTTCTCCTTACAACTTGGCTACACTTATTGGAGGAATTATTTATGAAATTCCTTACTTCTGCTCTATATTCAGTGTTATCAACTTTCTGTCTTCATTTCATTAATTTACAGTTATGTAGAGGCTTTCATTAACCCTTTGAGCTAGATATTTTTTAAACACATACAGCTTTCTTTCCTAATTTTGCAGCTATTAAATAAAATATTTGTATTTTCCAATTATTGATCAGTTCTCTCTCCTAGCTGATTCTCCTTTACAATAATTTTCAGTTTGGTAAAAAGACTGACGTGACGCCCATCTACAAGAAGGGCTGGAAGGAGGATCCAGGGAACTACAGGCCTGTCAGCCTGACCTCGGTGCTGGGGAAAATTATGGAGACGTTCATCTTGAGGGCGCTCACAGAGCATGTGAAGGACAACTAAGGGATCAGGCCCAGCCAGCATGGGTTCATGTAAGGCAGGTCCTGCTTGACCAACCTGATCTCCTTCTATGACCAGGTGACCCACCTAGTGGGTGAGGGAAAGGCTGTCAATGTTGTCTACCTGAACTTTAGTAAAGCCTTCAACACTGTCTCCCACAGTATTCTCCTGGAGAAGCTGGCGGCTCGTGGCTTAGACAGGTGCACTCTTCGCTGGGTAAAAAACTGGCTGGACAGCCGAGCCCAGAGAGTTGTGGTGAATGGAGTCAAATCCAGTTGGCGGCCGGTCACAAGCAGAGCCCCCCAGGGCTGCTCAGTTTTGGGACCGGTCTTGTTTAATATCTTTATTGATGATCTGGACGAGGGGATTGAGTGCTCCCTCAGCAAGTTTGCAGACGACACCAAGTTAGGTGGGAGTGTTGGTCTGCTCGAGGGTCAGAAGGCTCTGCAGAGGGATCTGGACAGGCTGGATCGATGGGCCCAGGCCAACTGTATGAGGTTCAACAAGGCCAAGTGCCGGGTCCTGCAATTTGGTCACAACAACCCCATGCAACACTACAGGCTTGGGGACGAGTGGCTGGAAAGCTGCCCTGCAGAAAAGGACCTGGCTGAATATGAGCCAGCAGTGTGCCCAGGTGGCCAAGAAGGCCAATGGCATCCTGGCTTGTATCAGAAATACTGTGGCCAGCAGGAGTAGGGACATGATCATGCCCCTGTACTCGGTGCTGGTGAGGCCGCACCTCAAATGCTGTGTTCGGTTTTGGGCCCCTCACTACAAGAAGGACATTGAGGTGCTGGAGCGTGTCCAGAGAAGGGCAACGAAGCTGGTGAGGGGTCTGGAGCACAAGTCTTGTGAGGAGCGGCTGAGGGAACTGGGGTTGTTCAGCCTGGAGAAGAGGAGGCTGAGGGGAGACCTTATCACTCTCTACAATTACCTGAAAGGGGGTTGCAGAGAGGTGGGTGTTGGCCTCTTCTCCCAAGTGACTAGTGACAGGACAAGAGGAAATGGCCTCAAGTTGCACCAGAGGAGGTTTAGGCTGGATATTAGGAAAAATTTCTTCACTGAGAGAGTGGTGAGACACTGGAACAGGCTGCTCAGGGAGGTGGTGGAGTCACCCTCACTAGAGGCGTTCAAGGAACGTGTGGACGTGGCATTGTGGGACATGGTTTAATGGGCATGGTGGTGTTGGTTGATGGTTGGACTTGATGATCTTACAGGTCTTTTCCAACCTTAATGATTCTGTGATTCTGTGACTGTACCATCCATATTACTGTTTGGACTTCATTGTCTTTATGCCCATAAAAGGCAAATAAGCTACCATCATAGCCATTAATACTTAGTTCTCTTATCAAGTCCTCAGATCTCTTTTCATTATTTGTGAGATGAGATCTCACATAAAATTCTCATTTTTGGAGAGTTTCCCTTTTTGGTTTAAGAAATGTTCGTATATAATGTTCAAAAATTCTGCAGAGGTTTGAGTACCAGCATCATGAAACTTTAAGCATATGTCAGGCAGACTGAAATCTCAGATGATAGTGCAGCTTTTTTGCTCCTACACATTGCAGAAGGTGCAAAGGCATCCAGTCATCCAGCTACTAGCCCATCTAGTGTTTTATCTGTTAGAGTATTGACCCATTGCATTCAAGATCATTTGCTTCTGAGCTGCGAGTGTCCTGAAAACAGACTATGACTTTTTTTACTGTAGAGTTCCACTCTTCTTCCTCTTCTCTATACTTGATCTCTCCAAAATAGGTTATAACCATTTATTTTAATGTTTCAGTTATGCAGTTCTTCCAATCTAGCATCAGTAATACCAGCTACACTGAATTTATAAATAGCTAATTCTGATTCCTTTCCCTTTCTACCCAGACTCTTTAGTATTTGTTTATAGAAAATCTATCACTTTTACATCCTTGATTAATTTTGGTTTTGCCATCTTGATTTCATGCTGAATGAGGACTCATTTGTTGATTTGTTTGGTTCAGTTTGGTTTTTTTTTTCATCAATTCCCCTTTTATCACTCATTTTCACCTCTTCCCAGCAGGCTGTTTGCCTTTCTACTGAACAGGAGACCACCCAAACTGTGCCATCCTTTCACCTGCATCAAAAGACAGATGCTCCATGTTCAGAATCTTTTTTTCCTGTCTTCCTTCATTTGCCAGTCAAGGGTAATATCCTAGAGGAATAGGCAGGCATTCTTTTCCTTCAGCAACATTCAGGTTCCCTGAACTTGTTTAAGATCTGTGAGACAACCCCCTATGAAGCAGACTCACTGATGCTTAATGTGTAATCATTGACGATCCTCGCTCTCTGACACTGGATGTCTGTTCAATCTTAAAGACATACCTTGAGTCCAGGATGTGCAGGAACACTGTACTGTTACCTACTTTTCCTTTGCAAAACAGTCTTTCCAATCATCTTTGTATCATCTCCAGCCTTTTCCCCAGATTGGTTTGGCTACATATGATCCCTAACTGTCCTTTATTAAAAAACACTTCTGCCTCTGGAGGATTCTGAAATTTGCGTGGGGGTGAGTGGGAGATGGGGGAAAGCCATCTGTTTTCAAATGAAAACATAGGCTGTTCTAAAGCATCTGCTTGGGCCCTTCTTTTTATTGTTGCGCAGAGAAACCAGAGCTCCATGGACAGCCCAATCCCTGAGCTAGCAGCTCCCATCTCTCCTCTGGATCGGCAGAATTTGGGAACTACAGAGTCTAGGTTCTGAGACAGTATGTAAAGTGATCAGAGGAACTGTCAAAAAATGGAACAGATTAAGAACTGGTTTGTTTTGTCAGAAGATTGATCAAAATCTACATCTTTCTATGGGAGATTTAAATGACAACTGACCATCATTCTTCACTGGAAAAAGCAAAACATTCTACCAGAGAATTTCTGATTTAACTCTTCTCCTGTCCAGAGGAGAGCTATCTAAATTAATTGTCTTTAACAGGTGAGGTCTGTCCTCATCTGGGCAGAGGAGATAAGGCACTGGTTACAACACATCTGGGTAGACTTGCACAGCTCTTTAATTACAACAAAAGCACTTATCACAAATGTCTTGTAAACTGAGTGTCAACAGTGTTTGGATTGCAGCTGCCTGGCCGTGGGGTTTGATGACTTACCTGTTTAATAGATGCGATGAAACATTATCTTGCTTTCTGTGACCAACTTTGCCTTCAAACTATTCTTATAGTGCCTATAGTTCATCAAGAACTACTGCTCAGGCCTTGAAGTAAGGCTAATCAAATCCATTTGGTCTCACATTTTCTTTTTTTGTCAGCACTTTGGAAAAGAAGTTCAGTTCACTGTTCTAACGCACTACAAGTTGCATTGCTTCATCATCTTAGTGACTTGATTGATGAAAGACACTTGATGTATGGTGATGTCACCTAGCAAATAGTCTGATTGCTTCCTTGTCCTCTGTATTAGTTCTGCAGAAATAGGAAGAGAGCTATGCAAATATGTCCCCTGAAGATACTGTATAGAAACTGAAAATCTTCCAGCACCTAACTTTGCAGGATATGTCCACATGGCCCATGCCATGCAGAGATACTCTTGCTGGCTCTGAATGAACAAAACATGTCTCTACACAAATGACATAAATTTTTTTCATGTAACAAATGGTGACAGAGCACAGCCTCACAGCCCCAATACCTAGTTTCTATGGGCTGTGCTGTGAACAACAGGTTGACTTACTTGGAATTGTGAATCACTTTTGGTATTGTGTTATTAATTCATACACACACAAAATGACATGGTCAAAATCTCATACACTAAAACATCATAGATCAAGTCACTGCCGTGTACTTTTTTCCCTGAAAGTGTTGTGGAAGGACAGGGAGACTGCAGAGTTTATACTTGCACAACTAGCTGAAAGCTGTATACAGTAAGCAACTTGAGATCATCAAGTGATTGTGGAGAGAATTACTATGAACTCTATAATGATTTTATTTTTTGTTATTTCTTCATGCTATCTTGAAAAAATCAATTCTTTTCATCAGTACCTCAAAGATTCTTCCCAAAAAAGTATGAAGCAGACTGACAAAGAGTTTCTGAAAGCGCTTCCAATTACATGAAAGGAAGCAGCAGGAACTTAAGAAAGGCAGAAAGTAGAGTGAACGTTTAAGCTAAGGACATTTACGTGTAACATCCCAGCGCTTTATGTGCCATACTTCTCATTGGCATCAATGGGAGCACCTACTTAAAGCTTAGTACAGGACTTGGGGTTTGTGTTTCGTATCTGCAACTGGCTATAAAGCACAGAAAACAAGAGGCCAGTCCTATTCTGGTGCTGAAACCATTGTTTTATCTTTCATGACACTTGAAATGGCAACCAGCCTTAGTGACAGTTCAAGTAACTGTCAGAATGCACTTTTTTCAGAAAAAGAAGGGCCAGGGAGTCAAACTGCATAATTTTTCAAGGGCAGATTTGCAATCCTTGGGAATTTTAAAATGTGGAAAGTACCGTATTAATTTGAGTGCATCGGTAGTGAATGGGATAATTTAATAGCACCTTCCGCTCTGAAGTATTTCTTTCCTTGAATAGATTATTAGACAGCAAGGGTTGAGGATACAAACCTTGAATCATGAAAGCATGTGTACATGCTGAAGAGGTATTACAGTGAATTATAAGCACTGGTAATAGTTTAGGATCCAAAGGGCTGGTGACCTTTGCTTTTAAAAACATGCTTTAAATGTTACCATTCTACAGCACCATTTTCTCAACCCTTTATCTTCTAAATGCTTTTGGACACACAGACCATGGGATTAATTATATATTGCAAGCAACAATTCATGAATATTTAACACACTCATTTATACTTAATGAATAAATTTGCATTTTGACAGTGTTGTTTAATGTGGTTTAAGAAAATACTGCTCATTACCTTTCAATTTTGTAGATTAGGAGAATGTAATTGGAATGATAAGGAAGGAGACAGACTGCACGATTTCCATGTGATTGGTCGCATGGATTGTTTCCACAGGTTTTTGATAGAAACAGCTCTGGTTTTGTTTTGTTTGGGGGAAGTTTCTGTCTGTCTCAGTCTCTTCATCCCAGTCTTAGAGGTGACGCTCGAAGCAGGGAGATGCATTCCCGCCAAAAGGCTGAGGCGTGAGGCAGCCACCTCAGCTCAGGCAGGCCAGCCAGCTTTGGGGTGGGACATTCCCCGCCTGACAGAGAGGTGGGCTTTCATTGGAGAAGAGGAGTGTCCCTCTCCAAGAAGGGCAAAGGGTTGGTTGTCCGTCACTGGCCTCTCATCGGAGGAAGTGGTTCCAAAAGAGGCAACAGGTCCCTCAGCGGAGGGCAGACAAGATGGAGGCTGCGGTGGTCGAGGGCAGCGGCAGCTCTGACCCAGCTCTGGCAGCCGACATGGGCCAGGTGGTGCCCAGGACCTGCTGTGGGTGTGTTTACAGCCCCCGGGCAGCAGGGATTGCTCTGGAGAGTTCTACTCAGCCATTTCCACCCCTGAGCTCCATGTGGAGTGGCTGCAGGCAAAGGCCCACGCTGTTCCCCTGGGAGAGCTTTCCTGGCCTGGGCACAGCTGGGAAGGGTGGTGCCGGGAAAACGGCACCCTTGTAAAATGCATTCTTCAAACTTGTGTGCCAAAGCACTACCATCTCTGAGCTCCTGCTGCTGCAAGATATTGAGCAAAGTTTCCAGGTGGGTGCTGTCCAGACCTGCCAAGGCCCACCATTGCACACCACTCTGAGCTCTTGAAGATGTCATTTTTCACAAGATTTTGTGATTTTTCCTAACAACCTGCTTCATATGAGAACGCTCTTTGAAAAGAAAAAAAAATGCAGTTCATCTTGCAGAAAAACCTCAGAACTGATCCATGTACATTTCAGTGGTTTGAAAGCAAGAAAGAGGTAAAAAAAAAAATCTCCTTTTTTCTTTTTGTATTCTTAATTTTTAAGCCCATCTCGTGATTTTCAGCAAGGAGAAGCAGTGGGGAAGAGGAACAATTTGGGGTTTTTTTCTGTCAGCAGTACTGATATGAAAATTCTGTGCCATTTAAATTTCTAGGATTTTTTTTTTTCTGTTGTTCTTAATAGAACTAAGTACTCAACCTTTGTACTTGGGTGTCTTTGCTTTGCCTTTTAAGCATGTATTTAAGCAACTCAAATGTTTCCTTAGGGCTAGAGATACCTTACAGGTTTCTTAGATGACAGTACAAACGAAAAAGTCTAAAACAATCAGAAGTAAAAAAAGAATCGTCCAGGACTCGCTGGTTTCAGATATTTCTATCCCTGAACAGCAATGTACCCAACAAAATATCCTACAGGTTTCCTGTATTTAATACCAAGGGTTGATTTTATAAAACAGTTTTTAAAATTGCTTACAATTTGCCTCTTTAACAAAATATATGAATTGTTTCTATTTGTCATTTTGAAGTACCATATGGTGGCAGATACTAATCCACAATATGTTGCCATAGTTCTCTCTGATCACTCTTGAAAACAACGTAATTACCCAAATGGAGACTTGACCTTTCATTCAGTTTTAATGGACTGTTTTCTGAACACATTTCTAATCAAAAAGAAATGCACGAAATGTTGTTGTCAACGTTGGCTACATATATCTTGTCTGGGAAGGGAAAAATCTTCAGGCCAGAATCAGGCTATACACCACCTGTCTGTTCAGCACCCAGAGTAATGATGTCTTGATTCCCACAGGGGGGCTCTGGAAATAACTTTGATGTTAAGCAAAACAACGATTTGAAATATAAAAACTGTGTTGATATCCTTCTCTTCCAGGCAATGATGCATAAGCAAAGCTGGTCTGTCTTTGACATTCTCCTCATCCTGTGGGAATATTCCCATACAGTATTAATAGGGGTGGGTGTACTAGACAAAGCTTGGATCTGTATTTTGGTGTTCCTCTCGCTTAAGTTTTGTAAGGCTTGAAATCTTAGATACTGTTTTGACTGCATCTAGCCAGCTAAGAGGCCTATGATTTGCACTTGCATTTCAAAACTGTCTGGGCCTCAGTGATGTTATATCACTGTACATCTCCATATCAAGAATTATGTTTCAGTCTGTCAGTGACTTAATGTATTTCAGTTTTTAATATATCAAAAGAATCTAAGCTCCTGATGGAATGCATGGGGCAAATCTAGGTGGGTTTCCTGCACTTGATCTCCTTTTTACTTCATATAAAATGCAAAAGATTTGTCAGGGGCAAAAGAAGCTGTGTGCAGGCACCAAGGTCAGTTGTTTCCCAGAGAAGGTACGCAACCATTTTGTGTGTCTGCAGTTGGTGCTGATGGGCTATGTCACAGGCTTGGATATGCAGATGCAGCAAAGGACAGCTGCAAAATTGTCAGTTCCTCCTAATTGGGAAGAGGTTCTTTTAGTGCTTGGGAAGAGAGTTTTTAGCACTAGTTACAGGTTCCTGTTTTGGTCACAAAAATGGTTGATAATGTTGATAATGTGTAAACCAAAGAAACTAACATTCATTCTTTTCAGTAAATTTTTTGACATGTGCATTACCCTTTTGGTCTGGAATTTGATAGCCTCCCTGTTTTTTCCCTCAAAACAGTTTTCTGTCTGGAATGCAGAATAGATCTGGGCTTAGCATACTGCCTTAACCATTCTACCGGTAGCAGTAAATGCTAAAATTTCTGAGAATGACAGGATTGAGCCCTTAGTATATTTCCCAAGGTATTTGTTGCTGAAAACGTGTGTTGCTTGCCTCCATTTTGATAAGGCATGAAAGCAATAGAAGTCCTATCTTTAAAGTTTTTCCCACTGGGAAACCTTGAATTTGTGAATACAGTGACTGATTATATGCATCACAAACCAAAAATGCATAATTGAACAGCAGCAACTGTCTGAAAGCAATCTACTCTTTCAAACAGTCGAAGGCCCCAGTATGACAAGTTACCAAGTATTTAAACTCTCTTCCTCTGATCAGTCTACATAATAACTAGATAAAAGGTATTAGCTATGAAGACGTGAAAGAAGCAGTTTAATTCCTCCCATGCCACACCTTTGAGTATGCCTAGAGTCATGTTTCAGAACACCATTACCAGTATGGGCACAACAGGCACTAGAATAGATGGCATCAGGCCCCAATATAAATTGCTGAATATAATTTTTCCCAATACTAAAGGTTTAAAACTTCTGTAAACAAAAAGATGTTTCAGGATAGATTAAGCTTGTCTTCTTACTTTGGTGATCCAAATTTACTTGCGTAAATTAATGCAATAATATTTTGCCTGAAAATGCATGTGAACTGGGAGATGAACAAGTTGAGCAGTCTATATCTTTTCCTGAATTTTATTCCAGATTTATCTGTTTCTATTGAACAGGTTTGCAAATTGTATTCAGATACTTGAGAAATCCATACAACATGTTTGCTTTGGATTTTACAAAGCAGTGGTACCCACATCCAAGTTATACAAAATCAGTACATTCATAACTTGTAATGTATAAGGAATAGTTAACATTGAACTCATCAGCTATGGAAATCAAGCCTGGGGGCAATATTTAATTGAACTCAGAGTCAGAAACCCACTGTTGAACTCAGAAGAAACCCACTGTTTCTTCTGTGGGCAAAGCAAGGTAACTTTTCTGAGACACAGAAGTCACTCTCATCTGTATCCTGTGCCAAGGATCTTTAAGCCTCATGAAATCTTCCTCTCTGGAGCATTCTTCCTTCCGCTACTGTATTTCCTCTTAACAAGATATTGCTCTCATGCTATTAATGTTAATGAGAGTACTAAAATCTTTTAATAAGACAATGTTTGAATTAATAAGGACATTGCCATTGCTGTCCAGGATCAGCCTGATTCCATATGCAGAGATTTCTATGGTCAGTTTTACAAATGCCTTTACTAGGCCTGGGCAAGGGTCCTCTGGAAGCCCTGTGCTTTCAGGGAACAGCACAAATACTGTAGTCAGGCTGTTTGGAAAGATAACACAGTAAAAATTTTGCCAGTAAATTCTGCATGTTATCTCAACCTAAAGATGTTGACACCTGAACAGAGCAAGTGCTGATACACTCATAATGAATTAACTAGAATTGCCTGAGCTTTTGAAGGTTATGTGACTGCATTTATTGATCTCATTTCACTGATATCAATAAAAGCTGAAGGTTCTTGTTACGCCATAAGTCCAGTCATGCCATTGTCTTCCAGATTCATTTGAAGCTGTTGACGTTGATCTAGAAAACTAAATAATCTGAGTGAATTCTTAGAAGAAGCTCTGTCTGATATGGTTGCTGTACTTATTGCCAGTGAAGGGACATAGGCCATGGCCCTATTACTAGTTCTGGGAGTAATGAAGTCTGGTTAGCAATGGATTTGTCCTTAATAGTCTGCATTTCTCCATTGATTTACCTCCAGATTCCCCCATGTCCCATAAAAATCTTCATACTCTGTAATATGTCTACGTCCTCTGTCTTTTTCCACAATAGCCCCATCCCTTTCTTGTGTCCCCAGATGCACTTTCTACTGCAGTAACTTCTGAAGTTAAGGTGGCTTCAGATCTCCTTCCCATATTCTCTACCAACTTCTGCCCTGTCTTGTGGTCAAGAGAAAACATACTCTGGCTATTTTAAAGTTATGTGTAGACTTCTGGTGCAGTTAACATGTGTACTGACTCACCTGTTCGCTACTTCCTCCCAGCCTCTGGGCAAACTGAGCAAAAGAGAGACAATTTAAACCATTCCTGCCTTTCCTTCATTCAAAGTACTAGTAGGAGCTCTCTCCTATTAGCTGGCTACTGAGCTTCATGAAACTCATGCCTGTATTTGAGACTTCTGTTTTTCTGTGAAATTAGTTTTAAATTATACAGTGAAATCCAAAGTTACGAGGCGGAGGCAGACAGGCGTGCAAATGAGCAGTGTGTCTGTGATCACATAAGCTTTGATTAGATTAGGACATTAGGGTTAAACAAAAATAAGTGGGAAGGAGGAGGCAGTGACTCACCATTCCTATGGACATCTTTGTTAACTTTCAGGACCAGTTGCAAGGCAGATTGCTTGTTTCCCCTTTGATCACAGAGATAGATGGGCTGAGAGTAGGCAGCAAGAGGATTTTGGTGAAACTGTTGGAGGGTTTTATCACGTTTTGCTTTAGGTGTCTTTCTTGCTCCTATCTGATCATATGGCAAATGTTAGTAATTTGTTTTTTAAGAGGTTATCTAGGTGTGTGGAGAGCTGGAGGGGCCCAATTTTTGATGTATTAGTACTAGAACAATAAACCAGAGGTAAGAATAGAAGTAAGGTGTGCAGGGAGATGTGGTGTAATAGAAAACTATGGGAAGAGATTTGGAGAGCTCTGGACTGACGGCTGATCTGGAGGAGAGGAAAGAAAAGAGCAGCCTGACCTTTCTGTGCTGCCCTTATAAGAGGTCAAAGGAATGAAACAATAATGGCAGCCTTCAGTCTCGAAAAGGGCAGCAGGAAGAGAAGGGCAGCAGCAGAACTCAGCTACCGCTGTATATTCAATTAACATTTGCTACCCACAATCCCATAATTTTTCACTGAGTAGGAGCCAGGATAAAAGCCATCCTATTTAGTGTCCATTGCACAAAGTGAAATCTAATTAGTAAGATGTTTAAAAGTTAATGAAGAATACACGATGTCAGAAAATATGTTCTAATGAAGTGAAGTCCTCTCATACAAGCACTTGTGCTGTCATAAACTCTTATTACGTAAGTAATATCTCAGTATCGATGCTAATAAAATACTGTAAGTAAAGGGCCAGGAGGAGTGCCATGCAAAACGTCTAGCCATCTCTTTAGAGGTTCAACTTTAACATTAATGAAGACTCCCTGTAGACACATGCATGAAAGGTTCTTATTAATTTCTGGGGTTTGCCTGCCATTCATATCTGTTACTGCAGAACGTTGGACAATAAACCCATGAAGATGTTTTATCTAGGCATGTGGGATGCAAGCACTGTTTTACTTTTGGACTGCTGCTTTTACATAGGCACAGTCTAGCTTGAGATACTTCCACAAGAAATTCCCGCAAAAAAAAAATTCTAAGAATTGTCTGATGAGCTCCAGATATCACTGGAGTTCCCAATGGGTCCAGCTGACAGAACATTTATTTGGCAGTTAAATACTTGACGCTTGAGTACAGAAGTTGGAATATTACATTTTGGGAGCTGTAATATCTCCAGATGAATATCTCTAATATGAGACTGAAATTCGATATTATGTAATATAATATTTTACCCCTACACAGTGAAATTTCAACACATTCATCTCTGGGAGAGTTTCCAGGGGGTATTGTACATCTGTGGGAGATGCATCAGAAAGGAAATGGGTATTGAAGGTCTTTTAAGTTTGCACATGGAGACTGAATCAAAAATTATCAAGTCAAGAGGCTGACACAGAGTTCATTGTTGCATTTTAGACCTTTTAAACACAGAAGGTTTTTTTAATAAAGTTGCTTGAATATTAAAAAAATCTTTGAATCAGACAATGGCAAACCTGTTACAAAAAAGTATTGGGTGCAATAGCACTGCAGAGAACAAGGCCAGATTGTGTGTGGGAGTACATCAGCATTGCTCCATTGAAGCCAAACGGAGGATCTGGCCCTGAATGTTGAGTCCTACAGGGATCCTAGGTAATTTCTTCCTGAGCCTCTGTTCTGCTGTCTGCAAGCTGGTCGATTGCACCTTAATAGAATCTAAATATTACCATTTCAAATGTGTCCTCTTTTTACAACAAATATTCATGAAAATTAGTTTCAAGCTCTTGTTATGTCAAAATCTAAATACAAGTAATATCCAGCTAGGACAGAAGAGAAGTATACTGCAAAGCCTTTTCTAATTATATAGTAATTAGAAACACTCTAAAAAAACTACAGTCGGAATGACGTTCTCTGCTATTTTGATCTATGAGTAGATATATAAAATAGAAGGTTTTTTAGAGAGAGCTGCAGAATGATAGTTGTGTGACTTAAAGAGAAAGGACCAAAAGGTTGTTGTTGGAAAAATGATATTTTTCTTGAAGAAAAAAATGTGAAAGAAAAATTAACCTCCAGCAAAGAAGCTCGATGTGATTAGAAGAAAAGATATAAAAGTGATCCCTAAAGAGTGGAAAGTAGAAGAAGCCCTTCTAAGAGGTGGCTGAAAGGTAGGGAAAGAATCAGCTTCCAGGCTTCTCTAGAGGAGTTACTGACAGCAAAATGCTGAAGAAAAATTAATGTACTAGAGACTTACTTACAGAGAATGTCATAGGTGGATGTATAAGCTTTTCTAACATAATATGTATTTGTGTGTGAATACACTTAGAGAGGGTCCATGAATACTAGGGTGAATGAGACTACATTTGTACGTACATAGAAATGCTCATTGGGAGAGGAAAACAAAAAGCCATTTTATCTTACACCCAGTCTCTGAGGCAGGATGAGCACACTAAGAACAGCCATGACAAGTGTATTTCTAAAATCTTTTAACAATGGGCAATTCATTCATAAGGGCAGATTCTTATTTGATGTAAACTAAGAACTTCATTCATTAATCTTGCTATGCTGATTTTCACTGAGAATCATCGCTGTAATTTGCAGACTATCATCCTACATGTTTCTTGCCCAGAGTGCCATCTCACAGGACGGTCAGATATGATGACAATGGATACGGTATAAATAGACAGAGACAGATCTCTGTAAGGATCATTTTGGAAGAGCCAGATGGCAACAACCACTTTTTTTTTCCCCAGCTTCACAAATATGCTTTGCAGTAGGGCTGTGCCTTTTCATTCCAAACGAACCCAAACAAAAACTCATGTACCTTTTCTACGTACATTATAGTTCCTCTGGGAGACATCTGTGGGCCCGATTATACAAAGTCCAAGCATCATTTTACAGACTTACTGTCTGGGAAATGCAATGACATAACCAGATTGCTTACAATTGTGGTTTTTTAAATTGGCTTCTGAAACATTAAAAAAAAAGCCAGTGAGAAGCAGAGTTACTGATACTAGGCCCCATGCATACCACTGCTTTGCATGAATAAGTCTCTGATTGATTCCGAGATCCCTTAAAACATATCTTAGTCACCCTAAAAATGTAAACAACATTTCTGTATTCAAATTAACAGCTGCATCACTCATTTAGTAGTACTTTGCTTCCAACTTTGATCTTTAAATTCCTTCAACTTCTCTGCCAATTTTTCCGTTCTATCTTGGTGTCACTCATAAGTTCATACCTTCTCCTTGCTACTTCTTGTGCTCAGGAGACAGTAGCTTCCAAATAAATAAAGTCAGTTTCTTTTTCTTTACTATGTCTATAACCACCTGAAAACATTTCTGTCTGTAGTGGAGGTAACGCTACGCTATCCAAAGTATGCGTATGTTTGGCACTAAGGAGCATACGTGCATCAGTTGAGGCAAGAGACTCATTAACCGAGATGTAACTACCCTCTGTAAAAGTCTGGATTCTGGATATCTAAACTTCATACCAGACACAGGACCATAAGTGTGCCTTTTCTGCTTTTGCCAAGTTTTTACTAACTGTCTTTAAAAATAGCAGTACAGTTAGTTCCAGCATTTTTAGGATAAGTCTTTACTGGTTTGTTTACCATTCTTTACATAACAAAAATTGCTATTTATGGTGCTATAACACAGCAGGGAGGAACTTCCCTACCCCAGATTCCCAGTGAAGCACATCTTAGTGTTTAGTACAGAAGATGGAGGAGAGAAACCCAGATTCCTTTCACCTGTCCTGCCCTGGTGGTTATTTACACAGACACTAAAGGTGGGGCTATACAGCTAACTTTCAGAGTGGAGCTTAAGAGTTATTCTCACCCAGTCTTTGCTGTGGGAGCTGCCTCTTCCCTATCTGTAAAATATTTTGAAAGCTGTCATCCCATTTGGGATGTTTGTTTCTCCCTCCTCCTTGCGGTGAGTTCACTTTCCCCTTTAATGATGAGCCATGCAGGCAGAAAGATGTTAAATGCAGCAAGATGATAGACAAATCTACATTTTGCCAAGAAGGCTTAACACTGGCAGGTTCAATCTCAGACCCTCTCTTTCTTAGGCTCAGATTGAACACAGCTAAAGGGGGACAACCTGAGCTGGGCAGCAAGTACAGACTTTAAAGTTATCTTTGAGCCAACTCTGTCAGGTGATCATGCTATCAGCTATCTAATCTTTCAATACGTGATACTAGCCTGAATGTGGTGTGCAGTACACTGGAAAACAAAGGAAAATCTATTTCTTTTTGTTTTCAAACTGTTGTCTGAATGGGGAGGCAAGTGATTTGGGGATTTTTTGTGTATTTTTATTTCTGCTTGGGGAAAGGTGAGGACCGTTTTTGATCCAAGTCTGTCTTATATTCGGGGACAGTAAAATAAAGGAAGCAATAAACCTCTGTAAATACAATTTTCTGGAGTACAGTGGCAATGGTACTGATTAGTGATGAGTGCACTGTTGTTCCTCGATATCTCTATGAAGGGGAGGCACAAGCATTTTACTCCCTGGTGATCACTCACTTGAGGATAACTTTTGGTAGGAATTTATGCTCAGCTGTATTCTGCCCTAATTCCTGGTATTTCTGGTAAATCAAACTGGCACCTTCAGCACATTTGCCTTTGTACTTTGAATGGATTGTCATTTCAGAGATGACAAATCCTTTATACAGATTTGAAGAATAACAAACTCTGTGTGGCTTTTATATTCAAATTTGTTTACAGAATGATATTTGCAAATAACTATTTAAGTCACCCCTTTTTTTTAATCTGATGATTCAGTCAGTAGTTTGTTCTGTGCTTGGAGGTATATTTCTTTCATTACGTTCATTATTCATGATGGTTCTGTAGTTATTCCTATGCTATGGGAATCTGCTGCATTCATTAAATATAATTTCATAAAATTGATGGACTGTGGCTGGCACAAGTTTATCTATAACATTTTCAAAGAGAATATATCATGTAACCAGCTTGTAAGATAAGCTTATGAGTTTTACAAAGTATGCAGATTTATTATGCATTTCCTGTTTGTATTGCTCTGTCACCTCCGTTACTGGAGGCAGCACATGCCTCCAAATCAAGCCTAGATGCCTAAAGACTCTTGGAGTTAGTACTTGATTCTACTACAATACTGAACAAGCTGCTGACATGCACCGAGCCCTCTTTAGGATTTCCTCTCCTATGTGACCTCATGCATAGTTTTGGAAAAATAGGAAGTTTTCAGTTCTTGAAATCATTGCATTCTAACCTAATTCCTTCTACTAGTTCTAACAAGGGAAGCTTCTTAATTTCCTGTACCAAATATTTGAGATGCAATTTCAGTGTTGTACACCCATGTCTCCATGCAGGAACTGTTTATGGTTTAAAGGTGCATAAACACTACAACATACAGAAAAAATACAAATAATTTTGAGATCCCTAGGGTTTCAGCTTTGTATACACATATAGCAAAAAAATCGTTGTTGCTATGGTGGTCTAAGAATATGGATAAGGCAAGGTTTTCAACAAAAAGTTGTATACATTATTACAATAGCTATTATAATTGTTAAGAGGAAAAAAGCCCTCACCTGAAGAAAGCCTTGCGCACCCAAAGCAGAACAAACAGACCATACTGTATTTGTTTGTATAATAAAAGAAACCACCTCTCTCATGTGTCAAATTTACATTTTTCATAAAAGCTGACTTTCCTTTTGTATTCAGCAAGTTAAATTTTCTCATAGCCACCAGCTTTTTTTGTGGAAATTGTGACTGCACTATAATAATGAACTAAAAATTACATAGCAAGGAAATTGTTATTACAGTGAACAACACAACTGAAACGTGATGGCTTCTGCACCGATCACTATAAAAGTTAAACGCAGATGGTGGGAAGTGCTGTGATCATCTGATTACATTACTGTGGGAGTACATTAGCTTAATGTATTGAAGGTCAGGAAGTTTACTTCTCAGTGGCACAAAACTGGAAATCTGCAAAATGTAATATAAACCAGCAACAAGTATCATAATTGATTGTCATTATGAAATTAATTTAGCCAAAGAGAACTATTTCTAAGCAGTAGTGAAGAACAGAAAACCAGAGTTCTGTATGCAATTTTACAACCACCTTGTCTCAAGGAATGTTTTATTTGCCAAGTGCTGCTCTTTCTGCAGACACAGTTACAATAGCATTTACTTATTTGTGTTGGTCACAGAAGTCTATCCATGAAGAAATCGGAAATAAAGGATCAGAGCAGAAGATTGAACAATGATGGTTAGTAATTTGGTGTTTTGTATGAATTGTCATGCCATCCAGATTATTTGTAGGTCAGGCTTATATTTCGTAGATGAATGTATGCATCAATTAAACAAACGGTGGCAGAAGAATGCTACTCAGGTTGGCAGGTATGGTACTGGAGATTTATAACCACCACAGCAGCGTGGGTTTTCTATCTGTTTGCCTAAAGCCTATTGCTGTTGTGATCCTACTTATTTTCCAAGCCTGGAGGAATTACAGTGCCTAGAAATACGCTCTGGATTCTGTGAGAACAAAAATTTACTTGACATTTCACAAATGCTAGAATTTGTTAGGCTGTTCTTTGTTGGATATGAATCAGCTTTGTTAACCTGTTCATTAACAGATATAAGAACATACAAAGCAAAGAACAGGACTTAATTAATTTGCTTTGCACTGATCTGCTAATGCACTGGAAGACATGACAGAACCAGAGAGCCTGGCAACTTCAGTATGTTCATGGGTTGGTACTGAGGCAATAATGACAAAAACATGCTTGGCAAAGCATTTCTTAATCCTAGGGATATTTTCTCTCAGAAACTTAGAGCACTGAAAATCTGAAAATGAGAAAATTCTCTTTGACAGATCTTGCTTAATCTTTGATTCTCATTCTGCTTAACACCCTTGGTCCAAACAGGTACCTCCTGCCTTTTCTTCTTCCAGCTAGTTCTGCTTACTAGTTGCAACAAAATGGCCTTCGCCTTTCAGCCAGCTCTTCAAGCTACGTGTTCAGGTAGACAGACTGCAGCTTTCAGAGCAAACCACTGGAGAATTTCACTTCTTTCCCATGCAGGTTTCTTTCCAGAGTCCATTCAAAGGCTTTACTATTAGGAAACTGTATTTCAGTAAGAAAGAGACGTATACAGTTGAGATCCCACAATGACTCTCAAGTTTGTAGTGGTTTACATGGTTTCTATCTCTTGGCACAGTACGGATGGTTTAGTCCTAAATGGAGCCTGTAACGCAACAAGCCAATGACAAAACATTTGCCTTTAGCTTTCAGTACAGAGCTATCATCTTTCAAAATGGACAAGTCAGAAACGCTGATCTCAATGTCAGAGTACTTCTGAATGTTTTTTGCAGTTAGCAATGCTTCTACTAAATTTCATTAGTCTGCATTAGTAACCCAGCAATTAAGAAACTTTAATTCTGTCCACTGTAATCTGAAACGTAGGCTATCAACGAGCCTACAGGATCGCTTATTTTATGACAGGTGGAGAATTTTACACTGTAAATACGGTGCAGTGCTTTCCCAGGATTTACAACTACATCATATGCGTGTCCATGTCTGGTTATCATGCTGCTGTTAATTTCTGAGCAGATCCTGAGCTGAACTGGAGAAGCTGAACTTCCACCTCATTGGTCTTGGCTTTTTCTGTTCTTTCAGCAGCCAAAATAGCAGCATGTAAAAAGGTTAGAAACATTCCAGAAGTAGAACATATTTATGCAGTCTAACAGTTTCCAAAACAATATTTTTGAAGAATATATACCTGTTTTTCTTTCCCTTTCTTGTCTTTAGTCCAAAGGATGCTGTATTACTGGATATTTATTACATTACTTTTTATGGTATAATGCTGCTTAGAAAGATCTGCAAGCAGTATAAATTCAATGGGAATATGCAAATGTCATGCAATATGACAGCTTGTGCTAGAGTGGAAGAACACAGACAGTAGATCTCAATTTTATATCAAGGTGGCTTTTTTTTTAACGAGGCCATTGGGCAGAATAAAAAGGTGTGACTTTTTTTTTTTCCTCAATGCAAATGTATCTCTCTGATCTTCCTTATTCTCTTATCTTTGGATGAGCTAGTTATAATAGGAGCCCTCAGAGTGCTTTATATATTTTGAGCCTGCAATATTTTCACATCTGTCATCCGAGAAATCATCTTTCTTTTCTTATAACAGACTTTCTAACATAGTCAGAGCATTTATCTTCCTGGCCTGTTAAACTGCTTTTTCAGATCTATTCTGTTTGTCCAGTAACCAAAAGAACTCGGTCTGTCACATTTCCCAGTAACTCTCTTACAGACTGAAACACATCCTGCCTCAGAACGCTCCACTCATAACCCAGTGTGCAGACATTACCACCTGCTTCCCTATTTCATCACTCACTGACAATTACATGACTCATGCATGCAAATTAGAGATGAACAATTCTCATGAAATTTGAGTTTACCCAAACTTTCTAAACATTTTCTGATGTTTGCAGATGCACTTCAAGTTTGTGAGTCTTTGGGAGGCATGATTTGTTTTTTCTTTTAAACAACAACATCTCAGTGCTAACTATGAAGATACCACTCCAGTTCTAAAGCACAGAAGATTTCCAAAAGCTAAGCAAGTAAAGTCCTTGTCTTACAAATAATACAGCCTAGCTGCACTCTCGAGAAATGTAACAGTGCATTAAAGAGTTACCTTTTACTGTCTGCAAAAAAACAGACAATCATTAAAAATATGTGAGCTAATTATTCATATTTATTTCCCCCAAGTAGTCATAATTCAGACATTTGTAAGTTATTCCGGTTAGGATTTGATGCTGTAGTCTGGTGTCAGGGAATGTTTAACTTCTTAACGACCAGACCTGAGAGTGTCTGTCACACAGTCAGCACTGTTTGAGCTATTATCTCCCACTCATGTTACTGAGTAGTAAATGGCAAGAATGCTGTGGATATTCTTCACTATGCACTGTGGTCTTCACAGATACACTTTTGGATGCAGTCTTAGCTGTGTTAACAGATGTATCTTACGTTGTAGAGTTTCTGTCTTACAACTTAGAAACACCTATGTAGGTGTACACAAAGCAGCTTGGATCCAAAAAATCTCATCCCCTCAGTATCACTGCAGGGATTCTTAGCTTGGTCACAGGGCCACTTGATCAACACTATTCTGCTTCCAGACCCAAGCTACTACGTCTATATGGTGCTGCTACCATCCTTGGATTGCCACTAATATGGAGACCTGTCCTGTATTTCACTGCAGAGTTGACATGCCCCAATATGGTAAGCCAAATTTCTGCAATTTTTTTGTGAAAAGAGAATTTTCCTTTGAGAGGAACCTCTCAGGAAAACAGAGTAAATCCTTGGTTAGCAAGCTCTCATACTCTGCTAACGTATTTAATTTAAAAGGTTACTGTAGAAAGAAGGCACTTGTAGACAGTCTACCATATAATAAAACCGTATTTGAAGCAGACAGATGGAGCTAAATGAACCAGGACAACCTACAGCTCATTTAAAAAGATCTGCTATAGCATGAAAATAAAACAAAAAAAAAAAAAAAAAAAAAAAAAGAAAAAGAAAAAAGAAAAGGGAAGCTTTACAGGATAATCATTACCCTAAGTGTCTGTCCCTAGTGTATTGACTATCTGAATGGAAATTTTTAGAATTCAGGAAATCAATTATATCACCACATTCAAGAAGATTCAAAATTAATCAGTCTGGCTTTATCCTTCTGCATAGTATCTATATTTTTAATAGTGACTTTCTGTAATATTTGAAAGATAACCATGCTGCAAAAAGCACACATATTGTAAGACCTTTCAGAAAGTACACGAGCAAGGGCTTTCTCTCTGAAGGAGGCTGAGCACAGGGGCACCCAGATGAATATGTACAGCTTGTAGATAAAAAGCACAAACACCTCTCAGCAATTTCTGAGGAACAAGGAAGTTAACAAGAAAGAGAAATTTCATATAAACAGACTGTCTTACTCATCCAAATGCTGAATACCAGCAATTAAAACATTTAAAAGATGGCAGTGCATGTTAATGCTTCTTCAAAGACAGTCTCTATCCTTCTCTAGTCTCATGTAATATGCTTCATCTCTGGGGAGCTGAGAAGTTTGAAGAGAGGTCTTCGAAACACTGATCCTCCTTCTGCAATGAATCATTCCTTCCAGAGACAGTTAACTAATACCATCTATTTGCCATAAACTAAATGATAGCCTAAACTTGATTATAGTAGCAATGGGCTTTCCTGTAGCATCATTTCAAAGCAGAGGACCTGAGGATATGTTTATTACTTGGTGATCAAATATATTCTCAGCAGAAGACAACTGCGGATAACATCCTGCTTTAATGGCAGTTTTTCATGGCATGTTTTTTTCCCCTTTCCTTCATACTCACCTTCGTGGATTTTCTTTTTGTTACTAGTTTCTGATGCATGCATCAACACTAATCAAACAGGCTATGCTTTTAAAGCTACATTCTTAGTCGTGCTTGGGTTGAACGTGTGAAAACACTACCTTTCCAGCCAGAGACACCACTGAGACACTGCAGTCTAAACAGAAGTCTAATAATTTAGACACTGGTAGACCAGCCACTTGCACATCGATAGATGTAAGTATAATTTGCATGCTGATACAATACACTGCTAGTGTAAGTATCATCTAAAACCTCTGCCGCAGTGTCTTGGGCAGAGGGAAGATGGGGGAAACAAGGAGTAAGTGTATGTGGGAAAAGAGACATAATTTATAATATCATGACATTTTGTCTGGCAGGCACACTTAAGGAGTGATGGTGTAAGTGTCACTATCTTCAGGGTATACCTTAAAGTAAAAAGAGTATCTTTTTCAGAGGTATTATGATACTGTATTTTCACACTATAGCACCCACAAGTCATCTGTAAATATATAAATATATTTATATATTTTAAGAATAAATAAACAGCCTGCATTTCAAAAGTATTGGAGTTCGGACTCTGGACAAGTAATACAAAGTTATGTTTACCTCAGAACTCCTTAGCGGTTTTCTCTGCTGTCTCTGTAACATGCTTCTCCATAGCCTATATTGTCCCTACTCCTAAGCTTCAAAAGCGTGTTTCTTCTGGACTGATAGCCCTTCTGCTCTCACAGTGATCTGGGGACTTATTTTCAGGAACTGACACTTTCAGAGGAAAGTATGCAGGGTATACTCATGAGTTAGTTCTATAGAGTAGCCAAAGTATGTAACAAAAAAGTACGACAGTGCAAGGTGGATATTTGATACACATTATGAATAGCTTGATTTTCATTTCATGTTGCTCTTAAACAGAAACCTTTTTAAGTCAGTAGGTCAAATTTCAACATCATCCCTTTCATTCTCAAAATTAATTCCCATACTGGGAAACTGATAGCCATAGCTCAAAGCCACTTTTCCGTACCCATGTTCACGTACTGGCCTTGGGCCTAAATGACCTATTGAATAATTTAGAGCAAACTGGAACATTTTTGTGGCCCCTTATAGCAGTTTTCCAGCTGCTTTGAGCAGCCACAGCTGCATAAAGCAGCCAAAGTCAGTCCCAGAACCTGAACCAAATACAGATTGCTACTTGTGCTGTTTAAGCCAAGAGTAAACCTATTTTTGTACATACTCATTTCTGTGATGTAAGCAAGCTTAGGGCAAAGTCCTTGATGAGAATTTTGCTAGTGCACAACTTTTTGATTACTTTGGTTCCTGGCCTTATGAAGCCATTCATAAGGCACTGTGTTTTGTGTCAGAATTCTAAGACTCGATTTCGCAATTAGTTAATGCTATTTTCACTGCCTGTTAAGGGCAAGTCTTAATTTCTTTCCAACTGTCTGCACGAAATGATAAGATATGGGCCCTGAGGCCCTTTCTTTAGTTGCACTCACTGCCATCTAAATTTAGATCCTTATTCAAGTGTCGAGCTCTTCCATGGGAATGTATGGCTGAGTGCTGCAGTGTGTTTAAAAAAATCCCTTAAGAATCACTGAATTAGGTAGAAAGCTGATGAACACAGATTGATCATTAGTCAACCTTGAGATGTATGGTTTAGGAACGCTGCCGTGACTTGGTGTGGAATGTTTAACTTTCTACAGTGCTTAACGTAGAGTCACCAGTTAAATCATTGACGTGGGCAAGGTTGACATGGCTATCCTCTGAATTTCTGTCAGACTGCTAATTATGTGGACAAGCAACACATTCAGTACCATTTACTACCACTTGCATGGACTTTATACCCTTAGTTGTTGACTCTGGCTATCTAAAGGAAACTGAAATTTTAAAAATTATATACTGCTTTAATCAAATATTACACTTCCATACAAGACAATTGAGGCTTTCTTCTACAGTCTTCCTTGTTTCATCTGTACCGCACTTTACTTCTTTCCCTTCGCATATACCCTCACTGGGATGTGTACAGATGAAAATTAAGCAAGCCAAATAAATTATATCTGAATCCCAACACCATGGGAATTTTGTAAGCTGCCTAATGGGTCTGGCACCTAATCTGCCTTGATAGCAGGCGACTAACATTTAACATTGCCATTCATGAAGAGTAGCTACTTAGACATACCTTAAATTTTTGCATGCTATTTATTTTTCATTTATGTGTGTTCTTAAACATCTTCCTCTGTCTGTTTGTTGGCTGATAAATCTAGCCGTTTTAGTCTTAGTGTAGACATCATTTATACCTAGAAAAGCATATCTGAAAATACATTACCTTTAAATAGCGGGATCCATCACATCTGAGCTCCCATGTCTGATAGCCAAAAAGCTCCATTTCATTTCAGAAGAAAAATTGCTTCTGTCAAGGTAAACAGAATGCATTATCCCCCTTTAATAACCATTTTTAAGCATGCTTCTGTATTACTTTTTTTCACAGCTGTATTGCAATAAGCCTTAGAGTAATTGCCAGTTCTTCTGTCTAATAGGTTCATTATTCTTTTGCCATAATTGCAGCCATTAAACGTCCAATTGTTAAATTTCCACTCCTACATTTACTTAGTGTTACATTTTATAATGGGGTATGTCATTACAGCACCCCAGTGGCTACAGCTGTTGTTCAAAGTGTTTCTAAAAGTCAATGAGATCTATTTGAGATATGTCTGTATTCTTGATTTTTCACAGATTCTCTCCACTGCACTATGTGTGTCGTCTTTTTTTAGCTTTTTCAAAGATAGCTGCATTTAGGTACCCTTTACTGAAAGTTTAAAAACCTGACCTATTCAGGAAGACATAAAGCTGTGACTTTAATATTTCTAAAGCACCATTTGTTCACTTTTATGAGATGATTCATATATAACAAGGTGATGGAGCAAAGATTTAACTAAGGGAAATTAACACTTGTGGCTTAATAGCTTTTCGAGAGCACTGATTTATCTTTTGTCATGTTAAATTTGTTGGGCTTTTTCTTTGTTGTAAAAGAAGCCTAGCCCCTAGTGTTAGCTACAGTCGCGGTAATAAAATGATCTATTTAATGCTCCTTGCTTCATTACTTGACATTTCTAGATAAGTTAATAAGTGTGCTAGGGTTTACTTCTTATTTGTGTGATAGGGACTTGTTGATTTGAAATGTTACATTTGGACCTGATATGTAAGCTTTATTAAAAATGAGTAAAAGTCCTTACCATTATGACTCTGTCTATAATCATTAGTAATCCTCTTTCTTTCATAAGACACTCATGATCTATATAGTTTGTGTGTGCTATCTGGTCTCAATTAGTCTTTTTATAATGACACTTAAAAGTGACACCTAAAAATGGTTTTGAGACACCTATACTAACACTTGCATTAGTTTATGTTGCTGACAAGCATGAAGGAGATGTTTTGGAAATTACTGGTACCAACAATTGTCAGCCCCAATGAATTTCCTGGGAAAGTTGATACCCCATGCCCAATAACCCTATTTGTGAGGTTATCCAGCCTCTTTTTAGCATATAACTTCATGTCACTTTAAAACTCTTATAGGCAGTACGTAATTTTTATTACTTAGATTTCACACTCCTCCATAAGGTGTTGATTAAAACTGCATTTGAAATGTATATCACATAAGGTTTTTTTATATACCACATTTTCATTCTTAACCTCATGATCAAGCTATAATTTTTTTCAGTGATTAACCTAAAATTGCAGCATTTTGAATCAGTATATGCCATATTTCATATCTTCTACCTCATAACAAAAATAATATGGTATAGTGATAAATATATTCCATTTACAGAAAATAGAAATTGTTATTTAAGTACTTCTTTTAAAGAAAGAGAAACATTTTCCTCATCCAAATTCCTTCCCATATTGTAGAACATCATATACTGACGATAGAAACAGAAAGAGGTCACAAAAAAACAAAAAAAAAGAGCTTGTTTTTTTCTGTATGGAGGTAGACTTTCCACAGAGGAAGGCAAAGAAAAACCCTCATGATCTCTGCTTCTAGACTGTGGTTCAAATTTACATCATTATCAAAGTAGAAAGTTGTTACCACATCATGTCTGTGTACATGACATTTATCTGCTTGTTATAATCATGTTTTCAGTACTGAGGTACTGGGTAATTAATTCTTTCAGTGTCTGGCACTAGATTACAGTTATACTAGATATGCCAAGGTGTTGAAGATGCCATTCAGATGTTCTGTTCTTTTTGAGCAAAGTAGAGGTAGCAAATTTCTACTGTAAATGTCAGCTACAGAACAGACTTCCCTTTCCAGGATCCCTGGCTTGTGAAACTCAATGAGATACAAAAGCAGAGAGAAAAAAATCCACCAACTGGAAGAAAAAAAATATTTTACAATGAGATTAGTGTTAACATAAGCAAATAGGTAGCAGAAAATATTTATTTAATTAATTTTACCCTGTTTTCAGCTCTTTGGGGCATTGGGTGGAAGGAAAATGAAACATATTCTTTATTCGCAATCCAAGCCAAAACAGAGTTTCACAGTCAGCAGATTATCAGACTGTGAATTTTAGATATTTTAACCAGATGTACAATGCACATATAAATCATAAGTCATTCTGCAGGCCATATAACTTAGTTAATAAATATAGTTTGTATTTCACACAGGCTAGAAATAATTCCCATTTACATTTTTCATTACAGTAGTTAACAAGTATCATCATCTTCTCTCTTACACTACAAACCATCATGGCTAGAATAGCACTACTGTGAGGAAATCATCTGTTCAGCAGTTTGATTGATTCTTTCAGTGATCTTTCAATGTTTGACCCAATGTCCATTGACATTAACTGAGAAACTTCTATCTATGACTGGTTGGAGAATTATGTCATTTCAAAAATACTGTGACGGTATAAAATTGCAGTATTTTATTTGGCAGTATGAAGGAGTAAACCGAATTGCTAAAACAGGTTTTAGCATATTTTTCCCTTAACACAGGTAGCTGATGTTAGTTAACACTTAATGAGAAGGTTATTAAGGTGGAAAGCTGTTGGGAACAAGGTAGCTGACAAAGTTGTTTGGTAGGGATAGATTGCAAGGAAGGATTCTGAGTTTGGAGCAACGGAAATTTGCCAAACAGAAAATCTGGATAAATTACTAATTTGGAGACTTGTCTAAAAAGAAGATCCAGGAAACGGTGTCTGGAGAGATGAAGAACAGAGGTGTCACAGTAGGATCTGATTTAGCTGCAGGACAAGCCAAGGTTACTAAGCAAGACAGGCTGAAAAAGCTCCATAGCCATAGAAAGACCATGGGTTATTCCATTGGGCTTTATCCCAGCCAGTGGTGAGAAAACAAAGACAGTGAAGTGCATACAATACTATTTTTGAGCACAAATCTGAACATTTCTTATGCTGTTAAATTAAAGAGACAATGGTTTCAGAAGTGTTTTGCAAAATCTTTGAGAGTTATAGTTACCATGTAAATTTTCTGTAAACTGGATGAGTGGACATCTTCCAGTGGAGATTTCTGGAGAAGGCTAATTAAATCACAAATGCTCCTGAAGGGTCGTTACCAAGTCCAGTGGACAAGGAGTTCAGCTATGTATTCTGGCTGCCTGGAGAGGTTTCTAAAAATAGAAGCTACCTCACCAGGGAGGAACTCTGAGTGCAATACCTTCACTTTGCTTGGACTCCAGACGCTGATGAAGTGACTAAATAAAGCCCAACAGATTGTTTTAAGTTACATTCATGACCAAAGCTAGCTAAGGAAAAGGAGACATTTTCTCTCCCTGTAAGCATAAGGTTGCATAAAACTGATATAGATTAAATAACTTGGTACAGAAGGCCTTCATTGTTGTGTTCATTAATTGTGTAATATTAACTGCAGTCACCCAATTGATTTCTTTGGATTTTTTACAAGTGTAATCCATTCTGGAAAACCCAACCTTTGGATATTGGCTTTTCTTTTGCTATGTTTCACTGTCAGACATCCTCACAAGTGACACGGAATGCAATTGAAATCAAAAGCTGGAGCAAAGCAGAAAACCAAACAGACTTAGAATATGATTCCTGATCAAGAAAGCTGGGTGCAGCTATATCTGACTCTACTTAAAGGTCAAAATTTGAGGTTTCTTTCTTCCAAATATCCACCCTAGAATGGTGCCTCCTCTTCAATGAAAGCCCAGAAAGCTGTCTAGCGGTTAAAAGTTTAGCTCTTGTTGATGTCCTTTCAGAATAGCAAACTTCCCATGTTATCCATCAGGTAATGGCTATAAATGTTCCAAAATAGGGATAGCACTTTCCCAATCCTGTGTGGAATTACCTGGTTTGTTTTTTTAACTCTCAACAAAGTCAGATGTATGCTGAACTCAGCAGTGCTATCAAGAAGAGGCTGCAAACCCTGAAACTCCTCCTGGCTGGCTGTGCAGTCCATAAACCTGTCCATGCTCTTTAGGCTTTTCCTAACACCTAAAGAAGTGGCAGGTAGGCTTATGAGGTTGGGGGATTAGTTTTGTAGCATAATCCGAAAAGTATGGCAAGGCTTTTGCACTATTTTTTTACACATGAATTAAAACGTTCCTGTTGTTTAAGGCTTGAGTGTACAGTTCATAGGTCAAATTTCCCTGAAAGAGTAAGACCATTCACAAGCTAAATGTGAAGGCAAAGTGCTACCTAAGGTGAGGACCAGAGTGCTGTGTCTTTGCGGTTTGAGACTTGGATGGGGATTTGGAATATCACGGTCTTTAAAATGCGCTAGAAAAATTGTGTACGGTAGGCTCTATTCTGGCCAATCTCTGTGAAAGTATGAAGGTTTCTGTCTGTGGAAAAGGCTTCTCCTTGACTTTGTAGAAGAGGTAAACAATGCATATTTTCCTACCAGCTAGTGCTGAAGCCAGTATTGAAAGGCAGAGATGAGCCTACCTTCATGGTAGGTGGTCTGGGAACATGCTTCTATGACACTGATGGTTGCCAACACCATTTTTAAGGCTTTAAGAGCCAAAGAACCCTGAAAAGGCTGTGCTTTAGCACGTTGCTGCGGAGTGGGAGAGGCATGCATGTGTACATAGGCATTATGTTAGTTGAATGGTAAAGTTGTATAACAAGTCGTACTTGTTAATACAACTGAACTATGTATCTGTGGACTTAACAGGACCTTTCTGCTTTCATTTCTGCACGAACACCATCAACTACATTCCAGCTGTAAAATCATTAGTAATGGAGATGTGGAGACGGAAAAGACAGAAGAAATGTAGTTTAACTTTCAGTTCCCAAATTATGGCTCTTGTTCACATTGTGTTCATTGCAAATGAGGCCAATCCTTGCATCTTCTAGACTGTTAGCTGAAAAAAAAAAATCTCCTGTGACTTGGGAGTTGAACGACCTTGATATGGTATCATTGGTGTAGATGGTGTAACCCACAGTGGATCTGCTCTTGTTTGTATTGAAGTAATCTCAAAGTCATTATTACAGTGACTTTTTCTGACTGTGACTGTGCTTTCACTCCTGCTACTGTATCTTTTTCTTTTCTTCCAACAGTGCACCAACATATCAGCTTGAGCTTGAAATAATAATAACATTTTAGATAGTTTATGACACAGCCTTAATCTTCTTTAATAGCAGTTTTATGTATTCAATATTCTGCTGCTCTAGTTGGCTTGCAGTCTTTCAGAAGCATTGGTCACCAAATAAAATAAAGTTCCTATTTATTGCTATGTGTCATCTAAAAGCAATCACTCAAAACAAGAATTATAAGATCTTCTACAGATGAAAATGTTTTTGTGATGGAAGTTGGCAAGGCCAATCTGTTATCATGAGGCATGGAGAAGAAAGGCCAGTGTTCTTGACTGTTTGGTGAATGCACTTTTTTTTTTTGCAATTTTCATTATGGCAAATTGTTTGACCTAGCAGACAGACATCTTCTCAAGGCTGGGATCATATTGTTTTGCTAGTATAATTCCATCACAGTCAACAATGGATGTAAGTGGGAAAATGAGGAAGAAAGGTACAACAGTATAGGATGGTATGTTTTCAGATCTGTAATCAGTGTCTGTTTAAAATAAAACAGAAATATACGAAATGAGGTGCTTTGACTCTATTTTATTAAGGTGAAGTGAAGTTTTATTGCTAGTGTTATGATCAAATGAAGGAAAATAGGGGTAGTGAGAGCTATACATAGGAGAATAAAAGCAAGCAGCTAAAAATCTGTGATATTAACCTAACAGTTCTTGACATTCTGTAAAGTCATTGAGATGTGATCTTTCATCCAAAGCTAAAATGTTTCTGTGATAGTACTAGTTAAATAAAAAAGCAAAATAGAAGTCCTGTATATTGTGTATATCTCCATTGCAGGAGACACATATGTCTGATTTTCTTTAGGATGGTGTAAAAGAATAAAAATGCAAATTTTCTAATCTAAATTCTAGAGAATAAATAGCAAAAATAGCACAAATTACTTGCACAATAGTAACTTCTACAAAGAGAAGCACTGCTTTTTCCACTACGTTGCCAAATTGCTATGCTGGCATTTAACTGAGTGTACCTATTCTTACTTTTTTTTTAAAACAGGTTTGTTTCTTTTTTTATCAGATTTTTAATGTAATGAAAATATCACACCTAGCGTCATTCTTTCTTGAATTTCTATAAGTTAGGAAAGATTATTTTACAGTATAAACCAGTACGTGAAGGAGCATCAGCCCTTCATTTATACTTAAGCAGCCCAGTACACACATGTGGTTCCACTGGGCCAAATTTAACAATACTGAAGGAGGAAAACAGACACAGGTTGATCTGTTGAACTTTTAAAGACATGAGCCACTTGCTCATGTCTGTAGTTCCACAGAAGTTAAACTGAATTATTATGCAAATAAGACCATATGTGTACATGCTGTCAGGTTCCAGTTAATAAATGGCCTTACTGCTCTGTTATTTTCATGAACTATACAAAAAGATGCTTATGTAGACACTTCTCAAAAAAATATAAATAAGGTTTTCTATGAGATGAGAAAAATAACACTATTTAATCTGGCTTTCTGTGAATCAAACTGCACAGTGTTTCACTTTCTGAATTTCTGAGCTGTTTTAATTACATTGTGAATTTATCTCCATATGGATGTTGACATGCATTTGAAACCATGGTTATTAGTCATCTGAATATGTACTGTCCTGGTTTTTGGTGGGGCCTGATTCTAATTTGCATGAAGTCTTGGACACCTGTTGAGCAATGAAAAGGAGTCTTTAAAAAGATCTGCTTAGCTTAGATTTACCCCCCATTTACAGCCCCATAACATGGTCAAAAGCAGGTACAGTTACCTTAGTGCAAATTAGAATCAGACCCAGTACTTTCACGTACCTTTATTTTAGATCCTAGCATTGCAGGTGTAAATGGGTATGCATATTATAAAAGAGTGGATAATTAATATTAACTTGTATTTTATATGCCAGTCATCTCTGGAATGAATCCCTACATATGTACACACACACATTACATACATACATACAGGGCTGAGCCTTCCGCAAACATGAGCACCTTTCAGAATCTAATCAGCATAGATGCACAAGGTTTATGATAATCCTCAGCAGTTTTGCCAGCTCACTTTTGCAATGCTCCTCAAGCATGCGACTCAAACACACTCACAAACAGCTTAGGTATAGTGCTTTGCCTCATATGGCCTTTTTATCACCAGTGGTTTGGCTTCTTGAGACATGCTGAGGGAAGTTGGACTACTCTAGAAGTGAATTGAGTCTTTAGTCTTAGTTTCATCTGGATGTGCAAGGAGAATAAGGGCATATGATAAAGAGAGATCTGCCTTGCCATGTATTAGGTCACATTCAGACCCAATAGTAGTTCATACTACTGCAAGCTAGCTCAGAGAAACTGGAGGAAATACTGCTGTACTCTTTTTGTCAAAACCCTGGATTGATTTGTTTTTGACTAGTCCTACAGTCAGAGGTGGCTGAACATAGAGTGGAAATTACTGCCTTGAAATAGTGAAGACTTAGTAAAAATAGGTTATTTTATTTAGTCATTGCTTGCCAAGATACTCCTTTAAAATATGATTTTTTTATTTTTATTTTACTTATGCTTTTTAGAACGAGGTGAAGGCTTTTTGGTTTGAGTCTATGACAAATTCTACTCTTTCACAATCTGTTTTTAAAAAAGTTATTTCTGACTGACTTATGAATTACAAATCAACTCAATCTTTTTTATTCTCTGTTTCATTTTTGAGATATATTGATAGTGATGAGTCACATGAAAAAGAACTTGCATATGTAAGTAGTTACTGGAATTGTTAATACGTTCAGCAATAATTTGCCACAGCATTGGATAAAAATGTATTTATGGAAAAGATTTGTAAGGTCTCTGAGTGGGAGCTCAGTTTCAATAGACAGTAAAGAGTCTCTTGCTGTGTTTATCCCATATTTTCTTCCAAAGTTTCAGGAAGTCTGCTATAACTAATTTGTAGAACACTTAAAATCATTGTAAAAATTACATCTAAAAAAAGGTTGGAGGTATTTTTTCCATTTTCTGAACACTCTGAATTTAACAGAATGACATCTGAGATTTACTAAAGAAACCCACTGAAGCTACAAGAAGAAAATACCAGTTCACATTTTCACTGTGGTTGCTTCAACTCTATTGACTTCAATGGAGTTAACCAATAGAAAGATGCATATCCTGAAAACATACATACCCATGATCTCATATCATTAGTTTATTACTGATCAGACTATCTGAAGTCCAAATGTCATCTGTATGATTCCTCCAGCTGTTTCCTACATCTTCTTGCTTTAAGTCTGATGTAAGCAAATAACAAACTGCAGGCATTCAAATGGAGCCCTTATTTCAAAGATGTTGCTTACTTTCCTGTTTAAACTATGCACTATCTAAGTACACTGCTTAATTGAAGTAATAGTGAGAACAGAATCAAGCTTACTGGGGTGTTTTTTCAGTGTTATTAGGCTGTAAAGACTGTGAATATGCTTTTCCCAAATGTTAATGAGGATTTCTTGTCATGTGCAACAGGCATAATCCAGATGAGCGTGCTGTCTGCTAATTTGCCATTCTACATTCCCATCTGAAAGCAGTCAGGGGAGTGAGCATTCAGCCCAGCCTAAAATCAATGTAAACAATCATTTATTGACAACATTTATCACATATTTTAGGAGTAAGTATATTATTAAATGGAGTAATTAAGTGTGGCTTCTCCATATCTTACAACTTGTACTTTTACAGAAAGGTATTTATTTTAAGAACCAAAAATAAATTGAAATTGCTGCATACTTCTGATAATCCCAAATCCTAAACTTTCCAAAATTGGATTCAATTTTATCTTCTTTTTAGGCTTCAAGAATTATATCATAGAAGCTGTTTTAGCATAATATTTTATCTTCATGTTTGAGCTCGAATTCTTCAAGAACACATAGAAACTATTTTCACAATAATTCTCTTTAGAGTATATTGATAATTGTGACAGCAAGTACTTGTGACTATATAGCAATGGATGACAAAAGAAGTCTGTGCTTTCTATTTAAGTTACCATTGAGAACAGGTGAACTGTCATAGCTTTAAGCAACAAAAGTCACGTCCACACTACTGAGATTCCAATTAGCCAACTTTGAACACAGTTCATTTGTCAGATTTTAGGTAGCTAGCATTGCTGTTAGCTGGAAGAAAGAGACAATTGTCTACAGGGAAAGCCATTACTGCCATAACACATGGAAATATTCGACTGTTTTCTGCAAGCTATAGCTTTTGTTTCATCAGCAAGTATTGCAGAAAACCTGGCCAGGCTTCCTGCCTAACAATTGTAGCACAGCTTTCTTTCATCTGATTTTGATAACTTCATCAGAGAAGGGTAGCAGTCTCTGGATTTTGCCATTGCCAATTTAATATAACTCAATGAAATCTCTTAAACAGATTAAAAGAGGCTGATAAATTACGCCTTTTAAATTTTTCTTGATGCATTGTGTGACTGCCCCAGGGCACAATATGAATATTAATAACAATATATAAGATAATGCAGATCTGTCTGCCAAAACACACAATTTCCATTCTTTAGCTCTGTTTTGTTTCCACTTGTTTTGTATCGACAGTGGTTGTTGAAGTCCAGAAAGAGACATGTACCCAATCTTTCTCTATGTATAGATTTTTCAGGAAAATGTCCACCAATAAGTTGTGTGAACTTCTACAGAACTAAGATTGAAGGTGGTTATTTAAAAAAAATTCACAAGATTTTAAAAAAAAAATCAATAAATATATATGGACTGCAGTTCAGCAAAGTACTTAGACATACACATTTTCATAGTCTGATTTAGGTTTTAAAAACAGATTCAGACAGTATTTTTGAAACAACATGTTGTGGTAAAAACAATAGAAATACTGGGAAGTGATTTCTTTCATAGAAAAAAGGATTAATGTGCATTAATTAAAAGGGTAGGTCTTTTCTCTTGTTTAACCATTTTATATACATTCTCTGAGCCTCCATTTAAGCCCTGCATCAGTTACTTAAGTCATTGCTTCTTCACAAAAGGCCAAATCATGACGGCAAGGAATACTTGCAAATCTTTTAATCTTAGTGAGAGCAGTCCAACAGACTGCACCCTGTTACCCAGACTAAAATGACAGTGATACCAAATATTTGCATGCTCATGTAGAGTTCATTCTTTCTCTTCTGAAAATCACTGTGGCAGAAACTGGGTTCTGTTGTGTTGTACCAGCTGTGGCCAATGTCTCTACTTAGCACCTCGAGCTGCTTTGCTAGGGATCATGTTTACATTTGTAACCTATTTATATTGTCAGTTCCTCAGGCCTTGTCCCCTTATTTGTTTACAAAGCACCTGACACTCTTAGGGTGCGATAATTAAAGACATAATGGATATCAAAATACCTGGCATGCACCAGTTGACATCCATCTCACTTACAAGGCAGGATCACTTTTGGATGAAGGAAGGGGGTATAATGCATAGCTTTAAAATTCCATTTCTCATTTATTTGGTAGGATGTTCTTTATTTCAAGTTGAAGCAGCTGAGCTCACGTGGTGTGAATATGACCATAGTTCTCTTCTGGTGAAAGTACCATTTGCAGCTTTTGCCTCAAATGAGTGGCATATTTCACAAGCTAAATGTATAATTCAGTATGTAGAAATTCCAGCAGGTTTTAGTTCCACTGGCACAGGATGCTTGTTAACAGTATGAACTGTAGATCCAGATAAATAAGACATTTTGAAAATAGGAAATCTCCTAAAGAAGGATGGAGTTCAGAGAAATTCTCAGTGAAATCTAAAAAGCAGGATCATTACTATGAATGCAGCTGTGGGATTCATCTAAGAGCGGGGCCCTGATCTTTCTATGATTCCCAGTAATCTAACTAATTATTATGATCCATTGTATAACTCTGAAAAATTTCACTTCTTCCTTGTCAAATATTTGTAGATGTTATTCTATTCCCTATAGTCATTCCTTAGCAAATCTTAACTTAGTTATTTTAATCCTGCTTAAAAAGCATTATCTCTAATCTACACCTAATCTCTCAGTTTTTTTTCCTGAATTATGTCTAGTTCACTGACATCTTTCCAGTATTAGAGTGCCAAAAGCTATGTACAGAAATCTATGTATGTGCAGTCTCACCAAAGCTGCAAGGAGAAAGATGATCACCTCCTTGGGCTGTGACACAGTATTTCTACAACCCAGAGTCTAGTTGCTGTTTTGGCTGCTTCAACCCTTCACTGTAAGCTTTAATTTGCTATGCTTGGCTGTCTCTTTGGACTTCCCAGTATGTCCTTTCTATAGAATTGCAGTGCTTCACAGCATAACAAAGCATGACTTTGATTTTTGGAAGAATTTAATTCTTATTATTTTTACTCTTATTTCTAATGTCTAAGAGTTTTTTGTATGATTTCTCTGTCTTTGACTAGAATATAAAAGTGCCAAATTTATAATGAAATTATATGCTGATATATGAAATATGTATTTTGTACTTCCTTTAAATTGTCATTGTTGTAGATAAAGCATGCTAGCCTCCTGTTCATAGCAAGTTTTGCTTGCATCCTGTTGCTAAGACAGTGATCATATCCAAGATAATTTAAATACATTTTTAATAAGATTTTGTGAGAGGTGTTTTGCTAAGTCTGTTGGTACATCAAAATCTGAAGACATAACAAGTGAAATCCCACAAGGATCTTTCCTATGATGTCCAGTTGTATAAGCATTTCACTATTGATTGAGATTGTGAAACAGAGGCTAAAAAAAAAAAAAAAGTAGATGACACCAAAAGGTTGGGAGGATCTGCAAGGGGAAAATTAGAACTGAAAATAGTGATGATAAATTGGAAAAATATTCTGAAATCAGTAAGCTGACATCTGATACAGATAGATCTCTAGATGGAAACACCAACATGCTGTGATTAGCTATGCAAAATCACTGCAGATAATTATCTGGCCATAAACTGAATAGGAGTCACTGCACAAATGTAATGCTGGATGAAAAAAGCAAATGCCATTCTGAAGTGTGGAACAGGACTGTGATCTAATTATGCCATGATTTTTACTACTGCTGGGGCTCTCCAGGACCACTGTACTCCATTTGCAACCTCACATTTAAACATGTGCACAATTCTGAGAAAGCTGAGAGAATGCCAGCAAGAACAATACAAGGTTTAGAAATGAAAGGTTGATAGAATTGATTGCTAAAGAAGGCAGCTGAATGTAATAATCACCTGTGAGAAATGTTGTAATGAAGAGGACAGTGATATGGGGTTTTTATTTGTCTGTGTCTACTTCGAATAAAAGGAAGAAATGGGCCTGTTTGAAACACATAGTGTTGTTCTGATGTTATGAAAACCTTTTGATTGATAGGACAAAAGATTGGGGCAGGCTACCTCTGGAAGTTTTGCAAGCTTTTCCCAAAGGATTTTGGGAAAAGGAAAATAGGCTAACTATTCCTGATTCTGTCTAAGAGCAAGGAGAACCCCTCCTAAGGCCTTGTCTAGCTCCATATCTTCATATTTCTCTATGCACAGTGCTGTTTCCACTTCCCAGAATTAAAGCAATACAAACTGTCAGAGAGGTCTGACTTGATGCAAACTCCTTATTTTATGCCCCAGACAGGCTCAGGACCCCTTTTGCAAATGTTAGTGTCGCTTGTTGTAGAAATACAGTGAAGTCAAATTTCATTGATAACAACAGTTTATTGAAACTTTTTGGGTTCAGCAAACTTTCCCTGAAGTGGAGGTAGAGATCTGAGGTAAACATGCCTGCCTCCAGGTGAGTCTGCCCTAGGGAACAGTGGTAAAAGCTTTGGGCTCCTGAGCCAGCCATATGGAGATAATGGTTTTCTTTGCTACTTAACTGTCCATGACACCTTTTCTTATTTCTCTTTTTTACAGACCAAACTTAAAAAAAACCAAACCAAAACAAACCCACAGTGCAGGCAGCTCAGTCATTTTTTGAATCATTAGTAAGGTAATCCTGATCATTTATTACCTGGTCTAATTTCTCATTATCTTGATGTCTTCAAATATTCTTTTATTCACTGTTTCTTCTTTAATGAAAATTACCTCAGTGCACATTCAGTTGCTTTTATCTTTGTACAGCTCTGCTCATTTATATATAATTCTCTCCATTTCGAGAACATTCTCGCTGCCCTCCATTCTTTGAATAGACATTTGGGAAGCTGTACTGGCTGCTTGGCATTTTCCTTTCTTTATCAGCAGGATTATATTGTATTCTGATGCCTTTCAGGAGACTGAGGGCTTCTTGCATTTTTGTGTCAGAAAGCATCCTTGAACTTCAATATCTACTGCTCTGTGAATCCATTCTTTAGCATGCACCAAAGGACTAATGGGCACTACCAGGGAGCATCCCTATTATTTAAAATCAGTTCATAGTATGAAAAAATGTAGTAATGAAAGTTAGATCCATGATGAACATTCTTTGTCTAGAATCTTTACTTTTATGACTCATTAAATTGTCTTTTATATAATTTAATTTTCAGATCCATGAGGCCAGTTTTTTAATTATTTTTGCCACCTAGCAAATACAAAGGAGCTATATCTAGGCCTTATATAGCCTTCTATATATATTCAGGAACTATAACCAAGTCCTAGAAAATATTACCTGTATATAGAGAAGGTCAGGAGAGACATATTCCAAAACCACACTGCAGCTCATTTTAGCTGTCACTTTTCTGTTGACATGGGTAATAGGATTCAAGTTAAAGCAGTATGAAGAAGTAGTCCCCAGACAGCTACCAAACAGGGAAACTGTGAACCCCTCTTTGCATTTTTCACACTCTGTTTCTCAAATGAACAGAAATCAGAGAACAAAATGGAGAACCAAGGCTGGTCATCAATTTGCATCCAGATGTGTTTGGCCAGCTTGAAGTGTTTATGTATATGTTTACTGTAACCCTCACTGGATCACTTCATTAGTATTACAGATTTTACCTGAATTCTTCTGTGGCCACGCCTCAACAGTACTGGAGTGTCTCACGGCCATTAAATTTGTCTATCCATGCACCATTCCCATGAAGCCACTGTTATTGCTTTCTAAATAGGAAAATTGAGTGCCAGGTAAATGTCATGCTTAAAGTCATAAAGCTTTACGGTCCCAGGCCTATAGGAACCCTAACTGACAGTCACAAGGCAATGACATATCCAATACATGTTATGTTACTTCAGATTATTGAGAGTTGAAATACCTGAAGATGGTATAAAATTAAACAACTTTTAAATACAACAAAAAATTTTAATTGGATGTGGCCACTGTTCGTCCTACTTCTGTCCCCACATGAAGCAGCAGGTGGCTTCTACTGATAATTGTAATGAAACTGAAAAATGAAGCTTGACAAAACCAACAGATTCTGAATGTCCTCCTCAGCTTTGTTTTGAAACACTACCTTTTTAGCACCTGCAGTCCCTTTAATGAAACAATGTCAGTCAGTTCTGCAGAAACTGGAGGTGTTCAAAAACCGTGTAGACGTGGCACTGAGGGACATGGTTTAGTGGGCATGGTGGTGTTGAGTTGATGGTTGGACTTCATGATCTTAAAGGTCTTTTCCAACCTTAATGATTCTGTGATTCTGTGAAAACAGGGCAAAGCAGTCCCAGCTAATAAAAACTAGAATTTGTTGGGACTGTAGATACAGAAGTTCATGACCAAGTGGTTTAGAGAGTAAACTTTTTACTTGCCCTGGGGATCCATGAAAAGACAGGCAGCAAGAAAGGTGCAACAGGAAGATGCAGATGTGTATGTCATCAGGTACTGATGCAGCCATGGGTAGATGCAGGTAAATGGAGCTGCTCTACTTCTAATTTAGAATAATTTAATAATAGAGCTTCTTATGCACTTCTTACCACATTTGTGTCTACCATTATAACATTGTCTGCAAACGTTAACGCATGTAGTACTTCTGGAAATTGGGATTTTACAGCTGTTGCAGCCTTCACTTGTAGGACAGTGGCCACATTTTGAACTTGTCAGCCTTGAAAATGCCCCTTGAACCTTTTGATTTATGTAAGTTATTAAGCTGTAGAAATGTAAATAGGCATACAAGGGGAAAACTATGAACTGTATTACATTCTTGGTTTACAAAAGCAAAGAAAGACTGGCACACAGGACAGATACTGCCTGTGTGTTGTCTTACGGGAAGATCCATGTGTGTTGGGTAAGGGAAGCAAAGACTGTAATACCTCATCACCCACTTTTAAACTATCTCTTGAGAAACACATTACAGATAATGCAACCAGAAAGAGCTATGTAGATGATAGCGGGAGATAGTGGGCAAAGGCTGACAAAGTCAGCTCATGAGCCATGACATTCAGTGTTCAGAGAGCAAAGCTGAGAATGGAAAATGGAATAAAGCAGCAAAGCAAAAAGCATATTAAATAGTCATAGGGGTGAGGTGGACTTGCAATAATAAAAATTGCTGTGCCTTTGTGACCTTCTATAAAGCACTTCTTTCTTCAGATTATCAGCTTTGCTGTATTGATAATTCTGCATGTAGAAAGAAAAAGAGAAACTACTGTCTTTATTGTATACTCTTGGTATAACAGAAGGAAATAACAGGTATGTTTAAATGAACTATTGTATTTATTTTTCTTTGCATTGCAATGACACATAGACCACTCAGTCAAGCCAGACATGAACAGGTAGTGGGAATTGTAGATCTGAATTAGATCTTACATGTTTTACCCGTTCAGTCACACATATGACTGAAATCTCAGGTGCCTGCAGATGAGAATTAATTCTTAGTATATTACAAATGCAGAATAATCTAAGGTTAAACGTAGAGCCCATGGGTTCCTGTTATTTTTAAATGAAAATTATTTCATGTACAATGACATGGGGAGCTAGTGCAGAGATCGCTCTGAGTTTAGCATTGGAAGAGTAAAGGGATATAGAGCCACTTTCCATGGAGTCTTTCAGATGCTCAGACTGCTACACAGGAATGATGGAGCACAGTCACATAACATGTGGATTGTTTCAGTATGGTCACAGGGAATGCTATACATCTGGGTTTAAGGAGTTCCCTTTTTCCTATTCCTGTCTTACTGCTCCCCAAGCCTTAGGCCTCTGTCTCTATTACAGCACTCTGTCTTGGCCATTCATTTTAGCTATTATCTTTTTTGTATTCTCAACCCTGAAGTTGTTAAGCACACTGTAAGGAGATCCCAGGCAGAAAAAAAATTATTTGTGAAAACATTAACTTACATTTAGCTGGGTCATGAAATTGGGTGAAGGAACTGATTGGGGAGGGACATTTTCTGTCCATCCTCACAGCTATCTTTCACAGAATAACAGAATCCCTAAGGTTGGAAAAGACCTCTAAGATCATCAAGTCCAACCATCAACCAACACCACCATGCCCATTAAACCATGTCCCACAATGCCACGTCCACACGTTCCTTGAACACCTCCAGTGATGGTGAATCCACCATCTCCCAGGGCAGCCTGTTCCAATGCTTCACCGCTCTCTCAGTAAAGAAATTTTTCCTAATATCCAGCCTGAACCTCCCCTGGCGCAACTTGAGGCCATTTCCTCTTGTCCTGTCACTAGTCACTTGGGAGAAGAGACCAGCACCCACCTCTCTGCAACCCCCTTGCAGGTAATTGTAGAGAGTGATAAGGTCTCCCCTCAGCCTCCTCCAGGCTAAACAACCCCAGTTCCCTCAGCCGCTCCTCACAAGACTTGTGCTCCAGACCCCTCACCAGCTTCATCGCCCTTCTCTGGACACACTCCAGCACCTCAATGTCCTTCTTGGAGTGAGGGGCCCCAAACTGAACACAGCATTCGAGGTGCGGCCTCACCAGTGCCGAGTACAGGGGCACGATCACCTCCCTACTCCTGCTGGCCACAGTATTTCTGATACAGGCCAGGATGCCGTTGGCCTTCTTGGCCACCTGGGCACACTGCTGGCTCATATTCAGCTGCCTGTCAATCAAAATCCCCAGGTCCTTTTCTGCAGGGCAGCTTTCCAGCCACTCTTCCCCAAGCCTGTAGTGTTGCATGGGGTTGTTGTGGCCAAAGTGCAGGACCCGGCACTTGGCCTTGTTGTACCTGTTCTTTCCAGATCTACAACTCATGAACTCTGCAGATCACCCGGTGACTTGCTTCTAAGGAGCCAAGCTAGATGTCATACTTCACAACTGAGTTTCATTCCTGGGGCCTGATGGGAGCTCCAGACTGGGGCTCAGATTGCAGAATTGCTAAGGAAGTGGGCTAATAAAAAAGATACTGCAGCTGACTGCTTAGTCACTAGGTGAAGTTGTGACTGTGATTTATAGGAAAGTTGAACATGTGTCCTACTACAGGAATGAGCAAAGTAGAGGACTCATTCCCGTATTAAAGCAAGATAACAACTGTGAAGATAGATAGATACCTTTATTTTCCAAATCTTTTGAGGAGACCCTAAATCAATCCTACTAAGCAGACAGTAAATATTGTAAGATCTGATTAGTGTGTAAGCTGATGGCTTTATAACCGTAAAAAACTTCAGGACCTATCTCTATAGGCAAGAAGGATATGTTTTGACTTTGTCCTGGATTACAGTCTAGAATTACTACAGTCTAGAATTACAACTTCAGGGTTGAGAATACAAAAAAGATAATAGCTAAAATGAATGGCCAAGACAGAGTGCTATAATAGAGACAGAGGCCTAAGGCTTGGGGAGCAGTAAGACAGCTTAGAAAATCAAACCAGCATTTTTTTGTACACACATATGTGTGCCTCTGTATGTATTTCAATCCATAAAACTTTAGAAAATTCAAAAGCAACTTGAGCACCATGTTGACCAGCTCGTATGCAGATTTTATTCAAGCAATATTCCTGTTTGGTTCAGAAAAATTGGGAAATGATGGCAAAGTCCTGTCCTTAATCATCAGAATAGCATACATTTCACTGTAGCAATTTATGTCCCTGGCTGGTTCACGTGCAAAACTCATATATATATATACTTTATCTTTCTGCCAGGGTCTGAGTCCTGAGAAAACCAAGGTTGGCAAATGACTAAAACTAAAAGTAATTTTCAAATTCTTTGTTTTAAAGTAATTTATCAATATATATGGGCCAAAAGTAGCTTCAGCCTGTTACTGCACATCTAGGTCTGCTGAAGACTTTCACCAAGCTTGACTCTAAGCACATCAGTCATCCTTTAGATATAAACTTGTCTGCTAACTTACAGAAAGTAAAATATGTGTATTTGTCCTTGCAGGATGAGGGCTTTGAACTATGGGTGACGCTTTGTGAATTGTTTTGTTACTGAATTGTTTTACGAGAGTTTATGAAACACCTTCAAGTACCAAAATGAATTAATTTACAGCATATGTTAATTGCAGGAAACTTTGCTCTTTGCACAGGTCTGTAAGACCTCAAAAACATCTTAAACCAACTGTGTAAACAGTGTAAAAAGGATCCAAAAATATTGCAGCTGCATGCCATTCTTCAATCATTTTTACCCTCATTATTATTGGTTATTTATAAATCCCTAGAAATAGGTGTTTCTAATAGATCTGCTGATAGATCCTGAACCAGAATGACACAAATGGCACACTGTAATTAGACAGGGGGAGGGGGAATGAATCTGATGTTCTGCCAAAGCTCATTAAAACGGGTTATGCACTCCAGTGCACAGAATATTGCTCATGACTGGTAACAGAGGAGCATACTACTAGCTTGACAGGGAGGAGAACATGAAATTATTTTTTTAAAAACTGAGGGAAAATATTGGAGAAGAATGGAGAAGTAAAAAGAAGAGTGAGTCTTCTTTTCAAGGATTGAGATATTGCTGCTCCTGACCATATGTTGGTAAACCAAAATACCATTGTGCTCTACCATTTATTAGTAGGGCAAAGGTTTACCGCTCAGAAGTGCCAAGACCAGAGTCAGTGTCTGTACTGCCTAACCCGACTGGCATTTATTTGGCAACGTGCACAAATTTCTTGGCAGGTCCAGTGGTTCCACTTGCTAATCCTGTACTATACCTTCCTGTGCATTTATGTTTGACAGTATAAAAAGATGTGTGTGGCGCCTGGAGCTGCCATTTCTTATTAAAGCTGATGCAGTTTTAGAAAGTATTTGACTTTGGGATAACTTTTGTGCACTCTTACTCATCCTTGCTTTCTAATGGCCAGTTTCTTACCCTGAAGGATGCTCTTAATATGTAGATAACGCACATACTGCCTGCCATACCACCACTTGCTCCAGCAATGCCAAACAAAACACAAATTGCTAGCTGGCAGCCTTGGCTTTGCTGCGTTTACTTTGGCCAGACAGAATGGACACTCTGCATGAGGTAGCAGGAGAGAGGGGAAAAATATTGTTGAATGCAGCAATTTGCCCATGAAGCTTATTCTGCAAACAAATGTTCTGTAGTTCACAGAAAGGTAAAAAACAGTGAAGCAGGGCTGTGTATAGCAAAATAGCCTTAGGTGCATTGGATACACACTAAAAAAAAAAAAAAAAACCCAGAAAGAAAATACTGTATAAAATACTAAGAAATGGTGATAAATGACAGCAGATGTAAACCTGAAAGGAAGGGTTAGGGTAAGCTATTTAGTAACTAGTTAACAAAATTAGTGTAATGAAGCTCTCTGTTAAAAAGGCAAGAATATTTCCCTTCTGCTGTGTCCCACATAAAAGCTTTGGAGAGTTTGGAGGTTACTTCAGTCATAGCATGTCAGGGCAGGAGGCCAGATTTCAGCACCTCTTCTGCTCAGGTCTTGAGGGAGAACATAGATCTTTAAAGGTCTAACATTCTCTATAAAATATTTCTTTGGCTTTCATAAACTTTGTCTTAGCCAGTATAAGGTATTATTATTCTGTAAATCCTGTACAAAGCAAAATATCATTCCCATTTATATAGGGCAGGTGAGATGATTCGTCCCCACTCAGATACTAAATGTTTGGTTGAGCTGAAGACCTGAACAGAAATCTCTTGAATCCTAGTTTGGTTTTCCCTTAGTAAATGATAATTCCCAGCAAACTAGGTTTGGGACTCCTTGTTTGAATGCTGTTCCCATATCATATGGACATACTGTGCCCACATTACATGAACAACATTAGCCCTGTTCATTAGTTACTTATCAGATAGATACAATAAAACTCCCTGGGTCCAGGTCTGATTTCAGCTGTAATCCTCGAAATCTAGTGGAACAACAAAGCTGATAACTTTTTCTCACTAGGAGTGGGGGAATCCAGACTGAACACCTGCCAGCCGTTCCTAATTCAAATCACGAACAAATGACCACATACTAACATATCAGTGTAAGACTATGTACTGTGAGATGAGGTACTGGCAGAAATGCTGATGAAAAACAAGCCTTCTCTATTCTGGGGAAAGCAAAGAGCAGAATCCTCTCTAAGGTTCATTTTGGTAGCTCTTCTGGAGTTGATGGCCCTATGTGGGTTGACATTTGCTGAGAATCTGGGATAGAGGTTCTCCTGTACTCAGTAATTTGGGACTGGAGGTTACAAACCAAGACAACCATGGAAATCATGGCTATTAGGAAATGAAAGTTTTCAGCGTTTCTGCTTCTACTGGTGTGTTATGTTCTCAGCAACAATCATATCAGCTTTCAATCTAGGCCAATGGTTGGACAAGCTTTGCAAATGCATGAAAAAGTTTTCATTATAAAAGCCAGGGAATGGCAGAGGAAGGTCCTGGGAAAGGTGAATTTTCAGGCTTTGTGGCATGTATACCTAGTGAAAGGGAGTAGTTAGCTGTGCTATCAGCAAGTCTGGACTAAAAGATTGCGGAGTTTTTATGATGTGCAACATCAAGAACAAATTGTATAACTTGTTTAAGGCATCATACAAATTCACAGCTTAAGATGACTGAAACCTACAGTTGGTCATAATACTAAACATACAAATCAACGGTAAAGTCTGGGAATATGTCCAGGCTTCTAGAATACTTCCTATATTTACATTCTTCCTTCTCCACGGACAGAGTTTCTCTTTGTAAATGGATGAACAGGTGTTAAGACAGACCAATAAATAGGTTACAAAACATTAGTTGCTGCTTTGAAGTGTTATCTTTAGGGAAAGTGAATTAAAACATAAAGAAAGCAAGTAGTAAGTCTGCTCCTGAGGCAACAGATAAGACTCACTTGGAGAAGTTTCAACACCGAGTAACCCAACATTTTACTGCTGCTGAAGGAGGCAGAAAGTAAGGTACACATCCAAAGGCTGGCCTCTGTCACAAGTGGACATTCCTGAGGCCGGGGAGGTATTTAAAGGGGATACCATTTTCTTAACAGGTTCTTCTGAAGTGGGTAGTTCAGAGCCGTTACACCAGATCTTCACCAGAGGACTATTCTTTAATTAGCAGAATCTGCAGGTGTCTAGCTCAACAGGTGCTATAGCTGTTTTGTACAATGTATCTGGAGGTCTGGCACACTCTTTGTGTGGTAAACTTTTTGTCCATCTGGGTATTTGAGAGCTGCTTACATGCGTAACCTCCTAGGACGCTTGGCTGCACCTCTGTCCCACCTGGGATTGAACTTGCAACCTTGAAGTTTACATGGCAGGTAAGCGAAGTCTGGATTGAGGCAAGGAAATAAATCTTTCTCTCTGCTGAAGTCAGGAGTAATTTTACCATCAAATTCAATGGTACTGGAAAAAGATTTTATCCAGTATATGCAACTCTGACTCCTTCTTTTGATCACAGGGCTCTCTTGAGCTTAGTCGTATGGCATGACCCATTCAGAATCTAAGTGCTACTGTTATGGGCATCAGTTATTGTGATGAATTCCCAAGGTATATTCCAAGCTCTGAATTTCCTTGTTAGGTTTTGGTCCTATTCGGTGATTTTTTTTTTTCCAGTTCTGGGATTGGACATTTCATATTAATAAAGAGTGTTTGCGAGACAGTGGGCATTAATATCAGAGTGGGTAGGAGCTTTACTGACTCTGACATTTGATGAAGGCCTCATCTATCTGTATAAATCAGCTTGGTTACTGGAAGACTTTGTGATGTGTTTATTTCTGAACAATAACACAAGCCAAACAGATACATCAGTAAAGTGAAAGAAAGAAAACATATCAACAGGAGTCTGAACGGAAACCAAATACTGATGAGAATGAAACCTTATCTCAGGATGCAGGAGTTGGCATTCCCTGCTGCCAACAGCTTTCACAAACCAAAGAAGAGAAATGTTTTATAAAAATTATAAAGAAGTTGGGAGACCCCCTTAGATAACTATCCACCTATATGTAGCTGGCACTGAAAAACCAAACAGCAGGAATAAAAACCAATAAATTCTTCTTCTTCAGTATAGCCAAGTGTCAGCCATGGGGCTCCAGTGAAATGAACGTGCTCCATCTTGTGTATATATATATATTAATTGCTTGGACCTGCACTATCAAAGAAAACCAGCTGAACAACAGAACAACAAAACAAAGAAGCTCTGAGGCCTTCCACTGCTACAGCAATACGCAGTTGAAGATGAATACTCTGCTCATTTCCATTCTGAACTAAACTCCATCTTCAATGCCATCAATATCATCAGTGTCATTACTGCAACTGCTGCATGAGTTCAATGCAATAACTATTAATTAGACCATTTTGCCCTCCTTCAACAACAGCCCTAGTGCTTCAGTTCCTAATGGAGTTTATCTTATTGTATTATGATTTTGCTCAGAGCAGCCTTTCTGAATTCTAAGTTACTGTAAGGTAATTGAAAGTACAGCAAAGGTTATAGAATACCCTTCATACTTTACCAGCTCATCTGCTTCACAACATTACACATCAGCAGCATAAACAGCCAACTCAATAATGAAGAATGCTGACATAAAAAATAGCCCCCTACAATCACACACTCTAAGTCTTTTCACTCCTCTCTTGGTGGTCAGCAAGGTCAAAAAAATTGGGAATGTCAGATCAAAGCAAGAGAATGCAAACCAGTTAAAACTCTTCACTTTCAGCGGCAAGAACTATTCATCCTTAAACCATCATTAGCTGTTCCATTTGTCTTACACCATGACGGCTGTCCTGTATACTTCTGATACTTTTGGATTAGTCTAAATCTAATAGTTTCTTTTCTCAGCCTATAGGTATATTTAGCATGTTAGCTAACTTGCTGGTTTAAGTCTTTCCATTGGTACATGAAACAGCAGTAAGTTAATTTGCATTGTAGGAGCACAAGTTGCTGCATCATCACTCTGCGCAGGGAGTAATGCACATCTGCCTGTACTGACATTGCTGTGGCTCCTGCCTCCTTTAGTTACTGAGTAGAGATAGGACAAGGAATACACTTCTGTCTTTTCTTATCTAGCTCTGTCTCATCTGCTCCTTTGTGTTTTCACACTCCCCATCACAAACAGAACTGAGCTGCTCTGCTTCAGCAAAATGAAAAAAGAAAAACCCAGGGTATCTTCTGAAAACCCAGCTCCTTCAGCCTGTTGCAAGAACTAGCTACAAAAAGGCTGCAAAGATTTCCTGATATTCCCACCAACGTTCAGCTCCCTTTTCCTAATCTGTGGAGATGACCCTTGTTGTCCGTTAATTCATGAACATGTAAACTGATGTTTGCCTGTAATTTTGGAAGGGGGCAATGTGTTTTATTGATCATTGCTATTGTAATCCTTGCTGCTACTGTGGGTGAGTTTCTGCTTCCTCATTTAAACAAATTATCTAAAGTTTAAGAGCTAACCTATCAACCAAGGAAGTTTTAATGTGTATACTCACATGTGTATACACACACACACATATATATTTACACACGCATTAGTGTGTGTGTTAGAATCAGCTGTTCTATGAAATTGCTCTGTTTCCTGCCTCTGGACTGGGTTATATTTTGAAGGAAAGCACATTCTGGTCAAACTGCATTTCAGAAAGTAGTGATATATGCGGGGTTTGGGTTTGATGGAGTTTGGAAGTTAGATGGAACCTAAGTTATTGAAACTGCAAAATGCTATGCCTCATACTTGGTTCCAGTTTCTGCTTTTCAGGTTTATCATAACCAGTAAGCCAACATATAACTAGACTGCATGCATCTCATCCAGCAGCTTCTATGCAAGCAAAACCCCCATTGATTCCCGCTGACTTAAGGGAAGCTTCTTATTGCTACTGATGATGACTTTGAGTTCCTACAAAAGTGAAGCTTTATGTCCAAATGTGCTGAGAGGCTTAAAAATATCCATGAACAGAACTACTGATAATCAGTGTTGCTGAAATGTCAGAGAAGTAACTCAAAAGTGTCATGATGCAGTTTCCTTATCACTGAAGTTATCCCTGAAATGGAAGAGAACTACAGGGGCTTTCATAATCTTTTTATAACATCATTATGGCTTCATCCCTTTAGAACACTTGATACTCTTGGGTCCCAGGAGTGGAACACGAATGAAGTGGGCACATCGGATGCTTGGCAGTATCACACACTTGCAGTCCTGAAATCTTTGATTTTGAGTTTCAGTGCAAGTTTTGCCTGAGTGATTTGTGAGGAAGATGCTAGGAGGGAGGCTTCAGGATTTAGCCCTATATGTCTCTTTGGTTTGGAGTCATAGGTATTTAAAAGTCCGTTATTGTTTTAATAAAGCTGTGTAAGAATTTGCTGAAAACTCTGTCTCCCTTGATTCTTAATGTCTACAGGATATTCCTTATGATAAATATTAATAATTTGCAAGGACATGGATGAATGCATTTTTATAATTATCAAAAACCAGACATACTGGTTTAGTGTTTAAAATTAATTATAGTAGGGAAACTAGCGTTCCATAAGGGAATTACATTAACTCATCAGAGTGAGTTCATTTTGCCTTTCAATTTACCTTTGTTAAACTTTATTTACTGATTTGTGTTTAACTTCTAAGCACTTAGTGAAATCTCAATTCTTGTAACTAGAGGGCTTTATTCCTAAATGTTTGAATTGATGTGTATTTACATTACATTAATTTATATCACCATATATTTAAACCTGTTACAAGTCCATAAATACAAATAACTTAAGAGGAGAATAAGAGTAATGAATTTTCAAAAAGTTCCTTCATTTGCGACATTGTTTCTGGTGTGAGAATGGAAAATTAGCATTTAAGGATATTAGATTGGTTTTCCCTCTGTAGATATCTCAGTTTACCATGTTACTGAAAGGCAAGGGTTGCCAAGAACTAGTGACAGCTAGACATTGCTGATTTCAGGGCCAACTAAATGTTCCATCACCTTCTGTGATTCTCCTGCATCCTGTAAGGATCACACTCCACGCAAGAAATGTATTTCCTTGGCCAAGCAGTGTTATCTGCAATCTTTTTCATAGTGGGAATGATGATCTGATTACACTTAATTGCAGAAGCCTGTGATAAATTGGAACCAGCTGTTTAGTTAGTTTCATCAGGTACCTCTCAACATTTCACCTGTACTTTGCTGATTTCTCTGTTGCCATAGGGACTAATTTTAGCTTCCCAAATCTGCAGCATTGAGACTGGTGTGGACGTTACAGGTTACAGCTCTAAGTGAGCTGGCAGTGGAAGGATCTGTGCCAAAACCTATCTGCAAGAAGCTCCAAGCTCATCTGGTGCATGAGAGAACAGTAACAGAAACTAGGGATGGGAAAGACTCAAGTAAGGGTTGATGTGTACTGGAGAGCACCAGTGTGGGAGGATGTTCTCTCAGCATTATTAATGCGAACATAATACAGAAAAGCAGCACAAGAAAAGTCTAAAATATCATAGAAGAGGGTTCTGACATTTAACGTGGGGGAAGCAGGAAGCCAGGAAATGGAGGAAGAACTTGTACCACAGTTGCTCACCTGATGCCTGGTTTGACTGAAGATATTTTCTTTCTGTTTGTAGAGGCAAAGACTTATTCATTCTAATACTGTTTGCATACTTCTGTTGGACTCTTTCAGGACACTGAGGAAAAGCAATAAAGAAATTGTATAGTGTCTTGAGAATTCATAACGATTTTCCCTTTTTCTTCATGATGATATCTTTTACTGCAAGGGGAGGAAACACTTCTTCCTTATATCACTCCAGTGATCACAGCATGGGAGAACAGTCCATAATGCTTCTAAAGAATTTTCCTTCAGAAAATCCTGTGAAAATCCAAGCCTGGAGTAAAGCATTTTTTCATCTGAAGCCCCACTGTACCCCACGCAGGCCACTGCGAAGGTCGTCAGTCTTGTGAGTTTTCAGTTTAATGAGTAGTGAAGGACTCACAGCAGTTCCACAGTTAGCATCAATTCAGCTCCAAAATCTTTGGCTGAATCCTAATCCACTGCATATCTGAGAAGTTGTCTAGGAATGTAGCTCCCTGCAGAATCTGTTTTAGGGTCTCCAAAGGGTTAATAATATATAACAAAATGGGACACCATTTTAAGGGCAGTTCTGCAAATACAAGCTCTCAGCTCTAATGCATTCTATTTTAGAGTCTCCACCCAATCTCCCTAGTCTTTTAAAGATTGGTTTGCTTCCATTAGCAAAAATAGCACTGAAAGTGGGCACCCTTGACTAGTCTCCCTCGAAAGTCAAAATTGAGATGGTATTGTGACATTAGTATGTATCCTTGCTCAGAACAGTGTAACTGATGCAATACATTTACAGGAAATTTTAAAATTTCCATCATAGTAAAGAGAAACTGCCATTCAATCCAGTGAAATGCTTTCTCAGCGTCAAAAGATGCTATTACCACAAGACTGGCATAATTTTTCATCTTAAAGACGATATTAAATAAGCACAGCACATTCGTGCAGGTGAGCCTACTGTACTAAACATAAAATAAAACCACGCATTGTTCAGGATGAATTATTTTAATGCTATGCTTTGAGTCAATTGGCCAATAACTTTGCCAATTTGTTAATAACTGCATTTAGAAATAAAATGGATCTATGTAACCCATATTCCTATATGTTTTAGTCTGTTTCAGCGTTGCCACCATCAGCACCCTGCAGTCTGAGAATTATCTGCAAATCTAGTGTTACAAAGATGCAAAAGCCAGCCAACATCGGCTTGCAGAAAAAAAGATGTTCCCTTTTTGAAATGTGAAAGCTAACCTTGTCTAATGATTACAAGATTTATGAACAATTCAATAGCAATAGACTAGAAAAGTGAAAGGTCAGTCCACATGTACACAAGGACTAAGCAGCTTTGGGTAAGATGAAAGATAAGACGAAGATCCAGCTTAGATCCAGAGCTGTATTTTCAAGACAGCACAGCATGCTGAGAAGTAACATCCTTACACAGAAATATTTAGGTTTGGGTTTAGGAATATACCCAGATTTGAATACATAGTCTCCCTTTTCATGGATCTTGATCTCCAAGCAGGGTGAGGCAGAGATGTTATTTCCCTTTACACGACTACTTTATTAAGATTTAGAAATTATATTTCCCTTATATTTAGTATGGTCAGAGAGCAGCCATTGCATACCATGCTTTCTCTGTGTACCGTCTTCTACCTCCTTTGCTAAATCCTAATTAGCTGTCTTGAAATGTCAGCAGCCCAGGGCAGCCTTTAGGCCCCAAAGCTTTCTTTTCTGTTTGTGTGAGTGAAACTGTGCAGATCAGACTTAATACTTTTCTTAATATCCCCTTTGACTTTTTGACTGTCTGTGATGATGTCTAAGACCTTGTTTATCCCTGACACATCCCTCAAAGTGCTTCCCACCCTGCACCATATCCATATTTGCTGCATATACTCTTTCTGCCCCACTCTAATCCCTTCCCCTTCCACTCTCACCTTCAAATATGTAAAGCTGCAAATAGGGCACTCTTTCTTCTGCATGTTACTTAATAATACCCAGACTGTGAAACTAAAACTTACAGGGCTACATTGCTAATTAATCAAAAAGACATGCTGCAATAATATAGCTACAGATAAGTAGCTGTGCTAGCAATCACCCAGCACTCTGTTGAAAAGTGACTTGCCAAGAAGACCCATCACTAGCCAGTTACATCATGGAGCTCTGCATGGATTGGGTAAGTATATGGTGGAGTAGATGGCAGGGAAGAGTAGCCAGGGAGTAAGGGAGTACCCAGTCTAGCTACTCAATGACTGAACAAGGGACAGTTTAAAAAAAAAGTAAAAAAGGAAAGAAAATTAGTGCAGTTGGTTCTAGTTGAAGATGAGGGTGTGGGGATTTGAGAAAGGTTTGTGTCAGGTGTTAGTTGCAGGTGTAATGTGTTGGGACAATCAGTACAGGGTAATTTGAAAGTATTGCAGTGATCATGGGCTCCTGGACATTTCTGGCTCAGCTCTGCACAGCTTCTCGTAGGTCCTTGTGCCTTGCTGGCTGGACAGGTGATGCAAAGCAAAAAGGGCTGAGCGAAGCCCCTGCAGAAGCTGAGAAAAGGAAATTGAAAACCAGAGTTGGACCATAGCACATATGCTAATAGAGGCTGGCCCAGTTTCTCATGAAATGATCCTGTGCATAGTGCATCTTTGCCTTTTAGGGAAGAGTGAAGAAAAGACCTTTTTTTTCCAATGACCCATTAGTCTCCAATGTGTCTCATCAGCTTTTGATAACTGCTGATGGTAATTCAGGAGAGACTGTGAGTCTCCTTCATAACTTATGGTAGTAACAGAGTCACTTTTGTAACTTATGGTAGCTAGAAACCTGTAGAATCAGAAAGTCAAGTAATGTTCCAAGCCAGCGTTTGTGTAAGGTCACTTTCCACCCAATTCTCTTTGAAACTTTTTTAACTACAAGCTGAGATGGGAGATGTTGCTATTGCAGAAATCCTCAAGTGATGCTGAGAAATAAGAACTCTTGGTTTTGAGAAGTCAAGAAGGTTCAGATTTCCAAAAGGGCTTCTAATTTTCAGTGCCCAGCTTTAGGCTTTGTGGGCTTCAATACCCAAGCTATGAAATGTTCATAGCTATAAGGTGACAGCTGGAGTAGAGTGAGCAGCATTCCTCAGCTTCACTACACAACTGTCTTCTGTCAATAGGGGTGAAGCCACGTGGATTTTGTGAGGACTAGTTAGTGTGTAGACAATGCTTGAAGATGAATAGTGCTTAGAAAAATTTTTTTTTAGGATCCTAAAGAAATTGACAAAGTCAGTAGTTTCTTTCATTAAAATGATAGAACCAGCTACACAAACAAGACTGGCAGATAATTCCTTCTCTCCTCACTTAGGAAGAATGTCCAACACTGTCCACACTTGCTCACCAGCAGGATATCAAATTATGTACAAAAAGTATTATCAGTGACTGAACAAACATTGAGCAACTATTATATTATTTTATACTAATGCATCACGCCCATTGTTTTCACTTCTCCGGTAAGCTTTTGTTCTTTCTTACTATTCGCAAGTTCTTGAACCATAACCCACAGTGCTTCAACGTAGCAGACTGCTAGTGAGTCGGAGCTGATGCGCAGATGGACCTGAGCTCCTCTGCACAGGCTCCAAGCTGGGCGACGTGAGCCAGATTTATCCCAGAAGGCTTTAGTCACAGTAATGCAGTTCTGTGCCTGAGTTAATGTGCCAGTATAGACACGCTTTCGGATTCCAAGCTCCGCATTTTCCAGACTGATATTGCTTAGAAGCAGAGAAGCTCGCATTTATCAATGGACAAAAACTGAATCTGCCACAATGGAGTAACCATTGTTGGAGAGTGATTTGGGATTGTGACAGAGATGAAGCAGTAGGAGACTTCGCAGAGGAAACTCATACAATGAGCAAGAACAGCTTGTGTCACATTACCACCTGTTCCTTTGACATCTGAATTTATGGTCTAAACCATAAATGGCCTAAGGCCTCATTTATTTGAACTCAGGACAGAAACAGCACATGCCCTACAGAGCTTAGCTTCCCATTTCAAGTACTGATCACAAGAAAGACTGAGCAGACCTTACAGAATTTTGAGGCTTTAGGTAACAAAATTAGATACTTACCATACAAACAAAAACTATTGTAGAGAAAGAAGGCATCAAAATAAGCCCTTCAAAACTGAAATAAATCATAAATAAAAAGGAAAAATGAAGCAATTAGGTAAATATGAGTGTTTGATTAGAATGCTTTGGTCTCTGGAGAAATTCAGCAAAACCAAAGGCCAAATGCAATTCCCACCAAGGAAATCATCAGAAGGCAGTAAAAGTACTGCGGAAAAACTCGAGTCAGTATGTTCCTGGCACTGTAGTTTATGGGAAAGAATAGATATATAATCATCACTTTGAATAAAATATTTACTGTGAATGGGAAAAGTATAGGATTTTTTAAAATTCTGTCACTTGAATCAAAAGCATTAGGCAGGTGGTGGTGACAAAGGCTAGGGAATGTGATAACAAGTATTAATAGCAGCTCAAAGAAAGGAGAGTACAGCTGCTGCAGGAAATGTTGGATCCAGCTCTGCAGCTGAGCTGAACTTGGTCCTCTGCCCTGAAGTGTAAGAAAGAAAAATGAGTGTATATAGCCATGGATTTGCTCTAATCCATGATTTGAGGATGCCAGTAGACACCCAAGATATCTATCCTGTATGAAACAGAGAAGAGTTGTTTTCTGTATTTGTTTAAGAGTGGCAAATACCAATAATATGGCAGAAATGTTTAAACAAGGACACAGCACATCACAAAGGAAGAAAATCCATCTGTTTTAGCAGCTGGTTTGAAGCATTCGGTTAGGTATCTATTGCAGTGAAGAAACTCTCCCACTGTTTCAGGCTAATTCCTACAATGCTTATTCATTCTGGCTAGAAGAGTTGTTGAGGGTGGAAATAATTTTATAGCCATTCTGTATTCTCTTGTAGATCCAGATTCCATGTTCAATTGCAATTAACTAAACAAACTACATAAACATGGTCACTATCTCCATACCTTTAAAATGACTGCACCCTGGGCCCATGCTCTCTGCTTTCTCCTGGTAGACATCTACCCCCATCTGAATCTGCAAATGGCTAGAACCAACACTGTCTTTAACAGGCAGCTCACTTGAATACAGAGACCCTCCTTCAATTCCCATCGACTTCCCTGGGAAACGAGAGTACTCAGGACCTCTCAGCAGTAAGCTCAAATCCCCAAGATTTTATTTAGGTAACTGTGTCTGGAGTATGCTGGGTAAATGGAAGAAATTCGTACATAACAAAGGCAGCCACTACATAATTTTGGAAGCACACGGGACATGAGCATGAAATTGCTGAGCTATGACAGGAGTCACTGGCAGCTAGTCTCACACTGTACATTAACTGATTTATTGCTCTGAATTTGCATATATGCTTATATAGTGATATACTATGTGAATAGCAAAGATGGTTTCTATAAACCTGTAGATAAGAACAGTACCTATTACCAAAATAAGATATATATAGGTTGGCCACTGAAGGACTTAACTTGATTCTGTGACTGTGTCTTTTCAGTTTGATGGTAATGGATCCCCTTGTTGCCATAGTTGTTGTTCAGCCTGTCATCATAAGTGATGTTTGTGTTTGTGTTAGTAATAGCAGGAGAGTTTTCTATCGACTCTCTAATAATACATAAAGAACTGCAAACTAATCCATAATGAGCACTTATCCTTCTTTGCTTCCTTTTTTGCTCTAATGCTTCATGCCTGATATTTGCTTGGTAATTTTTTTTAAAAGTTTAGAAATTCTGTTCCATCTAACACTTTGGCTTCCTGTTGGTGTAGTTTTTCTCTGCAAAGGAACATATGTACACAGAAAGCTGAGCCATTCAGGATCCTGTGGAGATCTCTTATATTACAGCAATGGTACCCCCAGAATATTCAAATGTATCCAATCTCCTACCAAATTGTAGTAATTATGTCCTCAGTTGCTTTAGTCCATATGTTAAATCTGTGCTCTGTTTATAGAGATTATGTATGTATGTGTTCTTTTGTTTTGGTGGTGGACAGTAAAACAAAAGGCCATGAAGAACAGTTTCTGGTCATGCCTATTGGCTTCCACAGGTGGTACTGGCTAGCCTCCACCTGCAGCCTCCTGCAGGCTAATTTCTTAACCTTCAAAGTTTCTGACTTTAGATGTGGAATTTTGAGTATGCTGTGTATTCCAGGATGTGCCTTGTTTAACTTTCCCCCCCAAAAAAGTGATTAGAATGAAGCACAGTGTTTCACATACGGTCTTAAAGCAGATGACTCCATTCAGTTGAGCTAGACAGATTGTTTCTGAAATGTCCAATACCTTTATTTATGCTTCCCAGATCAGGGGGAAAACTAAGAAATAGAAGAGAAAAAACCAGCAGATTCAGCAGATCTTATCTCACTATTTTCCCCCTTCTGTTTTCATTTGCACTTCTATTTCCATGCAATATTTCATTTTTTTTAATGCATCTATCACTGTTCGCTTCTGTCAGAAGTTCAAAAGCAGCCTGCTTTCATAAAGGAGAGACAGTATTGACTGTTCTATAATATTGTTTCTACCTTTTTTGACCAATCCTCAATGCATATTTCCAGTTTTGAAAAGCATTTCATGAATCACTGGGCAGTTTGAAAAATCTATAGTGTAATCTCATTACTTTGCTGGCTGCTGAATGTTTTCCGCTAGTTGTATTTGCGATGCAAAAATGCAGCCCTTTCTCTCAGGAAAAAGAGGTTAAAATTTCATATATACATAAATAATAAAACAACATGTGGAGGTGATATCAGTGGGATGTATTTCATTTCCTATATACCTGTAACTGCCCCTCTGTCCATCAATCCCCACAAACTTTAATCATTTTCCAACCTCCTTGGCACCTTTAGTCTCATTTTTCTAGCTAGTCAGTCAAAAAATGCTTACTTCTCCCCCCTGAAATGTGGCACTCCCAGCCATCCTCCCAAATGTCACTGGCTAGAGGCCCAGGACAAGCAATATTCTGTTCTACGCTAGTGATCATGGTTTAAGCTCATGCCTCATGAGACTGCAGAGCTAGAAGTGCGAGCTTCATACTTGCTAGCGAGCTCCTTGCCCCAGCAAGCAAAGAGGGATAAAAGATGTATAGGAGCTAATTTTGGTGGGGCCAGGATTTTACTCTTGAGGAGACAAATCCAAGGCTTCACAGACCACAGAATATAATGGAAATGACAAAATGATGCAACTTCAACAGGAGTCACTTTTAGATTATATTTTTAACAAATATTTTCTCATGCTTAGCCACATAGAATCTTAGTAACTCAGATTCTTCATTTCAAAGGCATAAGGATATCAAAGTGGTCCTGATACAATTAACCTCCCCCCTCCAATCTATTTTAAGCACTTCTATCACCAGTATTTTTCTGAAAAACATCTTCATACACATAGCGTGATGGGAATGTATTTAAGTGCTTTCAGCACTCCTGCAGAGTAACATGCAGAACTCACCTAGAGTTTAACTGCTTATATCACACCAGATCCATTTTCTTCTCACTCTTTTGTGAAGGGTAGTAGACAAACAAAAACTTCATTTTCTTACTCTCTTTAAAACTGGGCACAGATCTAAATCAGTTCTCTAAAATATTCTCTTTTTTGCAGCAAAGGAGACACACTGCCATCAATGAGTCACAAAATAATTAAACATTTACGACTGTGTGGGCTTTCATTCTGAGGAGGCAACAGGGCTGAAGAGTAGCTGCAGCTTCGTTGGGAGGCATTCTGTGTACTGACTGCAGGCACAAACACCCTACCTCTGGTTATGGTGGAGAGGAGGGAGGGACAGCAAGGTCTAGAGCAGGGTTTCCTGGAGTCACACAGGTAGTAGTAGCCAGTGCATGCAGGGAAAACATCCTGGCAAACAACATCTCGGTCATCAGCAGAAATACTAGCCATTGCCCTCATCGTGACTTGCACTGAATATTTTGGCTACCAGTTGCTAAGATGCACTGGCAGAGATGAAGAGTAAGAGACTCCTCCACTCAAGTACTCATTTCAGGCCAACCATAATGTGGAAAGTGTGTTTATAATTGTTCATTATATTAAGGTGTAGATTATGCTATGTTGTCTCTATATGAGACATATTTCATGAGAAATCAACTGTAGTTTTAAAGGGTGGTTTATATCTATAGAAGGAAATCTCTGAAAGACAACCTGGGTTAAAATGCATTATGAAAAGATAGTTATTTCATTCATGCAGACAGCTCAGGGAAAGTTGCTGTTTGAGCAGTTTTATTTAGGAATCAGTGAAAGAAAGAGCTCTGTCGCTCCAAGTCCATTGTCAGTTTTGAGAAGTTTGTCTCTATCTGCATCACTACTTCTTAGAAGAATTTCTCACTCCACATGGATTTTTGTCATTTGTGTCTTAGGTCCCCCTCAAGCTGCCACAAGCAGATTTTTATTTCATGTGACTGTTTTGTCGGCCTGTAGCTACCAGAAAGGTGAAAGCGAGAAGAGGGGACAATCCGGTCCCTTCCCTGCAGATGAAAAGCTCTCCTCAGTCCGACTGTTGAAAAACCTAACCACAGCTCTGCCACTTTTTCTCCTGGCCTAAGGAAAGCAACTGTTCATGTTTTCATCTGTCTTCACCCCTAGCTCTAAGGGCGGATACAAATGCATGGACAGTTCAGTATCCCTTGCATATTGAAAATAAATTGGTTGAAGCAGGAAGTCAGATGGACTTTAAGATGCTTATGAGTTCAGCCTATGCTCTTCTCTTTGGAAGTCTAACTATTGCGTATACAGATGCATATCTACAACTATGTAGATTCTGATAGTGTTAAAAACCAAACCTCTCGATAGCTAGAACTACTAATTCATATGAATTTGAAATTAAATTAAATAGCTGGGCTGTTTTCCAGATGATTTCTAAAGTTCCCATGCTTAGATATAAAAACCTCCGTAGGATTTACATTACACTACTGTATTTGTTTCAGTGAGCATTTGACTGCCAAGAATACTGTCTATGACCATCATGGCAATCTAATTAAATATTTGACGAGCAGAAAGCTGGACATTATTCAAGTCAAGCTCAGCATTAAATTAGAAAATTTAGTTTGTCTCCTTTATCGGTAGATTTTTAAATCAGCCTATTCTACCAAACCCCCTAAGTTTAATGAATTTGGTCAGACACACTGTGTAACAGATGTCTAACATACAGCCATGAGCCTAAATCATAAAAATGATGCTTCAGTTTGGCACGGCAAAATATATTAGAAAGGCTTAGAAAGGTCAGTCACCAGCAACCTGCTTGCTGATAGTTGAGAAACAGCACTGTAAAATGCATGAGCTGCCTTTTGTAGTCTCTTGCAGGAAGCCTTGGAGAGCCACAGATAATTTGCTTTCAATGATTCATCAAGTTGGCCCTTTGTTTCACTAATTTGAGTGTCAAGTGCAACCACATAATAAAGGATTACCAAGACCTGATAAGATTCTCCTTACATTGCTTCGTTTGTCTTAACAACTGCTACTATTGAAACCAAACCCCACAAACTGAATAAATAGCAAGCATGCATGCAATATGGCATTCTTTTTTGAAATGATAAAGCATGTTTACTGCACTATACGCGGATGTACCATACATTCTTGTTTCTTTTTACTTTCTTAAAAGGCACTAAATGCTGTGCCAATGCTAGAGATGGCATTTGTTTCACTGTTAGTCCTCCAATGAATTAGTAAAGATAAAAAATGGATTTCAATGACAATTCCAGCCTTGAGAAAGCTGCTATTGTGACCATGGTTGAGTTAGCCTGCTGATCGTTTTCTCCTTAATGTAATCTTTAATGTTATATAGCTATAAGTTAGATGTGAAGCCATATATTAGAACTATTATTTCCATAAGTAATTTCAAGAGAAATATCCATGATTAGGAGATAGATTTTTTTTTTAAATGCTATGCTGTCAGTTTAATAACTTTGTAAGAAATCAACCTTAAAAGGGCTTGTTTTGAAGGGGCACATTTATAAATGTGGAATTCCCAGAGCAAGACATCTATGTAATTTGAGGTTAGTTAATAAAGTTTTCACAACTGAACTGTACCCCATTAACACAAAAAAAAGGAATGTAAAAAAACACTTTAGAAGGCTGCTCACGAAAGGAAAGTGGGAAAATGTTCATCTTCAGAAACCAAGAAGATGGCATGGGGAGCAAGCCTGTGAGATTTACTTTAAAAAATGATGAAAGCTTCTGTCAAAAGGTTTTAAAACTGGTTTTTAGGGCTTGGGAAAGAGAGGGTGTTAGCGCCGCACAAGGAGTTGAGGGCGTCGATTTTTTTACTAACGTGAATTTAAAGCATTGCCTGAACGCTGCCAGCTTCAAGAAACCCCGCTAGCGGTGGGAGGATGAGGGATTTTCCGCTAGGGAAAAATACAAATAATCTAATGTGAGGTCGTGCCCCGGGGCTACAAGGACGGAAGCCTGGGCCGGCGGAGGGAGCCCCTGCCCCTGCCCGCCCGCCCGGTGCCCGCCGCGGGCCGGAGAGGCGCCGCCCGCCCGGTGCCCGCCGGGGGCGCGGTGCCCGCCGCGGCAATCCCCGCCGCTCGCCCCCCCCCCGCGCCGCCGAGGTTCAGGCTCGCCGGCGGAGCAGCGCGACCGAGGGGGAGGCAGAAGTTAACTTCCACCTGCCCTGAAGCCGCCGCTGCGCCGGCAGGAGGAGGCGGAGGCGGAGGCGGAGGCAGGCGGGGCAGCCGAGGACCCGGCTCTGGCAGGCTCCGAGGGTCCGGCCGGGTGTAATTCCCCCCTAATCCCCGCCACGGCGGCGCTTCCTTGGCCGAGCCATGTCTGCGGCGTCCCCGCCATGCCGAGTCTAGCGGGGAGCGGGAGGACTGGCGGCCGGGAGGCGCACAAAATGAAGACCCTGATGGTAAGTGCATTGTTGGCACTGCTCATCCCGGCTCCGGCGGCGGGGAGGAGAGGAGCGGCGCGGAGCGGGGCTGCCCCGGGCACCCCGCACACGCTCCAGCCTTCCCCGGGCTGCATCCCCGCGGCTCTTCGGGATCGCGCGAAGGCGAACAAAACCCCGGCGGCGGCGGCGAAGAACTTTCCGCCTGCTTTCTTTTATTCGTGTTGCTCGTGGTTTGGGGGCTGTGTGTGCGTTGTAAGGAGCGTGTAGAAAGCCGATCTGCTTAAAGGACGAGGCTGGAGGTGGCTGCGCGGGCGGGAGCGCTACGATCCCCAACACTCGTTAAAATGCACGAATGAGATACCCAAAGGGGGACGGCTGCATGGGAATGAAGGCGCGGGAGAACCGGGCACGCACAGGGGAGAAGAGGCAAGGAAGCAGGGCTGGGGGGGAGGAAGGGGGGCAGGGGAGCGGGCCGGCGAGGGGCCAGGAGGAGGAAGGAGGGGGTTCCCCAGTTCTCTCCTCGCACTTTTGCCGGGTCTCTGGCGGCGTGAAACTTGCGGGCGCCGCGAGTGCGCCGGCGGGGAGCGGTGCACCCCGCAGGGCCCCGCGGCGCTGAGCCGCTTCTCTCTCTGCCCCCCGCAGCGCCACGGGCTGGCCGTCTGCTTGGCGCTTACCACCATGTGCACCAGCTTGTTGCTCATGTACGGCAGCATCGGCGGCGGCGGGGCCCACCCGGAGCCGCGGCGGCGGCAGCAGCAGGTGGCGGCGGTGCCCAGCCGCCCGCCGGGACGCGGCCAGCACCGCCCGGCGCTCCCCGTCGGGGCCGGCCTCCTGGAGGGCTACATCAGCGTCCTGGAGCACAAGGTGAGCCTCGGGCCGCGGGGCTGCCCCTCTCACCCGGCCCTCGGGGCAGCCGGGGACCACGCGCTGCCCCGTCCTCCCAAGGCGGCATCCGACCCCGTACCTGCAAACCTCTCCTTGCTGCCCTCCGTGCGGCGGCGGGTCCACGCCCGGCGGGATGGGGTGCCCTGGCTGCCTCGATGTCCGGGCTGCCTTCACTGCCGTAGTGCCTGGCCCCCAGTGCATGGATTAACGGGACCCGGTGTCCAGGCTGCGGTTAGGCCCTTGTGGAGTGTTGGTTTTCTCTTCCCTTGACCAGTAGAAGATGGAGGGTCAAGTGTGTTGTTTCTAATGTTGGATGATAGAGGTATACTAAAAATGTATGTTTATGATGATATTAGGAAGGGTTAAAGAAAGAAGTTTAGTTACTGGAAGGGAAAGTCAATAGGTAGGTGTTTATTCTTAGCTCATTTCGTCTTGGGAAACTGAAGAGAACTGTATCTCCTGCACAAATGACCTTTTCATCCTCCTCCTGGGAAGCAGAAGTTGTCAGCCATAGCCTCCATTCTAGGAATTGGGGGCATCTCTTTAACGGTGAACAAAATGATGTCCCTCCCCTTGGCACAAGAATTACCAGGCTGGATTGTCAGACTGTAATACCCGTTTACCAGAGATAGGCAGACTAAGCTTTGGTATCTCACAGGACAGATGTAATGACATAAAGCATGCAAGGTGGTACATCCATGCTGAAGAGATACTTGAGCTTCAGTAATTCTCTGAGAAGGCAGATTCCTCTACTTCTTGTGCAGTGTTCACTTTGTAAACACATTCACCAGGTAAATGCATTACTTGGAAACTCCAAGGACCCCTCTCCGCCAAAACCCCAGATAATGTTTAGTACACACACTTCTTGCAGTAAAGATTTACTGTAAAAAATAAGCAAGGGAAGTGAGGATTCTTAACTTTCTCATGTTTTCACGTCCAGACTGACATCTTTCTGAAAGATATGTTGTCAAACAAGTTACTGAGCTCAGTTTAGAGGTACTGTGTGAAGATTAGTGACTTTGATATACCGAGATTTTTATTGTTCCTTCTGGCTTCGCTTTCTATGCAAGAGTTATCTGCAGGGCTCTTAACACAGAAAAATAGCTCATGATGGTCCCTTGTAGGCTTTATTTGCTTTCTTACATGGTTCTCCTGGAAATTCTCAAATGTAATGTCTGTATAGAAAAAGCAAGTTTGGCCGTGGGGCTCGCTACTGTGTGAGGTATTCTCTTGTAATTCTTTTGTTCTTCTTGAACATGACTGTAGTGATGAGGTGTAGATACATATGCACACGATTTTTGTAAGCAGTCATAATTGAAAAGGTATCTACGGGTTTTTATGGTGTATATGTAAGTTGCCTTCTGACACTGGTATCCCCTTATATTGATTTCTCCTGACTCCCAAACACCCCTCATTAATAGAACATACTTAAAATCACTCTTCTGTGTTTATTATTTTCCAGGGTAATTTTAATGGTTTTCTGTGTTTTGGAGAAAGCTGATCCTCTGGATTTTTAATATGTTGTAATATGGCCCAAAACCCACAGATACTCCATTTCTGAATTTCATTTCACATAGCTCATGCCTCACAGTAATAATCTGCTGAAGCTTTAATAACTTTTCTACATAACTTCTGGGGGTCAAAAAGAAGATTCTGCAGTCCCTGCTGTGTTCCCAGCTTGCTTTGTCTTATTTTAATGCACATGAGATCAGGCAGAGAGCTGTGCCACTGTGGTATACAGAGCAGTGAGGACACTATATTACCATAAGGAGATGATGGGGGAGAGAAGGGCTCAGATTTGACTCTTAATAGTGTATTTGTTTTAGTATTTTAACAGACTCATATATTTAACATGGATTTACAATCTCAGAATACATAGGTTTCCTGCAGAATAAAAAATGGCGAATGCAAAAGATAGCAGGCATTAATGGCTTGGAAAAAGAAGGATGCAGGATCAGTGATGATGAGAATAGGGAGAGAGAATGCAAGAACTGAGAAATGGTGAAAAATTTTCAGAGAACATGTTTTTTGGGTGGGACACTGGAGAATGCAGAGAAGACAGCTTGAATAGCAAGCAGCATAAAAGTCCAGTCCAAAGTGAGAGAAAATGAAGGAATCAGGGAGGTTTAAGCAATATTAGGAGAGCTGCAAGAAGAGAGCAAGATAAAATTCTGTAGCTGTGAGAAGGACACATGATATTTCAAGAGACAGGGAGGTCTGGAAGGAGATGAAAAGTACCTGTTGCATGAGGACAACAGGCTTGGAAAGGTAAGGGGGGAATGACTTCAGCAAAGATACATGTTACTTGGCACAGAGGTGACAATGTGAAATGACAATGGATGCTACATTTTTCACAATACATCTTCCTTAATTTCCTATATAGAATCTTGGGATTATCTGTCAGGTTGAATGACCTGAAGCTGAATAACCATTATACAAAATTCATCCATGGTATGTGTTCGTGCATGAATGACAGCAGCAGACTAAATGTCTAGATCATTGGGATCTAGGAACTGAAATATGTTCTTAACTTTAGAAAGACTTTGTTATTGGATCCCATAGTTTGCTTTAATAGGAAAACCTAGTTTCGTGTTTGTGGTGGTGTACCCATTCTGATGCATGTAATGAGAGTAAGTATGCACATATATGTAGAAGCTATATGATAAGTACTAAAGTTATTATTAACCCATAATTACAATGTGAGTTTTGACACATAGAGAAGCTGTGTTATATGGTAGGATAGACATTTCAGGGATAAATTTTAACAGTTGTCCACATTGTGAAATATCATGTATTACAAATGTCTGTCACTACTAGCAGTACAGCTCGTTTAGTAGTGATGGGTGATCATGTATGGAGACTATTTGCCAGAAAATCAAGGTACTTAGTAAAGTACCAATGATTTTAAAATATAGCTTGCAATATTGTAATTACCAATTATTTTCCTACTTTTATTTTATATTCAGTAAGAATTGTAGTTCCTTATCCATCCTGTCAAGATAAGCAGGCAGTCTCTGAGAATACAGCTAAAATACGTGATATTCTTTTTACAGGGTTGAAGAGCCTTTTTGCAGGTGTCTCTTGTCACTTGGTTAGATTTGTGACGTTTTGTTTCTTAGTGCTTTTTTCCCTGAATCAAGCAACAGAGATCAGAAACCATGTTCTTGGCTTTAGCAGCCTTTCGCAGTTTAGCAGTGCAAACTTTGTTTTTGTTGAACTGAACTCTTATAACAAGAAAATTCAGAAATGCAGTGGATTCAGAGATTGGTTCTTGGCATTTCACCCCTGCATGTCCCAGACCAACAGCAGCTGACAGTCATTGCTGATGGATGTTTGAAATGAGTGAATGATATCTTTTTTTGTCCCTAATAGCCAGATGTTTATATCCTAAAACCTCTTACATTTGGAGCAGAAAACATGGTTTGCTGATAGTTGCTATTCAGAGGTCAAGGACTGAAATGAAGTGGAGAAGTAGCAGCTACCCTTTTACTTTGAGGAGCTGTTGCCTCTTACAGAGGCACACTGGCAGAGTGTAGCGATGCTTAGCTATTCTGCAATTAGAAAGAACAAGAGGCCCAGCCTGTCAAACTAACATCTTTCATGAATTCTTTGAGTGTAATCCTAAAATTCAAGAGGCTTTGTCACTGGTGTCTGGGGAAGCAGAATTATGCTCTTCCGTGGGGAGGCATGGGGATAAGACTTTCTGTTGATTTATCATAGTGCTGGCAAGAAATTACAATGCTAATATTTTTAAAGCAATTACTGCATACAAATAAGAGACTGTTAATGAAAGTAGGAAACCTAGCACTATTCCAGAACTTGCAAGAAATAAATATTTAACCATTATATTACTATTCTGAAATGAATGTGAGAACATGTCTCTGGATAGTTAAAAAGCTTTTTACCCAGTATTGACTCAACAGTTGGTACTGCGAATAAAATATGAGTTTGTCATGTATGTAATTGAATAATATTTCAAGCCATCAAGGATTTTGTTTCTTGGAAAATAAAAACACCAGATCAAAATCAATCTTGCAGACAAAATGTATGATTTATTAGAACCACGTTTAAATACCTTGAGAGCATTGAGATCAACATGATAATTTAAGTGATCACAATGATTTCTTAATTTATGATAATATAAATTATCATATGCAAAGAAATCTTTGTGATCCCTTTAAATTACTGCAGATCAGAGAATAGCATAGTTAATGAAGTGTTTGAGGAAGAGTCATTCTGCAAATAGTGCTATAGCTCCTTAATCTCTGAGGCACAATAAGTTGTTCTGGGATGAAACTATTTTTTCTAGGGTAGTAAACTTTGTTTACTCTTGCCATGTTTTATAGTCTTTTTAATGATAATTAGGTAGAAAGAGTTTGGAATTTCAGTTTTACCTGAATAGTTAAACATTGATGGTTTTGGGCTGAATAGTTTGTGGGGGGTCACTAAACCAACCTTCGTAACTAATTTACGTGGAGATGGGAAGGAATTAAATTATTCTGAGGGTTTTAATGTCTTTCACATGAATTTATCACAGACTCATAAGGTATCTTACAACAAAACAGCTTGTCTTGCCTGAGGTGGGATCAAGTCCACTGTGTTGAAATAAACCATGTACCATGATTTCATTACATGTTCCTATTTGCCTCTGAAATTCTTACCCGCAAAGGAGGGAACACAGACTTTATTATGCAATTAAGTATTTGATGGAGCTTTTATTATATGAGAGATCCACAAGGGGGAGACTTTATTCTAGAATAACCTTGGTGGGGGACACGTCCGTCTTCGGTGATCTAGGCCAGATGTGAGTCCAAAAAGCCCCTTGTTCAGTATTTTGTCGGCTTCTTGGCTTTTTTTGCATTTTGAGGTACGGTAGTTACCTGTTACACTGATAAGCTGTAGGCTCATTAAAACCCTCATACAGTTGACAAAGTAAAAAAAAAAAAATAAAAAATTGGGACCATGGCAGTCGGAGGGTGTAACTGAATATCCACACTCACAGGACAGAGACAATTGTTTTACCAGATTTACCCAACATAGGAATTATGACTATCTTGCACTTTATATTTTCTTGCTTTTGAGCTACTGCAGTAGGGTGCTTTTTCAGCTTAGCAAATCATAATACTGGATTCATTCATTTTGATGACCCTTGTCTAAAATTTTTAGCAGCTTCTGTGTGTGCTAGATGATACTGATTTCAGTACAAACATAAATAGTAGGTAGATGGTCAGGTCAAGACAGCTAATGAAGAATTGTGTTTCAGTTTTCTCACATTTTAAAAACATGATGTCTCACAGCAATATCTGATAGCATTAAATTGGTCATAATGTTATCTTGTTTTTACAACTGACTTAAGTTCTTTTTTCTTTTTTTCCTTCCTAGAAGAACAATTGTAGAAGCATGAAGATGTTTTTATTTATTTTGCGCTGCTGTTTTTTTTTATTGTTTTTGGATTATAGGCTTTATCCTGAATTGTGAAAAGTAAAGAATGAGTAAATATGCTGTTTCCTGTTTTATGAATATCCTATGCATCGTATTTTAATAAGTGGGTGCTGTCTGCTTCCCTTGTCTGCTTCCCTGTCTTCTTTTGCGAACATGCAAAATTCTTTATTATTCAATGGATATGCAAAATACTTCCAGGCAGGCAGTTGGTGACACTGTCTGCTATGAGATTTGTCTGTCTCTCATGCAAAACTCTGTAATTTTTATTCTTTTCATCATTAGTTTCAATGACCACATTTGTATTTCTAGTATGTGCTGAAGTATATTATATTTGATAACCATTTAAAGTTACCATGTTGTGCACTTTTTGCACACAGTCTTTCACTGTGAGCATTTTAGGCTATTTTCATCTTCCTGTGAAGACAAAGTATTCTTTTGAAGGGTTTTAATCCTTAGTGGAAGTAAGTCTGAACTAAATGAGATTTTCAATGACAGGAAATGTAATTTTTGTTCACAGCTGATGGATATCTCTCAATAGAGTTCCTTAAGTTCTCCCTTTCTGCTTATCCTGGGGCATAAGTGGATAATGAGTGTCATCCTAACTATGTGATATCCTCAGAACAAAAGGCTGGAGGTGGTTTCCTTTTCCTGGTGACCTTCTGTATTAGTTTAACCTGTATTGCTCAGTAACACTCTGTATGCACACCCTTGATGCTGAGGTGGCATTGATATGAAGAACTCAGTGTATTAATTGAACTTCTAATTAGGGCAATTATGATCAAATCAGCAGTCGTTTGGTGCTGATATAAGCAGATGTGACAGCACAAAAGCTACTTTGAAGGTGAAATGAAGCATCATGATGTTTCACCACATCCCTAAGCAATCTCCATTAGTTTTCACTCTTTTGCTCTAATAGTTAAAGCTTCAAGTGTTAAGACCAGGTTAATTACTGAAGTTTGCTATCAGCTGGTAAAGCAAATATTTTCAGTTCAGAAACTGCTATTAATTATTCTCCATTGTCATTCTGAAAATATCCAAATACAGTTAAGAATAAGAGTCACATAGGAAGTGAGGGGACAAGTCAAAGCTGAAACCTTCTGCCTCCAGAGAATCTGTTTGCAACACAAGTGCAAAATACAAATAGAGAAGTGGAGCTCTGAGGTACCCCTTGACAGTGTTATATGACAGAGTTGGGCACTGAGAAACACATTCCTAGAGAGAATATACCACATTTGAACTGAGGTTAGGCAAATCTGGTAATACCGTTAGTGCCTGGACTGTATTCAGAGAACATACAATGTAAGAGAAGCACAATGTGTATATTAACTGCAATAATAAATACTAGATTCTTACTGGAACCTTGTAAGAAAACTTCAGAATAAGATTGGATTATTTCAAAATACAGAGGGGGCAAACGGATATATTTAATAGATTTCTAGGGTGTTTTTTCACAATGACTGAACTAGTGCAAAACATTCATTGTCCAAGAAAAGGGAACAGTAATGGGTTTATATGGTATACAGGCAGCATAGATCAGGTTTTCTTAATTCAGCTTTAATAATCTGGACTCCTGTAAGTAACACAGAACAAGAATATATAAATGTGCTTTCATTGCCGAATACAACGTGTTAAGAATTCATTGCAGCTGTAGAAAAATTTCCATTACAGAATGGATGGCTTAGTAAGAAATAACCTGGAAAAGAGGAGGAGGATGTTTCTCAGTAAACAGTCAATATGTTTGGAATATGCATTTCTGTTTAGCAAATACTATATTTTTATTTTAGTATGTTATTAGCATCCTCAGGTATTGGCATGATGTTAATATTGCAGAAACAAAATATTCTGTAAATTTTGTACTCTTGGACAGTGTTAAATTTGAATATATCTTGCCCTCAGCTATAGCAGGTCATAAAAGTAGATGTAATAACACTCAGCAGAGCATCAGTCTGAGAGTTATCTGTAAGGAAAAGAAAAATTCAACAGTGCAAGTTTGTGCATACGTGCATCAGTATCAAGCTTTGTGCACAGGAAAGTTAAAGGAATATTGTTATGCTTAAGAAATGGCTCGCTGAGAAATAGGCTTCTAGAGACTGCATTCATTGCCAAGTACGTGCTACTTACCAGTTTGCCTGCATGAGATTAAAACCTTTTCTCCCAGTTTGAGACACCAGGCCATGTTTTGCAGATAGTGACGTGAGTTACATTCAGGCTCATTACCTTCTAAACTTTCTCGCCTGCATTGCATTCTCTGTGGATAGACATTTTTATTCTGTTTCAATGAAATTCACCCTTGTGACTTGTATGAAACATAAGCATCTGAGGAAGCACATAATCGAGGCAACTGACGGGAAGGTAGCACGTGGTTCTGGGCAAATAAAGTGTGATGCAGAGATCCCAAAGCTCGTGGAGGCTGGGTCAGTAAGTCTACATAGTGTAGTTCGAGACAGGCTTGTTAGCTTGAATTTGAAAGCAGAATAGTCACACTGTATCTGAACAAGTAAATCCTGACCTTTGGCAGGTTTATTTCTTCTGGAGCTGGGCTGGCTCTGCACTGTGCTTTCTGTGGCATTCAGGGTCAGGATAGGCTGAAGCTGCATGGGGTGCCTAGGGAATGGTGGTATAGACATGCCCAAAACATTTCTGGACAATTCTCAAGTGCAGTGCTGGGGACTGAAACTGCATTTGAAATACTAGCTGTTCTTTAACTTTAGCCATCCAAACTATATACACCTTGTATTTGGAGAGAATGAACATTTGGCCACAGCGAAGATATGTTTAGAAAACATTATGAATTCCCGGACTTGTCCGTAGACCTTATGAGAAAGCTTTTTGGCCAAATGCATGAAAGCAGTGTTCCCCTAACCTTACCCTCAGTCTTTATGCAGAGCGCAGAGGCTCACAGGGAGTATGTGCTGTTGTACAACCTGTGCTTTCCCTTCCCTGCTCCGCTCTAGCTTTCAATGTGGCATCTTTGGGTCTGTCCTTCAGACGCTTGGCTAAATTTCATCCTTGGAGATTAGAATAATGATAAATGTGCTCCTAAATTTTGTTACTGTCCATTTTATTCCTAATGCTACTGTAAAAGGGTTAGTTATACACATCTCAGCATATTGGTTGGCTCTAAAATAGGAACATAAAACCTCAAAACACAGCCAGTGGTCTGACTGCAGCCGTCAGACTGATGCAGAGTTAATACTGCCTGTCCTTCCTCAGCTCATCTGCCTGTGCCTGCACAATTGTAGGTGAACTCCTCTTTTTTAAAAACAAAACGTAACAAAACACTTTGTGTTTTATTTAGGTAATTTCTTTCTTAATACTTATATTCCATAAAATGGTCATTATTATTGATGACTATCTAAAACACGTTTTACAAATTAAAAACCTATGGCAAAGTCACTGCCATTTCCATTTGTTCATCTGCTTATGTATTCTCTTTGTAACACGGCTCCAGATTTCTTTCTGTTTTTAATAGTGATTCATGAGACTTACGAATACTGAGACAGTTTGTTATAATACTGCTCACATTGTCCATGAGAACTACCTTGGACATGAATGGGACTATACATAATAACCAGCACTTCAGTAAGGGTTTCCCCCTCTTGCCGAGTGCCAGCTGACATGATGTCTAAGCATATGTCTATATGGGATTTTGCCAGCAGACGAGAGCATGCTCTGCCCTCCCTTTGAGCTGGTTGAGGATGCACCAGCTCCGCTCTGGCAGCTGAGTAGCTGCAGTTAGCATGTTGCTAAGCCAGAACTAATAAGCTTGACTGAGAGGCAGGGTTTATTATCTTGGGCTTAGCAGCATATTTAGTGTGGTTACGTAGCTTACACCACAGAGCTTCTCTATGTCCTACAATCTTGACACACAGGCAGAGCTTGCTTGTGGTTGTTGTATGGAGCATGGTCAGTATTTGCTTGCATCTCCCTGCAAAAACCTGCTAGTTTATATCCTAATGGTTTCCTAACTCTGCTCCAGAGGAGTGTTTTCGGTCCTCTGCCACACCACCAAGAATTTCCTGCCTAATACAACTGGAGAATATAACTAAAGCGGACAGATGTATTGTACAATTGCGCACTTCTCAGTGTTCAGTCAGAAGTCTTACTTACATACCACGCAGTACTCTTGTTACTTCAACTGTGGTCATTAGATTGCCACATGTTTAGTACACTTAACAAAAAAGACTATTTTTCAGCATTTCGCTTTTGTACAGCAGCCTAATATGATAGATGATGTTGTGGATCAGGTTTTCAAAGTTTGAAATGAGACCCTAAATTAAGTTCACAGAGCATGATTTAGTCACCTAAGTCACCGTTTGTGACAAAATCCGCTGTTTTCACTGGGCACGTACTTATCAAAGAAAAGATTTTAATTGCTTTGCTTTAGAAAATCATGTTTGAGAATGAAGCTAAGGGGTTTTTTGCTTGTAACATCACTATTTTTATATACATAGCTTATTTTATTTGTAATGTTTGTGTTTTCGTTTGTGTTTTCATTTGTGTTTTCTGGTATTCTTACCATGTATATTTTTTTGGAAATGTTGTTGACTGTATCTTAATTTCGGTCAATGAAAAAATTTTTGCTGATAGGATATTTAGTAATACCGTCACTATCTAACGTAAGACTGCTGAGCCTTAATGTTACTCTTTCCATATGTAATTATTATATTAATAGATTTAATTTTGACTTATCTTTTAATTTTTACGAATAGCCAAAAGCTCTGGTTTTTTTACAAGTGGAATCAAAACCAGAGCTAAATTCTTCACTTCCGCTCTATCTGCTTTATGTCTCGGTAGCAGTGCAAAGAAGCAACAAACCTAGCTATAAATAGGCTGAATATTCTTTCTCAGGAGTAGTGTTGGTGTATCCCTGATGGTTTCAGGGCATAAATGAGGTACTTTGTGCAGCTGGTAGACGTGGAGGAGGGATATCAGGGCCAGGAGGGTATCTCTGGTATTAATGTGTCTGATTTCTTCCAGCACAGTGATCCTTTCTGATCTGCAGCAATTTAGAATCGTTTAGGTTGGAAAAGACCTTTAAGATCATCAAGTCCAACTGTGAACCTAACCCTGCTAAGTCTACCACTAAACCATGTCCCTACGCACCTCATCCACACGTCTTCTAAATACCTCCAGGGACGGTGACTCAACCACCTCCCTGGGCAGCCTGTTCCAGTGTCTGACAACCCTTTCAGTGAAGAATTTTTTCCCAATATCCAGCCTAAACCTCCCCTGGCACAACTTGAGGCCATTTCCTCTTGTCCTATGACTTGTCACTTGGGAGAAGAGACCAACACCCACCTCTCTGCAACCTCCTTTCAGGTAATTGTAGAGAGCGATAAGGTCTCCCCTCAACCTTCTCTTCTCCAGGCTGAACAACTCCAGCTCTCTCAACTGCTCCTCATAAGACTTGTCCTCCAGACCCCTCACCAGCTTCATTGCCCTTCTCTGGACACGCTCCAGCACCTCCATGTCCTTCTTGGAGTGAGGGGCCCAAAACCGAACACAGGATTCGAGGTGCGGCCTCACCAGTGCCGGGTACAGGGGGACAATTGCTTCCCTACTCCTGCTGGCCACACTGTTTCTGATACAGGCCAGGATGCCGTTGGCCTTCTTGGCCACCTGGGCACACTGCTGGCTCATATTCAGCCGTCTGTCAATCAAAATCCCCAGGTCCTTTTCTGCAGGGCAGCTTTCCAGGCACTCTTCCCCAAGCCTGTAGCATTGCATGGGGTTGTTGTGACCCAAGTGCAGGACCCGGCACTTGGCCTTGTTGAACCTCATACAGTTGGCCTGGGCCCATCGATCCAGCCTGTCCAGATCCCTCTGCAGAGCCTTCTGACCCTCGAGCAGACCAAAACTCCTGCCCAACTTGGTGTTGTCTGCAAACTTGCTGAGGGAGCGCTCAAGACCCTGATCCAGATCATCGATAAAAGATACTAAACAAGACTGGCCCCAGTACTGAGCCCTGGGGGACACCACTTGTGACCAGTTGCCAACTGGATTTGACTCCATTCACCGCAACCCTTTGGGCCCGGCCATCCAGCCAGTTTTTTACCCAGCGAAGAGTACACCCATCCAAGTCATGAGCAGCCAGTTTCTCCAGGAGAATGCTGTGGGAAACAGTGTCAAAGGCTTTACTAAAGTCTAGGTAGACTATATCCACAGCCTTTTCCTCGTCCACTAAGTGGGTCACTTTGTCATAGAAGGAGATCAGGTTAGTCAGGCAGGACCTGCCTTTCATAAACCCGTGCTGGCTGGGCCTGATCTCCTGGTTGTCCTGTACATGCCATGTGATGGCACTCGAGATGGTCTGCTCCATAATTTTCCCCGGCACCGAGGTCAGGCTGACAGGCCTGTAGTTCCCCAGGTCCTCCTTCTGTCCCTTCTTGAAGATGGGCGTCACATTTGCTAACCTCCAGGCCACTGGGAAAATCTGTGCAATACAGAACAGGTTCCAGGCTATCTTAATTATGCCTGTGGACATTTTGGCCTGGAAAGTGAAATGAGGCTTTAGAATCACCTTTCACTCCAAGCTGTGCTGATTTGAAACTTCGAACAGCTTGTTACCACTTGGAAATGTAGGGATCATGTTTCTGCTGTCATGAAAGACACTGAATGTGCAGCATCCTGGGCTTCAGTAGAAGGTGCAGCTGGCTCTCAGTCTTTCTGTCAGAGCTCTCACTGCTGTCAAGATGGAATAGCAACAACATATCCTATACATACATATACATATAACCTGTAATAGCATGTATCTTCAGATCAAATCTAGATTTGAGCCACTTCACAGGACCTGAAAACCTGTCTTCAAGGTTTCATATTGATATGGCATACAGTGAAACTGCTGCGTTAGGAGAACCTTAGAAATAGAGTTTATGCTGAAACCAGACAGTCATTGTGCTTATATCGGTGCTCTCAGACGCATATAGAATAAATTGATTGATGATAAGATGCATCAGCTTTATTAAAGTTTCTCAGAAATTATTTTTTATAATTATGCCACTTCCTAGGGATATTTTTCACTGTGTTATGAAGATGACATATCCTATTTGTAGTGCATAATGTGAAAAAAATAATTTTAACATGACAATTAGTGTCCTAACATTTGAACTTTCAGGTATGATGGTTAATTTTCACAGTCTATAGCAAATAAAAAAAGAAGATTAGTTCCACTTCAAGCTGCAAGAGGTGATCTCAGCCTTGTCATGCTAAGTCCAAGGACCAACAGTTATTTAAGTTCTCAAGACTTTTTAAAATTGAGTGTAGTGCTCACAGAAGTGCATGAAAGCCTTGTGACTGAGACCAGAAGTAAACACAGCTATAACAGAGCAGTGTGTAAGCTAATTTAGCTGAAATTGTAGTCCCATCGCCTCTTGATTGTGGATGATGAGGTTGCGTCTTGTCTTTTTTTAATTGGAATTGCTTTTTTTGTGTACCAGTCTGTGCAAAGCACTGAGACTTTTAAATGAAAAATAATTTTTTTTAAAAAGTAAGTTTTCTAGTTCCTTTTTGTTTCCCTTGGAAAACAAATAGATCTGTCAATATTTTTTTTTGTTTCATATCCCATACTTTACATCAGTAAAACTACTGAAAATTACATTACACTGTGTTTATTAAAGTTGTGCTCCTACGCAGTAATACACATAAGACATCTTATACTGCCTTAAGGATTAAGTTAAGCTCCTTTGTCAAGCCTGTTGGTATGGCAGGACTGTTAATCTTTAACTGTCAGAGTCTGGTTAGATCCTTCTTTAGACTGAGGCCATGTCTAAGTGCAAAGAAATGAAAATGAATCACTCTCCTAGTATTTATGCCTTCATATTTTTGCACAGAGCAATCAGTAAAAAGAGAAGCTATGTTAGACATACCTATTTCTATAAGAAGATTGCATTTCAAGCTCTTATTTAGCAGCATCATAATTTGCTTTATGTTTATGCTTGTGAAATACGAAGACAAAGTTGACAGAAAGTGTTCAAAATAATTAAATTAATGAAAATAAGATGTGCAGTGGGTGGCAGCTCATTGAAAGGAGGACAGGGGAAATTTTGTGAACCTACATTTCCTAATTAAAATTCCATAGAGTTGTCTACAGTATGTTCATGTTTTATTACATCAGTAATTACTTTTACATTTTCCTTTCAAGTTACAACATTAAGTCACAAAAGAAGAAATGTGCTATCATTGCAGCATATTTAGATGAGGCAAGACTTGAAACAAAACTGTATGAAAAGAATGGTGAAGCTGGGAGGCAAAGTTAAATTCACTGCGAAAGATTAAAGCTAGTATTTTAGCACCAACAGGGTATAAAACTGGTAGTAAGGAGCTGCAGTACTGTGCTATAGGTAGCAAAGGTTTACATTTCACTGTGGATGTCTGTACCATTTAATTAATGTTGTCCTAGCTAAAACTTGTGAAGAGGAATTTTTTAATGATTATCTGATAATAGCCAACTAGTGGAATTTGTGCAAACATTCAAAGTGGTAACATAATCATCCAATGAAGTGACACAGGTTGTTGTATGTTGATGCAGTAGGTAAAATATACTACAAAGAAGCTTTTGAAGATGGTAGATGCCTAAATTGTACTTTCCTAATCAGGCTATATTTTTTGCGATAATAGGAAAAGAAACCCGCAACAAGTAACAATTTCCTTTCGTGTTCTGCTTCAGATATAGTTTCAAGTAGCTGTTTTTATACTTTACACACATAAAACCTTTCCATTTTCTGAAACGAGGTTCTTTCCCTCAACTCATTAAATAATACTTTGTACTTATGTATCACCTTGCTTCTGAGGCTCTCCAGGTGCCATAGAAGCATTAAATGGAGACTCCTGCCTTAAAGTACAGGAGTATTAATTCCTTATGACATAGGGGGATAGTGAAGCAAAAAAGTTAAAACCATAGTTTTGACCCTGAGTGTCCAGCGAGGAATCTCACGTAGAAGTTTGAGAAGAGCTGAAGTATTGAAAACCGAGGGGACTCAACCTCGGGAGATAGGTGCACAAGCCATCACCTGAGATACCTGACTTTCATGCATGGCTTGGAAGTGAAATTCAGACCTTGTTCTATATAAGACTGAAGTTATACACAGTGGATTGGGAGAGTTATGCACCTGAAATGGATTCGAGGTACCTATTCTGCTGTCTAGAGCTGCCCAACAGAACAATACGTAAGTGCACTTTCAGTCCAGTCTTTCTGCTTGGCGAGGATCATGGTGGAGGATGGTTTAGCCCAGATACAAGATAACAAAAGAGAATGCAATTTGTGGTCTTGAGTTGGGGATCGGGGATCTTGCATGGAAATGTCTAAAGCATTTGAGTTCCTGCTCCAGAAGCTGTTAAAGCACATATTTTCAGAAGCACATAAACATAAACTGGAGATTACAGCATTATCTTGTAACTTTCCAAAGAGCTTTCTAATCTGTTTTACCGAAGTGTGTAACTCCCCCAACTTCATCATATGTGGCAATGCTAGATGTCCTGCGAGGCTGCCAGATTTAGCCCCTGTCAGATCATAGTCAGACACACAGAAAGAGCAGTTCTTAAGTGCAGATTTAGATGGTGGCTGCAAGGCTTTTGAAGGCCACACTTCTGGTTTTGGCTTTCAGGTTCTGTCAAAGTGTCATCAACTATGCCTGAGACATTGAGATCTCACTCTAAATTAGTACACAGGCATTTAAATAAATGACCTGATTTTCAGAGCATGTTGAACCGCATAAATTTTGCAACAACTCTGGTGACTTAGGGCAGGTTAACTCTTTAAGCGTGGTATTTCATGTACGCAGCAGGGCTGCACAGTATTTTGGGCTTTAATAAACTTCAATGGGGCATGCAAATACAGGCACTGAACAGCATTAAATAGGCACCCTCGGGTCCTTAGGGAAACAGTGTATTCATCATACTGGCACCAACTACTTATACAAAGTTCATTGATTTATTATGCCGTAAAAATATTTGGTATATGTTTTATATTGTATTATATTGTGCATTTGGTATCTATTATATGACATATTAAAAGTATATTATGTTTAAAAATCAAATATGTGAATTTTAGTGATGGGGAGAAAAATTATGATAGCATATCTCAGATTTCTTTTTGCATATTCAAGTAATCCCATCATATTTTAGTGTAAAGAAAAAATCCTTGCCTGACTGCAGAAGACCACCAACAAATAGGAAGATTTAAAACATATTTTCATATAAATGTGCCTGTATAAGGTACCTGACTGATAGTTTTGGAGTATGAAGTCTATCACAATCTTGTGAAACAAGAACAGTTTGGGAAGAACAGGAAAAATCTTGCCATATACCTGGAAAGATCTTAGACTGCCAGCTCAGTCCTTAACCTCTCTATGAATGCTGATGCAGAGTTTCCTTGGACATTGAATTGTGGCAAAATCACTTGTGGTGTGACTGTATTTGATCTAGTAGATGAAAATGGTAGGCCTCCTGAAATTCTGTAGACTGCAAGGGCATCCACTGTATGCTTAGTGTTTAGGTAGCCCTCGGTTTTCTTTGCCTAAAATTTGCAAAGTCTAAAGAGCAAGTACAAAAATTATAAATACAAGAATACAGATACAAGAAGTTTCAATTATTTTCTGTATAGCATTAGTGAGATACAAGCAACTGGGTATAGAAATACAGGATTTATGAAGTATCATCTGTGAAAAAAATTAACATTATGCAGCTGAAGTCTGAATGACTTCAGTTTTCTTTGCTTTCTATGGATTAGGAGTAAATATTTTTCTCTTCCCTTTCAAAGGCTAAAAATAAAGACAAGACAATTCTATTCTTCTCATTTAAATTAGGAAAGTTGGAGAAGAGAACTGCAAGTAGTGAATCCTGTTACCATGTATAGTAAAACTGCACTAAAAGCCGCACTGCACAGCTTTCAGAATGAAGGTGTACAAACCAGGCCATTCTGACTAGACACTGAAATACATGTATTCCTGCCGCAGTGTTGTAGCTTGAGCTAGATACATGACTCACGAATGGTGAACCCTGACAAGTAATCAAAAGATGTTGAGACTCTGTCAGAGAAGGCAGCCTCAAACAACTTTTTTTTCTTTAGTATAATCCATCACTTCTTGTTGTGCATCTCCTAATGGTTTTATATTGATCTCCTAATGGTCTTACATTGGCAGACATTCTTGTAACTTTGTATTTCTTGGGAGGAAAAAAGCGTATCATTGGGTGACTGAGGCCATTCCCACATGCTGCTTTGCAGAGCTAGGAAGAGGCACATGAGGTCAGAAAATGCTACGAATGAAATATCGTTACTCAAAGAGCCTGGTCTTGCTTCTGCTAAAACTCCGTGGAATTCTCCCCTGGCAGTCAGTGGAAGCAGGATTAGTACCCAGGTCTGCAGCCCAATCAATTGTTATTAGCAGGGGCTGCCAGTGCTGCGGGCACAGGCCTGCGAGATGTTAAGCATCAGCTGCTGATCACCTCATAGAACACTTCTCTTATGTTGGCGCGTAGACTGTTTCCTGGTTCCACTTTGAAGTGTTGAAATCTATGGATCAATAAAATTTGAAGACAGAAGGGCAAGTAGCATGCGGGGTCAGGCCCCCTCTGTCAGATTCATACAGATTAGGGAAAAGAGTGGGAGGCTGCAGTCCAGGGCTAATAATTGTTAGGTCCCAAATACTTCCTACACGAATGTTTCTAAAAATCTTTGTATATGGGTCTCATTGTTAAAGGAGCATGAGAACTTAGAATACCACAGAAGAAATTGGAGCCATAGTGTTAATACAGAATTGGGATTGGGGAAATAATTGCATTATTTTTAAACATTTTTCAGGATTCTCTGTGTTAAAGGGATAGAGTGACACTTGTTTTTCTATCAACAGGTCTAGGTTTTAATAAAGTGCAGACTTTGGCAATGCTTATTGTCACATGTTATTCTGATAGTGTCTGTGCAATGACCATTTGTAAGGAATTCTCATTTGAGGGTTGATGTTTCAGTGGTCATCCTCAGATCTGAGGAAATCTGTATGGTTTTTTGAGTGGTGCCAGGATTATACTATTGAGGGACACTGAGTCTCTCTCTTTTCATATTAGAAACTAGCACTGAGCTCAAGTCCCAGCGGTGCCCTGAAAGGCCACAACTTTCTTTCATAAACTACTGACCTTTCTTCTTTATTATCTTTGTGAACTGGTGCTGTCTTTCAGTTAATAGAACTTTGTAATTGGGGAGCTAAGAGGGATAAAGTAGAAGTGACAGTTTTTGCTGCTGGTTAGATGTTAATGTGAGTCCTGAATGCCTTTTAAATATGTTATTCTAAATCTGAGGAAATGGAGAAGAGCACTTGTATGTATTAAAAAGGCTAGGAAAACAAACAAACAAAAAAACCCATTTGTCTGATGAGATTGAAGGATGCATCACTCAACTTGAAACTGGAGATACAGGTACCTGGAGATACAGAAACCCTTTATGAATGCAAAAATACAATGCCTTATTATACTTTTCTATGCTTTTTTGAGAGATTTACTATTTTAAATTTTAAATAAAAATCCTGTTTGTAAATACTACTTCACTGCAACTGACTTCTGGTTTAGTCCTGTAGTTGAGACTGAAAGAGAAATTCAAACAGCAAAATATTTCTGGAACTGGACTGTGTCACTCTTTGCCCCTGGTGAGAGTTACAGCAGCTCCATGCTGTCTCTAAATTTATTCTCTCCTTTTGGTATTACCCTTTGTTATGGCAAACATAACAGTTCAGTTCTGTACCATTTGCTGCAGCCTATACTAATGGCTAAGGGAAAGGTTACTGTGAAGCTGTTCTTGGACACTTCACAATGTCTGCCCACTTGAACACTCCTATGTAATATTTTAGAAGTACGAAATGGGCTTAGTGTAAAATAGAACCAGGCTAACTAGTCTTAGTTTGAAAGTTTTGGATATTAAACCCTCAACATTTCAAGATGAATCTGTGTCTGGATGTGCCCCAGGTGTCAGAGAGGGTGTCCCCTCCCAAGAAAATTAAGGCTTCACATCCTGAGATATTACAAGCTTTCCCATAAGGCATGTGGTTGATAACTTTGGAGAAGGCATTAGCAGTATATTTTAGGTGAGGGCTGAAACAGTGGTGGTGAAAGCTCCATGTCTCCTAACCTTTGCTCTAGCTCTCACTTTTAAACACTCAACTGTCATTCCTACACAGGCTGTTGAGAAACAGTGAAGATGATACAGAACAAGTGCTATTAGCACCCTCATCTGACCACAAATTCAAGAACCCCAAGGAGTGCATTTTCTTGTGTTAAGCAAATAGTTCAAACATTGCTCTAAATACTCACTGCAGATGTATTCTTCTAGGAGTGATGTTTTCTACAGGACGCACTTCCCGTGAAATGGTGCTTACCTAATGCTTTGTATTGAAAGCAGCATTTAAAGAAGGCAAATTATAATTTGGCTTTAGCAAGTGATGTTTGGCAGTTCATTTGCTTTCTTAATACAGAAATGAAAATAGTATGACAGTATGTGAGAAATTGTTTATTCAAGGCTGTACAAGAAGTAGACTGCTACAAACAGACCTTGCTGTTGTTCCTGGCAATGGACTAATTGGCTTCGAGGGCAATGCAAACAGGATATAGGTGCAGGATAAGGTGTTTATTTATGTTAACATTATTCCTTTAAGCCTTCTTGCTGAGCAAGCTCTGAGGTGCCAGGTGCTTTCAAACACAGGGCAAGGAAACAGTCCCATTCTATTGATTGTTCTTTTAACATGATATACCTAGCACTTGCATAGCTCTTCCTAAAGTGCTTTAGGCCCTTAGGGTAAAGAAAGGATCAGTGTTAGGACTCTCATTTTAAAGATGAAAGATGAAATTCCAAGTGACAATTTCACTATAAACTAGGCAGCCTATAGGTTCGAAGTGATCCACAGGGTTGCTTCCTAGACTGAAAGGCAGCCTGCGTTGTTTGCTTGGGGATTTTCTTTCTTGGCCAGTGGCTGACCACGAGAATCCTGACTGCTGATCGAGAGGTACAGCCTGGCTAGCTAGAATAAGACTTACTCAGTTCACATCTGTACTCACACTTGCTGGACCTGCTGCATGTCTGCTGTGGTTGTTTGATGAAAAGCAGCAAATTCTTACTTGTTTAAGGGGGCTGACTTGCAGCCATGAAATGGGGTAGAGAGTGAAATTAGACGTTTTCGCTTTTGTGTTAAGCATTTGTCCTACAAAGTTGCATAACTCAAGTGTTAGGTGCTGAATCCAGGTGAAACGTCCTCATCCTTGGAAAACTATACAGAAAGCATCACAACCAAGTGTCTGTATTTTGCATGCGATTGTCATGTTCTTTTTTTGTGGAATGATTCAATGGTGTTAATTTTTATTTTACCCTGTGTAGTATATCTGCCTGCAAAAGTAGCAGGCATTCTTTGCTGCCTTTGCCATTGAATCCAGTGGTGTATGTGAAATCACCAGTTTTGAAGATATGAGGGAGGGGACACCAGGTTCAGTATTTTGTCGCTGATAAAGCTTTTGGAAAGATTCTTCTAGCTTTTGAAATGACTCAGTTGTGCCAGTTCAGGTTTGCATTTCAGAATGGTTCATCTTATTTGCAGTAAAAGTGAGGATATGGATGGGATATCTAGTGTTGGGATATGGGATGGGATACAGATGGGATAAGTAATTCTCCTGTAGTGAATTTGTGATACATGGTGGATTTGGTTTGAAAAAAGAAAAGGTCTGTGCTTTGAAGCCCAATGACGACAATATAAATCAGCTTTTAGTTATATTGTAGCTGTGTTTACCTTAAATTCTTTTAAGAAACCAGTGCTAAAGTGGAACATAGTGAAACATTTGTTCTGAAGTCAGAGACACTAGCTCCTTGGTCTTCTTTCAGTAAAGGCTAATGCCTGTGTTAGAAGAACAGTAGTCTCAAAAATGCCAATGGTACTTTATATGTCATCTCAGTGTGACTTTTTTTTAAAAAAGTTCTTTTTCCTCTGTGTTATTTCCTCATCTCATTGCATCTCAGTGCAGTCTGTTGCTGTGCATTCAAATGAAATATACCATTAAGATATATAATACTGAAAGCCTCTGCTCTAAAGTCCAGTGAGACACATTTTCCCTTTTACTAGTAGATAGTGGTAATGTAAGTCTCTAATCTCATTAGTTTGAAAGAACCGCCCCATAGCACTTGGGTGCTTTAAAAAAGCAAGAAATAGAAGAGACATGATTAAGTTTGTAGAAATTGGAAGGAAAATGTTTCTTTTGAGGTAACAAATACACTTATGCGTTCAATATTAATGTTCTGGAAGACAATGGAAGAGTCTTTGATTTTGAAGTTAATTTGCCTGTGTCCTGTACGAGAATTTTGCATTAGTTTGTTTGTGATACAACTACAAAATGGCATGTTGATATTTTTCACTATTTGTAATTTCCCTTTCTGTCATTATTCTTTATGCTGTTTATCTTCCCACGCTCTGCAAAAGGAGTTGGCAACTCCATTTTTGTTTTTAGCTGCAGTGTTTATGATTATTCTCAGGTGTGTGTTGCTACTCTTGACAACTACAGAATCTACCAGCTCTTCATAGACATGTTTAGTAAGTGTCATTATTGTTTTATTCAAGCATTTAAATTTGACTGATGAGTTCATCTATATGGTTTTTGCAAAAGTCTGTTAAATCCATTTATTTGATATTCTGATATAATTGCCTGTGCTTGTGTTAATGCTGTTTTCCAGAAGATTAAGCGTATGCTATAGAACCTAAATTCCAGTTTTTGAAAGAAAAGTGATGATTATTTCAGTGTTTGATTTAGGTAGAAAATTAAGCTTGATAGGGGACAGACAAGAAGCAAGTGGTAAGAAAATAAATGTCAGATCAACTCTTCATGTATTTGTTATTTACCTGAGCAATTTTACTGTCTGGTTTGTAGGTCCTTCCCATGCTTCTGGATGTCACAAGTCTCTTATTCCTTTGTGCTACTTTTAAATGTAGATGTCATCTTAAATTTGTTTCTCAGCCTGTTTTGTTGAAAACATGGAAAAAGGCTAAAAGGTCATCATATTTATCTTAATTCAAATTATTTTCAGTAATTGTATTTTCACTCCTCATTGATTCTAATAGGACATAGAGTATTATATGTGCCCTAAAATCAATATAAAATACAAAGTACTATTTATAGAATTATGAGTTAAAACAAGAGAAATACCCATTATTATTCATGTAATGCTGTATGTGTTTTATCAGCTGCACAGTATAATTTGTCAGATTTGGTACATTGAATCCCATTGAAATCGATGAGAAATGGGTATGTGACTATTCACCATGCTCATTTATTGTAATGTTTTGGTTATTTAGAGCTGCTAAGGGTTTATTACCAAAAGTGTATTTTTGCACGTACTGCAGTTACCCTTAATACTTACCAGGTAAATTAGCAGTCAGAATTGGAATGATTTGCTGTAGCAGCATTTCTGATAGGTATATCATGTCATGTCATGTTTTGTCTTTCCTCCCCTTCCTGGCCCTTGTTTTGTCCTGTCACATGTATATAGCATACATATGAGGATGGAGAGTGGTGGTGATGATGATGCAGTTGCACATAAGTTTGATCTACTCACTTTGAGTCTTGCTGTGGAGAACTCAGTTGTGCTGTAGGTAGGAAAGCAACAATCTGTAGAGGTCCATGGCAGCCAGTGTGAAGACTTTATATATATATGTCATCTAAGGGATTTATGGTGGAAGATGGGCCATATTAAGAAATGAGAGGAAGGACAATCAGTAATCCTAGGGTTATAGTACCGTTACCTTGAATTTAAATAGTTATTGACTGTACACTCCTCTCCAGGACACATGCTTATTTAACATGTCTATCAGGTTATACAGAACTATATCATTACTTGCAGAGTTACAGTCTTAAATCTGCAATTTCTCCTTGCCCTTTTCCAAAGCTTTATCTTGTGACTTTCTGAAAAACTGTTGACTTATAGGTGCTTTAGTTATTCACCTCTTTCGATAGGAATGCATATGGCACCATATTCTGGCCCCTTGTTCCACCTCCTGTGAGATGATTCTCTAAAATTCAGTGCTTTTCCAAACTACCCACTCAAACGCATCCTTTGGTAGTACATCCTTCAGTAGTGGTGGTGACTTCTGGAATGTTAATGACTAGTTCTTCCTTAGAGTTATCTTGGTTTTCATCCTGAATGTCAGGTAGCCTGATGTGGTGAATACAACATTAGAAATTCCAGGAATGTAGACAGCACTTTCATCTTGTACTTGGTTAGAATTTGTTAAATGAAAATGTCTTGCATTGGATTCTGATGTCCTGGAGTCAATACCAAATTCATCAGTGACTTCTATGGGGCATCTTAAGATATAGTAATAAATACTGAAATATATTCTGTGATAGTTTTCTATGCTTTTTGTTACTGACAAAAAAGCATCATTCTTTACTTTGGGACAGGCAATCTCTTGTCTCAAGAAAGCTAGGAGATATATTTCCTTTTGCTTCATTGCTGTTCTAATACTTGTATCAGTATTTTATTTAGTAATGTAAGTGACAGACATCAGAGCTTGTACTGAAGACCCACAGATTTAAAACCAAAGGATGCTGTAGTAGGAGCTAAAGGACTGATTTGCTCTAGTTTGAGCTGTAACAGACTGATATCTATGGATACCACTGGAGAGCTATATGGGCATATACATATTATATGTGATCGTATAATACATTACTGTAATTTGCACACTGAAAACGATTTTGGTTCCTGGAATATGAGAAAACCTGAAATATGGAGGAACTTGTATCATGAATCTTAATGCTCTAGTGTAGGGTTCTTGATGTAGAAGCTTGACTTGTTCATATACCACCTACTCACAGCTTTTAAGTGAATCGATTAAATGCAAAGTGCATTGCCTGTCTCCCATCCTAAACATTCACTAGCATAACCTCTGGCTTTTTGAAACCAGAAGATGTTTGAGGTTTTGTAGTTTTCCTTCTATTTGGAATAAAACTCTGGTTATTTTTTTTTTTTTCAAGATTTCAATGTAAGTTCTCAGCTGGTCTGAACACAGTCCAGTATCATTCAGTCTTTTGAACGGTTCTACAGTATTGGTCAAATGATTCCTACTGCCTGCATGTGGCTGGAACTAACACAGTTCCCGTTCTTTCCTCTGTAAGTTAGATCTTTCACTTTGGGTGTAAGAAATGTCCTTTTCAATGTTCTTATGTATTCTCTGCAAGATTTCATTGCTGTTATGCAGGTGTGTGTCTGAAGAGGTGGTGTGCCTATGGACTAACTTAGTTCTTGGTATTGTAACTCTCCATACAGAAGTGTGATACAGGGTCTGGTTTTATGCACTGATTTGAGGAATAGAATATAATCCAAGCGCTTTTTAATCAAGAGGTGTAGTTTCATTACCTCTAATAGCTCATTTACCCACTGATGTTTTTGCATTGTAGAAGGTCGGGATTGAAATTTTCCTCCCTATAGCTGTAGGTTGAAAGTCAGCGCAGCAGGTCAGCCCCTTAAGAAGACCTCTGTGCTTATCATCACACCAGGGACTGTTGTGCTTGCAGTTCACCGTGGATTTGTCCTGTGTGGGGTTAGTGTGACCCGGCCTGCCTCCCTCAGATGCCTTCTCTCCCATAAGCACCTTGCACTGTATTATCTGGTTGGCTGGCAGGTGGAGTCTGCTTTTGATCACCTTCCATTCTTAATCAGGTTTTGATGTCAGGAAGAAAGTTGATGAGTGTTATTTTTTCTGATCCTCTCTGAATACCAGTTACAATTGCGAGATGTGTTTGAAGAACTATGAGTTGCATTCTCACTTACTGAAGAAATTTTCTTTTAAAAATTGTCCCATGTCATTATCCATTATATTTTGTAGTACTCTCTTTAAGACTTTTGACTTTTGCCTACTCTGTAAGTGTAGTTTTCTTCTTTCATACTACAGTGTAATGCTCTTTACGAAATTTCACATTTTCTTGCCTTTAGCCCTTCCTCCTTCTTTGCTTTCTGCTTTCTGCTTCCTGCTTCTTTCATTAATCCTGTTTCATGTTTTGTTTTACTTCTGCCTTTCAATTTTCCCAGACTTCAGTTGTGTCTTTGCACTAGAAGTACATCTTGGAGGCTTATGGTACTAATCAGAGCTTACAATGCTTGTTTTGCCCATTACATATAATATGGATCAATACCTCAGTTTGATTCCACCTCAGACTTCCATGTCTTTAAACAGGAATTAGGTTTGAGCTGCGTAACTCTAGCTAAGCTAGACATCATGTCCATAGTCAAACTACTGCAGACAGCTTACCTGTTCAGAAACAGGTGGGGATTTGGAGGACCATAGCTCCTCCGCAAGCGCTGTCAAATTTCCTGATACTCAGAGCTCAAAAAAGTCATGCCTCTCTGGAGTAAATCCAGTGAGGCATCCCGCCTGGAGCTGTGCAGAATTTCTCAGTCATATTTAATTACGCAGGTCTATTTTTAAATTGTGTTTCTGCAGGTGTATTTCTTTTGTCATAGAAAGCCTTAATCCTAAAAAAAGGTGGTTTGAATTTAAGCATTGAACAAATTTATGGTTAATTACCTCCCCAAACTACACTGTAATAAAAGTGAAGTTCAATTTGATGCTAGGCACCCAAATCTTTATATTAGCTACTAAATAAAAGATATCCTATACGGTCAGTTACTTGCAGCTGTAAATATTATTTGTTATTATGTATGAGGTGTTTTTATTGATAGCTTGCTTGTTTGAGTACAGTTGTAGATATGTTCTGACAGCTGTGAACATTCATTTTTCCTATGTAGGTGATTGCATGGAGAACAAAACTTGCCTTCTAAAAACCTAATGATATTAAGTGTCAGGAATATTACAGCATATAACAAATGTTATTTTAGCTGTTTATTGGATAAATTAACAGCCTGCACCTTTGCACTTTTTAATGGGCGTTCATAAATAACCTATGGGAGAGAGGTAATCCTTCTGAGCATTGCAATATGCTGTCCTAAAATGAGGCTGTGGTTTGGTGACTGTGGTTTGTGGAGGAATTAATGATACTGAGTATACAAAATTACTTTAATATGCAGTGTATTTCCGTGTGTTTTGAAGATCAAAGAAAGCATAAACATGAAAACAAATACAATCTATTTACTTATTTCGCTCTAAGATAAAAAGGAATCCCAAGTGAAATTAAATTTATTTTAATTACTGATTTAATATCAAATAATTTCCATAGTAAGAGTGTTTCTTCAGTTGTTTTTAAGTGAATGAAATGGATCTGAAAGTGTTGCGTATAGGTTGTATACTTTATGTGTTTACCAGTGAGCCATACCATAATACTAATGAGAGGGTAAGTTTCTTTCGCCATTTTCCCATACTATGCTGTATAAAAAGGACCAGCCTTAAAGAAAACATACTTTGATATCAGCATATCTGTCTTCTTTCTTAGGGACAACGTACCACAAAATGAAAGCATTTTTAAAAAATACATTAAGATTTTTTTCATTTTAGATATTTCAAAAAATATTTTCATATTTTATATTGACATATTTTGATATCTGGAAAACTGTATATTTTTAAAAAACTATGTTGCATTTAAAAATGAAAAATTGCATTTATGAAAACCAAGTAAACCTAATACTGAGTGAAAAACACTTTTCAGGAAGCTTAGGATTTATTATTTTTTTTTAAAATGAACAATTTTCAAAACAGAAGTGTTTTGAAAGGTTTTCTGTGAAGAGCATCTGTGTTCAAATTGTGACGATCAGTATTTTGCTTTTCTTCTAAAGGAATCAGTTAGTAATGGTTATGATGGGATATTAGTTTGAGAGGTAAAGATGCGCCATTAAGAACTTGTATTTGTCCTGCTGAATCATTCATTGCCTTTCACAGTGCTGTTATAAGGTTGTAAGTTTGGCCATTAAATATATAACTGAAATATTTACCTTCAGATTCTTAAAAGAAAGCAAATGCCCCAAACGCCAAAACTTCCTTTATAGTCTGTAATGTTCTGTTATGAACAAACATTGAATGCAGCAATTCAAGTTCCAAATTCTAATATCAGTGCTGTGTGTTATAGCATGTCAGGGGTTCAGTGAATAATCAGGGCAAGTCATGTTTCTCGGTAACTAACATATTTGGTATTTTCAACTCTACCAATCTTTTCAAACTTTATAAATGCTTAATGATGGCAGCATTTAATTATGTCTTCAAATTCCAAAGATTGTGTTTATCATGAATTATTTACTAGTATGAAGATTTTATTAAATTTTTTGTTCGGTATAGAAGATTTTAGGAAAGAGGACTTCGGAATCAGTTTTAATGCCTCTTTGATGCCTAACTCACTTTGGCTTTCTATTGCTTCACTGGCCCTTGGGGAGGCATAGAGTTTAGTCTGCTAAACTCTATGGCATACTACTGTATTTTAGAAGCATCACTGCTTTGGCTGTCTGAATACTTAGGGATATCTCATGTATGGGATAGAGCAGTGTGTGAGTACTAACTCAGACGATGCTGAGAAACTATTCAATGTCTCTGCTATTGAGGCTGCCTCCTCTCAGCCGCTGTTCTAAGTCTTACTCCAGAAATATCCACACAACCTGAAGAATCTTTATTTAGTGATATTGAAAGATACTGGCAGGAAAAATAGACCATAATTACAGCTGTATTTCAGTGAGGTACTTAAGTATGTGCATTTCTCTGTTACTTCAGTGAGAATAATTAAACATTTAAGCACGTGCTTAACTGTCATGCTAGTGAAGGCTCTAGTAATCAGTGCTGGACTCCTGCTTGTCCTAGTCTGAATCCCAAATGGCATCGGCTTCCCCCAGTGCACGTAAATGTTGTCAGCGGGTTCGGGAAGTGACAGCCTCTCATCAAGTGATCCAGTATCTTCAGGAATATGTGGCTACTTAAATCTGCACATGGGTAGCTTTTGATTAGTTACTATCAACATGATCTAATCCATAAAAGTGGCGTTAGTGCTTTTGTATCCAGAACTGAAGCCCTTGGCATAAAAAGGGCTCCTTCTCCCCCACTTTCAGTTTAATGTTGTACCTTAACAATATGAAAATGCATGGATTTTTGTGCATTTATGGTCAGAGTCTGCTTGAAGAAGAATAAAGGACAATTATCTGTTGGTTCTACCAAAAAGATCGATTGTTACTCTGTGTAAATCAGCATACACTCCATGAATCATACAGAGTATAGGTTACAGAGTGTTTTTTGTTAAGGATGGTTAAATTCTGCCTACTACATTTGGCTGTATGGGTCAAGTTGTGCTGAGCTGCCCTTTCTTAGATGCAGTAGTTTGCTGTGAGTGGAATGTACAAATTTGCATTGCTTTGGCCGGAGAACTAGAAAGATATGAGCACTGAGGCGTTGTTGGTGAGTAGTGTCTCTAGGGAATGGCAGTAGGGAACCTTTTCTGTTACTGTGTATTTATTTTAAGACACAGGTAGGGAATCAAGCCTAAATGGGCCAGGAACTCTACAGACGTGTAATAAATAGATCAATTCCCAGACCTAAAGAATTTGAGGACTAAGTAAAATGAAAGATAGTAGGTAAGGGAAGAGGTTGCAACGTAAACCATAAAATAACAGGCAGGTGACTGTTGTAGTACACTTGCATCTGAACTATGAGAAGTTTTTGTAAGTGCTAGGAATGTTATAGGTACTGTTGATCTCCTATTGGTACAGTTATGTAGTAATTTAAATAAATAATGTAACTGTATCAAACACCAGAAAAAAGTCAAGAAGAAGCTTGAAGCACCACAGGATAGAATAAGTAACTGAATTACCTACAAATTTCTGTGCTTCGTATAAGTGCCGCTGGTTCCTACAGTGCTGCAAAATGTTTTGAAGGCTCTAAACTCCTGTGATCCAAAGTGATGAAATGAGGTTCTCAATACAAGTGTGAGGATATATGCCTGTGTGTGTCACTCCTGGTTGGGCTGAATGTGTACGGTAGATAAAACAGAACAAAATGTTTTACAGTGTTTAAAAATATACTAGATGACATAAACATTATTAACTACTTACTAGGCTGCAGAGGAAGGTTGAAATATTTCTTCAGAGGACTGATATCAAAGCAACATATCTGATGTATGTGAAACATCCGCTGTGGGGATTACCTCATTTATCAGGTACATCGTTCAATTAACGTCTGTGTGCCTGTTGCTTTCTCAGATCTACCATCTTGTGTCCTTGTATTGGTTCTGATCCATTAAGAATACAAAAGGCCACATTTGTCATATTACTCCAACGTGTGTAGAAGCATCACTCCAGACACACAGTGAAAGTAGGATATTTTGGAGTATGCAGTTAAGTAGTGGCATCTGAATATTAAAGAATTTTGGCGTGATACAGTTAGTTTTTGAAGTATATTCTGAAGGAGAAAGCTTACTATTTAGTAGAATACATTTTGAAAGAAAGATTCTGCCTCATTTCAGTTCGCTGTTGTGACACTGTGCTCATCAGCTGTGTAACACTGTAAGGTACTTCAGCGTCTGTCAGATTTATAATCTGATGAGCTATACTTGGAATAAACCTGAGTTGATGAAACAATCAGTGAGCCTTTGGCACTCTCAGAACTGATTAGTGAAAATCTAGCCAGTCTTTGTGCATGTGATCCATAGCACTCCGCTGTATATACTGAGGCTGAATCATCAAGATTTTCCACTGTGACTGACCATTACTTAATGCTAATAGCTGCTAAGGGCATGATCGCCTCATTTAGAGAGATCGTATATCATTTCAAACATGGTAGAATTGTGATTATGTAGATACCTCAGTATTTGTTGACAGATAGCCACTTATTGTGGGGTTTCTTATTGATGTTCCAGACAGCTCTGGTCATTTTTCCATAGATATCAGTAATGCAGTGACTGCTAAATGCACAGGAATAATTGATTCAAATTTATGCATGTTAATTTTCAGACTTTCTGTCTAGACTCCATAAAATTAACCAGTCATCCACTGAGATATAACTGAATTTCAAGGTACTGCTTGACAAACTCTATTATAGACAGTTCATGTGACACACCCCCACAAAACGCAGTGACTACTTGCTACATAGCTGATGTATGACACGTACGATACCCTGTTAGGAATATAATATTCCATGCATTACGCCTGTAATAAATGCACTTAACATGGTTCAGGGAAACAAGTATACACTTTTCTGTTTGAGAAGGATTTGTACAAACCAATTGATGTGATTACTTGCATGTATCATGTTATGGGATTGGCCCTGAAATCTGTGGATTTACTTGAAAGTACAGTCAAGGTTTGTGACCTTCGTCTGCAAGCAAGCAAGAATACTACAAAATAAGCTGATATATATAGCTATGTGGTGTTATACTGAGCGATTTGAACCAGAATCTGTCTAATAATAATTCAGTGAAATTCGGGAATGTCTTTGGCACTCTACATTAGTATCAAGTAATTATCTCCAGCTAAGATGAAATGAGGGTCAAGACTGATTCTGGCTATTAGAGCTGGAGTGTTGCTTGCTGTATTGAACATGTTAATTTAAAGCTGCATTAGGAAGAGATGGAAGAAAAAAAGATTCTCCAAAGTGAATGTCATAGTGACTTTTTTGAAAGACTGTTCACAAGTTGTTTTTAGAAGTTAAAGGAGGGCTGTTTGCGGTTATCTGTATGTTGGTTGAATGGACACAAGCTGCCCTGAATTGATGCTAGTTGACTACTTCTGGTGTTGAACTTGGTATGTCACATTTTGGGCTCTTAAATGGAAAGATGTCATCTCTTATTATAAAAAAAAGACAGCAGGTTTAGAATTTGGCATTTTGTAAAACTCATCAGAATGATACGCATGGGAGAAAGATCATAGCCTAGTGTCTTATCCTGACACGCCTTAGACTGGTAAAATCATAAATTATGTCACTTGGTTAGTGTGGCTTGGTCTAGCCATGCCGTGATGGAATCATTGTACCTAGAAGTGACAGGCAACGCCATCTAAATGTTTTGCCTGGTACCCATAAATATTATGAATTCTATAAATACTGTTTGACCTATCTATCCTTTCTCTGATGCCTAATTTCAGATCATTAGATCTGAAACTGTCGTTGCTGGGGACTGGATACTGCAGCACAAACAGATGCTGGGACCTTCCTGCCCAACCTTTCCTTTATGACAGGACCCTTTCCCTGCTCAGCTGTCTTCTTCATCTGCCTTCTCCTCAAAACCTACAGATGCTTTTTGCATGAGTTGGATAGCAGCTCTGCTTTTGTTTTGGAGAAGAATGTGAAGAGCTCTACCCACTTCTCCTGTGGGCCCAGGAGCCCCATTTCAGCCCAGCCTCAGGCCATCAGTCCCTGCCCCAGCGGACACCAACACGGACACCAACACGGCAGGAGTGCCAGCCTCCAGCTCTGCCTCAGCCCAGCCCTGCCGAGCTGGGCCCAACCCACGAACTGACATCCCTGCCTGGCCTCAGCACGTCCCCTCCGCACCGAGGTGCCTGATGCCCAGGGCTGGGGCTGTCCCCGTGCTGTCCTACTGGGTCCCCTGGCTGGGATGGTGAGGCTCTGCCCTGCTGGGTCCCTGAGGAGCCCCCACTGCTTCTGCCACCCAGGGAGCTGCTGGACCTCCCTGGCACACAGGTGCCATGATAGCGTGGTAGAATCAGCACCTAGTAGTTTCAGTATAATTCAGTATTTTGTGGATTTAGAACCCTGATCTTACAGTGATATCAGCGTATTAGCCATTGCGGTAGGAAGGGATCAGGCTGCACAGAACAATATTAGTGTTTGAAACAGTTTGAAAATGTTCAAAATCTTAATATGAGATTATTTTCTTCAGTGAGGAGGGTGCTGCAAACCTCATCTAATGGATTGTGTGACTAAGCCCATTTCTTTCCTATGTGAATGCATTAACTGTGATGACAATACCCTGAGAAATCCAGAGGGCCAGTTCTTCAAAAGTAGTATGATGAAAATTATCATTCATTTCAAACAGATTTAAGTGTCTATGTGTTTTAAAGATCTAGGCCAAAATATTTTAAAATCCACAACGTTAAATAGGAATAATGGAAATTAACATCTTGACTGTGACTCAGTCTTAGGTGAACGCATTGGTTAGCTGATCATCACTGCTGTGGTTGTCACCTAACTCTTTACATTAGTATTTGTTTGGAGATTTGTTACAGTTAATCAACTTTTCGTAATGGACCCTGTAAATCCAAATATAAAAATATATTCTTAATTGTTTATATTCCTTTCTTCTAGCACAAGAGGAATGTTTTATAGTATGAATTTGCATCAGAATAATTCATAAAGCTGAGTTTGTTTCAGGGCTATTTATTTCCTCCCAAGCCCTCTCACAAAGTAGCCATAGTGGAATTATGGATATTGTGATCTTCTTGCGAATTACTTGTACAATTGCCCCAGGAGGGCAACGTCATACTGGACAGTGGTTTAGTAGGTCTTGGGTGCAAGTTAGGATTGCGGGAGGCATAGCCTAAGAGTGCAGCTGGAGATAACAGTGCTCAATGCTAGGGACAACACGAAGGTTAATGTAAGTGTCCACGCTCTGTAGAGTTGTTGAAGAAATCCAAGCAGAGTAAGACAGTATGTATGTTCGGCCTAGCACATCGCAGACTGTTCAGAAGCATACTGTTTCAGCTAGGAGTCACAGCAAAATGTTTTGAATATGTTGGTGTCCAGAATATATCTGGCCACAACAGGGGAAGAGGTAGTATTTTTACCTTGAAAATAATTTTGGTTGTACTCACGAGTTACTTTGGTATTTCAGAGGAACATTTCCGGAGAGCAGGTAGGACAGTTTTGTCAGTGTGAGGCGTTTCAGATTTACTAGTAGATATTCCTGTCTGAGCGCCTGTCCTGCAGAGGTCTGTTCCTTTGCTTCTCAGACAGTTTTACGTTGTAAACATTTTGGTTCTTATCAGCCCTGTCAGGAAGCAGACAGTCTGCTGCTCTGTCTATATATTAAATTGTATTCTGAAAATGGAAATATTTGGAACACAAATGCTCTGAATAAATATTCCAAACAGCACAGCGATACAAAGCAGCAAAAATAACAAAAACGCTAGGCTCAGACTTGCAAAGTGATAACTCCATTGAAAGCACCTCAAAACTGTGGGTCTATTTCCATCTTCTACAATTGCACAATGTGGAGAGCAATTAGTGGAAAGTCTGTATGTGCAAAGCCCTGAGGAGGGCATCAATGAGAAGAAAAGTTTCCTTTGTGTTCATAGTGGTGTGCCTTTGATGTACAAACAAAGGATAACTGCTTTTTTATGCTTTTTTTATCAAGAACCCTGTTTTCTCCATTTCTGTAAAAATGTGCCCTCTTTTGTTGGGACTAGTCTATGTGCAGTTTTTATTCTATTACGTTCACATCCCTAATGGAAATAGACATCTGCCCTGGGCATTGATATATAGTGTCAAGATGCCTTATCCCAGAAATGCCTTTTATTCTTGTTTTCCAAGACTAGCTTATCATGGATCACCTTTATACCTCTAAGCCTGCATCCACACTAAGACAATTGTACCGCTTTAATTATACTTTTATAATTAAAATGATACGACTTCTGCATGTGCACTGTATTTCAGCGAACACATTGCTTTTGAAATATTTTTGAAGTTACTCATCCTATTCCAAGCATGTTTGTGTGTAATCCTGCCTCTCACTACCAAGTAGTCTATTACGTGTATCTAAGTCCCTGATGGTGCACTGTATCCTCAAGTCATTTAGCCCTTTCTCTGTTCATAATGATACCACTGACCCCGCCGAGGCAATTCCTTGAAAGGAGATAACAGTTTTTCCCCTGCCCTTGACCAGTAGGCTGACTGTTGTGTTCAGCTCTCCTGAGAACACTGTTCTGCTTCCTTCAGGAATGCGAAAAAATAATTTCCCCAGATAACAGCCAAAAACCCAATTAAGCTTAGATTAAAGAAAAGGTGGATTTATTGGCGTTTTATGGAGTAGAGAGAAAAGGAAAATAAAAGATAGGAGATATTAAATTGCCTGAAGTGGAGGCACAGACTGTCCAGTTGCTAGCGTTACTCTCCAGTTTACAGAATAATTGGTGGATTTTTAGTGGGGTTTAACCACATAACGGTAAAGCATTGGCTCTCCCACAGCCCAAAGCGATGCCTGTCTTTTTCTCTCAGAGCTGGAAAGACTGACGTGCTGTCTTTGAAACACTGTGTGTGGCTGGAAAACCCCCTCAGTGACTTGGTCTCTGAATTTGATTTGAAGGTGTCAGTAGTTATAAAACAGGTTTATTTTCCCAGTGGGATGTTAAAATACATGCAAATTGGGCCAAGTATACAAGATTTTAATTTCCATTTTCCTAGTACATTGTATTTTAGCACATGATTTTTTAACGCCTTTTGTACAATGTATTTCACATCTCATTGTGATCTTTCAGAGGATCTATTGTCTTCTCATCACCTGTTTAAATGGGTCACTAGGTACTTCCTAGCTTGAAACACAAGAAAACAAATTATTTGCATATCTTTAATTAACCCTCTCTTTGTGTAGATTAAGATTGCCTTCAGGTTTCTTGGCCAGTTGAATAAACAGCTTCTCGCGTGCATTTCAATTACTGCACTTTTGTCTTGCTAATAAGACTAAGCAACAGTTTCTTGGAGGTGATTTTAATTTAGCGATTTCATTCACATTTTTATACAGGTACAGTGTTCCAGCTATGTAATTAATGGTGCCATCTCAGCTTTAGAGGTGGATAGAGAATTAAAAATCAGCATGACAAAAACATCAGGTATAATTCAAATTGTGAAGCCATGTTACACTTATCTTAAATTATTTTCATACTGCAGAGTCCCAAACCACTTTACAGAGTATATGCAGAATACACACAGTACAGACCATTCTGTCCTCAGAAGGCAGCAGCCAAGTGGACAATGTCTGACTTGGGAAGGTTTAGTCATGGCCAGAATACGACTCTTGTGAATAAGACATGCTATCTTCATTACTGGGAGCAGGCAGGACTTTAGGGCTTTTATGGCCTCATCAGGAGGGTTTCCTCATGGCAAAGTGAGTGAGCCTCACAAGGTGAAGGGTTGAGCTCACCAGTCTTACTAATATAGCCAAATTCCTACCAAAACCAATGTTTACATGTACAATGGCATATTTTGAAGTTTCAGCAGCATTCAGAATGCTCTACAAGCAAAGCTGTGCTCTGACGGACAGCTGCAAATGCAGTGAGATAAACTGTAGCAGGATGATTTGTAAATGAGCCTTAGGTCTCCTGTAGTTAGGCAGAGGAAACTGGATTGTAAATAATTCTCACTATACTATTAAAACTAGTGTTCAGCTTTTTGGCCTTCAAAGAGGACTTTGGAGCTATTGCACCAGGAAAGCAACCAGAGATATTCCAGAGTCAAATGGTAAAACAGCATCAGGGAAGGTTAGATGATGCATTTGCAAGTCAAGAAGACACTGAAGGGGATCTAATTATAGGCTTAATCGCTGTAGGTAATGACAATTCAAGCTACTATATTTAACATAGCCTGGATAGTATACCCGAGGTCATCCAACAGGCGAATCAACAAATCCAAAGCAGATTTTCAAGAAACGTTTAGAAAGGAATGGAAAGTCTTAGACCTGCTGAAGCCAAGAGGACTTTAATCAGTGAGTCAAGTTTTCCAGCAGAGCCCAGATTTCATCCTATGCATAAGACTGTGTCTTTGTTTCAGAAAACATCTTCAATGCGATTATTCATAAATTTCTAATAATGTGTATGCTTAGCATTTTGCTGGAGCAGTGCCCATGATACGCTGTGGGTTTTAGAGCTGGAAGTTGAGCCAGGGTACGTACTATGGTCCTACTACCAAATCCATCACTGGCTTGTGTGGTGACTTTGGCTGAGGCACGTGTGAATGTTTATGACTATTTGCTTTTGAGTCTCTCCACATCTAAACTACCTATCTGTCTTCATAAAAAGCTTAAACATCTATGATGAATAGTGCTGTATAAGTGCAGTAACTTGATGTTTTCAAGGAGGAGACAAACAAGGGCCAGTGAAAGAGCTGACTAGGTGGGTGAATGTAGCTGTATTCTCTTCGTTCCTACATGTCCATATTTGTAGCTCACAAAAGCAGAGACAGTGTGGTATGAATTCATGGTCTAAAGAAGAAAATCACATTTTTAGTCCTGCATTTCAATTGGTCTCATTTTTATGAACTTTGCAGTTGTGTTTCACTTGGGATGTATTTGGCTGCTTGACAAAGTGACTGGAGATTTATAATTCCTTATTAGTAACCCAGGGCTCTAAGGGGAATAACAGAGTACTTATTTACTTTTCTAGGTCAGACTCATGATGTAGGAGTTTAATGAACTTCTGCTAAACAGGAATTGAAGCAGAATTAAAATCTCAGAGTGCATCTGTCCAATAAGGTTATTCATCTTATTTTTCTATAGGTTAGATATTTTTTCCTTGTGCAGGGCTGTTTAGGCTGCACTTTCTAAGTAATCAGCCAAGAATATGAGACTCTCATATAGAACCTAGTATTAAGTCAATGCACTGATGTGATTTTGCTCTAAAATTACATTATGTCAGATAACTGTATTTATGTATCAGTGTTCAGGGCAGTAAGATCCCAGTTCGAATGTGCTGAAAAAGAGTTTGTGATTCATGTTAGCAGCTAAACTATTGCTGCAGTTTTCATGCCTCTCAGATACTGTTTGAATCAATAAGGTGGGCACTTCTCTGTCAAGAACACATTCAAATCTATGTTCAAGAAAAACAGTGCAGCATCTCTGCTTCCCTCTAAATGTGAAGGGAATACAGTGTTTCATATTCTCACAGGCAATACACATTGGGATTTACTTGAAATTACAAAATTAGTGATGGAGATAAAGATGTATGGAAGAAACACAAAAACATGTTACATAACCACAGCCATGCTTTTCACTGGACTTGTATTGCAGGAAATAACATCTCCTCTTCATTGAAAAGAAGAGTTTGTATTACATTCAGAAATGTTTGTGAATCAGATGTGTAAAACACCGTAATATATTTGAAGATCCTAAGTATTTCAATAGGTACTGTTTAAGCCTTGGAGGTATAACTGTGTATGCACATAAAATGCCAAATCTTCTTGGTTTATGCAGTATTTAGTAAATATATATCCATTAACATATGTTTTAAGACAGTATACAACTACCTGGAAAAAAAAACCCCAAAAATACAAACGAAGAGATAATAGAAAACAATGGGTGAGGGCTTATGTCTTAAATATCCTACCTTCATGTTTATTCATGGCTCTGAAGAAACACCTTCCTTCACGCTGTCCTAAATGCTGATCCTGAAATAAGTTCCTCTGCCCTTTTCTCAAAAATCAGAGATCAAGGTCACCTTTGCAAAAAAAAAATCTAATCGTCATTTAAACAAGAAGGTGCTCTGCTTTGCCCTGAAGAGTAGTCTGGTGGTTAGAATGCTTATCTAGAACGCAGAAGGCAAAACCTTCATGTCTTCCTTGGTTGGAGGTGATTTACAATTCTTTCTCTAAGGATACAACCTAATCTCTAAACTACAAACTAATGTGGGGGTCAGAGTACTTCGTACTTCTTGTTGGAGCCGTGCCTCTAGGCACAAAGAACTGAGCAAACTGGAGTGTGAGCCAAAGGCCGGGAAGAGCTTGGTTCAACCCCTGCTCCTCATTCTGCATGTTATCCAATGACCATTTTACATAGAACTTATGAAAGTCCTCGGAGCATCGACTAGCTTATTTAGCCTTCAGGCAAGTGTGTTGTACGGTCTCTGTTCACCATTTCTTCTCATTATTCCCATTAGATTTTCTTTTTCTTTGGCTGGTATCTGCATTAAGTGATGGAGAGGAGTATTGAGCTTTGAATTCTTTTTCTGCCTTTACTCCTCATCAACCAAGTTGCCAACTAGCAGAGAGCGCAGAATCCTGATTACTCTCTATGATACAAGAAAGAGAAAGAACCTGGCTCGACATTGGGATCCCGGGTGCTAAGAGATACATGGGAGAAAAACAAAACGGTCTTTTTATTTTATATTTACTTTTCTGGTTCTGACCAGAGAATACTTGGCTCGAGAGCAATAAACTACCATTATTCTTGATTGTAAAAAGCACTTAAGAAGCAGGACTGCAAATAGTAAGAGGAAATTGGTATTTAACAGGAAGCAAGCAAGGCTGTGCCCATGTGACAACTAAGCAGAGAAGTGAACAAAGGAAGCTTTCAAGGTATTACTGGTCAGTCTGATTTTGTAGCCGGTCAGTGGGAGGACCAGGTGTAGTTGTTTGTTTGCCAAAAAGAAAGGCTAAAGAAATCTGAATTTCTAAAGCATTTTTAGGGAATGCCTTATTGAAATGGCAGTGGGGGTTGTTGGCTTCTTTAGGATGTGGATAATGGGAATAACTTTGTCCATGCTAATGTTGATGGTCAAGGGAGGAAATCAGATGCCAGAGCTAAACTAAGGAGCCCTGTAGGTGTTGAGAGAGGAGAAAAGGTGTGATGGTGGATTGGCACAGTTGTTTTGGAAGAGACTGATGTAGAAGAAGCATTTGTACCCGTAAGTCTGGTAGAATTTGGCTTGATTGTGAGGGGGTGATGCAGCTTGCCTAGTCAAAGCACTTCTTTACCATATAGCTGTGTCCCTGATAGGACTGCTTTTTTGGCGTAATATACTTGTCTTGTTATAACAATAATGTGCCTCTAGAATAAAAATTACCTAAGAATGAGAAGGGCTGAATAGAGAGGAAGAGTGTCTCTCTCTTTGGGAGGGGTCGGTAGAGACAATAATGTAATAATAGCATTTCTATCCAATTCATTGATATGGATTTTTTTCCACTAAGATATATGAGCTACCTTGAAAACTGGGTCAACTTAAATGCTGTCACAAATGCTCATCACCAAGCATATATTGCTGCATACCTGTCACACTTGGCAGCTGGAAGGAATTTCACAAAAAGACTGGGGTAAAAGGTGAAGCTCAGCAGGATTATTGGCTGTGACGGAATCACACTTTTGCAGTTTGACTGGTACCAAACAAAGCAAATGGGGCAAAATTGTGCTTAACACTGATAAATACAGATAGTGTTTGTCTTTTTGTTTTTGAACTGATATTTTTTGTTAGTCAAATTTATTTGCATACATTTGGTAAATGCAGTATTATTGCCATGGTGGATTATTCTTGCTGCTTAAGAGACTGAATTTATTGACATATCTAGACATGGAAATTTACTGGTAATTGCTTGAAACCCTTTAGGGGTTGAAAGTTCTTTAAATGGAGTTAGTTTCAGTGTAATAATGGGATTGTTGGTGATAAATTACAGTATTACATATTTATTGCTAACCAAGAAAGAGCTTTTTAGAAGATGCTCTTTCTTTTATGCCAAAATAAAGTTATACGGATGAAAGCCATGGTGTCCTCTCATGGCATATCTTTGCTCCAGCAACTCTTGATGATCATAGTTCACTGTAGAAAATTTAGGATTTGTGCCGGAGAATAACAGCATCTCATCCCAGTTGAACTGTTCAGTAACACTTGGGAAATAACAGCAGGCATGATTGATGTGCCCATGTTGCATGTCAGTAGGTAGCTTGCCAGCTTGGAGGGAGCCAGTGTCAGGGCTCAAGCCTGTACTTCCCTCACTGTGTTAAAACAAGCTGAAAGCATCCTCTGAGACAGATCATAAGCTTTGCTGTGTGGGTAGGAAAGTGGTAGGGAGCAGTAGTTGAAGTTCAGGCTAGCTCTGCAGCTAAAGCCTGCCCTAGGAGTAAGTGATTCTCCATCTGCATCTATATCCATTCAGTCCTTGGGTTTTTCACTGACAATGCCTTCAGGATGCCAGAAGGCAGTGGTGGCTTTGTGATGCAAATCAGTCCTGCCAAGTCTTACTTACTAAGAAGTTGACTCATTGATTTGGGATCAATTTTTAAGGCAGCTTGTAACATCTCTCTCATTTGGCATGAAGGATTTTGCCAAGTGTTTCAATGAGACAGTTACAGTCTCACTCAAAACTTCAAAAAAAAAATTTCCTTTCTTTCACATTGGCACTTTGAGAGTTGTATGTGAGTACCAAGAACTGGACAGAGAGACTGAAAAGCAATAAATTCGCTCTCCCAGAGTGAGAAGAAATTTTGCCTGCAAGAATGAGTTGAAGCGTCACTGGGTTTTTCTTGGGAGGAAGGCAAGAAGCAGAGAGGACAAGAGTGGTCCAGATGACCTTACTGTTTTTACCAGGACATATGGCAAGTGACTCCTTAGCGGGCTGTTCTTCAGGAGAAGTGGAGGGGAAGCAGAACAGTAGAGTCTTTTGCTAAAGTGTGAAGAGCAAAGCACATAGAGTCTCCAGTGCATCTGTTTGAGAGGGAAGGAGTAGGAATAAACACGCTGAAACATGTGTCGCATGTCCTGGAGAACAGGGATGGAGCCAGCAGCAGGGTGGCCAAGCAGAGAGGAGTTGCTGTGATGCTGCAGGCATGTTACCCTGCAGAAGCTTTGTGTATACAGAAGCTTTGTGTATGCAAGAAATTCTCCGGTTTTGCTGCAGAACTGATTTTGGGGAGGAGGACGTATTAACCTGAGGCAGAGGAAATGCTGGGCCTAGTTAGTTGGAGGCAGAGCACCTGAAGCACTGTTCCCCAAACCCCTGGTGGGTATCCTGACACTAACAGGGTTAAAGAGGAGAATATGATGCAACACTTCCCAGTGAGGACTACTCAAAACTTCTGGGTAGAGAGTAGATGCAGATGAACCAGCAGTATCTCAGTTGTGATAACTACAGAAGTCTGAAGTGAGCATATACGACCATTCTTCACACATTCTCTAGATATCATAGCTCTGGACAATCTGAGTCGCACAATCAGAAATTGTGTCCAACTAATATATTGGCTTTAAAATTGTAACCTATAAATACTAGTATTATGTTTGGAGTTTATTTTTTCCTTTGCGTTTGAAGTTTCATTGGTACTTAACGTTACACTTTCCAGTTTCTCAGCCACTCTGAGAAACTTGTTCTCTTCTAATCCCACCACTCCAGGAGCTGGAGATTTAAGAAAAACATGCAATATTTTGAAATATGTAATAAAATTGTAACAATTGCTAACATGGTAAGAGTAAAGAGATCGTCGATCTAAGACTACTACATGCAGTAATTCATCCTTCTCTGTAGGTGATGCCTGAGTCAAGAAAAACCTTCCGTGGTTGCTAAAAGGAAGGTTGCCTAGTAAGGTCCAGAAATGCTGTTAATTTGCAGGTTTAAGTCATAAGCAACTGTCAGTAAATTCCGGAGAGAAAAAAAAAAAAAGAATGTAGACCCTGAACTTGTAAATATATTGAAGTTACCAAAATATGCTTTATTAAAGTAACAGCTATATGTTTTCAACAAGTGACGAATACATAGAGAAAACACATTTTATTAACTGTCCATAAGCTGCAGTTTGTCCATACTAAGTCTTTGGTAACCCTATGCCGATAGCAAATACAAAAGAAATAGAAAAAAAGATTGAAATCTATAGCATGGCCAGCTGTTTTCTATAACATCCTAAAATTCACATTCACATCCTCAATTTTTGATATGCTTCCTTCATCCTTCAAAATTAATTTCAGGGATGTTTCAAATGCATTCTTAATTTACCATATGTGCTTCATTTATGTTGTATCACTGCAATGGCATATATGTAGCATAGAGATTTTAGCCTAGAAAATAAAGATATGCTGGGGAGTAAGCAACCATGAAAGAAAGGAAAAAAACACTGAAAAAATAGTGAGTGGAGAAGCTTGGTGCAAAGGAAGCAGTCTGGATTTGAGAGAGAATTCAGTGATGTCAGCCTGCCTTTGAAAGCTTGCTGAAGTGTGTTAGACAGTTGGAAACAGAGTTGTAAAGGGGAAATTTAATCTTCTTAGAAGACAGTGAAATTTAACTGATGCTGGATAAAGGGGAACCTCCTGTGATGCTGTATGGCTAATTTTCACAGAGAATATTTAATTCTTTCAGATATTGCAAGATTGCATTTGCCACTTTAGTAACTGCAAATTGCTGCTTGTGAAAAATCCATTTAATGAATATTATTTTGGCGGGTGTTGGCATCTTATGCAGTACTGAAGCTTCGTTATCCACTTCTTACCTGACCTGCTAAACAACTGCAGGTTTCCCTTCATTCAGTAAGCTTTAGCTGAAGAAAAACCCCTACCAATTCTTAACAAAATAATCAGATAAGAAAAGGCATGGTATTAAGATGAATGGTTAATATGTGGAAGATTATTCAAGATAGATAGAAATATTCTGCCTGCAGTTCTATTAATTTTATCAATACATATATAGTGCACAATTACAGTATATGAGAATTACATACACCCGTGTGCAGAAGACTGCATGGTATCTACCAAATCTTTACACTGTAAATAATTTACATTTATTGCCAAGCAGAATCGGAATTTTCCAATCTCAGAGGAAAATAAAGTCTTGTCAGCCCATCATGTTGTCATTATTACTGAATGCCTAGTAACCATTTGCACAAATGTTGTCTCGACATCCTACGTCTTCTTGGATGAGATAAGTTGAGTGATTCTTGGAGCCAGTTTGCTCAAGATGCAACTGTCTTTCTTGAACTTGCTCTGGATAAGAAGAACAAAGAGAATGCTAGTACTTGTTTGTGCTTTGGGCTAATCTGAAAAGGGTAGAATATTTTATTTTGTATTTTTGTACCCCCTGCTACTAGTCTTGCTAGCAGGGAGAAAGGAGGCATTTTTCTACCATGATACTTACAGTGTTTAATTAATACTCACCAGAGCTAAGCCGTGTAGAAAACGACAGATAAGGTTTTTTGTTCTTGAAAAGAAGAGAGAGGCCAACTAACTAATAAGACCCAAATTGCCATGGGGGTAACACAGGAAGTATGCCGTTATTTCTGATGAAAATGGTGTGTTAACGTTTTGTCCATCTGTGGGCTTGAGTTGGTCATTCCAGTCTTTAGCTCAGGAGGGACAAACACATTGTAAAATATTGCAAGAGAATGTTGGATTAACTGGTCTTCAAGTAGGATTAAAAGGCATCATTCAGAACGTCATACGAGAGAAAGCTGTTTCAATGTGCAAAATGCACAGAACAAGGTTGCTTCAGACTATATTGATCTGCAAATAGTAAATATATATATGTAATTCACATTTCCATAGTAAGAGTTTGCACACTGCACAGAGCTTGCGTAGCCTGTGCTTCGTAGGCAAATACTGTTGAAGCAATCAGTCACTTCCCTAATTTGAAAATCCCGTTGACAGAGAGTTGCGCAAGAAAGCTGGTTTGACATGAAAAGATATGCATTGAACTTGAATATATAGTTTGTCTGTGATACAAGTGCTGCCTCTGTAATGCAGATTTCTTCTCTTAAGAAACATTCACTTCAAAGTGTTATGCAAACTACTGCACTACAGCAGCAGCCATAAAAATATACTGCAGCATGTCCCAGCTATTACACACACCTGTTGAGCACAGGGATCAAAAGACCAATCAGCTAGCAAGCACTAGGATCGAACTGGTACGATATTTCCTGCAATTTAAAAATAAAGACCTAGGATAGGGTTGGTGTAATGTCCAAAGGAAGCCTTTTGTGGATACCAAGCTATGGCATTATGCTTTTAACCTGCTGTCAGCCCAGAAGGAAAGATGAATCTGTTTTCTTTGGATTATCTGAGGTGCCACTACCTGGCAAACCAGAAATGTTTTCCATTTATGCCCACTAAAGTGAGCACTAAGCAGGGCATGTCTTTACTAGCTCTGGGAAAGAGCTTTCCTATTCTTGCATTAGCAAAGGCTAGGATTTATTACAACATAGTGTGGGAAGAAATCCATGATGAGGAGTAGGATATTTTCTCTTTCACACGGTTTCTCCATTTCTGCCTTGTAAGCCACTAGCACTTTCCTGCATTTTAGATGATGCATTTGCATTTTCAGTTTGTACATTTCTCTTTCTGGTTTTGCTCTTCATTGGCAGATAAGAGGGGAATAAATACGAGAATTAAGGGGAAAGTTGCTGAGCACACCCAAAGCCACAGCAGAATGGTTTAGGGAGAAGTGGTGTCTTTAGACACTGCTGTGGCATCTGGATACTTGGGAATTACGTCCATGCGTGGGAAGTAAATATAGACATGCCAAGGTACTTGTAAAGGGCCCAATTTACAAGTCATGTGTCGCTTTTTGCACTGAATAACTGATTTCTATTTGCAGTTAACACCATTTGTGTCTGAGATAGAAAAGTACATGTAGTGTCCCTGTTTGCTAGCAGTTCAGACTTGGGACTGTAATGTAAAGTATAATGTCGGGCAGTGCCTCGCTTAGTCTAATTTATGGCTTTGGAACAGCTTGTTACACACCCGGTGTGGGACTGGCTGACGGGAGTAAAGAAACCCCCACCTTTTCATGTTCCCTGACAGCAGATTGCATGGTCTGCAGAGCTTTGCTGCATCACAAGTGGATTAAATCTTTATTTAAGAATCACAGGATGGTGATAGTGCTCTTAAACAGTAGCTGCTATTAAAATGTCAGCATTGCTGTCAGTCACCACTGGGTATCTGAGTTAGCACTGTTTCCCCTGATATTGAGAATGGAAAATAGACAGGTTGCTACTTAAAGTGAACTATTGTAAATGAGGAGCACAAATTTAATCCTGTCTGATATGGCTTATTATCCATCTGTAAGATTAAAAATGTATGTTGTATTACTTCAGGGGTTGCACTGACCTCTAGATTTCATGCTTCTGGATTTTACTACTTCTTATGTACTGTTATGCTCTTATTCCATATTTTGGCAATATCAAGGCTTAGTCATATATGTGAAAGAAAATGTGAAATTACAGATAACGTGGTAATTGTCCATCTTACGAAAACTTTAGGGCTTTGTCTTGTGAGCATTGTGCAAAATGGCACATATTGATATCTTAACTAATTATTCAGTCAAGGATTTGGCAGGTCAATCAATGGGAATGATGTACAATGGACTAGAATTGATCACACTTCATTTCCCATCAATTGGTAGAGCAAACGGTAGCTCAGATGCTAAGTTAGGATCATTGCCAGTAATTTTTGGGCTCATGCCTTCCACTTTTTCTTTCTTTTTTTTCTTCCAGACAAGAACCCCCAGACTATTTGATGAAAGTGCATGTCCTCTGATGTTGGTGAATAAAGCAGTGCAGGGTTTTTGTAGCCTCTGAGGGACGTGAGACTATTTCTGGCTCCGTAATTGATGCTGCTGCATAGTCTTATAATCACCTAACCTTATTGAATTGTCCCCATGTGAAGATTTGATTTCAAATTTAGTAATCATTATACATCATTTATTTTCACATAGATTACAGGTTCATCTGTAAAGTGACAGAATTTCACCCCAGAGCATTTTGAATGTTCAGCTCTTCACTTCTACTCTTTTTGGATATGCTTGTGACACTTGCAACTTTGGTGATTTACTAGCAATTAGTAGGCTTCCATGACAGATTTATTGTAGCCTTCCAAAGAGTGATGAATCAGGTATGTGGCTACAAAGAAGTTGTTCCCTAGGACTTTTATTTAATGCAGGAACACAGGGTTAGATCCCGTGAAGAGCTTTGGTGTCTAAAGCAGGACTTAACCCAATTAAAGCTCTACTCCTAAACCTAAATGTAAAATTGCTGTTTAAAAAAATCTTTGCTTAGGTGCTGTCTAACCCTGAAAGCAGTAAACCAACTCGCTGTTTCTTCATTTGAATTTCAAGTGAACTGGATGCCTACACTTCTTTTTCTGCACCTGCCAAAATGCCTGATTTCTGTATAAGGCTGCTCAGGAGCTGGAAATTAAAATTTCTTTCTCCTAAATGCTCTTCCTGGTTCAGCAGACCCACCCTACATTCATACAGCCAGCCATGCCCCTAGAAACATAGCTGGAAGGGATGGTACCGTCTACCCATAGGAGTTTTTTCTTCCTATCACCGCTGGCTAGAGGGTGGTTCATACTTGGTGTGAGGTTTTTGCATGCATTCCAGTTTCTGGGGTTGTGTGATTTTGTTCCTATCAGAAAGGTAACTTACTATTTAGCTTTTGGAATAGGGATTGATTCCTTTGGAAACAGTGAATATTCAAAAATAATCTAGTTGTGACAGGACCAAATGTTTTTGCATTAACAAGCTTTCTTTTAAAAATATATTGATCTGTTCTTTTTCTTTGCTTTCCCAGATGCCTGTTGCTCAATACTGATTAAAAAAAAAAAATCTCAAAATCTCATTTCTGATGTGAAACCATCCACATGCTAAACAAATACACATTGAACCAAAATAAACTATTTTAATAACTTATTTTTTTAATTAAATGCAAATGTAGCATCCATTGCAGTCTGTTAAAGCAAACAAAACCCCCAGTGCATTTAGCATATTAAAAAGATTTTTGCTGTGTTCACAATGTTATACAATAATTAAAAAGGAAACCAGCTAAGCCTTCAGAACCTGTCCCCTTCTATAGAATGTAATTAATTTCTGTTTAATTATAATAGTAGGGCTGTAGTGTGATTATTATTTTTGAGGGGTAAAAATCCTGCACTGTTGCTGTATTTTGTGTTTTGGGAAGCAGAACACGTGACAGAAAGGGAAAGATTTGAACCACGCTCCAGCTGTAATTAAATGCTGACACATCAGTGGAGGTTAGTTGCTCGTTTCTTCAAATGTGGCTTTCCGGGATGGAGGCTCCTCCCGGCTGTACTGTGCTAACAGGAGCAACAGTTTCTCCTGGGAGGATGTGGTGTTTTCTCCTCGGATGCGCAAATCTGGGAGATAGGCAGGCCTGACGCAGTGCAGACACCGCCATGCTCAAGGTGAAATTCCCACTTTGTTCACGCTGGTTGTTAGGATGCCAGGGTGCCAGCTCTCCTCAAGGGCTCTCCCTTGAGAGCGGTGTGGACTCTTGTGGTCTCGCTGTGCCTGCGGCCGGCAGGCCGAGTCAGGATTATGCTCTCATGCCATCTCCTGGCAGATTGTCACTGTGTTTGCCTCTCGGCACTGTGCGTGTCCCTTCTGCCCTGCCTTGTCCTCTGCAGATGTATTTGTCACAGCATGCCAGCCCTGTGAGATCAGCGTGAAAGCCAGTGGGGCTGGAGGTGGCCTTGTGTGGGCATGGTGGGGGACGGCACAGGTACAGGGACGCTGCGCAGAGCCCTGCTGGCGATGCTGCAGGCTGCAGGGGTCGGATGTTCCACCTGCGCAGGGTGCGTGCAGTAAGGTGGACACGACTGCTGGGCTCTGAGGGTGTGCCAAGAGTGGGAAACATTAGGCAGCTTCCGAGAACCACTGTATGTATGTGGGCTGCGGGCAGCAGAAAGGCTGGTACCTCCTCACCCTGCCAGCGAGGCAGTGGGGTTGGGGCAGCTGCAGGCAGAGTCTCCTGGCCCATTCTGCTGCAGGGTGAAGCAGCCCCTGAGGGCAACCCAAGAGCAATGCAGTAAAGACAGGATGAACCACCTGGTCACATCTTTGTTCAGTGGAGTGAAGCAGTTACACCTGATGAGTAGCTGGTCTTCCTCTTTTTAATTCTTTGCTGAAAGATTCCAATACAAAAAACTATCAACACTTCAGTGTTTCTCCCCTACAAGAAGAAAATCCGCTGCCATCTCTCCTGAGAGTTGGAATTGTGGCTCTAGAGAGGTCTAGGTGTGTCAAAAATGCTGTTTAGGTGGGTGGGCATTATTTGGGGCACTAAAGCTGGAAAGATGACCTGCATGTCCAGTGCAGAAAAACTACTTCAGAATATGCCTATTGCTCTGAGGAAACTGTTTGACAGAAGTTCATTCACATGAAACAAGAATGCTGGGCTGCAGCCAGGCATGGTACAGAGACCTGAAAAGCAAGCGCTGGTTACAGAATTTAAATTTCCTGCCGACAGGGATCAGTTAGATGTCAAGGCATTCAATAATGGTGATTTGAAACAATGAAAGATACTTTGGAAGACCTCTGCAGCCTAGCACTTCTTGGTCATGCTGCCATGTTCTCCTTTTCATTCTTCCATGAACACCACGACCATCACCCATCTTACCGTAGCATTTAGGGCTGAATTTTATATATGTTCACTGTCACTAAAGAAAGCAGTGCCATCCACCTATCTTCTTTTTTTTTTCCTGCCTTGTTTTTACTTCTCTTTGCCTCCTGTTCCCATTGTGAAATGGATCCAAGGAGTGATCAAGTGAAAAATACTCCCCCCCCAACCCAGGAAGAAGTGAGCAGGAATTGGTTAATGTCACTACCAGGTAAAATGCACTTCAAATGACACACACATCACATCCAAGGAGTACAATTTAGGACTAGGAATGTAAAATGAAAAGCAGATCAAGTGTGTAAAGCACCCACAAATCCCCTGGGACTCTGGTACTCTGCATTTCACCTCTGCAGGAAGGTTTCATCTCTGCTGCTGCTCACTAAAAGATGATTCATTTTTTTCCTGATTTCTGTGGTATCTGTTCTTAAACCTACCTCTTTGCATCCTCTGTGGCGCACCCTTCTACACTTCAAATTTCTTGACCAAATACATTGGGTAACTGTGGATTGAAGTTGTATCATATCCCCAGTTATAGATAAGCTAGATCTTTAAGCAAGGAGTATTACTGAAGAGTGTTAGCCAAGTGCCTGGGAGTCATACTTCACTCAAATCAGTTGACAGTAAAACATAAATAAAAGCACTTATATGCCACAGCCACAAGAGATGGCACAGTTATACGTCTGTGAAATACATAGATACGGAAATAGACTTAACTCTACTTCTAGCAAGGTCAAACCCCCTCTCTCCCTGTAATTAGCTGACTTGCTATCGGCTCTTTCCGGGCTCAGTTTTTCAAGGACTCCCTTTTCTCATTTGCCGAGCAGCTCAGGGTACCTTCCTCCGAGAGAGACCTTCCTTTCTCTCCAACCAGCCTCTCCATTCCAGTTAACCTCATCCTTTTCACCTGAACTTACTTATCCCTAACTTACTCAGAAGACAGCTTCGACATTCTGCTATAAATTGAAGAGCATCTCTTTGGAGAAGCAATGTCAGAAAGAGTGCCATCTCTTGTACTTGATTGCCTAAGTAACCCTTGGCGGTAGGTGCATGTCAGTGCTAAATGATTCCATCCACCGGGTGTTTAATTTCATATTAACCTGAACAGTGACAAATAGTCTCAACACAAACATCCTGATCGGATAAAAATGTTTGTTTGTTTATTTTTGTCTCCTGATCAGAACTGTGATAATAGTAAACAATTGGAGAGACCCGTTAAAAAAAAAAGACCAAAGAGCTGACCCCTGAATTCAAAGGATTATTTTTCGAATTTAGTTGTAGTCCAAAACCAGTTAAAATTATAGTGATACATAGTTACAGATACAGATTTTTAAACATCTGTCTTCAAGATGTTTTCTTTTCATCTGGTTTTAGTCCAAAACTGAATATACAAATATTTTAGCCCAAAACACACTCTCTTTTTCTTCTCTACGTATGTGCATGGGAGAAATTCCCAGTGACTTTTTGCATCCTGTAGCTATTGAATGAAATGGATGTTTTGACCAGTTTTGCTGCCAGTACTGGTTTCCAGCATCTGTCTTTAGTGTCAATATGCCAATGATTATGGAGGCTACCTTGGGATCCAGCTGCAGAGGTGGTACAACTTTGTGTATTGTTGAACCTGATATATCCTCAGAAAATATTTTAAACTCGGATGCAGTATTTTCTGTCAAAAAAAAAAAAAAAAAAGATTTTTAATCTGCTTTCATTCCCTAATTTCTGATGTGCTGTTAACTCAGAGGGACAGAATTAAGAGCATATAGAACAGACTGGGTTAATATAAAATAAGCTGATGAAGACTACATGGAGCTAGCCACATGCAAATCAGAAGGCCTTAGAGAACACCGTGAGGCTGAACATTTTTGACAGTTTTTGAAACAAAGACCGTTGAAAACATTTTTGAACAAAGACCTTTCAAAGCAATGAGGAGTCTTATTTTTTATTTCAGTCTATTTCAACAAGATAAAGAAATACCAGACAAAATACAGTTTGGAGAAAATTCTCTACGGGGTCATTAACTCTTTCTAATCAGACATTTGGTCTTAAATTTCATCTGGCCTGGTCTAGGGACTCTGTGTGCTGTGTTGAAGTTGTCATGTTAAAACTGGGTGCCATTGGAAAGGCTTGCCTGTGTCCTTGCAATTGCTATCACATTATTGCCTTGTAGCAATAATGGTTGTAGTGAGAGTTTAAATGCATTCGGATGAGGCAAATAGTGTCACAGAAAGCAACAAGTGTTTAAATTCGAACACTTAGACACAAACTTGAAGGATCAGTGATGCTTAGCTGTGAAGCTGGGTTAGATAGAAAAAGTGACATTGTAAAACTTTAAGCTCAAAAAAACCCTTGTGCAGCCATGCCAGGTGCAGAGAGAGCAGCTGAGGGCATATTTCCATGAAGTATTTAAACTGGAAAGAATTGCCAAAACATACCAAAGCAGATGAGAGAAGTTGATGTGAAAACTTTCTGAAGCAAAAATCCAGACTGTCCAATACCTTTTCTATAGACCGTTGACATAATTCCTGTTTTTCTGACACTTCAGTGATAACAATTTGCCTAGTTAAGACACCATGCTTGTGGCTTTATTGCATTTTAGTGCAAGTACTTCAGCTGCAGAACAAAAGTAAAGCAGTTTGATGTAATATGGATGTCTATTTGCACTCCTTTTAAGATAAACATTAGGCAATAACCATTTCTTTAGAGCCTGTATATTGTTCTTATGATTCTCTCTCTTCTATAGTAGCTCATGTTCATCAACATGATACATTCCTGCCTGATTTTCCAGTTCTGTCTTTCATTGAGGATATTCTTTTCTTTCTCTGATTGCTTTTTCTTCTTAGACCATTACTCTAGTTGATAGCTTCAGGTTATCATTGTATCCTATCTCCCTCTCCAATAAGCCTATGATTGATACTAATCTTCCTCATGGGACACATTTATAGGATGCAGGATGGAAACTACTCTCTAAATCTTAGCTTTGTATGTGCTGACAATTTGCAAGGTTGCACCTTATATTCACTTCAGGTGGCTTAGGGGAAAACATCAGCACCTGGTAATCATGCTTCTAAATAAGAAGAGAAATGCACTCCACATACTAAAAGTTATCTTGTTGTTCAGTCTTCTGTGCTGCTTCTGCTTGTATTTTATGTAACTAGAAAGGGCTCAGTTTCTATAGGTGGTCAATGTCCTGTAACCAAACTCATGCCTTTTCTTTCCAGTGAGAGGAGCCATATTTTAATTAATCTAATGGAAGCTTTGACTAGCAGGCGGTCCCCTGAAAAAGAGTTAATGTGCCGGAAAATGCTTCACACAAGCAGAAGACTCTTCATTGACTAATGTGCTTAACGCTACTTTTTCAAAGAAAATTATCCCAGTGAAAGCTTTATGGAGTGCCTTTGTTTTTCTATTTTTCTTTTCACAATATAGCCTCGTGTTTTGAAATTGAATTAGGTATGTCTAAGGACTTTTGAAAATAGAATTACTATATTTTTACTACAGGTTTTGCAGATGCCCATCAGTAGAGTATCATGGAAAACAAAAATATTCCATTCCTTGGAGGAATAAAACCTAGGGCACTGTGTGATGAATGCATTTGCTGAAGTTTGGCTATTTCACTGTTTCTACTTACCAAATATCTGAAGGCAGAGTCCAGTTATGTAACTAACTCCGAAAAATCAATAGGAAGTGAAGATGCTAATGTTTCTACAACATTTGCATATTCAAGTTCCACAGCCCAAGAAACAAAGAAAAGTAATAAGAAATTCATTTGTTTTATCTTTTATCTTTTTAAACAGACATGCATTTATCTTTATGAACAGACTTGCTAGACCTTTTTTGAATTGCAGAGTTTTGCTGCAAATGCTTATTATTTGGATTTGCATAAGGATTAACAGTGTTGGGCAAGTGGTATCTCCTAACCCTTTCTGTTTACTTGTGTGATACCAGCCGCTGCGATACAGTTTTCAAGGCAATCAGTGCTTTTAGTTCAGTGAATAATGCAGTTTGTTTTCATGGCAGATTCTCTAACGTTCCAAAAGTCTAGTTCAACAAAAATTATAAATTTATTTGCTCAGAGGCTTTCTGCACCGCCCCCCCCCCCCCCGCCTCCCCAAGAGCTCTGTGTACCTGCTAGCAAATAAGGGTTAAAGAATGAAAATTATGAAACTTGAGGGGAAAGTCTGAGCTGGCATGCATAGTGTAGAAATTAAGCTACACTCCCTGTCTGAACGTATGTGTGAAAATGTCATGGTCAAAGCAAAATAATTTCTTAGATCAGAACTTGGCACCACAAAATCAAAACTCCAGAGACTTGAAAAGGGTGTGTACCACAGCAAGTTGAAGTTGGTTGAAGTTCAAAACTCTCTTCACACTTTAAGTGTTTGTCTGTTTCTTTGTTCCAGCTTTTCATACACAGAAGTGTTACCTGAAATATCCCAGCATGCATGTGAATAATTTTTACTGTTCAGAGAAGACTAGTTTGAGAGCACCATTGCATAGTGTGTTAGGTAGATGAGACTTGAAAAATACCAAACTCTTTGTGCCTGTATGTTTTTTTCATTTTTAGTTCTTTTTACATTATTATGAAAGCACTGTTCCAACATCAATATATTACAATGGAAATATTATCAGGGACCTTGCATTATTTTCACAAGACCATGTCTCCCAGAGTACTTGCATTGTGGAAATCACTTCTGAAGGGCACAGAAGTGTATTTCACTAATGAGACAGTTTGAGCCCCACAGCTTGCTGCTTTGACTTACAGAACAGAAGTTACTTCACAAATTTGAAGCTTCAGGGTTTCTATTCTACTTTAAGGTGATTGTTGGGAATTTCTCAAAGAAAAGCAGATTTGGCCTTAAAATCGTCTAGGAAAAATATTAAGGAAGGGGGCACACCAATAGAAATAATATGTATAGCTTGCTCATGAGGGATGGATGTAATGGCAAGAGAAGCTTTATACCTGGAGCAGTGCTGAGTGACCGGCTCACAAGAGCTGGAGCAGCTGTTTCTGATGTGCCAGCAATGGGCTGGGGATGCCTGGAGCTTTTGCAGAGGTTGGGGTGCCCGCTGTGACAGGGGGGTTGTCCTCGAAGCCTCTGGGAGAGGCGAACTGGGAAGGAGCAGCCAGCCTAGTGGAGCAGTGGTCCCAAGCCAGCAGCTTCTGAGAAACCTCAAAGCTGCTCAAGGCTACAAGAAAGTAAAAATTTAGAACTGACGCTGCCGGGACAAAATATGATATTACTGGCAATGCATTAATTACTCAGTGTTGTTGCCGGTGGCTGATGACCCAGCAATCAAGAACAAGCCCTAAGTAATAAATTACTTTGAACATGGGGTGAACACAGGGTTCATTAACATCACATATGAAATGCTGATTAAGTTTTGTGCATAAGGCAAGGAACATAAAAAGCAAATACTGAGGTAACATACAGTGAGTGTTGTGCTTAGGCCAGGCACAATGGGCACTTGGTAGGGGAGACGTGAAGCTCCTACCAAAGAAATTACCTGCTTTATAACAAAAAGAGAAAGCTAGACTGCTCTGGAATAAGCTCACTGTCTCCTGAACCAGTAAGAATGTCTCTTGTAGTGTTTATGCGTGCTTTTTTAACCATTAATGTAGCCCTATACTGAATTAATTCAATTGAAAATGGAAACAGTTTTGCTTTCCTGTACATCAGTCTTCTTATTTCTACCACTGCCTTTATTTTAACAGTCAGTTTGGGAGCTCTTCCAGAGGAGGTTGTTGGTTCAGTGATACGGTTCAGGTAGTTAATACAGAGTGAAGAAGCCCTATAGCTTTACATTCCAGATCAGACAGAAGACAAGCATGCTGGCGCTGGCTAACAAAATGCGGTAGAGGTGTTGCAGTGCAGGAAAAAAACATAGCAGGAGAAAAACATAGCTGTCAAGTACCTTATTGATATTTTGCACTTTCAGTCTCAAGTGCTTAGTTAAAGGTCATTCATCCAAAAGGAATTTGGATGTTCTTTAACCTTTCTCGGTCTCTCTTACTTTCTCCCAATACACTTTGAAGTCATCTGTAATATTTCTAGATGGATCTGTGAAGAATGCTGGTGTTGATGAACTGACAAGTCATCTTTTTCTGCTGAACTCAGTAATGAGCTGTTCTTCGCTCCAGAAGATCATCTTTTTTTTTTTTTTTGGCAGGGTCATCATTGCCAAGATGAAATATTCTATTTTTTATTTATAGAAGGGAAACTTTTATACTACTGATAATGGAGTTATCTGAAGCCAGGGGTCTTGAAAGTAGGTCATTAAGTACTCAGTATAGGAAAAAGTGTGTTTTCCAGTGTTCCTTATTTTACTGGAGGGAATTGTCTTGTTTTCTAAATCTTGGCTTTAAAATCAAAAGACTTCTATAATCAAAAAAAACCCGATCATTTGATTTCATCACAAAGAAAATAATTATATCTAAGAGTAACATATTTTGAATCAGGAATAACATTTTTCCATTGTTTTTTTTTGAGCAATAAAGTGTCTGAAAATAACATTTTTCTATCTTTGGACAACATAGATTTTGAAGTCAATACTAGAGCAGATTGCCTCAAATTGGAAAATACAGAAGCAATTGTGACATTGGTTTTTGTTTCTGTTTGTCTGTTGGTTGGCATTAAACAAATAAGACGTATATGAAATAGCAACAGTACTTACTGGGCTATAATCTATGTAAGTGAAAGTTGCCAGGAGTCAATTTGGCCCGTGATACTTTACAGCAGTGCAAGGTTGCACTCATTTGTTACGGCCACTGAGGTGCTGCTATGGGGTTCACCGGAACCTAGCAAGGTTCACCCGTTCCCTTCATTCCCTTGGGATAGCCCATCTATCCCAGAAAAGCACCGGTTGATTTTGCCATCTTCTGGGGTTCTAGCACTGTGAGCTTGCTGCCTTGTAACCTCTCTTCTCTCTCTCCCCATATGTATTTTTAGGTGACGGGAACTGAGACATAATCTGGGCAATTTATTTGGCTGATACTTAGCTCATTCACTAAGTGCCCTGAGTATTGATATGACTGACTTGTGTTGTAGAAGTAGCCACATGCTCTGCTATGTTGGGCAACGTGCTGTATACGCAGTTCAGGTACACATGAAAATGTGGCTGCTTTTTGACAATGGGTACCATTAAATGTCAGCGGTTTTTACATGTATTAAACGTTACATTTCAAGATAATACAGATGCCATAAAAATCACCTCTCACCCTACTCGTTTTGTGGGCATTTTGAAGCAAGGCTCATGAAGTAAGGGTTGCATTGCCTACCTAAAATATAACTCATATGTCGTGGGTTTGGGGTTTTTTTGTTTGCCTTTTTTTGTCCAAATATCACTGTAATAATTACTGTAACAGAGAGCTTTCTGTGGACTTAATGTTCTTCTGGCTTAATGGCCCCTGGTTATTCTCAGGCCATCAACTTTTCCCAGCTGGTCATCAATCCCAAAGAACTGCCTTGTGCCTCCATTATTATTGCTTAAGTACATGACATTTCTGGTGCAACCACCGCCTCCCAATGAGATGATACTACAGCCAATAGCTTTTTCCCCCCTTGCTTTCAATATTGTCAAAGCATTATACAGCTGGTACAAGAATGTTGCGGCTGTTGGCTGTGAATTCCTCTGACAATTTCTAGGCGCAAGTTTTGTAGATTTCAACTGAAGGAATCTGAGTGAGGTGACTGAAAATTACTTGCCTGGAGCAGCTACATGGGCTCAGCCCCCATGCATCCATCAGTCAAGAAGTAGCTGCGCAATACCTGCATGTTTCAGTCTGAAGACATTTTCCCAGAAGGAACAGTTTTCAAATAAGATCTGGGACAGATGTTTTAGGGGTGTTAATGTTTCTCATCTAGCAAATACTGACATCCCCTCCCTCAACCCCTCCCCACGTTTCCACAGCTCCACTGATGGTCGCCCTTGTTTCCTAACAATTGATGGATTCTCTGGCAGACTTTTAAAAGGAACAAGTGAGTTGTAGCTCAGTAGGCCAGAAACCAGCAGAGATTGTTTAGGTGAAAATGTCTTGCTACGTGGATATTCAAACCCATGTGCGTTAACATTGGTGCTGACTACGTTTCCTTTAACCTCATTAGCACTTCATCTTGCTTTCCCAAGCATGATGGTGGAGCAGCTAGTTCACCTTAGAGACTTTTGCTAGGTAATTCATCAAAGTGGCAGGTGAAGGCTTAAAGGAAAATGCATGTAAATACTGAATTAGGAACCTTGGCTCACAAAGGCATGAACATTTCTACCCATATCATTAGCTCTGGATTACAATCCATATATGCGAAAGAAAAGGGACTTTGTTGTTTGGGGAAGACAGAGAGGCAAAGCTTACTGGTTGTATCATTACACGAGTTTTATAGTTTAGTTATTTTGTCTGTAATTAAAAAGCACTTCATCATTCATTAGCTATTCTCATATATTAAAAAAAAAAAGCTCAGACTGCAACCACTTACTACCTTCAAAATTAAAAACCAAGTTACTTAAGTAAAATACCACCTTCAAATGCTAGGGGCCAAACCATTTCCAAACAGGGGATTGAGATTATCTCAAAGCTAGGTTATGTCTTCTTTTCAGCTTTAGAGTTTTAAGCTGTGCCTCACAGCATGCTGATTTAGTAATTTGATTCCTGTATGCATGTGGTTGATACTAAGTGTAATTATATGTCATCATAACTTCTCCTCATTGCGACTAAACCCACGAAGTTTACACCTGGAGACATGCCAGCTACATTTGTAATGGCATAAACAACGAGCTGCCATGGAGAGCCACAGGGTTTGATCTCGAGGTGCTGAGGCCCTCATTGTCAAAGATGGGTTTAGTTTGCTAGCACTCTTCAGAGCCAATGAATACTGTCACCTCGTCGGTATACTACAGGATCAGGCCAGTGCCACAGTGCAGGAGATGACTGCTCTTAGCATGTTGTGTGTCTGATTTGGAGCCTCTGGAATTAAATAAGCCTGTTACTCACCAGGAAGGTACTGGAACGCTGTTCATTATGGTTAATGATGAAAATAAAATTCTGATCGATAACCTTAGGAAAGAAGATCAGTAGATCAAAATGATCATGAACCAAAATGGCCTTTGAAGGAACTTCAGACTGGTGACCAACCAGTTCAGTTCATTTGCCTTTTTTTTTGGTAAAGAAAGGGTAAGATACACACTCTGTATGTTCTATAATCTGATGTTACTGGTCTTAAATGCTGCAAGATACTGTTTCATGGAGGCCACCGAGGCACACCTTCAAACAGTCTTTACCTCCCCGTTTATTGTATTCTTGTTAGAAATTAGCACGTTAGGGATACTGTTAACCCTTCACCCCTTTTTAGTTCTGGTGCTGAGTAGCAGATATGCTTACATACTCACCTTACTGATATCTATATTGGTGGCATACTTCAGTAATATGACTTAAAATGCATTTTCATTTTCATGAAAGCTTGTTTTACTCTCTTGAGTCCGTTAGGTCAGACACTCACTGGACAGGCACCTCCTGTTCCATTTTTCTGTGTAACTTTTAAACATGAACTGACAAGCTAGAAAAAGTTCAGTGCACTAACTCACTGTCATGTAAAATACATGCAGACATTAATGACCAGCTCTGACTGTTGAACCACAAAGGAGGTACAAGAGCATTGCAGTGGTTAAGGCACCAACTTGGACATGGCATGGAAGGACTGGACCAAGGTATAACTCTCTTCCCTTAGCAAAATGTCCTGACCCCAAGGTTGAAAAGCTATTCAAACCTGTGCTTATGAGGACTTACAATTGATTATCTCCTGCAAAAAATTGGAAGAGGAAGAATCAAAAATACTCCAATTATAGCTCACTTATGGCAAGTGGAAGAAGTACAATCCTATGCAACTTGGAACAGTACAGAAGCTGTTGTCATTACTGTATATGATGCAGCAGTGGAAAGGAGGATTTAAACAGTGGACTTAACTCCACAGAGGAACTTTAAGAGCTATACACCTATACCTCATTTTCCCCATCTACAAAATGTACAGGTAATGTGTTCCTAGTTATTTGGGAAGACTGCTGGGTGAGATTTTTGTAAAGTCCTCTTGAGATTTTTGCTGTAAAATACACCACATACATGTAAAATATAGTTATCATGTAGTGAATGGGAAGATGTTCACAGCTAATTTTGAAGTATGTATGTCTTTGCAGCCTTTAAAAATGCACTGCAAGAGTTGTGCATTGGTAACCAGCTCCGGACACCTTCTGGGAAGTAAACAAGGTGACAAAATCGACGAGACAGAGTGTGTAATACGAATGAATGATGCACCTACTCGAGGTTATGGAAAAGATGTTGGAAACAAAACAAGTCTTCGAGTCATTGCACACTCCAGCATTCAGAGGATTTTGCGAAATCGCAACGAACTCTTAAATATGAGCCACGGTGCTGTATTTATCTTCTGGGGTCCTAGCAGCTACATGAGGAGAGATGGTAAAGGCTTGGTGTATAACAACCTGCAGCTAATGAATCAGATACTGCCTCAATTAAAAGCATATATGATTTCTCGCCACAAGATGCTTCAATTTGATGACCTTTTTAAACAGGAAACTGGGAAAGACAGGTGAGAACTTATGTGAATACATTTGGGGGATGCCATACAGTAGTAAAATAACATAGTTTATACATACCAATTTCAGATCTGCTCAGAGGGACCATCACAACTGTTAAATCCTCTGCCTCATGAGTTGTAATAAGGTATGACATGCCAAATAATATCACTTGTAACATAAGTAAAACATATGCATCAAAATAATTTGTTTAGAGTATTGCCTCATCAACTTAGAATACCAGAAACTGGTTGTACTGTTTATACAGCCAAGGAGGCAGAAGCTGTTTAAATCTCACTTTGGGATAATATACCCGAAAGTTTTTTTACTGATTCTAAAAAATCAGAATGGATAGGTTATGTTTTCTTATAGAGGAAATGCCACCATTCAGTGAATTATAATAGCTGTTTATTGAATTTAAGCATTCTTGGAACATTGCAGCTGTAAAGCTTCTTGTAAAACAAACAAACATTAGTCATACATTGGGTGCTTCAGAACAGTTCATCTTGTATTTCCAACTGCGAAAAGGAAAGTTATGATAGTAACATCTTCATGAGACTGTTTATGAATTGTAGGCTGATATTCAAATCAAATTTTTAATAAGTGACCCACTGCAGGACTTGAGCATTTTCACATATAATGTTTGAAAATGGGCATTTAAACCAAGGACTTCCTAGCAAAAAACACATTTATTTTTAATGAACACCTATTTTTTACTTATTAAATATGCTGCTGTAAAAATGGAAGAGAGTCCCCACTTAGGTACAAAGGAAGAGCTGGTTTTATTGTGCAGTAACTCATGGTGAGATTCTTCTAGCTTCACAAATACTATACCTACACACCAAAGCTTGGAGCTGGGCTTGGTCCTCTTGTGGACAGGGAGGACTCGAGAGCACAGACTTTGTTTTCTGGGCTGCATAACAAAGGCAGAACCAGTGTTAGAGGAAACTGTTGTATCCTCTTAGCTGATGGTGACTGTATCTTTGCTTCGCATTTGCTGCCTTTGTCTGTCATAACCCACATGGTTTGCTTGCAGAGCTCTGTTCAGTTATAATGGATCAAGCTACATATCCAAGTTCTTGACTGACCTACACCAACACTACAGCACACAGGAACTTGGTCAGTTTCTTACCATTAAAGGTGCTTTTCTCTTCATCCTCAAATCGGTGCTTGTGACTCTCTGCCAGAGACTCTGCCTCTGCCAGAATGAGAAGGAAGGATAACAAGGGGAGATAACCTGCCAGTTCTGATGTGTTACTGTCTTTTCCAGGTTTGTTCACCCAGAGTAGAGTGAAGTGGTAAGGTGAATTAAGCATTTGAACCCTTCAACAAAAGTGCAAAGGATTATCTGTATGCCCAGAATTTACAAAGGCGTGAAAGTTAACAAAGCTGTAGTTGCATTGTAACATGGGCCACCATCAGCCCTAACGGTCAGACCCTTTACACAAGGAATGCACACTGCTACCTCCTTTCCTGGATTGCTCTTTCAGTGTAAGACCACATGCAGTCCCCAGTTTTGAGGAACAGTTTACCTCCTCTGCTTCAGTCTGGCCAGTTCTGCCATGGGGAGCCATGGTCCCATTCCTTTCCTGACACTTGCTGTGCAATTTCAGGCAAGCTGCTTTTTCTGGTTCTGCATCACCCATCCGGAGCAGGAGGAATATAGCTGTGCATGTGATGAAAGCATTTCTTTTTCTACACAGGCAGCAGACTCCATCTTGGCTCCTGAAATATTCTCACGGCCTTTGAGACATTAATGACATTATAACAAGTTTATAGTGGACTCGTCATGGGCACGCTGAACTCCCAGTGTGAATCAAGGGCACTTGGATGCTAGCAAAATTCAGCCTCATGAGCAGGTCCTGCTGCTTTTAAGAAATTGCAGGCTCTGCTGTGTATAACCGCTCCTTTAGAGGGCACATACAGCATACTTGAAGGACTAAGAAGATTAAAACAGGAGATGAAAATAAATGAATAGGCAGCACAGAAAAAGGGAGGGAATATGAAAAGAAACATGGGTAGGGAGAAATTTGTAAGGGAAGAAAATTTATGTAGCTGTGGGGGCAGGAGCAGAACATTGTACAGCCCAGAATGTTGCTGTTCCCTGGGAGGTTTCCTCTGAGCTTTTGACATTAGTGCCTGCAAAAAACAAAGGAGAGAGAGAGAGAGGCCTGATTGCAAGGTTGCAATAATCAAACCATTCATTTCTGTCTTGAAAATGATGAGAAAAAAGGTAATTGGATGTATTGTGCTTTTCGGGAAAAAAAGATGATCTTTAAGTGAAGGGAAACCTTCAGAAAACATTGCTAGTTAAATAGTATGGTGAACGACAAAGGCTGCAGAGCAATATACTTGGTATTATGAAGTAACTGTACTTGAAAATAACTTTATAATTGAATAAGGGTACATTAAGAAAATATGATTCAGAACCAACATTATAGTAATTAGATAAAGGAAGCATAAATGAAATAACTGCAGGAAGAGTATTTCCATAGAGATTATAAATGAGATTTTGGTGGAGCAGAAAGGCCTTTAATTGTAATTTAGTGTGCACTACAGAATTATCAGCACAGTGTGTTAGTTCATCGTATAAAAGAATATCTGATAATTCCCCCTAATAAGCACATGACAGTTCTTTATATTCTTTCATTACAGCCGATCAGGTATAAAAACAATATTCTTTTGTTGGACTCTTGTTCAGATCTTTTATGAAAAGGCAAGACAGTGTAACCCTGTTTCTATATTGCTGTCCTGCAGACATGGTATTTAACGAGGCCAAAGTGGTACTTGAGTAAGTTTCTGAATCTTCATTTCGTTGTTTAGCTTTTAAACTAGTTTATTTACATTCAGTTATTCTCCTATTTATTGCAAACACTAAATTACAGCGTAAGTGTGTGTATGCAAAAAGATGACGAACCTAGCAGATAGCCTAGCTAGGTTGCCTGACCTGTGCAAAGCCCAGCCACTTCAGTCATGGTCTAGATACGACTGTTCCCTTGGTTTTGGAATGTAAGGTCTTGGGCACCTAAAACAGTGACCTTGTGCAAGCTTCAGAGCAGTCTTAGTCTGAACATGTTCCTGAATTACCTAGCGATTCACAGGCTCAGAATCTCTCAAGGAGCAGGAAGGCTTTTCGCTACCTTTCCCTTTCCTAATAATTTTGAGCCAAAAATTATTATTCTCTGTTTTGTGTTGTTGCAGTGCCTGAAGGCCTTTGCTGAGCTTATGACCCAGCTATGACATTGTGACAAATTGCACCCCCTCCCCAAACTTAAGTGCAAATTCAGAAAATAAGTAAGGCCCCATAATAGGAACTAATGAGACGCTTAAATCATGTTATTCTCCAAATGCTAACTTAGCCTGAAAGTCTGTATGTCAGGAGCAATAAAACCGTATGTTTCAGGAGTTCATACATTACCAGATAACCCACAAAAGACAGGACAAATTACCTAGGCTCCCCAGCATCCTTCAGGCATTTTTGGCTAAAGAATTTCCTTATGTTTAGAAGTGCCTTTTAAGCAGCCAGCATTGATACCACCACTTTTTTTTTTTTTTTGTTTGTTTGCAATAGTCTAATCTACTGAGAAAATGGGAAACCTTGGTACAAGGCATTCCTCAATCTGACAGTGCTCAAAACATCTCCCTCCTATTGCCCTGTAGGTGACCTACTTGGAGCCAACTTGTTCAGCATTAGCTTGGGAACCTGCATGGTGGGCTCTTGCCTGCTGAATTACGTATTAGTGATCGCTGGCACTTGCTTGCAGTGGCTGTTGGGGCTTCAGGTCCCTGCTTCCAGGACTGTTGTGCATTCTGCTATCACTGGGTAAACTGCAAAAGGTGGCCTTGGAACTGGGGTCAGGACCTGGGATTCCCAGGTGACTGCTGCTGCTGTGATGAGAACCTCATGTTCTCTGCTTTTTTTTTTTTTTTTTTTTGGGGGGGGGTGGGTGTCACAAAATTTCACAGGTGTCAGGCAGATGTAGGTGTGGTGGAATGAGGTAAATGTAGGTTTCTCATTAGTACAATCTGACACAGCACACAAGCCATCCAAGAGCCTGCACTTGCTCTCACGGTGCCTCAGCTTTAGTAAGAGATGGAAGGAGAGCCAGTCACTGGACAGGCTGTCATCAGGAATCTGAGGCCTTTTTGGACACAGATGACACAAGCTTGAACTTCTTCCTATGGGACTTTTCTAGCTGAATGAGGAGCCATTAGGGAGACCTGCTGTCTCCTCCTTTAACAGTATTTGAAAGGAGACCTTTGAGTGAACTTGTTTTCTCTGGAGCAAATAACTGACTCTGTGCCTGACTTGGTCCTGTAGGGCTGCCCCTAAATATGCCTTCATGACACCTTTAAGACATGCTCCTCACTGGCATTTCCTTGACCCTCCCCTTCCAAGACTGCCAGCTCGCCCCAGGCATAGGGACAGTGCATGTGCCAGGCAACCAGTGACCATTATAGTATGCAGCTCTTACACACTAAATGGCAATGACAAGCAGATGCTAGAAAGAAGAAACGTTACTGTTGCCATTTTGCAGATAAGAACCTGTGATACAGCAAAATTTAAGCACAGCTTGTAAATCTTTTAGATCTGTGAGCAGTTACATGGAGACATCTCCTATTTTGCATAAATAATGCTGGGATCAGTTGCGCTTCTTTTAAAGATTTCTCCCAGCCTGCAGAGAAGGCCGGGAAAGGAGCTGCCTTAGAGGGCTCCCTTGCAGCACTGTCATTCATATTCAAAGGTCCCACCAGGCAGGGATGGGACTTAGGGAAGGCAGAGGGGTAGCACCTAGGATGAAGGTTTCCCAGGCTGGCTAAGGGACAGGCGTAACTGCAGCTAACTATGAGTTTCCTGCCAGCAGTCACAGTGAGTGGCTGGAGCTTCTAGAAGTCTGATCAGGAATGGGGTGGGAGGAAAGATGGTTAGACCAAGCACTCGAGGCCAGACCTCGCTGCAGCAGACAGGCTCCTCTGTATGCGGTGGGAGGCAGCATTTTAAGCAGCCCTCTTCATCCCCCGTGATGCGTCTTCCTGAGCACTTAGTGTGTAAGCTCCATTAGGTGATTGTAGATGTGTATAGATTACTAGCAGAAGAATATAAATATAGGACATGAAGTTTCAGTCACTTAAGGTAAACTTACCGAAAGGTCAGCTAACATTGCTGTGTCCAAATTTAATTACAGCAGGAGCAGTTTCTGCATAGATTAGTCCACTGACAGAAGACACTAGCAAAGTCATTAAAAGATGCATCAGCAAAGTAGTCTTGGTTGCCCAATTTTCATAATCTTTCACAAGAATGAAAAAAATGCCCAGAAATTGCTTCAGATATCTCAAGAATTATTTGTCAGCCTAGAAACTTAATTATGTTTTTGCTTTCAGGAAGATATCCAACACTTGGCTTAGCACGGGCTGGTTTACAATGACTATCGCATTAGAGCTCTGCGACAGGATAGATGTTTATGGCATGGTGCCACCGGATTTCTGCAGGTAGGATTTATTTTGGAACCATTATTAATCAACAAGGTTGAATGTTACAGATAAATATCTGAATCTTTTAAATTTTTTTCTCTGCAACATGTCTTCAGTCCTCTTAAAGCAATTAATTAACATGTCCCAAGATCTGATTTTGAAAACAACAAACAGCATTTAATTATGTTATATAAAATATTTAAAAATTTTGTTTGTAGTGTGGGAGAATTAATCTATCTTGTTAGTTTCTTTTAGTCTCTGCATATTTATCAGCTAAAAGTAATGCAATAATTGCCATGAAATTAATCTAAAAAAGAGGAGTACTGGAAAACATTACTTTTAATTTGTTTTTAAAATTTCCCCCCAGTTAATAGAGGAACGGAATTCTCACAGTGACTAGTTTCTAAATTGAACTTTCTACACAACTCAAATTAAGGTGGTTGTATCTCTGTCACATGAATCCTAATATTCCAGTAAACTAGCTTCCTAAATAATCCCCATCAAAGAAAAATCCCAGAATTTGGACCTGCAGAACAGATGATCAGTCCTGTAATCACCCATTTTGGTTATGCAGGGTGTGGGCCACAAGCAGTAGAAGCAGCACACAAATTCTGCTAGTGGAAGCTGTGTGACCCCTTCATGTTTTATAAAGTAACAACACGTGTACATTTTACAGCTACGTTATGCCTCCAGCCATATTCAGGACTCAGGCCCAAGGTGCTGGTTAAGGTTTCCTACTATGGATCAATGATAGAGGGAAACAGTTTTCAGGACTTCTGGTACTGGACCAAAATCACATTAGCCACATGACGCAAAACACTGATCCATTATAAATTCATACAAATTTGTTTTACATCAGCAATCTTTATGCTGACTTAAGTATTGTCTGTCCATCCACTACCAGGCCTAGCACGCTGGCCTTTCAGAAGGATATGGTTATGTGCCCAGACCTGGTCCTGATCCCATTTGCACTGTCAGGTGACCCAGCAACACACAGAGCTGGTACTGGCAGTCTGGAATGATGGCATCAGTATAACATTTCATCACCAGCTCACAAATCCCTTTCACCAAGAAGTACTTGCTTGAATTTTCTATTGCAAATTTAGTGATTTTACTGAAGTCTCGTTCATTGACTAATTCAAGATGCCTTTCAGGGGCAAGGGGAGCAATGCTGCAGTGGCAGGTTAGCTGATCTATCAAAGAACAGGACTGCTTTGACTTTATTCTGGGCACTGAAAAAGATCATTTGGGAATCTGCATTTGTCCTGGGCACATAGTAGAAATCCCTGAAGAAATCACAATATAAAATGTCAACAGTAAATTCCACTTTGTAAGAATTTCTACAAATTATAACAAAATATTGATGATAAATGCTGTGATGTACTGCCAGATTTCATCATGAGCAAAATAACAAACTAGATCAGATACTCCAGACAACATAAATAGCTTCCACAGCACAGCATTTCAGTTGCCCTGTCATTTCAGCTGGCCAAGACACACTTCTTCAGTTTCTGTAAGTGGCTGGTCTGTCTTACTCCAGAAGTGGCTGCTTTCCAGTGCCACATGGAAGTAATTCCTGAATAAACTGATGAACTAAAAATGCAGAAGACAGCAATTCACTGTACACCAATGCTCAATCCTACCTTTTCAGGCAAAGTCAGATTAGTTTAGATACATATGCTTAAGAAAAAAAAAAACCCAACTGTTTTTAAGAGGGGCTAAAATTGTCACTGAGACCGTATGAAAGGCTTTTGTTAAATTGATACACTGAAATCAAATGGATATAATATTAAATTATGACACAAGAAAGGCTGTAATCAAACCTACCATTGATAGATGTACTAATGCTTACAGCCTGCATAAAAAGTCTTAACGTAAAGGTACACTTACCTGATCGTAAAAAGGGAAAAGGTAATTTCTTAATAAAAAGAACATATTGTGTCTTTACCTCAGGTTTATTCCCCAGATGATGAAGGGAAAAATTGTGGTTGCCATGCCTGGAAGAAGCTATCTGTGAAGATCCATGAGAGGAACCTCTTGCCATAAATAGTTAACCTTCTTAGTTTGCTTTTCAGCCCCTTACTAAAAGGTTAAACAGTGCTTCCTTTCAAAGAAATTAGACAACAAAATAGAACAGCAGAAATAAAGAAATATTCTGTAATTTTAAGCCATATTTCCTGGATTTCAGTCAGACAAAATACAGATCTACCATTTAAAAAAGAAAAACCAAAACAACAAAAAAATCTGCCCCTACCTGTCTCGTGTGTGCAAGATGGTATAGGTACTTTAGTTGCTGTGTATCTGAAGAATCATTAAGATTTAAAAAACAAACCAACAAAACTCTTATTTCTATTCAGAGTTAATATCACCTAATTTACAACTTCAACAGATACCCATTATTTTCTAAGTATTACTTACTCCACAAATTAATGAGTGTGGGTGATCACTGTCATGGAACTAAATTAGTATCACATCTGTAACGTGAAGGACATCTCAAAGGTATCGTGAACATCATACTGTTGATTCTGCTACAAGTTATTTGCTTAAGATCATTAACCAAATCGCTTCCCATCCCTGCAAGAAAAATAGTCTTGTGAAGGAGTCTGGAGTTTAGACTAAAGATTTGTCGCTATTAATTGCAACAACGTGGTTTAGATTCATTTCTATTTACTGTCACTGGACATTGATTTTTATAGCTGAACTGGAATTGGTGACCTGATCATTATAAATTTCTAGTACTTTACAGCAAAGCTATATGTAATATTGAATCCCTTTACTTTGCTACAGATTTATGCTGTAGTAAGGGTTAATGGCTTTGATATTGCTTTCATGCTGTTAAATACATCTGACTTGCACATTCTAGAGTAAGATGAAAGCTTGTGCTTCCATACCTATTGCAAAGACTTTGGAGAGTGCGTGCACCCCTTACTCTTCTGTCACAAGAAAGACAAGCCATCTTGCTGTGTTTTTTCCAGTGCCCAGGGATCCAATCCTTGCCTTTGCTGGAACAAACTAGCAACCCCAGATGGGAAGCATTTCCCTCTCTGAGCTCTCTTTGGCAGCCGGCTGTATGTACAGGACTCACTCCTGAACTGGGACATCAAGGATATTCCTCTTACACATCAGCAGCCAGACTGTGGTGCACAGACAGCACCACAATTCTGAAGGCACTGCAATGTGCTGCTTTTCTTTGTGGGTGCTCAGCAGCATTGGCGGGAAGGACACAGACAAGCCTTAACGCAGTTTGTAGTAACTCCAATCCCTGTCCATTGGAGTATCAGCAGCAGCGAGAGGTTGGTTCCATGCAGACATCTCTGGATACTCAAGCACACAAGGAAAACTCCGGGTGTTAGTGAGAAGAGCCCTCTTTAACCCCCCTCCTCTTCATGGGCCTTCTGGAACTCATAGAAACTTAAAGCTTAATTCTGAGCCTTATTTTAACTAATATGAATAATTTTTGCTCCATTTATGGAGCCAGATCATTTTCCTGTAAGAATCCTCATTTGACTCTCAGGCCCATTTCCCATCTGTGATAATTTGCCTGAAAATTGGCATTTGAAATCCCTTAATTTGTTCCTTTGGGTACAGCTTTTAAATCTAGTGTTTTCTTACCTTCCTCTCCACTTTCAATTGCTTTAAATCAAGTGCAAAAAAGCAGTGGTTGCTAGTTACGTTTCCTGGGGCTTATGAGGGGCTTGATGGAAGAAGGGGTGCTCACAGGATTGTAAACTGTATGGGAGATATTCATACCCTTTGATACATGCACCTGGATCTCACGTCATTACCATAATAACGAAATGCATAAATAGTTTGGAAAACAGGGCTAGTATGGAGGTCAAGGAAATGTGATCCTGGGAATAGAAGGCAAAAAATTATCCAGAAATCATCATAGTCCTGGCACAGCACCTTGCCCATTACTCAACGTATTAATGACACTTTATTCACCCTTCAAAATATGAATTATTTTACAAAGTGTGTGAGTACATATAGTTTTAGTGGGTTGATTTATAGCAGCTCTTCATTGGTGAAGGAAGAGGTTGACCAGAATGTGATATGGGATAGCCTTGGTTTTCTGCCTTGTTTCTTTTGAGGCAAACACTATTTGCTGTATTTTCAGCTTTCACTGTGGGTGGATACCATCTGTGGGAAAGTGCGCACTGAAGTGGCAAACAGTAGATGACTGACATTGGGTACAAGCACGTACACAGTTGCTGTGCTGGCAGGCTATTAGGCAGGAAGTATAGTATATTCTACAGAGGACTTTCCTAGATTCCTCCCAGCTGTGCTATTAATATGCATGCAGAGTCTGACAAAATACTGATTAATGTCCAGTATCAGTCAGTGATAAAACAGCATCTGTTTTAATGTTAATAAATGAGGTGGCAAGCAATTTCCGTATAGAAATTACTCATGCATTTCATTTGCTGGTGACACGAGCTAATTGTAGAGTTAGAAGATAACACAGTACAGTTAATTTGGGTTATGGTGTAGTTACTCAAGCCAGAGTTCAAATCCAAACCTTACTAGCATGCCAATCTAGGGGAATCCAGAACTCCCATGAAAGCAGAAAGACTTCAGACAAACTGTCCTAGGTACCTAACTGCCTTTCAGAGTTCCTAAATCCAGAATACATTTGGAATTTAGTCTCAAAGCCTCAGTCAGCTGCAGAGTTGTCTTCGAGAGGTCTAAAGCCACCAGCATTTTTGCATTGAATTCACCTCCAGTTCAGCCAGTAGACCTGCATACAAGCCTTGACAGCACCCATCAAGGGATGCCTGAACGTAACAGGGTGCGCAGGCTGCACTCCTCTGCCCCCCTCGCCTGCCAGGCCCTGTGCAGCAGGTGTTTCTGGGCTGTTTTTGAGAGGATGTTGCACAAAATATAGCGACCCGTTACAGCCTGGAGCTAAGGTCATCCACTTAGGTAAGATACTCTGGTGTTAGCTTCAGAGCCTTTAATGTAACGTAGAATCCCTGTCTTCAAAAGGGACATCCATTGCTAAAACATCCACTGGTAGAATATTGGTAACAAAAGAGATAAAGCACTTACTGGGAGGTAGAGACTTCAAACTGTTGCTTCAGAGAGGTAACAGAAGAGTGTAACCCTAGGTAAATACTAAGTTAGCAGAGTGAGGGAGAAGAAAGAGGACCACTATCAAGCCTTCTCTCCTTCCACTCTGTCTGATCCACCTACCCCCTGTACCTGTATACTTTGGGTTTTGTGGGGAGAAAAGAAAAACACCAGTGTTCCTATAGATCCTCTGTGAGAAATCTGATTCCAGTTATCACTAACATCCATTGCTAATTTCAGTGTACTGCAAAGGAATAGGGAAGAGACATACAGCGATTCATTTCCTGCTTTTTGCTCTTCCAGTTCATGTTCTGCAAACCCAACTCAGGCCTTCATAAAAACAGGGGTGGAGTGGGGCAGCGGAGGGAGGATCCCAGCCAAATCTCGCCGGGGGTATGGGGGCCAGCAGCCTTGCGGGCTCACTTTGCAGTACCGGGCCCTGAGCAGATAACTTATTTCCACTGTGACTGCATTTGTTCCAAGTCTGTTGGAGATACGATTTCAACTTTACTAATCCTAACTTTAAAGCAGTAAATATCCACCAAGCAATATAGGTTTACCCTTGAGAACACAAGAGTAAAATCCAGCTTCAGTGCAGAAAAGGAGAGTGATCTAAATGAGAGGCAGAGGCCTATTTGTTTAGTAGTTCTTCAAGAAAAAAAAAAAATCACATTAAAATGTATCCTGTTAGATTTACAGTAACCATACGAATGATTCATTTAAGAGATTATAATAAGAGGTCCAATATATCAAAAAAGTATGTGAAAAATTAATTGAAGATTGAGATCTAATAGTTGTAGCTAAAAAAAAGTATTAAATTTCTATATGAAGGGTATTTTTTACGTTACAAATATGTTTTCTGTAGGTGAGGTATTGAAGGATTTCTTTTCACTCTCTTACTTATTCCAGTGAGACTATATACAATAAAATTAGAATCCATCTTATTCTAGAAATTTTATTGTTATTCTGGTCTTGTAAGATTGATCACAGTGTCGTGTTACCAGGAAGCTAGATTGATTGAATTAAAACGTACAAATAGAAAGCAGCAGCAATATCATACATTACCACTGCATATACAATATGAATAATGGTAAAATAAGAAAAATTAAAGAACTGTATAGGTGACAGAATTACACAGTAAAAATAACAACCAGGACAGAATACTGACAGATTGTGGATGCATTCAACTGAAAGTGAGCTTAAATATTAGCTCTTCAAAATGAAAATAATCAACTCTATATTAGAGCTGACAGCCCTGAATTTGCATGAGATTTCTTGCTCTGCACTAGGATCCTGTTCAGCTCAGGCTTCGCTAAATGGTAATATTTGGATTAACTTTTCTGCCAATATAAAATAGTTTGTTGGCAGCAACTGTGGAGATCGGTACAATTGGATTATTCTGTCTGGGACAGCTATCTCTCTTTGAATTTATGACAGATGGTTTTATGAGTTCTTGTCAGCCCTAAATGCCTGTGCCCAAAGTAAAAACATAATGGGTACAGTTTAATGTAGAGAATAAAACAAAAGGAGAATGAATCACTCTGATTATAAGTATAATACAATTATGTCTTTTACAGAATGTAACATCAAAACATTGAGGTTAGAACTGCTAAAATGAACTTTATCCTAAATATCTAATTGGTCTTTGGCGTATCCTATGTGTCACCACAAGAATACTGCATCTCCTGCTGGTTAATGCCAATGGGCTCACAAGGTCAGAAGGATACGATGGGTGAACGGTTCTAATTTTAACTTAGCTATGTGGAAGTAGCCATTGTAAAATCAAAAAGAACTTACCTGTGCATCAGATGCTGGGTTTATAATTGAACAACAGCAGACTGTATCACTGACCCGGCATGCAAATAGGCTCACTGAAGTTGTGTGCTCAGAATCTCGTGCACCATGCTGGGAATGTTGAGCTGAGCTGATGTGACACAGATAACCACCTCCCCTCTATCTTCCCCTTCCCTTTCTTCCCCCAGTTCAGTAAATACCTCTGCAAGGCTTTTTACAAATCACAATCTAGATATAAATCTCTTCTAAGCAGTTTGCTTCAAATTTCAGAGTAGTAACACAGCCCTGCAGCACTCTCACTTGTTTTTGAGCAACTGCTGTCCTTTATTTGGAGGAGGAGATTACAGGAGACCAATAGAAAGAGCAAAGAAAACACCTTTGCCCCATTCTGATCTATTAAATATGGAAAAAAAATACAGCTATCTAGAAATCTGGTTTAACTGGGAGAAAAAGTGGATTTGAACCCATGAGCTTATTAAAGATAGCATCTTTTCAATCAGTAAAAAAGAACATCTCTGGCTTCCATCTATTTTCTTTCTTCCACAGGGATCCTAATCATCTTTCAGTACCTTATCATTATTATGAACCTTTGGGACCTGATGAATGCACAATGTACATTTCACACGAGCGGGGACGAAAGGGCAGTCATCATCGTTTCATCACAGAGAAACGAGTGTTTGAGAAATGGGCACGGACATTCAATATTCACTTTTTCCAACCAGACTGGAAACCAGAACCACTCACTGTGAATCACCCTGAGGTTAAACCGGTGGTCTGAGGGATGAATGCACAAGACCACATCACAGTCACCCACTGTGTCAGCCTTCGGGGTGTTGGGCCTTCTGGGACAGCAAGGCAACCTAGAGAGAAGGGTAACAGGATTTGCAGCGGATAACTGCAACAACAGTCAGGAAGTTATGATGAAGGAGCAGAGCGTATCAAGAGTACTTTCTGTTGAACTGTGTATTAATCCCGTATATAGCCTTTTTTGGCCATCTGACTTCCTGTATGTATATGTGATTTGTGAAAAACAACTTGAGTATCATTAACGGGATGGTTAATTCATTATGGGTTTTTAAAGTACAATGCCACTGGATTTTCATAGTGAAAACTTACGGTATTTATTTACTGAAGGTTTTTATGCAACCTAGGCCAGTATTTTTCTAATTCACAGTTATGTGGTTGTTTATCTTTCACAATCTTTCAAATCCAAAATCAATATTGCTGATGGTTTGAAAGGCCTAGCCTTTTATTTATAAAATTAGTTTGAAAAATATGATTCTATATAGCATGTAATTAATATTTGATCTGGAAATGTTGCATTTCTTTTAAAAATGTTGGGCTCTGTTCCAGCCTAAAGCCTTTAACAGCAAGAATGGTCCCATGTGCAGATCTAGCTAACTTTACGTTCTGACATCTCATGTTAATATGAAAACAGTAGTGAAAATTCTGTTTGATATTAATGTGCATTTGCTGCTGTGCTATCAAGCTGTTGTTTTTTAAATAGGGGTGGGAGGAAGGAGGGCAAAGTTTATAAAAAAAAACCCCACTGTCTATAGCAGTATGCTTTCAATGAAAAAGAGACCAGGTAAAGCTGCAAGGGTTGTGTTCCGTTTTCCCTCTTGTAGTCCTGCAAGAGGCTGAGGGAGCAACCCTCCTGAGGCAAGAGACTACAAACCAGGCAAGAACGGCTTGAAAAAACATGACCAAATTTCTGAAATCAAGAAGTTACACTACCAAGTACTACACAATACCAGCCATACTAGCCAAAAAGATTATGATACTGCACCTGCAAAAATCTCTGCCTTCCACTGTTCCCGGATATCCTGGATCGCACTGCAGTTGGGATGTGAAAAGAGTTCCACAAGTACAAAATTGTCCCCTTGAAAAGAACAAAGTTACACTTGGCAGTTTTTTTGTGAAGTATACGTGCATAGCAAGTTCCTGCAAACCAAGGGGACGGACAGTGCTAGTGCTGTATATGGAACCTCACAGCGTGAATTACTGGGTTACATTTGGCTTGTGAATAAAGAAGATTTCAGTTACAGTATTATTTTTCCTTTTGCCTCACAAATATTAAAACTCTAATTTCTTTGAAGTAATCAGTAGGAGTAATTATTGCATAAAACATTATACCTCAGGTGACGAAAAGTGTCTCTCATTAGACAAAAACTAAAGCTAGAACAAAGGTAGTACCTTAAAATGGCAGAACCCCAGAGGCGATACGTAGAACTAGGACCAAACTCACTATCATTTAAACCCACTTATAACCCACCGTCTTCCTCTTTCCAAAACTGGATAGCAATAGCTGCAGCTGCCCTACAGATACCCCCATTCTCTGGGGACAAAGTGAACTGCCCCATCAAGGGCAAAAGAGCATCACCTCTGTAACACTGCATGGACCCGAACAGCAGGCCTCCAAGAGCCACTCTCCTTGCTGCAGCCCTCCCTGCTATCGAAGAGCAAGAAACTATAACCTGTTTTGCCTTAAAAGTTTTCTTCTGGTGGTCCTCCTGGTACACGCCACTCAGCACACAAACAGAATGCAAAGCCAATTGCTTTGTATTGCCAATTGCTTGTAACCTGGCTCTTGTCAGCTGGTGTTTAACTCTCCCTCTTCCAATGACTCTGTTTTATTCCTTCCACTTGATTTCACAACATTCTACAAAAAACAGAATGGATTTTGAACTAATGGTAATTTGAACATCCCTTTCAGCATGTATACTGAGGCGTGTATCCAGCATATATTGCTCAAATTGATGAACTCTGTCAAATTGATTTACAGATCATTTCTAATGTGACTACAAGAGATGGTACAGATCACAGTAGGTCTTCTGATGCCACCATCCTTTCTGTTATTAGTAATATAATAATAAAAAGATCTTGTCATTCTGAAAGACAGCTCTTAGTTTTTCCATTACTCAAGGGCTTCAGGATGTGTATGCTAAATGTTCAGTTATGTTATTGTTAAAACCAGGTAATTTTAGAATAGATTATACGGATCTACTTTTAGTATTCAGTAGAAACATGGGGACTTGCCAGACTCTTATGCTCCACATGCTTGCTTCCTGTCTGCAAGACTGGTCAATACCAAGTAGATCAGATGAAGCGTTAAGAATGTGAAGATGAAACATAGGATAAATTGACATTAGGTCTCCTAACTTCTAACAGAGTGAAGCTAAGGATTGTAAAGATTCCGTCTTCAGTTTCTGTTAAGAACAACGATGTGTTCTTCTTACCCTTATACACATCCAGTCTTTTGAATAAAACAAACCCAAAACTCACTTTACTCTCATCAACTTCCTGTGGAGTTTCAGCAAGTTCCCCATTTAATTACAAGAAGTAGGAAGGAGTATTTTCCTGAAAGTCACACCTGTATATAAAACTCACTGCAAAAGGCATTTGATGAAGCCAAGGAGACAGCAAGTTTTAAATAGGACTGATTACACAGATTTATATGGAACATAAATCCAGTCCAAAAAGCACAAGTTATAAGAGTGCAAAAGAAATGTAAATAATTTTTAAAGTGCTGCAATTTTAATTTACAAATTACTGATGTGTTTTTCTATAAAAGCACAATTTTTTTAACTACAGCATATCCTGCTACATTTCAGCCTGAAGTAAGGTTTTATAGCCTAGTTATAAAACAAACAGATTTATGATAGAAAGTGCTGTCAGACCAGAGATAAGTAGTACCAACTAGGCACTGCTGCCATTCTCTGGTTTATACTGTCATCTCACACTCTTCACTGTAATTTGATCGATTCATGATGTTCAGCACGCATCATTTCACATATTAAAAACTGTTGCAAAACAGTGTTTACAGACATCAGCAGTTTTAAGATCTATGTTACTTTAGTTCTGAACTCCTTGCATACCTTATGTTTTATGCTTGGCTTCAGAGTAGCTATTTTTCATCTTGAAGAACCACAGCTCTCATGCCATGGTATGTGCAACTGGAATCGAGAATGATAAAGAAAGTATCTCGGCAGCTAAGAACAGAAAAATACAACCATTGGTTTCTGTTATTTTGGCACAACGGCTGCAAGACGCCGAGCTAACAGCATGATGATACAAAGCAAAAACACGACACACCTTGAGAAAACCTTCCATCCAAAGTGTTAAAGCACCTCAGAAAGACAAGTTAATACTGTTTATTCCTGGGTAAGGAAACTGAAGAAAGAGGAGGTTAAGAAACTTACTAAGACCAAGTTACAGCCTTAGCACTAGATTTTTAGAAGAGATTCAGGTCTGCTGACAGCTACTCCTGGCTCTAGCCAGCAGAACACATGATGGCAATTTCATATATTATAGATACATATACACTAACAGGAGCATAAATTGATAAAACTCTGCAGGAGGTGCTTACCTGCGTCTTCTCCTGCAGTATTTCTCAGGCAAACTTCATAGAAAACTGATTTTTACCCCAAATAGCTCTAAGGAGGCAAGGGCACAATAATATAAAAATAGCTGGAAGAACATTGGGGGATGGGGTGAGGGGAATCTAAAGAGTAAGGAATAAAACATGGTTTGAGCTATCTAGCTGTATTCCCCTGGAATATGAAGATCAAAGTCAGGCTGGAGCTGACCGAGTGGAAAGTTGTGGCTCAACAGCAGTGGCTGTCCTGCAGAACAGGACTTTCAATATTCTACAAATCTATCACATGTGCCACAAAAACTCTTTGGAAAATTCTGATAATCACCTCTGACTAATTCAAGTTAATTATTTTGTTGGATGCAAGGAGATGTAATACCTAGTTCAATTAAAAACATAGCTTAGGGATAAAAAACATAATGACAGAAACAGTTAAACAGTGAAAGGGTACTTGTAAGACAGCAAAATGTAGTGCAAAAAGAAAAAAGTACAGAAACTTTATGGGTCTCAATACCTCACCTTTCCTGGTGCATCAGTTAATACTGATCACTTGGAGTTTCCAGCTGCCTCCTGCAAGCACACCTTTCCTATCACAAGTGTAAGATTTTATAAGGAGAAAGGAGGAGAAGAAAAAAACACTTTTTAAGGACAATCTCCTTTAAAAAAACCTAGGAAGTATGAAAGGTCAGGAGTCTTAAGATGTTGAGAAATTTCCCCATACTGAAGCAGAAAAGTATAAAACTCAAAGGACGTTTTATAAAATGACTGTAAAATTACTCTGCTTATACTAAATACCGTTAAAACCACTAGATTGTTAAATGTTTTCGACACTGAAAATTGCAACAAAACATGAAATGTCAAATGAAACCCTTGGACCACCGTGAGGATGGAGTTTCAGTATCACAGCAGAGACAAAGATGGTTACTTTTAGCACAGCTGACTGTATAACAGGCTCTGTGGCAAATGCAGACATGCGGAAACATGCTGTGAACTGGCATTTCCTTCCCTTCTGTGGCACCCTCCCAGGGGTGCCAGCAAGAGAACACACAGCTGTCACAGGACACACTCTTGCACTGCCAGCAGAAAAGGGAGATGTTTCCTTGTGTTGTCTGTCATTGAACACCAGACTGAGCCAGAGAAACTACTCAGCAGATGATCAACATACAGTGTCCTTTTTCACTGTGGAGTACTTTGACTGGGAGTTGTCAGGAAGACAGAAAAGACAGGAAATTACAGACAAGCAACCCCAGCAACCCAGACAAATGGACGAAAACTGTAGCAACAGAATTAGCAGTCATAAAGAAGATACATTGGCTGACATGTAATGCAGCTTTTGTAAGAAAAGCCATGCCTCATAAATCTATTTAGAGTTCTTCAAAGTTCTCTGAAGCAAGTGGACAAGAAGATCCAGGTGATGAGTCCACTTGGTTCCACAACTAGTTTTGCAAGGTGCCTCTTAAAAGACTTCCAAAGCAGCTATGGTACCATGGGATAAAAGAGAAGATCCTCACCTACAGAACCCATCTGAACATAGGAAATAAAGGCTAAGAGGATACATCATCAGCTTAAGGTTACAAGCAGTATTCCACAGGAAAACATCCATATATTTTCTCTGCTTTTCTGTAATCTTCCCTTGGCATCTACCATAGGGTCACTCCTATGCACAGGATACAGGGGCTAGATTCTGTCTAAATAAATAGATAAAAAAATATGAAAAAATTCTTCTATCTAGTGAACATCAACTTGTCCACTAAAGCCCAGTTACAGTCTTGCCATACTCAATGTGCCAGGCAGCCACAAGATCTAACAACAGTAACTGCATTCTTATTTTACTGAAAGCAAAGTCAAAGTGCCTAGCTCAGATGGAGAGCAAGACTGGGCCTTTTTCAACAGCCAAAGAAAGTCATCTTAATAATTTGGTTTCTCAGAACAGATTTATCTCCTTTAGGAGATGTCTAGTAATATTTAAATCTGCCAGCTTCTTCACACAACCCAGACAACTGTTAAGATAGCTTTTAGGACACTAGATACTTCTGAAGTACAGGCAAGATAAAGGGAATAATGCATATTTAGCAAGGTATAAGGTTTTAGGACTTTGCTGACTCCACTTTGGCTACCAGATCAGTTGGAACCTATTAGTTAGGATCCAAACTTACAACATGATGCAAGTCTGTTAATAGCAAAATGAAGGAAATTCTGAAGGGAACCATTTAGCGTGGCTGAGCTTAAGAGAAGAGCTTAGATTAGGTTTGTGTTTTAACAAAGAAGGCAAAAGAAGCTAACAGATTTATAACCTATGAGGATGCGCTTCCCCCCATTGCATCCTTGCTGTAACCAAGCTGCACACAATGCCAAAATTGACAGAGGTTACTGGTATTCAGTGGGACTGTTCATTTGTGTTGGGACAAAACTGGAACATTTCCCACTAGAGCATTATTTTGTTTTTAATATGGCTATACATCTGTAGACGACCATTACATGAAACATTAAAAAGCTATTCCTGGTCAGTCCACTGCAAATGATATTCCAGAGAGGGAGCAGCTATACAGAAACAAGCAACAAAAGCAAGTGCAGAAAGCTGCCACACAAAAAAGCAAAGATAGGGACTACTGCAGAGAAGGGTATTTAAAAGAACTGTACAAAATACAAACATACATTGCAGTGATATACTGATGGCCCTATTTGCCATTCCACTTGCACTACAAAGACCAAGGGACATTAAGGGGACCTTAAAACCATCACAGTTTTGAGCCACAGTATTTTGAGCTACGAACTTAACCTGGACAGGTAAACCAGTACAGAAAAAGTAAGCAACTTAACAAAAACCAAACAGCAGTATCTAATGCTTAATGATGCTTTTCATTGGTAAATATCAAAGCATTTGACAGAGGAAGTAAATACCGTTATATAGGAACTGGATATAAAGGACAGAGCCTAAGCTTAAAATGCCCACTACATGCAAAACCAGTGGACCTAGCCAAGCATTTAATATATGACAGCATTATTCCAGTAAGTCCTTTTACAGGCAAGAAAGGAAATACATTTCCTATTGCAGGTTAGTCAACTTTGGCATAGGAACCAGTGTGACATGCCATGAATTTCCCAAATAAACCACAGCCCAGCTGCTTGGTCGCTACAGAGCTGTGTCACCAAAGCTATATAGTAGTCAGCAGCGGGGAAAAAAAAGTCACTTCATAAGAAACAGCATCTATGCTAGAGCTTTGCCAGCATTGCTGTTATACTGTTGAAACAATCTGTTCCTGGTATAGCTTGGTTTGTTCAATGGATTGCTGTAAACAATGCCGCCAAAATAACTTCTGCTGATACAGTTCGCATTTCTAGTAAGCCTGCTGGCCAGAGCAGCAAAACTGAATCACAGAATCATTAAAGTTGGAAAAGACCTGTAAGATCATCAAGTCCAACCATCAACCCACCACCACCATGCCCACTAATCCATGTCCCGCAATGCCATGTCCACACGTTCATTGAACACCTCCTGTTCCAATGCTTCACCACTCTCTCATTAAAGAAGTTTTTCCTAATATCCAGCCTAAACCTCCCCTGGTGCAACTTGAGGCAATTTCCTCTTGTCCTGTCACTCGTCACTTGGGAGAAGAGACCAACACCCACCTCTCTGCAACCCCCTTTCAGGTACTTGTAGAGAGCGATGAGGTCTCCCCTCAGCCTCCGCTTCTCCAGGCTGAACAACCCCAGTTCCCTCAGCCGCTCCTCACAAGACTTGTGCTCCAGACCCCTCACCAGCTTCGTCGCCCTTCTCTGGACATGCTCCAGCACCTCAATGTCCTTCTTGGAGTGAGGGGCCCAAAACTGAACACAGTATTCGAGGTGCGGCCTCACGAGCACCGAGAACAGGGAAACAATCACCTCCCTACTCCTGCTGGCCACACCATTTCTGATACAGGCCAGGATGCCGTTGGCCTTCTTGGCCATTTGGGCACACTGCTGGCTCATCTTCACCTGGCTGTCAACCAGCACCCCCAGGTCCTTTTCTGCAGGGCAGCTTTCCAGCCACTCGTCCCCAAGCCTGTAGTGTTGCATGGGGTTGTTGTGACCCAAGTGCAGGACCCGGCACTTGGCCTTGTTGAACCTCATACAATTGGCCTGGGCCCATCGATCCAGCCTGTCCAGATCCCTCTGCAGAGCCTTCTGACCCTCGAGCAGATCAACACTCCCACCCAACTTGGTGTCATCTGCAAACTTGCTGAGGGAGCACTCAATCCCCTCATCCAGATCATCAATAAATACATTAAACAAGACCGGCCCCAAAACTGAGCAGCCCTGGGGGACTCCGCTTGTGACCGGCCGCCAACTGGATTTGACTCCATTCACCACAGCTCTCTGGGCTCGGCCGTCCAGCCAGTTTTTTACCCAGCGAAGAGTGCACCTGTCTAAGCCATGAGTCGCCAGCTTCTCCAAGAGAATACTGTGGGAGACCGTGTCAAAGGCTTTACTGAAGTCCAGGTAGACAACATCGACAGCCTTTCCCTCACCCACTAGGCGGGTCACCTGGTCATAGAAGGAGATCAGGTTGGTCAAGCAGGACCTGTCTTTCATGAACCCGTGCTGGCTGGGCCTGATCCCTTGGTTGTCCTGCACATGACCTGTGAGCACCCTCGAGATGAACCTCTCCATAATTTTCCCCGGCACCGAGGTCAGGCTGACAGGCCTGTAGTTCCCTGGATCCCCCTTCTGGCCCTTCTTGTAGATGGGCGTCACACTGGCAAGCCTCCAGTCATCCGGGACCTCCCCCGTTAACCATTGATAAATGATGGAGAGCGGCTTGGCAAGCTCCTCCGCCAGCTCCCTCAGCACCCTTGGGTGGATGCCATCAGGCCCCATAGACTTGTGAGTGTCCAGGTGGCTTAGCAGGTCATTAACTGCTTCCTCCTGGATCACAGGGAGTTTATTTTGCTCTCCATCCCTGTCTTCCAGCTCAGGGAGCTGAATACTCTGAGGATACCTGGTGTGGCTATTAAAGACTGAGGCAAAGAAGGCATGAAGTACCTCAGCCTTTTCCTCATCCTTAGTGACAATGTTCCCCCCTGCATCCAGTAAAGGATGGAGATTCTCCTTGGCTCTCTTTTTGCTGTTAATATAGTTGTAAAAACATTTTTTGTTATCCCTTACAACCATGGCCAGATTGAGCTCTAGCTGGGCTTTTGCCTTCCTAATTCCCTCTCTGCATGACCTAACGAGATCCTTGTACTCTTCTTCAGTTGCCTGCCCCTTCTTCCGAAGTTGATAAACTCTCTTTTCCCCCCCGAGTCCCAGCAAAAGCTTCCTGTTTAGCCAGGCCGGTCGTCTTCCCCGCCAGCTCCTCTTACAGCACATGGGGACTCCCTGCTCCTGCGCCTTTAAGATTTCCTTCTTGAAGAACGTCCAGCCTTCCTGGACCCCTTTGCCCATGATAGATAGGCTCACTTACCAGCTGTGTCAGAAAGTTATCTTCCACACACTCCAGGAACCTCTGGGACTGTTTCCTCTTGGCTGTGTTATACTTCCAGCAGACGTCTGGTAAGTTGAAGTCCCCCACAAGAACAAGGGCTTGCAATTGTGAGACTTCTGCCAGTTGCTTGTAGAACACTTCGTCGGCCTCTTCGTCTGGTTGGGTGGTCTATAACAGACACCCAGCAGGATATCTGCCTTGTTAGCCTTCCCCCTCATCCTTACCCATAAGCACTCAACCTTGTCGTCACAGTCATTGAGCTCTATACAATCAAAACACTCCCTAAAATACAGAGCCACCCCACCGCCTCTCCTTTCTTGCCTATCCCTCCTGAAGAGCTTATAGCCCTCCATTGTAGCACTCCAGTCATGCGAGTTGTCCCATCATGTTTCTATGATGGCGACTACATCATAGCTGTCCTGCTGCACAGTGGCTTCCAGGTCCTCCTGTTTGCTGCCATTGGAGTAAATGCATTTGAGCTGGGCTATCGATTTCGCCCCCAACATTGGCACGCCACCCCAAGGCTCATCTCTAGGGAGCCTGGTTTCATCCCCTTCCCCCTTCAAATCTAGTTTAAAGCCCTCTCGATGAGGCTCACCAACTCATGGGCAAGAATCCTTTTCCCCCTTGAGGACAGTTGAACTCCATCTGCTGCCAGCAGGCCCAGCGCCATGTAAACCACCCCATGGTCAAAAAACCCAAAATTCTGCCGATAGCACCAGCCTCTGAGCCACGTGTTAACCAGGTGCGTTTTCCTGTTCCTTTCATTGTTCCTCCCTGCCACTGAAAGGATTGAGGAAAACGCTACCTGTGCTCCTGATCCTTCAACCAGTCGCCTCAGCACTCTGAAATCCCTTTTAATCGCTTTTAGACTTCTTTGCGCAATCTCGTCGCCGCCAATCTGCAAAACCAACAACGAGTAGTAATCAGCGGACTGTACCAGACCAGGGAGCTTCCTAGTGACCTCTCTCACCCGGGCCCCAGGGAGGCAGCAGATGTCCCTGTGGGTTGGGTCTGGTCGGCATATTGTGCCCTCTGTTCCCCTCAGGAGGGAATGGCCTATGACAATTACCCTCCTTTTTGTCTTGGTAGAGGTAGTCGTAATGCGTGGGGCTGACTGGCTCACCCAAACTGGCTCAGTTTCGGACAAGGCTTCAGTGTTCTTTGTGCATATATATTAAAAGAAAGAAAAAAAATGTTAAATCTAAAATTTGCATGGGGAAGACAACATGGCACAATCAAACATTAATAGATGTACATCTTCATAAACTTTGAACTGAAACCTTAAACACTATCAATTTAATCACTAAATAAGGCAGAAATCCTCACTAAGGGAGAAAAAGTAACTGATTTTAAAAAACTTGCAAGTGAAATCAGTGCTATGAAATGCTGATTTCAGAGTATGTTATACAGCATATACAAGTTTTCATCATAAAACACCAACGCTTTCAAGATGCATTTCCCTACAGCATATTATTTTTAAAAGTTCACAGAAAGAGGGAAAGCAGAAATAATAGCACAGTGCACACAGAAGAGGATATTATCTTCCACAAGAAACACCTTTCCCCATTTCTTTTTTTAAATTCGTTTTTCACCACTTCAAAAATGCAAAAACTATTATGCTCATTATTGTACAGAAGTGTTGAAGTGATAGTTGAGAAAACCCTTTCATTATCTACACTGCTATTTTCTGTAGTTCATAACTTGGTGGATAGATTAGTCTCGTGGGTGAAATATTTTATGCTTGTCCTCAGTCCAAAGGTGAATTAGTCTGGAAGCACGATAAAATTCTACCAGGTCACACACAGCTCTGTGACACAGACAGAGCTGAAGATCTGTACACAGGGACAGTGAGCTTTGTGACACCCCCAATCTTTGTCCCCAAATTGCACACCACCTCCCTATCCTCATCACTTTGCAAATCCTCTCCACCCATGATAAATTCACAGCTGAATCTGGTCTTTGCTCTTTCACAAATCACTGATTTAATATTATATGCAACTCAGCTCTACTTTAGCACACAACGATGCCCATCTGAAGGCACATTAGACCACAAGATCCATTCACTTCCAGTACGTTTCATTGATGTGGTACCAGAGAATGGAAATCCTTGACTGCTGAAACCAGAGATGGAAATGGGCTCAATTTGCAGACACTCAGCAACAGAATGAGAACCAGATTACACTGTCGCTAATGATATTTGAATAGTCTATGATCTTTGCTTATGCTAAGACAACAGCATTTCATGGTGATATTCACATAAATATAAAAAGACTTAGCTGGCATAGACCAATGAAACACTGATTGTCTCATCACTACTCAGGCTTCTTTCTCCACTGATTTTTGTGGCAACCTCACTTTTCAGTCTGTTATGAAAGTGTAGCTTAGAGTCATACATTTGTGTAAATGTTTGGGCATGGTAATACAAAACAGTGTTCTCAAATATATACAGCATTTCATTGACAGTTCAGAAATCGAATGAAGTGCAGAGACATGAGAGAATGTGTATGTGAGTGTAAACCTACTGTTAACTTACCATTTCTTCAGCTCCATAGTAGTAATGCATTTCAATATGTGATCCTGAAAAAGAGCTGAAAAACTGCAGTGAAACAACTTACTTGTATTTTTATCATCCACAAGTATTCTAAACAATGTCTATGAAACCCACTGCAAGACCTGACAATGCAGTTACATAGTACAGGGTGCAAACGTGAATGTACAAAATTTTGCAAGCATGGGCGTGCTTAGTTCACAGACCTACCTATGTAGACTCACAAAATGCTAAAATTTAATTCTGCTCTAGAAGTTTCTGTGCAAAGAAACATCAAGAAACTGCCATCTGGCTTGTTTTCTGGATTCCATTAAAAAGATCATCTGTGCACAACAGAGGAAGCCTCTACACGGCACAAGCACATTGTTTGGCATGAAAAACACAAATGGTTTGTGAGTGAGAATGACCTGGATGGTTCCCAGAGCCCCGATCCCAAGCTGAGTCTGAAGGGCTCTCAGGGAAAATGAAAAGATTACTAACTTTAAACAAATAAATAAACAAACAATCCAAACACATTTACAGACAATTCTGTGACATTTCTATACTTGCTTTCAGACTATAACTATGCAAGGAATAAAAGTTATCACTGTACAGAAAATACTGTGCCATAAGTGTGGCATAACTTTATGGTGACTCTGAGAACGATCTATTTCAACTCCTCACTTTGTGCATATAAAAATGTTAGAAATGCCCGAAGCAGTAAAATTGTTGTTCTCACTTCAATTTAATCACCTTCACAGGCACACTTAGTGAGTGCTTCTATTCATAAATTGCATTTTAATAACCCACCTAATTGCCTCCTTTTCCCCAAGCAGATAAGCTTTTACAAGGACTGCATCTTTGGTATCTTCTGCTACTTGCAAAATTCAGCTGAGTTCTGTCAATGTTTCTATCTATCACTTCCTGCAAAAGGGGGCTGAAAAAGGGAAAGAGAAGAATTGAATACGGTCTGAGGAGTCTGAGTAAGTGTAATTGTAACTGAAGGAAGGCACAAAACTTCACTTTAGCCACTTTTTGAACTATGACAAAATTTGCGTATAAATTAAATATTTGATTAATAATATTTGTTACAACTGAAAAACAGTATCAAAGGCTGGATTAAAAAATGAAAGCTAAGCAAATCTTCTAAGAAATTCTGTAGGATTCATTTCTATACCGTGTCTACACATTTCTATAGTGTCTCTCTGCATTTCTATACAGTCTGTTTACAACAGATCTTAGTTGATTGTTGCATTAGAAATAGCTCGGGGGGTGGTGGGGAGATGTTCTCATTTTAAGAAAAGTCACCGTTCTATCAGATTTTGGATACAAAGTCTTTGCTTATGAAGGGTGCTATCCAAAAATACAACCCCAAAACCCAACACATTGTGAAGAGATCCAGAGATCCAGCACTGGGAATGCTGCTCAGACTCATTCAACTCCTCCCTCTCTGAGGGAGGCACTTCCAGCAAAGAGAGCTTTCATGTTTCACATTAAGTTGCATTGTTGTTGGCAGGGGATACCTGTGCATCGGTTATACAAAAACTTCTCATTCAGCAAACCAGGAAGAAATCTCTAATATTTCTCACAGAATATCAGTTTACCATAACTTTATAGTGAGGTAGAGATGTAGCAGGCAAGTGTTTACCTCCTGATAACTGATCATTTTGTACCTTTATCCTCTCCAAGGCTAGAAGATGTATGGAGAAAAAAAAAGTAAGTTTTTAATACTCAAGAGATGTATTACACTGATGTTTTTATTGTTCTCCTGCATCAGCCCTTAGAAACAGCTGGACGCCTCAATGGCTGACTTCTCTGTAGCTCTCCCAGTCAGTGTGTACACACAGCTCTCTGACAAGTTCGCTACCCCTAACCTGAGGCTATGATGCCACAATCAATCTGAAAGAGAAGAAAAAAGGACAACAAAAATGTTTAAACACTCGAATCTGTATGTTCTGTGCAATATGGAAATGCTCAATACCATATTCTAAGAAAAATATGTTGGCTCTGATATTATGTGTGATTAAAAGTTACTAGGAATTATTTGTAGAGATAAATATCTAGCATTTACATCATGTATGCATTGTGTAAGCTTTATTATGATTAAACTAGAGAACAGGTTCCAAAAGCATACTGCAAAACCTTCTCCTTGCTGACAGACTTTTTTCTATACATGCACAAATTTGCTCTTCTCTTCACTAGTATCAGTGTATTATACAGACAAAACCCTTTTAGCATACATTCATCAGTAAATGTCCAAGAAGAACAAATCAATATGCCAAAACAGAATTTACAAAACCTAGGCGATAAAGCTTATTTTCCAACGGCTCAAAGACTACAGAATACAATAGTACAATTTATAACATTTTTCATCATGATGCCACAGTCAATTTTCTTCTGTGCAAAAATCCAGTGCACTGAAAATCCGGAAAGCATCCAACTCCATATTGTATGGAGTGAAAATACAACACCTATGAAGGGTTCCTAATGGTCATGGTGAAGTCGTAGTTTCACTTTTTAGCATTTTTTGAAGTAGATTCAGTGACATCATCATATATTTTTGTTTCACTTTCACCAACTCATAGAATCCTGGCCTCAAAACTGCCTAAGATGAAAGGACTGATCTAAGGGTTGTATTTAACAAGGAAGAAAAAAGAATAAGGAAAAAAAAAAATCAATATATTCTAGAGTATTTTTATTTTTGTGAAGAAAGCTTTCAATATGTCATGCCAAAGTCTGCGAAGTGGCTTAAGTTTTTATTGATAAAATGACATCTTAAATAACATTCTGCACAATGTCTAGCTCTTTAGTGATAGGTTGTCTAGTTCTAAGATTTACTTTGAAGTAAATTTGCCCATCTACAACTCACAATCAACCTCAGAAATTCTGTTAGTGTTTAGGTCCCTCCTCTTTTTCAAGTTTAACCTGAAAGAAAAATTGCTCAGAAAAGCATTAAAATATGTTTAAAACAAGACAAAATAATAATAAAAAAGTCTAACATTAAAACCATTTGTTAGACTCTTTTCAGAAAAAGGGGCAGAAGAGATGATTTCAAAAGAAGCTTCAGAAGCGAGATCGCAACACTGATTTTCACTACAACCATAATACACATACAGAGCACTCAGATGACACCAATGAATCCAAAGTAGCAGTCAATGCAATCATCTTGCTTGCTCAAATTCAGAAGATGTGTTTCATGTGCTTGATTCCATATGTTTTGAAGAAAACCATGATGATCAATGCCCAGAGTCCTAAAATAAATCCTCCAGGAGGATGCCAGTCCTTTTGTTTTGGTTTCTGAAAAAAAAGGAAAAAAAAAGCAAAAAAAAAAAACCACAACAAAAAGAGAAAAACAAGAATTCATACTTAGTTTTCACATTAAATGGGCACTGTGTTTATGAAGTGAAAAAAAAAATCCTTACAGTAGAGAAAAATACCAATAAGCTTTATTTCTTCATAAAGTAGAAGCATCTTTCTTCTTGATGTGGTGGAAAGGCTGATGGGAAGTGAGCTGCCGCTCAAGCAGGGAGGTTAAGTACCACAGAAAGGCCACTAGAACTGTGCCTGAGACACCACTTTGATGGTGCATATCAGCATTGTGGGACACGTTCAAACTCATTCGTTTGGACAGAATTTCTCATATCTGATCTCATGTTAATACAAGAGAAAAATGCTGCAAGTATGAAAAACAGTTCCTACAAGTGAAAATGTAACAGGGAAAAGAGTGTTGTTTTTCAACTACCTAGAATGTTTTCTACAGCTCCTTTTGTGCTCAGAATTACGTGAATAAACAGATCTCTAACCACTTAAGAAGCTAAGATTCATTATTACAGGAATACCATAAAACAAAATAGGATTGTTTTGATGTCAATCACCTTTCCCAGGGGCCTCACTGAGTCTAACTGCCTTTCCTTAATGTAGAAATATATTCTGCAATTCAAATACCTGTCCCTTCAACAACTTTTTCCATCTTCAATAAAAAGCAATACACTGCAATTTGTTAAGGCCTTTTCTATCTCACGCTTAGCAGTAAGACAAGATAAAACTTATCTGTCCTCTTCCTCCTCATACTTAAAAAAAATTCAGATACTCCATCTTCAGTGAGAAATGGATTGTAGAAGATAAGAGCTGCTACGTGCCCCAAGATCTGTCTCTGAACTTAAGAATAAGGTGAAGCTATATGAATGCAAAATTTTAGTTAAGAATATCATAACAAAAATACCAGAATTACAGTATTTAGAAGTATAACTCAGTCCCTCATGCCTGTGCCTACTTTCGCCCTCAGCAGGTATGTTTTACAGATGATCTAGGCAGACAGAGATGATTTACTATTACAACAATATACTGAAGTGCTTGCTGAGCTTTTTATTCCTGCCTTCCTGAAAGATTTGCACTATTTTGTCCTTGTACAGAACGAGCCACAAGGGGCACAGAGAGTATTTTGGTTTTGTTGCATTTAAGTAAAATTTAAAATTCTCCTTCTGCCATGTGAACAACTATTACAAAAGATGATACTGTTTCAATTTCTGCACCACTCTCATACGGAAGCTTGTTGTTCTCCACTAAATGCACCAGGTGGCTGGTGAATTTTAATGCAATAAGGAACAGTTTGCAGTGTCTGTTCTTTCAAAACACCTTTCCTATCGACAAGAAAACAACATTGATTGCTCAACTCTCATTTTCTAAGCTACATAGTTTTAGCTTTAGGGTTTTCCTCTAAGTATCATGCTTGCAATTAAAAAGTATAACAAATAGCCATGTCACCCGAGACACCCAAAGAACTTGGCACTCTGAAATATTAATGATTTTACTCTGATACAGGAATCACAGAACCAGTAATTTACATCAACAACAACAAAACCAAAAGATACTAGAGAGATGGTGTCTATATATGCAAACCACTCAACTTGCTAAGAAGCTCTCATCAGCTGCAGTGTACGTGCTACTGGTAATCTGCCACCTTGCTGATACTCGCAACCACATATCTCCATATAAACATCTCAGAAAATAAATTCTGCATGTTCAAAAAGGCTGCCAGCACACCTCGCTTCCAAAAGTAACAGCACACGACACTTCTCCACACAAAGGAACTTTCTTGTTTAAATCCTCCTAATTAACCCGTAACTTGGTATGCATATTGCAGCGCCCATTTCATCAATCTCTTTGTGCTATCAATCTTTCCTTTCTTGGATCTCAGACAAATTCTTTACCACAAAGTGGCACCTGACCCTTCTAGACAAATGACTTCAATTTGCAGTCAGTGACACTAAAAGCCTCTCTCTCCTATTTTGTATAGAACACGTAATTTTATGTCTTTAAAGAATTTATATGAATAAATATTTATAAGGTGATCTATGAGTATGGTTTTACATTTTGTCATGCCATGTACTGAAGCCTCCATGGAATTCCGCAAGCAAACGGAGGCCAGTGCAACAGTAGTTCTGTGCTGGGAAATCAAGGACATACATATAAAAGCCACGGGATGCAATGTTAAACAGTGAAGGATTAAAAACTTGAAGGCACAACAGAAAAAAAAACCAAACATATGAGGCTATACAAGAGCTACATACTTGGTAATCTCAAAAACAAATTATCTCGATGAGAAAGATTTATAGACCCAGAAACTGAAATCTACACATAAATATTAAACCTCAATAAAAGGGCAAAGAGATGCAACTCTACTGTACATCTGTAAGTCAATAGTGAGGTTAATTGAGCACAAAATTATATTGAAATATGCCAGTATTTTCCACTAGGGGCATACAGACATCAAAACCTTATGAATACCCATAACAGGATTACACAGATTCATATTTAAGCCTACAAAGTATACCTGTAAGAGCTGAAATACGTAATTTTCTTTAAATTAACTTGATCATAAATCCCCAAGAAAGTTCATCACTGAATTCAAGATGTAATTAGCTTTTGAATTGACAAGTTCATCCTTCTAAAATCTTAACAAATATAACATAGAAAATGTCAATGACAAATCTTTGTCCAGCTGGGCACATCAGCTAAGCAGCAAACAGCACTGAAGTTCCTTTACAAAAAGCCGCATTTTGCACCTGTGAATCAAACTCATCTACATGTAAGATGGAGTCTTCCATAAATTTTGCCAGTGAGTTGTACTTGTAACATAGGCTGGCAAAGAGCTTTCAGCCAGCACCGCTGTAACGGCAGACCCAACAATTCTTTCCACTGTGTCACCACCACAGGCACTGCCAGTGCACCTCTGTCGGCGAGGAAGTGTGGCATCACCCCGCGCTGTCACAGCTACGCCAGCACGCTTGCATATGAAGTCAGAGGCCAAGGCAGGATGCCCTTCTATAAACATACGTGAGCCTCAACTGTATTGCTGCAGAAGCTGCTTCGACTATTTTGTGCAGGCAGGCGGGGAAGAGTCACAGAGATCTCTTCTAATGGGAAAAACTATTAAAGTAAGAAAGAATCACTTCAATAGCAAATGAAAAAGTTTCCTTTTTAGACCCAGATACTGGAAAAAGGTTTAGAAAAGACAGAATTTCCTTCTATGCTTATACCAGTTCTGTGGCCATAAGCAATCCCTAGATAAACTGTCCCTTTATATCCATTTTAGGACTGATCAGAAAGCATTAGTGAATATAAAGTTTTTTCCCAGATTCCTAAAAAAATTCAGTATTTATCCTATGAACATTTCCTAGTTCAGGGTCTTATTCCAACAAATTTCTGTAAAAGTCAGGCAATTTTTGAAATTCAGGCATTTGCGCACTTGTGGAAAAATGCTAAATGGACAAAAAAATGTTAAGTGTTGCAGTATTTTAATTTGCAATTAATTATGTATTTTTACTATGCCTAAATTGATGTGAGAATGTGTACTATTAAAAGACTACAGATTGGTTGCAGTACTTACAAATTATGCATAACTTCCTCAGATTTAGGACTGATCTGGAGGAGCAGAGGCAGTAGGTAGCTCTTTTGGCTCAAGTTATTCTGAATTTCATTGTTGTAGTACCCACCTAAGAACTCGGTATACCAAGTACTGCTTATGTAACTGACATATTTAGGTTTTGTGATCTACGCCACAGTACAACCCCATTATAAACGCCCTCTTTATCCCTACAATAATAGCAGTAACACATAGGTGAAACACATATATGAAATGGTACAAGGTGTCATGAAAAAACACATTTAGCAGCTTAAGGGCTAGTCATTATCAAATTGCTGGAGATTCCGAATTAAAAAGATAGGTAGCTAAGCAACAGCAAGATTCCTCCTGTGAACAGTTTTCTGTTGTATGCTCTCTAGTTCTGGTAGACTCATTATCCAGTGGAACTTAAAAACAGCTAACGGAGAGTTGCTCCAAGTACTGTAATTAAGGAGAGGATAAAACAGTGTATTTTCAAACTGGATGGGTCTGTAGGGACCTGAATGAAAAGTATCCAAGACTTTCAATGAAGGTGTTTTTATGAAACATGCAATACTTGTTACTCCAATTAAAATTAGTTTTATGCAAAAAATAATAAAAAAGTATTAAAGCTGAAGTGGTAATTAGATTAAGAATGGTTTAATTTTAAGATGTTACATCACAGAAATAAGATTTAAAGCATCATGTATTAACATTTCACATGGAAAAGACTGCGTTAAATATCATTATAATCCAACCCTACAGTCCTCTTCTAACAGAGCTCCCTTTGCATTAGCGTCCTCAATAAGGACAAAAATATTGGTACAAAGAGCTTTGGGTTAAACTCGGAATCCACACTGGGATGGTAGCAGTAGAGAAAGCAGTGCACACAGTATTATAGTCAGGAACGTAGTAATTCCCAAATGGAAAAGGGATATGCAAATTCTTCAGTCTCCTCCAGCATCTTATTCCAAACAGGGCTTTAAGAAAGTGGGCAAAACCTTAAAAATGAATATGCACATCATCTTTGCTATGGGAGATGTTCTCCCCAATCTGAGGCAGATTGTGTGCATTTGTACCAAAAGTGCAAAATATCCATATGTAACTGCACAAAACCAGAACATTAGAGTGCTGTGTTCCAGTGAGTCCATTAAAGGGGCACCTATCATATTTCAAATTAATCCCTGCTTCGTTCCCTCTGGAGCTGCAGTGCAGCAGAGTGCCCTAGACCCAGTTTTGGCCTATTTATTGCAGCACACGTGGTATAAAATATCACCCAGGATTCTGAGGCTTCCTGGCAGACAGCAGCAGCTACAGCACTGGGGGGAAATCCTGTGCACACCCCTTTCTGAAGCTCTCCACCTCTACTAGTCTTGGGGACCAGCAAGCACTCGCAGGGAAATGAAGCACGGTTGCTGCTTGTCTGTGCAGTGCTCGCCATCATTATTAGATCGTTGGAGTGAATTTTATGTATTTTGGGGTGTAAATTTCCAAGTTTTCTTCTTGGTCATTCTCCATTAAAATGAACACTTCTATTTCTTCCATTGCAATACTAAAGGTTTTCTTCCTTGTTTCTCAAGATACCTAATTTTATGTTGGGGTCTGTATTAAAGACCAGTAATGACATCTAAAAATGAAAGATCCACATTTCAGAACAGGTCTTTGAAATCCAAGGCCAACCGCAGATCCGAAAGAGAAACAACCCACCTGCTTCTCGTCTCAGAAAAAAACAGTGATCTCAAACTGAAGGCAAGGAAACTCCTTGGAAAAGCCAAATTCTGCTATGCTGTGCACCGTGCCAATAACACATTATATATTTCCTAGAGGCACTCCATAACAATTCCGTTACTTGCAATTTAAAATTTCAAACTGGGTAATCCTCTCAATTCTTATGACAAAGCACACAAAGTTTAGTTTCAGAATGAATTTATATGTATCACAAGCAAATCACTGCATTAAGTATGTCCTCAAAGCTTTTAGTGGAAGTATGTACTTCTGATTTGTCAGTTACAGTTTTGATTTGGGGTCCTTGCAGGTTGGTGGGGGAAATAAAATAATTCCAGACATCTAGTAATAGTTTAATCCTCTTTTGTGCCCACAGCAAGATTAAATAAATAAGAGAATTCCAACATAAATGGTGCCTGTTAATCTGCAAAACAATCTAAAGCAGTTTCGTCTAATCTCCCAGTTTGTATTTATTAACCACAGTGCCATGATTACTGGCATCTCCAACATTAATAAAATAATAAAGAAAGTTCACTCATCAACAACAAAAACTCATGAAGATACAGGAAAAAACAGCAGTTAAACTAAATTAACATATCAACGCCAACAACTGCATTTTAAATATTTACTTTGAAAACTGTAATCACCATAATATAAACTACAATACTGCTATGATAGCTTTAGTTTTTAATTTCCTTCTAAAACATGTAATCTATAAGGGCTTTTTAGAAATGAACGTCTACTTCAAAAATGGCTGCTCACTTAGTATTCTCTACTTTCAGTGTTATCTCTCAGCATTACATAGCACTTTAAAGTGCTTTAAGTGGTTTAACAATTATTCATTCATCTTCCAACCTATGACACAATACATAATATACTTCTTCTAATCAAAGGGAGCTTTCCTAGCACCTGGGACCCAGCACAGTTTAATTCCCAGACAAGCCAGCGCTCAGATGAATGATGCCCGCCTGGCAAACACAATAGGGATTGTACCGGGGGGCCTCCAAACCAAGGCATGCAATTTGCTACATCCAAAGCTAACAAACACAGCTCTGTACTGGCAGCAGTAACTATTCATATCTATCTTCAACAGACTAGCACATCAGAGGTCTTACCTCTGCTGAGGTACAAGGGCTGAGCTCTTACCTGCTCAGCTACCAGTGAGTTACATTATGGAACGCATGTATGCTTTAGGGTGGAGATGAAAAAGTCACAGTATAAAGTCACATTTAGAAAAAACCCCAACTACATCTATTTAAGGTATATTAAGCAAATTGTTTTTTTAATGTTTTAATCAAATTCATACTCTTATATGAAGCCATGATCATGATTTTTCAGAAAAGGGCACCTAAGTAGACAGCAAAAACATGAATTACATTTGCAAACACAAAGCTTCATGTGAACCGAAGTGTGCAAAAATAGAAGATGAGCAGCTTCATTAAGTAGATTCAGTATTCAAAAGTTGGCCACTGCTACTTTGAGAAGCATCCTTCTTTTTTAATATATTTAATTAACAAGACTAAAGGCATTCAGCGCACAGTGCCACGCCACAAACGGAAAGATAAACTTCTTGAGGTCCTTACACTAGAGGGGGTCAGAAAACAACAAAAATACACACTAGTGAGGCAGACCTCAGCGGAGAGGACCTCCAAAAATGATCAGATATAAAAGCAACCCACTTGCTGCTACCTAAACTTTGGGTTAAGCAGACAGAAACAGCAGCTGCAAAGAACAAAGGAGGTGAAAAGGGTGTGTAGAGGCTGCTAGAGCAACAAAGATATTTTGTATTCACAAAAATAAAATTTGTATAAATAGGGCCAAGCTATTCTCAGAGCACTGTTTTTCCGAGCCACATACACTGCTCACTTTCTCCTGGGAAAATACTATCTCCAAGTCTTCTACGGTGCAGATCTCGTTTATACAAACACAATGTCATATTGCCAGTGAGAGCATAATCAGAACCAACCTTTCAATTCCGCAGAAACAAGGCAGCATGTGCACGCATGGCTCCTGTTTCAGTCTGGGATGATTACTCCAAGTACCAGTCTCACCCAGCCCAACCCTTCTAAGGATCACTGGGCTCCTGCTTCCTCCTCGGAAATCTAACGTGGATTTCCCATAGCATCTCTCTGGACCACAAGGTGAGCCCATTCAAATGCTTTTAAATCAATATGCTCTGAGGCAGTTTTTTTTCCTTGATCTTGTAAAATTAATTGTATGCCTTAGAACTTCCATTATGAAGTATAATTTTGATCATTCAAATTCAAACAAAGTTGTTTCTGTTTATGTGGAGAAACCATGATGTTCATAAATTATTATGCTATTCCTTTCAAAGTAGTAGTGACGCTTCTAACCACACATTTTTTTCTGGATATCCCATGAGTATCTATTAATTTCTTTCCAGGTGGCAGGCTGTATTAATAACAGATGTTAGACAACATTAGATCTTATACTCAATATGCCATACTGAGTATAAAATCTAATCAAATATCTCAACAGCTACATTTTAAGAAACTGGAATCCAAATAAATATTCCTTGTTCACGTACTTTTTACTGCTCATTTTTTAAATCTCTACAACTATAATTTTAAAAGTTCTCCTTTGCCCTGAGCTGTGTGCTACATTATATGTGTGTGCAGTAGAGCTCCACACATTTTCTAGCTCTAGCTTGCACAACTCAAAACAACATTATGTTTAAGAGGCAGGCATGAAAAAATGGATGGAGAGAGAAGTAGGGCTGAGGCAAAAGGTTCCTGCACATTTATATGAGCAAGATCAAATATGGCTGTGTTTTTAGTGTGAAACATTTTCATTTTCAGTGAGAAACCAGTGTATTACAGCTGGTGACAGATCGGTTTGTTCCCCACCACCACCCAGCTTTTAAAGGCGATTGTTGTATTCAGTAGTTTTGCACTCATACGCCATAGAAGTATTCTCACCCAAGTTTATTTTGTATGTACTCTCTACATGAGCAGAAAAAAAAGGAAAAGGAAAAAGAACTATTCTGAAATATCAGCTTAACTCTTTTAGCTACTCTCGCTGCTATACAACCTCGAAAACAAATCATAAAACATGGACACAGCAGTAATACAGACACTTATTTAGTGGTTGCACATAATTACACCTACACCAGAAAGCCATTTCTGTTATGTTCCCAAAGAACAAGGAGTTGCAGAGAGCAGGTCCATTCCTGCAAAGAGTTTTTATAGGCAGCTGCCATTAAGAAAGAATGCCAGATTTATGGTATCATAAATCTTCACTGTTCCCACAGGACATTTGCACGACACTAGGTTCATCAGTCGAATGCTATGGTGGGGCTCAACAAAGACCATCGTTCTGGAAGAATGAACGAGTGCAGCTGAGTATACACCCCCCTGCCAGACTACCACATGTATTATGTACAGTATCAATGTCTTTCTGAAAGGGTAAGTCTTTAAAAAAAGATAAAACCACAGGTAGTCCTATCTAGTAGCAAACCAGCTGCACCTTTCCTGCCTACCATCTAAACTAACCACAGGTTACTGCCCTACTGATCTCATGTTGCCACTCAGTCCCCTCTAAGTACTACTCTCATCATCTGTTTGTCAGCCATTTATTTGTAGATGGTCTTGCGCGTTACGCACTCCCTCCTGAAAATATGTGCTCACTCACTAATTCACAGAGCTCCACCACTGGAGCCGGGCTCCTCCAGGAACACCAAGGCACAGGAGAGAGCTGTCAATGTGTGGGGCCTCTCCCCCTGAGGGGAGGAGAGAGCTGGCTATGGCAGGGTGCCACACACCGAGCAAGAAAGCCAGTCACTACAGAAGTAATCGCTTGCGCAAAGCTGAATCACAACCTCATGCAAAGAAATTTGCGCAGGAACAACGATGTGGGATGCTGTCTTGCCTGTCCAACAGTATGAATACAACTGCTCCATTACAAGAGTCTTCATTCATTTACCCCTTCCATTCATTCTTCAAATGGAAATTATTTCATCAAATTCCAACCCTCTGAATTATTTAGGAAAACAATTTTAGACAGAGCACTAGAGAGCAGCTTGCCAATATCTCTATCTCTAGCCATTCATCAGTCCTGTCAAGAGCTTGTGAGTTACACTCCCGTGCTCCTCACAGCATGCTATTGAAGGGTAAACAAAATATAATTAACACAAAAAACCCACCAATAACACCTCACTAAGTTTACATGGTGAAATGGGATAAATGTGTGAATATATTTGAAGCTAACAGTGCCTTCACCTGAGGAAAACGTTCAGAAAGGTATCTGCCATCACAGTACTGCAAAATATGTCAAGCTAAGATTGATAACTTTTATATTTTTTCCTTATCAATGCGAGCTTATTGGTAACAGCTACTTTCTATGCTGCATAAGCTCAGAAGAAATATAGTGGATAGAAGAAAAAAACCTAGCAAAACTGTTACTGCTAATTTTACTACTCACTGAAGTAAATACCATTTAAATAAACACTGTCTATCAGAGAAGCTTTCATGTGTAAACAGTAAAAAAAAGTAATGATTAATAAAAACTGTACAAGGTTAAGTGAGAAAGGAAAACGTTCCAGAACACTGAACTGACACCAGAAAACAGAATTAAATCTTGCATCTTGGACAACCTACTATAACATACTTCATTAATCTGCTTTATATAGAAAGGTCCTGATCCTGCATATATTTAGTGACAGGTAATACAAACTAAGTCAAGAATTTAGTCTTACCCTCAAGTTACACATGTGCTTACACACACACACTCTCTAACGTTGTTTCTATGCCCAGTGCAATCGGTATTAGGCAATAAAATAAGGAATGGAGACTAAGAAATACTTTGCCCTTTCCCTAAGGATCTGACAGCATCCCCTCCTGTCCCTCCACTCCACACTCACATCCATGCATGCACTTGGCTTTCTTATTCCTGGCATTATTCTTCCAGGGACACAAATACAAAACACCAGAAACCGGTAAACCGGAGAACTAATTTAACAGCCAGAATGGATGCTGACCCTCCTATCCAGGCCTCGTCTCACAAAAACTGCACGACCATATTGCACTTTTAGTTGGGTAGTTCCCGTTCGCAGCTTTCGGGAAGAGAAGAGCCAAGGAAGAATCAGATCACTCTAAGGTACAAGTTAAGAGAAACTGAAAGTGCGTCTTTACAGAAGCCACTCAGCAGCGTCAGGAAAAGTGATAAAGCAGAATACACCTCATCCCTGTAATACAGCAGATCTCTGTCTTTTCACCAGTTTCTACTGCAGACAAAGCCAGAAAAATTCTGAACAAGTTGGGTATAATTTGGGGATGCCAAAGGCAGCTCTTTCATAGCTGAAAGAGGCTTCTGCAGAATTATTAGCTGAAAAGTAGGAAAGAGGCACTTTCTCTGCATATAAAATGAAAAGTCTTACTAATCGATGACCACTTTGGAGTATTGCTTACTTTCATATTTGCCAGTAAGTATAATTCCAAATGCAAAGCTTGTTCCACCAAAGACTCCTCCTATGGAACAGCAAAAATTATCACTAAAATTAAAACAATTCTGGAACTGTATTTCTTCTGTTAAATACTGTATTTGCTAAAAGAAAAAGTGATTTAATTTACCATTAAAAGGTTTTGCTAAATCAGTTTTCCTTTAATTAGGAAAACCCTAAAACTTGTTTTAGATCAAGCATAGTTTTTAAACTACTACCCTAGCACTTTATAGGCTGTTATGACATAGACAAGATTTATAATTTTTTTAATTCAATAAAGATTAACAAAATAAATGTAGCAGTAGCTCTTCATTCCATGATATTTTCAGCTTTTAATTTACATTAAAAGACAATTAATAAAGTTATTAAGTAACCTTTTTTTAATGTAGACTTCTACTGCTACTGTTTACTATAATAATAATGAAGGTGATCGTCTCTACAACTCCAAAATTTGACTGCTAGGAATTATGCTTTTTCACTAAGGTTTTTGTAGGTTAATTGTCTTCATGTAATATTGATATTTGGTACTTGGATGTAATTAAGAACAGGGGAACCATTCTTAGAATACTATTCCAATCCATTAGGCAAATTTTCTCCCTATGATATGGAAATTTTCATCTACTTAATTAGCACACCTACTTCTTGTGAGCCTAAGTGCACCTAAACTATGTTTTATGATGGCCCAAGGAAAAAAAAAAAAAGAAACCACAACACATCAATTATGCCTCCACTCAATTGTACAACTATTTTAAAATGTGTGAACAGTTAAGACAAAATTGAAAAATTACCATAATAGGCTTTTGACACTTCCCTGCTTAAGCAAAAATTAATTCTAACTCCCTGTTTTCATGCAAAGCCTTTATAATTTCTCTAATCTCAAGTTCCCAGGAGAGAGAACACAATACTTTCAAGTGCAAGAGTGTGAGGCTTGGCATCTTCTCTTTTTAGTTACACAGTTTATTTGATGGAAGTCTAAACCACTAAGCCTCCCTTTGTGCTTAATATAAGCCATCCTCAGTGGAAATACAAGTTAATTTAAGTAAAATGAAGTTTTAGGAAGAATGCATTCTCTTGCACAGAATGCTTCACTAAAGGAAAGCTTTTTTAACTGCAGCATCTGTTTCCTGAATTGCTCTAGAACCTGTAATAAAAATAAACGAAAAAGAAGCAAAATTTTTAAAAGGTACTTTTGCATGTGAAACATCACAGACATAAAAACAGTCTAATGGAGTAACTTATTTATCATTTTAGTGTATTTTTTCAGTTTCATCTTGCATCATGCATGAAGACGCTCTACCAATGTAATGAATTACTGTGTTCTAAGTGTAAGACATTAAGCATCTTCTGTTTTATTAATGGTGACTATTATTAAAAACTACTGCTTAAGTTACAAAAGTAAATCAGCTATATTGCTGGTATACACTTCCATACAGAGTAAGGTGTGTGGATCACATACTAAATTCACAGAGTTATTTCACACATTTCTCTGCCCTCAACCACAGTTGAAATATTTGTACATCAGATACTATGCTACAGTAGCACATGGTGTATTATGATGGCTACAAACCTATTAAGGTCACAGAAAGCTTGTGCATATATTTAGTCTATTCTCATGAGAGGCAGAGGTATATTATTTGCATACCATTATGCACTGAAAACCTATTCAGCTATCCCCACTGGAGACAACTCACCACAGTGACCTAAATAGTATTCAGTTTTCCAGTATTTGAAGGAACAGCAAATAAATGGGATCCATTGCAGGCAAATCCAAAAAGACTCTGAACATTTAAGAATCCAGGCTTATAAATGACAAATGCAAATGAACGCAGACCACTGTGCCATAAAAAAAATCTCACAGAAGTAAAGAATGATGAAAAAAGTGAATTATATGCTTAATAGAAGACTACAATGTTGAGAGTGAAAATGGCTGGAGAGATAATTTTAGCAAAAAAACCTCTGATGTTGGCCAAACTTATTATGACCACAAAGGAGAGTAAAGAGTCTCAAATCACAGAATTCACTTAAAAATAATTCCCTTACAATTTGCAGCAACAGCAGCAGTTCTAATATCAGCTGCCCAAAACAAAACAAGATAGCTATTGATATTTTATCTATAGCACTGTGCAGCAATTCACATGACATTAGCAACTGAGACCCCTGGGATGCGTACACATTGCCTCTTCAATAACTGCTGTAATATTGTGCATACTTTCTGTAACCATGTACATGTACTAACATGCTGCAATTGTCCTTTTCATTTACATACCCCCCATAATTACAGTATTTGGATTAAACATCTACCGGCCTCTACTCACTCCCTTTTTTATATCATCCTTCCTGATTTCAATATAGCCACAAAGAAGGAAGAACATAAATAAAGTACCTACGTACTCTGTGCAGAAAGTCAGAAGAGATTAACATAATGGTCCTTTATCGCCTCAGACTACAAATCAGAATCTCTCACCGTTAACCTTGTTTTGCTTTTTGCCAACATGCTGTGTGAAGTTTACTTTAAGCTGTAAGCATTTTTGAACCTGTCTCTTTCTGTAAAGCTCTGAGCATAGCTACACACAACAGAAACAGTAACAGCAGTCTTAAAATCACAGTTGTGAGCAGGTTGTAAAGCATAACAAAAGGGGATCATGGCACAACTGAGTCCAAAGCCAAAATAGATATAGAAAGATCAACAGTGCATATTGAAAGGTTTGTGTGTACAAGATTGTCAATACATGGCTGATTAAGCTGAAAAAAGCACAGATAATTTTTTTTTAAATATAAGAAATGTAATACTCAGAGTTCATGGTTATACAGCTATTACCGACCCTTCAGATGCAGTTATCTGAAGTTCAGATGAGTAAACCAGAAAGATCTACAGCACTCTATAAAGCCTGACATGTTACAGTCACTTCCTGAACCTCTTCCTTTATTTTACATCTTAGATAGTGCTTATTAAAAAGAAACTATTACAGGAATTACCTCTTAAAGAAGCTGCAAATCCAATGTGGCACCTCTAACAATTATAGCTACTATAAAACCAGGGTATCTTTTAATATATTTTTTAATAGTACATCTGACAATTCTATATGCTGGTGGGTATGAAACCGATGTCTCATAATCCATGAAATGGATGATGCTATAGTCACGTATAATGCCTCGTATTACCAGTATTCTCAAAGGCAAACTGAACCTTCCCATGATATGCACAAAAGCCTTAAGTTTATTTCCATTCCAACTTTCTAGAGCAACAATTATTTTTACTCTCTCTCACCTGCTCACAAGAAATATCAACAAAAATTTTGAGGGAATATACATACACTTTCTCAATTTTGGCTGATACTACCTATTCTAGTTGGCTTTAGAAATTCTGTAATCACACACCCAGGCAGGCTGAAAAATGCCTTTTTTTCTTAAAGCAGTAGTTTTCAGCTCACTGCTGTGCTTAATGAGCACAGGACTCTTAACAGGAATGGGGGAAGAGTGGAGTGTCGCCACTTGAGGGCCAGACCCTAGTTAAACTACTCCAAGCTGCCTGTCAAACTGATCTCCCACCCTGTGCCAAAGAAGAATGAAGATACAATGCCAATCTTTAAATATAAGGCATTTCATAGGTCAGGGAAAGAGAAAAAAGACATGACCTCAGAAATGGAACAGTTCGGTGCTATACTTCTTTGTCCAAACTGCAGGATCTGTACAGCCTAAAACGGTCATTTTGAAAACACATCATCAGTTGCATCCATTTCTGCTATTGCATCTCCCTGAAGAGGTGACTATCTTTGAGGGAGAGCATGGTCTAGGGGTTACCATCAGCTTGCTGGGTGCCACTTCTGTGAAGAAGTGATAAATTCACATTCCAAGACATGACAGCCAAGACTGGACCCTACTGATGCCCAGTCAAGCAAACAATGTACATGCACATCAAACAGAACATTTTGATAACTGCTCAAGTAACTGTTCTTAACAGAGGCATGTAATAGGAAAAAAGATAATTATTGTTTTTAAAATACACTTTGGTTTCATTTTAAAAAATGCAAGGAAGAAGGTAAAGTTACATGTTTCAATGCATAAACAGCGACAAAAGGATGGACCATGCATGCAACATTTCTGGCAAGAAAAAGCTACCATCCTCCATCTCCAATGTCTCTGGGCAGCTGGAACAGGCCATGGCAAAGTTTCCCCTACTTGGCTTACAAAAACAATATTCAGTGTGGTATTTCTGGTAGGAAACGGTTAAAAACAAGAACCCCACAACTGACTGTTCAGGTTCCTCATGCAAGATACCTTTCAGTGCATTTAGTTATTCAATCCGTTGTATTCAGCTATAATTGGAAGAATCAGTTCCCCTGTAATGCTCAGTCAGCGAGAAAAAACACTCATGCTTCTTTTCTGGCTCTGTCGACCAGTGTTGTGTGCAGACAAAAGAAGAGTTCCCCATGCATGAATATTTCAGTAGTCTTTCCTTATAGAAATGAAGTTCCTCATAATTACTGCTAAATTTTTAAGATTTGGGAGGCAGCATTTGAAAGAAAAAAAATTCTAAGAGACTGATCTTTATTGTGTCTTGAAGACTACAAGAAGAGCTTCCATCTAGTACTTCAATTTAACAAAGAGATAAAGAAGCAGAACCTTCCCTATGGTTGAGAAACAGTAAAATAATGATCCTGGATAGGCAGACAGTGATCACCCACAACAGTCCTGTAATGGGAAGATGGAAGAAAAAGGACTGCTTTACTAGGTCTCTGCTTCCAGAGGGTTTCCCTCATGCTCAGACAAAAAACAGAACAAAACAAAAGTACCTTGTCTGTAAAAACAGATCATCACTAATTTAAGATAACTCCACATCACTGTCTTCTGTGATCAGAAAGCACCGATGAGAAAAACAACAGCAAATAAAAAAAATTATAGTTTAAATCTTTTACAAAAATATTTTATGCTACACTCAGAAATATGCTTTATTTTATGAACGTTACGACTTTGCTTATGAGATTTCATTAGGCTAACATGCTACTTAATTTCTGAATAACAAAAAAAGAGAGACAACCTTATTGTTTGTGTGGACTATCAGCTTACATATGAGGGTGCTGAATACCATCAATGACTCTGCAGTAGTTCACTAGATGAGAAAAATGCCTGAAAATGTTTCTGCTTTAATGTTTTGCCAGTAGAAGATCTGTACCAGCTACAACCAAATCAAGAATGTGTTTGGTGATTTCTTGGAGTGAGTCAGAGAAACAGGGGATTATTCCATTCTTCATTTATTATTTATAGAAAACTACTATCAAAATAATTAAGCACCCATTCTCTAGATTTAAGATACACATTGCATACGTTACATGACTCAAACGCAGCAAGACTCTGCTACTCACGATTTTTTTAATCAACCTTAATATTAGAAGAAATATTAGGGAATGAACTTCAAAGCAACTGTATGCACCAAGCAGCACACAGTGTTGGCAGGAGTATCTTTGCTGCTCTACGACATATTTGGTTTGGTGGTTGGCAAAACTGTGCAGTAATAGCTTTTCACAGAAAGTTTGTTTTGCTCCTTTTGGGCACAGAGTTTTCTACCAGGTAGCATTCAATTTAAAGGAAGCCAAAGGAATTTAAATAATCTGACTTATGCAACAGTGAAAGAAATTAAATCCACGTACTGTATATAATTTAGGGAAAGAAGCAAGTTGTTACTTACTGGATAACATCCAATCATGACTCTGCTTCAGACCACTTCCATTAGAGTTATAAAATGCAGGCAAACCACCTCTAGGTTACACAATTCACAAACATGTGTTTAATACAGAAAATAAAAGGAATTGCAAAAAAAAAAATGCTAACAAAACACATTAATTTCTAACTCTTATACAGCCCAAGTGCCCTAGACGAACACAGGCTGGTTCAGCAAAAGGTGTACAGCACACCTGGGTTTACTTCTGCACATGAATACAGTCAGAATGTCCTGAGCCCAAAAAGGACTTTAGGTCAGCTGTTGAGGAAGAGGGTGTTGACAGATTTCCATGACATGCATCAGATACAGCTTTTCTCACCTCTATTCTGGAGCAGACAGACATGAACACTGCCAGAACAGGCTGCTGTTCTCCACATACTCCAAAGCAGCCACAAGAAGTGGCAGTGGTAAGGGGACAACACTGTCTTTAGCATGTTGCTCAGAACCACAAAAGTAAAACCTGAGCAGGCAGGTGTCTTAGTGTAAGGTGACATGCCACAAGGCTTTTTGTTCGGTAGCCATGTAAAGTATTTTGTTAAAATAAAATTGAATTCTAAAGTGAGAGCACTTTCTAATCTTTGCTATGAAAAATACAATTTTCAGTGATCCTGATAAAATTCAGTTCTGACAAAGAAAAGCATTCCTGAAAATACCTGTGTCTGTGCTAATTTGGACCTATTGATGAAAGGTCATATTTTATCTCTGACAACATCTAGCTGAATACTATGACCAGAGTTTTAAAAAGCAAGCTATGCTTTAAAGTTATTTTCAAACACAGCTACAGGAATGGATTTTCAGAGAATGTATAAATAGCTGTGTCTAAAACTTTACACATCCAACCTGACACATCTAAATATCACAAGTTGCTATTGAACCTCTTAGCCTGTAAAGACACAGTATCACTTATCAAAGCACTTTAAAACTTTTAATAAATTATTATCCACAAACCAAAATTACTGTCTACACAAAAAAAAAAAAAAATCAAAATCTGTGCTACTGCTGTGCTATTAAACACCTTGCATACTTGCCCAAAGTTCTGAACACCACTAATGGTTTTTATAGAACATAAATAGGAACCAAGACTCCATCATCAGGACAGACGTAGACTGAGTACGAGGCCCCCCTTGAAACCTAACAACTGCTCAGGGCAACAATGAGGCGAGGGGCAAGGCACCAGTGTGAACCCTGAATTTTAAAGTTATGCTTTCAAGACTATGAGCATGTGATGGGTTTATTTTCATATCGAGCATTTCACAAAGATCGTAAGCCACGTAAAACCACTTTAATGTTTGTGAAAACATGTAAGTCTGAGAGCTAAAATTCTTGTGTTATAGATAATCAAAGAATACTTCAAAAAATCTATGCAGCATGGTGTGTTTTATTTTCTTAATACTGTTTCAACAATTTCTGCCAAACACTGCTGAAGAAAACCTTTCTCACTTAAATCAGCATGAAACAGGAATAACATCAACAAATGCAATAAACTAACACCCCTCTACTATGTGAGAATGAGGTCCTGAGAATGAATAAAAACTGATCTTCAAAGCAAAAGGATTTTTTAATTTTTTTTGGCGGGGGTGCATGTGTGCGTGTGTGTGCAAACTCATTACAGAAGCACAGAAATTATGGAAACAAAGACCTTCTTGGAAGACTTAATACAAAACTGCAACTCTATGGTCATCTTTGATGACCATCAGCCTGTGCATCTATAACTCCGGAGATACCTCTCCCATCTTCTTTCGTAAATTTCCCTTTTAATTTCCCTTATTGTGGGCTGCAGTCAATACCCTCAAACTAGACTGGATGTAGCAACTCCCTAACATCCTCTAAGCCTAAACTCAGCAAAGCTAACGGTGCTCACATGAGTTACTCAACTGGAATCTGGAATAGAGAGACATACTTATTCAACAGGATTAGCAAAATCTCCCAGTAATCTCCTGAGATCACAGAGGCATTTTCCACTAAGGCTTCTACAGAGAGGCTACAGAAATGCACTGGTTAAAAACTCTACAAACCAAACAAACTTAACACATACCTCCAAAAGGAAACTCAATCAAATTTAATTAGAAGTTATATCTAATATTCCCCCATGCATTCCCTGACATGAGAAAACACCTAGGAACTCTTTATTCTTAAGTAAATACACAACTGTAAGCCATGTCAAATTTCAAGTAAATTGTGCAATTGATACTATGGGCTGGAAGTTAGTTTCCTGAAATACCATCCTGTTTTAACAGCATGTTAATTTACCTGGTTAATACTTTACGATGGACTAAAATTAAGTATGCAAGTTGATCGTGGTCTGAATTTGCTGTTTCATTTTGTTTTCAATTATAACAACATCAGGAGATCTGGCATTTATCCACTGAAATGTGCCTTTCATCAATAAAACATTCTTCCATCAGTAAGACACCTATAACAATTTAAGTCTCTTCAATATCTTAATCCCAATTAGGCAAAATATATCGACACATAGTGACATTCAGAGCATGAGCACTGGCACTGAAGTTAGGTACTTTTATTAAAATACTTGCTGAATTGGAAGGCCAGCAATGAATAGGCTTTATGATAAATGAAAACAATCTTCTCAAACGCAGTTTCTCCTGTTATTTCACCAAACCTGTTTCAACTAAAGACAAGTGCAGAATTAAAGTACTCTCTCCTTTTTCTCCCCCCCCCCTTTTTTTTTGGCCTTACTATTCATAAATTTATTCTAAGTAGCAGCATTGTATGCACAGCTGTACACAAAAAACCTCATTAAAAAGGCTGTCTTATGTGGGTACTCCTCTGAGAAAGCTTAACTTCTGCCATTTTTGAAGTTTATATTAGTGACTACATTCCTTTACCAAGCAGTAGTGGTTTTTTATTTCCGTTAAAAGCACACATTTTTCCTTTTTGTTTTTGAAAATGGAGAATGTTACTTTATTTACAAATGTCTGATTTTGGTTCGTGTCTAAAAACTAGTGGCTTAAATGTTAGTATTTGTTTTCATTCTGGTATTTATTTTCATATCTTCACATTTGTCTTTTTAATTAACGATGGTCTAATGCATTAAATATAACACATCTCTAAGAATTGGAACTGTGCACTTTATAGGGTTGTTATTCTTTTGGTTTTACACTGCTATAATAATAATTACTACTGCCATAAAGTTCAAGATCAATCCTAAAATCAGATTCTAGGCCTCCTTTTGTTAAATGGTTTAAGATATATCAAGTCTGAAATTTTCTCGTGGAATAATCAGATTGGAAATCAAAAGGTAATTTCTGTTTATTAGTATAATATTTTTTAAAATAGCGGAGATGAAGTACTGACGAGAATGTTAGAAATCACATGTAAATGCCCAAGGAAAACATGTAGACTTTTAGTAGTGTTCAGGAGAATAAATTTACAGTGAAATTTGGACATAATTAGCAGCCATGTTGGCTACTAACTATAATTAAAACGTACTTTGGCATTATGCCGATTTAGGATACCTGCCTACCATTGTGAAGTTTTAAATATATGCTATAAGTATACATTACTATTGCCTTTATTTCTGCCTAGAGGTAAACAAAACACGGGTTAACATGAGAGAAATCTTACATGAGATATAGAAACTACAACAAGGCCCATACTAAACACAGTGATTACTCATTTGGATAAAGCATAACACCACCAGAAATACTAGTCACTGTTTTTACTCATGTTATTTTTTATTTCTTATAAATATTTCTTTTTTCCTCAAGTAAAAAATACTTGTTCATATAAACTTAACGTGGCCCTTGCACTATGTGTCTCAATTGTCACAGATCCCTCAGAAACAATACATTATCATCTTTGCAGTGCTAATTCACCAGGACACTGGTGCAGAGTATGCTTAGCTGATCACAGCTCCTCGAGGCTCAAAAAGGGCATCATAATGGTACAAAACAAGGGCATGATGCCTGACTCCCTGACGTGATAGCTAACCAATGGTCATTTCTGTTTCTCTACATCAAACACATTTGCAGTTGTTGAGTCTGTTTTGCTGCCTTGTGTGCACCACAGCTCTATGCTACCACTAAACTTGTTACAGCAAACACTTAAGAGTACCTAAAAAACAGATTTTTGCCTTTCCACAGTGAAATATTCTACTGCAGTGTAACACACAGTAGCTAAATGAACCCTCTGTGGTTATTACCCACCTAATGCTGTGAAAATATTACTATGACATTTCGTCTGGTCGACCATCTTAAAGGTTAATTCTGTTTCCTATTTGAGGTTTTCCTCTAGGTGAGCCATTCTGTGCCGTTTCTATTTACTGATTCCAAACAACCCCCAAACTGTTTCACTGCTCACTCTCACTGTTAAGAACATATTGACTGGCTGCCTGCTCTGCTGTTTAATTCATTTATGCTGAGAGTCAGGCATGAAGACAGAATTTTAAATGTGACATTTGCAGGCTGTTGGGTCATTTGAAGCTCTGACAACACCAGGGAGTTCCTGACATACAAACTGGTCCTGATTTCCAATCTTCCATGTTCTGAACACATCAGAGATTCTTCCCAGAGGTGCAGATTTCAGCCAAAAGTTTTAAAATCCCTTGTGTTTACATCTCGCAGAAAAGACCTGTACACTTCAAAGTTTTAAAATAAGACTTATGTTTACTTTAAGGTAAAGCCAGCACTGCATGCAGCGTGTGACTCAACTCCTTCAAAACACTGATTGACAAAGGTACTTGGAAAGATCTACAATAATAATTAATACTAATAGGATTTTGTGAGCAACTTCGACATTTAGTGGACTTTCATTTGTTCCTGTTGATTTTTAAGCATTCAAAACCAGGTCAGTCTGAAACCACAGCTTAATCTCACATTGTCTATCTGGCTATTGCTACCCTGACCAACATCAAGTCCCCATTTTCAGGTTGGAAGTTTTCCTTATCTCAAGGCAGTGAATGGACTGTACCATGTTGTCTCCCATGATGAACTGTCATTATCTTCCCAAACTTTCAGGTCAATTTTTCAGACTATACCTGATTACCTGAAAGATTCCATACTGCCAAGGTACCATTAGAAAAACAGTAATCTGACCTATTCAGTCCCCATTTAGGATTACCTGTCCCTGAAGCAGGACTCACATCTACAAAGTTAAAAAAAAATTTTTTTTTGAGAAAATTCCAAATGACTGCAACAGAGTAGGTCTTTTTGCTTTCTTTAAAGCACCACCAAGAAGGGAGATGCTAAGTCTCAATACTCGTGTTTCACAGTATATCACAAGTTTTATGTATGTTATTTGGCCATGAGTGTTTCCACAAAATAGGCAGAGCCCACTGTGGCTAACAATGTAGAATGAGAAGACATGTAAATGCAGGCTGGGCATCTAGTCTACCAGCAGGACGGATTGAGAATCAGACCCTGAACTTTGAGAAAAGAGCAAAAAGGGAGTATAGAATGTTCTGTGCAGAAAAGGTCTCCTCCTCCTCGCCATAAATTGGGGGGAAAAAAAAAAGAGACATGCTACAACAAAAACTGTAGCCTGCTATTCAATCCCAGGTCAGACATCCACATCATCCCTCATTTGTTTACCTAAATCAATGGAAGAGTATTGATTTTAAATAAAGACACAGTTATAGAAAGCACAGTCTAGGCAAAATCTCAATCTCTGGTTTTTTAATTGGGCAAAACAAAAAAGCAAACAAAAAACCCTGTGCAAAGCAGAAAGTATGATGATGCTGCTGTAGTTAGAAATAGTGCTAATTCAAAACTGTATTAGGAGGGGAGATTGTTTTCCCTACTCAACTCGTCATGACAATTATTCCACAATAATGATTCTATACTTTCACTGCTTTTTCAAGAAGGGGAATATGATTTAGGTCAAGATGCAAATTTGAAGAAATTAATGGGGTTTTTTTCTTTTATATCAGTAGACACACAACAATTCTAACAGCAACCTCTGAAGTGTCAAGTGTGTCATACAGCAAGCATCTTTTCATTGCCATGTTCAGAGTGAGACTTTTATGATTTAATAGTTGTCATCTAAACAAGAGTATGTTGTTTTTACATACTTCCAGCATGACGACATTGATTCCGTATGACCTAGAAAAGTAGATTTTATTTCAGATGTTGTTTGTTCTCAGAGAAAATCCTTAAAATAGAAAGACATACCTGGTGTATTATCTGAGCTACAGGAAGTTGTTCAGCATATTTTAGTGGTTCTGTTGCCAACTCATCCTTTGGAAGCCTGGGAAGAAATGAAGTTAACATTTACCAAAGTTAGTACAAGGTTTACCGAGTTAAATTACTGAAATTTAAAAGTTTCGGATACGTTACTTTTAAGTATGTGGTATCTGGGAGATAGTTTTGCTTAAGATGAAGAGAAAGTGTATTTTAAGACCTTAATTGAATATATGTCCTACAAAGTTGAGTGAAAGAATAAATTCATAGTAAACAGAAATGTGCGTAACATTTTGGATTTTTTCCCTGACCAAAGCACATAAAATACAAATTTAGCAGCAGAAGCCTAAGAAAACCTTTAAATTTAGTTTTAGATTAACAAAGTGCTGGTGAAAGCTGGATTGAAATCCCCACAGGAAAGAAGACTTATGTGTTTACAGAGAAGATTCAGCACTGTTAACAATACAAGCTTCTTCACTCAATCTTGCAAACATAATTCTAATATGACCATCTCAAAAGGCAAGAGAGATAATTCACCGTTTCCCATTTTTGCTGCAAGTGCACATCAGTGTCCAGTTGTGGTATAAGTTCAACACCACAAACATTTGTGCATTTGCTAGCACAGTAGTGGGTACTACTGGTTTCAAATAAGCCAAAGAACTAGTGTGAACAAAAAGAGTAGAATACTTCACAAAGAAAATGCATCATATCCCTTTAAACTTTGAATAAACTGTAGTTGCAACTGAAAATTCAGAATCCATAAGCAGTCTCTTAAAAGAATATTTAAATGATAGTAAATTAATATGAAAGCATGTTTTAAACCCTTCAACCATGCTGCTTTCTTCTACTGGAACCGCACAGCATGTGCTACATTTTCAAATTATCATTCAAGGTTTTCATCAGTCATTCCTCAATCTTTCTGAAGAGTTCTGAATATAGGAATTTGAGTAATATGACAAGAAATGAAGGGGGAAAAAAAAGGATCCTATGAAAACAAGGCCCTTCTATGAAGTTAAAGCAGAATTACTTTCAGACAAAAACTGTGGCCAAGACATTATTTTCCAGGTTCAAATTACTACCTTATACCCATTCTAGTCAAAAATGATACATGTTTGCTGGGTTAATTTACCTGCAGACTGGCTGCCCGGTAAGAGCCAGAAACTATAGGCTTAGACTCTGCACTGGGAGTCAACAGGCTGTGGTAAAAGAGAGGACAACAAATGCACATCTCTTCCCTTTTCCATTTCTGAATTTATGTTGTGGTATGGAATGCTTTTAAGCTCCAAATAAGAGCCTGAATACCCAGAAATCTGTAACGAGCAGAGTATGAGGAAGTATGAAAGTCTTACTGTATAAGAAATTTAAAAGCAGAGAATGAAAGGAATGTGGCAATATTTCAAAGATCATAGTGACAGCCTGTCTAGAACTGCTTAACGTGCTTAAGAAAAATTAAGTAAGCAAGCTCTGAGCTACTGAAGCTGGTCTACTGAAACAGCTCATTTACTTACATGGTTTTTAGAGGTTTTGGACTATTATGGCAATGATGAATTTTACTCACAACATGAAATATACTGCTGTTATAGTTCAACACAACCATCAGAGCTTAGAGTGGGCTCCATAACTCCACTGCAGTGTGCAGAAGGAACCTTTCCACTCATTTCCTTTCTACTTTCTATGATTTGCAGAGTCCTGACCAGCAAACATACCACTGTCTGTTTAGCTACCCACAGCCAGCGTGAATTTGACATGACTTCTGTTCTACTGGGAGCCTGTTAGCTGACACAAAACCTTGATTTATGGATACCAGCTACATAAACCCATTTCTTAGCCATAGTTCTAGATCTGAAACCACTGTCCACAGAACAAAATATTAATCAGCATCTTGAACATTTATCTCTACAGCCTTTACAGGGACAGTGCAAATCTGGAAAAAAACCCCAGTATCTCAAATCCCAAAATTAAATACTTGAAGCTGCAAGTAACAGCTACAATTACTATAAACTGAATGTTAGCAGGAGGGGAAAAAAAAACAAAAAAAACCACCACACAAAATAAAACCTTGTCTGTTCTATCAAGGACTTTGTACGTTTGGCAATGTTTTCTGTCTAGACAGAGTCAGCATTCCCTTGCATAGTCAAACACCCTCCGTGTCAACTGCAGAAAAAAAGACCTTTCTTCAAATGTCAAGGGATTAAAAAGAGATAGGGAAAACTTATAATTTTGAGCCTTAGGAAGTTTTACTAGAAAAATAGGGAGGCAAGAAGAGTATAAACAAGTATTTTAAAGTAATTAGATTTAAATTGAAATTAGGCTGATAGGAGCCGCTCAACATCAAGAAAGACTATTTTTTTAGTTTTTTCTAATTTACTTTCTGAAAAAAATTAACTACACAACGTTTTATATACATGTAAATTATAAGGTGTAGATTAGAGATGCACTTTATAATATATACATACACGTGTCTACATAGGTACCCACACTATAATATGTATACATGCACGCACACAGGTATTTTGGAAGAAAATTTCAGAACTGTTCTCTCAAAATTCTTGCTTAAATGCCATGAACTTCTTGTATATATACTCAGTGATGTACTACCTGTCAAGTCTACAAAAGAGTTTTGATTCTTCTCGCCTGCAGATAAGCCTCCTCAACTGGATGAGCATGTATCTCAATCTTTTACATTAAACCGCATAAATTAAACCATGTAAACTCAAAACTCTTGACAAAAAAGCTGTATGAAATATTGCCCAACTACATCCCCTACCTGGAGCGAGTCATTAACTTGAGCTAGCAGGTATGATAAAGCAGTGTTATCAATAAACTTTGGGCATTTGAGGCTACTAAATAAAGTGCAAGAATAACTCACAGTAAATGATCTTTGCAAATTTGACAATAATAGTGTAGTCTTCATTATTATGATCCTGCAGTGCTTTCATCTAAAGCCACTGCATGGCATTTTGCCAAGTGAAAGAACATACCACCTCCTCCTAGTACCATACGCTCAGATCCGTCTAATAAAATTTAACTGTGAGAAGGATATGCAGATTTTTGAGCCAACCTAAAACATCAGCAAGTTCTTACTGACCATGACTGATTTTTTTTTTGTGCCTAAATTCATAAGCATATAGATGGCTTCACAAAGGTTTTCCTGAACGCTTTGTCGCAGGTCTTTTCTCTTCTTTGATCAACTATCAAAATATTTCAATACATATTTTTCTAGGGTTATTATCATCTGCTTCTATTCATGGTTCTGACCAACAGTCAGATCTGAACTGTTATTATATTCACTGTTCATAAGTATTTATTAATTGGAAAATTAAAAGCATGTAATACTAGTGACATTCTTTTTAGCTAAAAAAAGGAAATTACCCCTACAAGTTATGTTGTATTTTAAACAAATAAAAGTAAAAATTCTGTGAGGAAAACACACTTTTTTTTTCTTTAATTATCTTTTTAATTTTCCTATGAAGTGATGATACCTGTGACAGAAATTGAACTTTATGACAGAGGTACCTTCCAGGTCTCAGTTTTCAAGTTTTCACAGTTTGGAAAATGCTTCGAAGTGCTTAAAAATGTCCAGCACGAAGAGTTCTAACAGTATAACTATGTCAGTTAGCAATACCACTTTCAGTATTCATTTTAACAGATATAAGCAATATAAACTCCTTTGAAGAGAATTATATTACTAAGAAGGCACCATGGATCTCATATTCATTTCTCAGAGCAAGCACCAGTTTACTGGTCTAAACATTTGTATAATGGGTATAAGGCAACTTCCTCTAAACTTCTTTTTGCTTCTTTTATCTTACCAACAAAACCTGTTGAGCAGTCATTCTTTCTAATAAAGATGACAACTGGACGATGCAACAAGAAATTGCTATCCTGTAAGCAGCACAGAGGATGAAATGCTGCATATGAAAGGCTTCTATGAAACAGCATCCATCATGAAAACTCCAAGAACAGGAGTAGAGTCAAGACTTGTCTGTCTTGAGAAAAGGTCAGGAACAACTACTGGAGCCTAAAATCCTCTGCAAGGGGGCACAGAGGGTATATTTTAAATAGTCTTTTAAATAAGAACAGAGACAGCTCGCTGCCAGTAAGATCAAGCAACATGACATAGCTCACAACTACATGGCTGAATTCTCTCCCCCAAAGCAGAGGCCGCATCTAAAACTGGTGACTCTAGGCATGTGTTAGGCCCTGAACCATGCACAAACACTGCCCAGGAGAGCACTAGCTGGCATGAACCAAAAAAGTATCAGGAACCGTGCTAACAATTAAACATCACATATGACTGCAAGACAGTACATCAGTCTGTCTAATTTACAAGCACAGAAGCAGTCTTGGATTCTGTCTTTAAGAAAATTACATTGGTTAGCTTGGTCAGTATTGCAAGTGGATCAAAGAAAAGCCACAAGCAGGGCAGTTAGTACAGAGGAGAAAGAAAATTGCTGCAAAGCTGCTACTTCATTTTACACTAGCCCTAAGATTAGTGGGCTACTAACATTGGGCCTCCTAGACTGGCAGAATTACCTGTAAAAAAGGCAAAACTCTTCTAAAAAGTGTAAGGGATAGGAAGGCCATGACTAGAGAGAAGAAAAAGGTCAACGCAGAAAAGGATGTTCTACTTCCTCCTTTTTTGCAGGGTGGAGGAAGAGAACAGGGCAGGAGAAAGATCATCTCCATTACAATCATCCTGACCTTGCCTCTCCCTTTCACAGAGGAACACAAGTAAATGGGTAACTGCTGTCCTTCCGGAGATAATTCCCAGATGCCTGGGGTGGCATTCACTTTTGCTCAAAATCAGCTACGTCAGGAAAACAAAAAACAAAATACAAAATAAAAAACCTCAGTTGATGGAATTTGTGCTCAAATCACTTGTGGCAATCTGAGGCTGTAATTTCACAAAATTAGTTGGCCTCACTGTTTAGTTCATTTATATTTGACACTTAAACCTTAATTTTATAAAGGGATAATTTGTTGTAATACAAATTTCCTTTTATGTTTAATTTCTTTCAAAACAATTCTATTAGAAAAACAAAAGCCATTTTTCATGAATTAATTTTCCAGTAAGAAATGGTCCTTTCTGTCTCAACTGAGCATGACAGCAGAGTGCTGCCAACAGTGCCAAAGCGAGCTAACACAGTGGCATATCAACATATACGGCATCATGCCTGACAGCTGGTAATGCAAAGCATAAGGAGATCTTGATTTTCATGGAGAAGACTCGAAAGAAACATAAAAATCAGAAGAGAAGTGGGAAGCAGTGAGAGATAGCAGAAGAGGAGGATCTCGAAAAATTCAATTTAAAAGTTATTTTTATACTGCCCCTGTGACTGCTCTTAGATGAAGCAAAGTAAGCATGAAACAGAAACTGTGGAAAGTGAATCTAAATCCAGTAAAATGTGTCGAGATGCTTAGTGAAAAATCTTATTTGTTATTTATATTTGCATGCTCAGTCTTATGGGGAAAATCCTGAGAGAGTCAATGTGCGCTAAAGAAAAACAAATCCCTACCATCAAGAGGTGGCACGTTTTGCCACAAGTGCTAATCCAGCCTATGGTCTGCTACGCAGAATAGCTACAGTGGCTTTAGGACAAAGATACATTTTATCTCATCCAAGTATTACAAAAATACAGGAAAAAGAGAGCAGCATGTGATCACTAACTAGCTTGCTCATGGCAGAAACGGGCTGCTAAGACACTTCAGAGAAAGAAGTCTAGATAACAGGACAAGCCATAAAACCTGGCTCTCTGGGCAAATATAAACATTCACTAATTATATGAGACAATAGGACTAAGGCCAATATTTCTTCCTTCCTATACAGTCCCTATATTTGATGGTTTGGACAGCTCACACATTCTTTCATGCATATGACCCGTGCATAGGTAATGTTGCACCTCTTTGAAACTATTGTTCCTTGATGATAAGTCCTAATATATAACCACCTCTCTTGGAAACTACACAAAGTCAGAGTGTGAACAGGGTAAAGAAGAGTATATCAGAGACAAAAATGCATTATGGAAAAAGGGGTTTGGGGATTACCTTCTTTATTTGCTGTAGATGTACAAGACTCGCACTGCTCTTAAAGTGCAGCCCGGTTTGTTTGACAGATAACTTCTGAATAGTATGAATGAAAATACTGGAATGGATTGTCCAACTTCTAGTAGTGGCTCGAAAGCAGAAATACTGCAACTGATCGGACAGTCAGTATGTGACCAAAGGAGGCAAATAACACAGCAGTGGCCTAAATCAGACACCCTAGACTGAAAGGTTGAAATTATTAATCTAAACCTGTGTATAGCACTGATAGCTTTATTGACTGTAAATACATGAACACGTTTGCATCTGGCAATAAAAAGAAAACAAAAATGCCAGAGCTTTATGCACCACATCAGAAAAAGTTATTAGGTTTCCTATTAAAGAGAGACTGAAATGGGTTATGTCGGGTTTGAGTGAAGAGTTTTTAAAATTGGCCATTAGGAAATTTATCTACCGTATCCATACTACAGAAGATTAAGAATTAGACCTTGGATTAACTCCAGGTACTTGATCCATCTGTTAAATCCTAACTTCACATATATTTAAGAATAGGGTCTATTTAAACAACAGAAGCACTAACGTATACAGAAAATGCCAGTGCTTGAAAAGATGAGAGCATGGTTAACTCTGCTCTTCCCCAAAATAATCCTTTTCTTATCTTTTTAAAGGAATGCAAGATTTGCTTGTAAGCATGCCTACCACAAGAATAGTCACAAAGAAGAGAAGGAAACACTTGAGAGTATAATCATTCCAGGGAACTTCCTCACAATGTCTCCTTCATGGCACCAGTTTCTTCAGTTAAACGTTCAAAACAAGTCTTTCAGCTACTTAAGAAAGCATTCAGTGTACACTTTGTTGTGGCAACCTTTGCTCAGGAGACTGTGGACGTTCCCCTCTGAAAACCTGATATACCCAATAATGCAAACAATTTCATTCACTACCATAGTACTGAGCTTTGGTAAACTGGACAGCTGGCAGCTTACCTTGAGCGACCTTGCAGGACTGTCTAGCAGAATGCTAATGTGCATCTTTTGCAGTTCATTGCTGTGGAGTCTGAAAGTCATGTCTTAGAATGGGTAAGCCATCAGTGCATATTCAAAGATGAGGAGAGGAGGGAGCTATGTCTATGGAAATAGACAGGCATTTCACAAGTACAGCCAAGCACACCCAGATTCTTTGGTCCACAAATGCTGTGACTCCATGATGCTTACAGAACCTAATATAGTGGGTGGCATACTAGCAAAGATGCCTTAAAAATAAGATTGCACAAAAGTGAACAATACAATATGGAGATGAACAAAAAAACAAATTGAAGGCAAAAATTATCTCTGATGCAATGAAAAACTAAGTCAATGTTAGACACAATCAGATTTATAATTATCTGAAGAAGGAAGCTACTGACTTGCATTGAAAAGAAAAAATATTTTACTTCATTGTGCTGGCCTTTACAGAGAGATATTCCTGTAGAATAAAGTAGCAAAGTATTTTGTGGTTTAGAAATGCAAAATACTTTCTGTAATCTGTTCATTTCTTTTCAAATAAATATGAAAGATACTGACCCAAACTAGTCGTACAGACCTACTCTTGGAGTTTAAAAAACACCTAAGTCTCTGAATGCACAGTGATTTCTGTTGGACCTGATCATAAACACATCTGCTGGTGTTCCCAGAGTCTGCCAGACACACTGAGTTATAAACTGTTCCTTCATAAACTGGATAAAAACAGACTGTAACAAATGTTTCCTCTGCCTTTCTGTGATCCACACATAATTTCTTATCTAAAGAATTTCAGGTGATTAACCTTTGTCAAGCCACATATTCTTAACCATCCCAAGATACTAAAAAGAGGTAATAGAAGTCTATAGTGTGTTTTAACAGAGGTTGACCAATATTGTCTCTCTGCTCTTTTCTAACCGATGACTTTTGTCAAAATGTTTAGTCACTGAAGGGACTCCCTGTTCTTCCTGCTTCTATTTTTATACTTAGGCAAGACACAGGAAAGGAATTAAAAAGAATATTGGCTTAAGTAAGCAGAACTGACTTTGCTGCTACTGCAAAACACATGACCTGCAGGGCTTCATTTTGTTATCTCAAATATTCCACATTTTAGGTAAATTAGAAAATCTCTTTTGAATTAAACTTCAACACGATGATGCTGCTGAAGCACAAAATGCTAATCAAAAATTGGAGATAAAAAGACCAGCTAAGTCTCTCCTCTATCACTGAAAATCACCATTTGAGTCCACAGCTAAAAGTACGTACTCGTTGCTTAATGTTAATTCATTCTCACAGCAGGAAAGGGTTGGGGGGGGGGGGGGGGGGGTGGTTGGAGAACAAGTGTCTCCATCAAATTTCCCAAACTCATGATATTTTTGTACAGACAAGTCCAGCAGTATCAGAGGAGCTTCTACTAATGGTCCAAACCAGTCAAAAGAGAACATCGCCCACCTAGCTGAGCAAACATTCAATCTAGTTTGAAGTGTTTATGTGCTGTATCTAGTAACTGAGGCTGCCAATTTCCCCCTTGGACCCAGTCCATGGGAAAACGTTTAAGAATGGTTAAAAAACACCGATTATTATTGCCTTATAACTAGTTTGGAAACCTGTGACTGAATTTCACAGAAATCTCAAAGAAAAAAGACCAAACCCCCCCCGCCAGCACATCACACATGCAGTTTAAATACTACTACCAGTACGTGTTAGAATTATACTTTCAGCTGGATAAAGCAAGCTTGTTCATTTTTCATAACTGAAAGTTTATCAGTAGTGCCTAATCTTTACATTTCAACACCTAATCTTTACAATTCAACACCACCTGCCAGTGCACAGAAAGTCAGAAAAATCAGCAGGAAGATGTTTTTAAAACAAAGAATTAACATGGGAATGTGCCAGGATAGCAATTCCATTATTTAGTGGCCACTATTAGTCTTTATAGTGAAGTTCATATTTTGTTTAATACAACTGTTCTTTCCTGTATATGTTCAAATTAAACAAGGTAGCTGCATTTGTTTACATTGTTACACTTTCAACAAGCACCTTTTAAAAACCCTGTAATACACACATTTTAAGGCTAATATTTCTACACCTACTATACATATTTCTATTTTTTCAGTTCATGAGTCATGTAATGTACCATCCAGCTATAATTTCTCATGAGACTGCTTTGTTCACTACAAGAATCTGTCAAAGTAGCAGTGGCAACATCTGTTGTCTGCCCAACACCATCCTCAGACCTTCTACCTTACTCCCCTCCATTTCAAGCTTCCTACTTTACTTTTTTGCCCCTTTCATCAATGTAGATAACTACACAGAATTACAGAAGTGTTGTTTCTAAGGGACTTTTGGAGATCATCCCGTTCAACCTCCCAACACCAGATCAGGTCAGCCATGGCTTTGTCTAGCTGAGTCTTCAAAACCTCCACAACTTCTCTGGGTAACGTGCTTTAGTGCTACTTCATCCTCTTTGCAAAAACATTTCTCCTAATGTACAACCTGAACCTCCCAAGCCACAACCTACAGCCAATGCCCCTTGTTACCAAAAGAAGAGTTTACTTTAACCATCTCCATAACTGCATTTCAAACAGTTGCAGCATGCTATTACATTTCTTGTCTTTTCAAGGCTAAGCAAGCCACCTCTCACAGGTTATGTGCTCCAGGCCCTGACCACCTTGGCAACCCCTCTCTTCTGTCTCAGCATCTTTCCTGAAGGGGAAGGCCAAAAGCCAGACACAGTATTTCAGGTGGGGTTTCACCAGCATCAAAGAGAAATAACAACAACATTGCTCCATCTGCTGATCATATTCCTCCCCATGCAGCTCAGTAGGCAGCTTGCCTTATTGATGATGACAGCACTCTGTTGGTTCATATTCAACCTGGTGTCCACCACCGCCTCCAGATCCTTTACAGAAGAACTGCTAATCAGCCTGTCAGCTTCCAGCCCCTACTGATACGAAATAACAAGAAAAGACACCAGCTGAACTTCTTTCTACAGGTGTATAAAAAAGCATAGATTGGTACCAGTAATAGACTCAGGTTTTCTTGAAAGAAGCATGCTATACACTGGGGACTCAGAAAATTAATCATAAAATTACAGTTCTGGGCTTTTGAGAAATGGTTTGCTGTGCAACCAAGTCTCCCTTGAACACTAGATGTTGCATTCGGTATTTTTGGATACAACGTGACCAGTAACACATTTCCATAAAGCAGACAACGAAGATACAGCAAGGACTGCAAAACACTATACAACAAAACTTAACCAATTGCTTTCCCTTCTTTCACCAGCACTATTCCTCTCTGTAGCCAACTCCAAGAGTCCTTACAGTAGCCATGACAGACAGAACTCAGTAGCATTCTGATCAGCTAGTAGTAAATGCTTTAGATCTCCTGTCAACACATGTACCTACATAACATTATATTGCTAATCACATTAGGAGGGCTTTTCTTCACAGAAAGCTGCACAGAAAATTACGTAGCTCCCGAGCTTTTTATCAGTCTTATCTTCTGGACCATGATTTTCTGTTATTTGTAGGTGACTTGTGCACTTTTTTGTCTGGATTGTGGTTTTGTTTGTTCTTGTTAATGGCATATGAAACCTCAAGTTCAAATACAAACACTTAGCTATATTATATTCTCTGAGGCCAAGGTACTGCAGGTTACTGAGTCTGCTGATGTTGAACAATGAATCTATTAATGCTTGACCCTGTAAAGCAGTCAAACTTTTTTTCATATTGGTATTTTATAGTCTGCCTTTCTGTCCTCACTTATTCCACAGTTTTAGGACCAGAAAGGATTCAACTCCTGTCCACTGCATATTAACCAGAGTGGCCTATATCAAGTACAGTGACTTTACAAACTTTACAGCCTTTAAGCTTGAACAATTTTAGTGTTCCGCTCCCAGAAACAAAAGCAGTGGCAGCAAGTCATACTTTTCCTGGGTCAAGCACATGGCACGCCACTTGCCAAGCTCCCAGCAGGCGTACAAGCTTGAGAATCCCCCTGCCTATCCAGGCAAGCCACTAGGTCTGAGGTCGGTGGGACAGACAGAGGGACACTATCTCCTTCCTCTCAATTCAATGCTGTAGTAGTTCCAGCATCTGCCAGCTGTACCTGTACAAGACATAAGCCTAGATCTGCAAGTTATCCCTGGCTGCGAAAGGCAAACAGTAAGCTGGAGAAGCCAGATTTCTAATGTTGCAAGGTGACTGCTAATCCAAATACCTGACATGAAACCTGGCATCTCAGACACCTGCCAAGTCCAGATTTCCGATTAGCTCACCCTCTTCTTGCTGGGAAGGGACAGATAGCTCTGAGTGTGCCACAAACTATCAGCTCCCTTTCCCTCTGCAGTCTCCAAGGGACACGGCTAAAGCAGGAACAGAAGCAACTATGAGGGCTACAGCCATGTCCCTCCCCATATTTCCTTCTCAGTTACCCTAAATGCTCTGTACTGTTTTATTTGTCTTGCTGCAGGAGTAAAGAGATAAAACCATTTAATACAAAAAAGCTTTTTTTTTACAGAAATTTCAGTTTCTTTCCATACCTATGTTGATATGAATTCTGCAACATCTTAATCATCAATATGGTAAATGCCAAGCAATGTTTAAGTAATCAAAGACCTTCTTTATTATGTAATAAAGCAAAAGCTACCTCTATGAAATGTTAAGTTCCTAAAATATTAAATAGTACAGTTTTCAAGACCACCTATATGGGTTGGACCTTGCCCATAGCAAAAATAATTTATGAGTTAGTAAAATTATTATGCTAACAATGTCTAACAAAGACTAATATTAAATAGCTATTTTTGAAAATGGGACTTAAACTTTTAAAATTAAACCTTCAGAGTTCAGTCAGAACATGCCCAAACTTAGGTAGACCATGACCTTCTAAGACTGTCTTATAGTAGTAGAACATATACATTAAATGGGTTGATCTGTTTTTACTTCCTAAAACAAAAAAAAAAAAAACCCACAGAAAAAAAAATCCACTTCACTCTTTTGTCAGAGAATTGTTCATGGTGGGTTTTTTTTAAACAAATGTAAGGGTTTACATAAAAATTATTTACAATTTTAACTAAGTTTGAAGCCCTAGTATTATTAATCTAATCTCGGTCTTTATCTCATTCCAGTGGTAGGTTCTTCCATTATTTAAAAGTCATTTCCTGCAAATGTTTACAATCTACAGAACATTGTATCAGTAAATCTGAATGTTAAGTATACGTTATCAATAGATACTACAAGCAAGAGACTATGTAAAGCAGAAAACATCACAATGCCAATCTGTCACTCAGCTTTTAGAACTTCAGGCTCTCAATACACCTTATGTAAAAGAACAAAATCTCTGATGCTGCTAAGGTCCTTCACAATCCTATATATAAATATTTATGTGTGTGTTGTGTGTATACACATGTACATAAAAGGCATCTATGAAACTAAGGCAAGAATTAAAAGTTTCTTGGTTCATTCAGTACAGATAACAAGGCCAGATTTCTCTTTTGCCACCTCCATATGGAATAATTAAGAGTTACAGAAACAATGGAACAACTCTAACTGCACAGTAATATGCTCAAGAAAAAAAAAAATCCAGAGTGAGGGAAGCATGAAGACATGCAATAGCCAAAAGATTTCTTTCTACAAAACTTTGCATGCTTCATATTACCAATTATATGAAGTCTAGTGAAGAGTTTACATTCTGTCCTGTACCTTTTAACTTCATATTTCAAATGTGTTGCGGAATACAAACTTTATTTCTAAATCATCTGTTTTCTCTCATGTCTTCATGAATGTTGAACATATCTGTCACCAAAATATTTAGAGCACTTTAAATATAAGCACCATGGTGGCAGGTGTGTGTCTTTCTTGTATATGCTCATTCCTCAGCTACAGGGGATCCTCATTCATGAGTGGAACTCCCACACACTACTGCAATGTAAGTAACCAAAGCAATAGGCACCGAATTTTTTCAGCAGGAATATCAAAGTATTTTAATATACATACTATGAAGCCCTTCTACTTGCATCACCATAAAATTCTACTCTGGTTTTGGAGTTAATGATAACCGAAAGTCCATGATGGCAACCAAGTATGCTGGTCCTCTGCTCAAAGAAACTAAGAAAAAAAAAATTTTCTTTCTGCATTTTAAGTCTAATAGCTCTGCAGCAATTTTTGTATGTCTACCCTATAGAGGCTATACATTCTAAGAAAATCTTATTGTAAAACTCAGTATGTGTTGACTATTTGTGGCTAGTATATGTATCCTTTACGGCTGCTGGTCAATTGAGATTTCATAAGCAAAGGCTTTTTATACTTTAATGTCTCCCTGCCTTATTTCCTAAAAAAACCACCAAAACAAAAAACCAAACAAACACCTGCTTCTGCTGCATTTATCAAGGCTAGGATGAATGTGGCAAACACACCCATCCCCACCGATGAATATATAAGTCACTTAGAAATGAAAAATTTCCATTTCAGTAAATATACTGCACTGTAAAGTACTGAACTTTCACTAGAGCTGCTTAGTGACTGCAGTTATTGTCTTACTACAGAGTCCTGGACTGAAACGTGGTAATACAGTATTTACTGATATACTGTATTCATCGAGAGAGAAAGGCCTGAAAGACAGATATAGTGGGGAAAACAGCAATAAGATGACACCTGCTATCTCAAGCTGACTGCTAAGCAGCCCACAACATTTTCACTGCAGCACTCGCCCTTTAGCACAGGCGGGGGTTTCCTCAGTATCATGGCAGAACCACGATGCTATCGCTTTCGCAGAAGAGTTGGCAGCTTGGGGTCCACAGGGAAGCCATACAAACTCTGGTAAAATATGTTTTATAACAAGAAAATGACAGTGCTGATGGGTCTGTAAGTGGAAAGCACCAGGAATTTCTATTTACCTCAAGAATGTGGATTTTTTTGTTATTCAAATACTTTTCCTACTGATCTTATGGCTATAAAAAGATGTTAACCAACTATTGGCCAGTGCATCTTTAGTAAACCCACCATTATACAAGAGGTCTTTTCAATAGGGAGGAGGAGGAGGAAAAGAAAGGCAGTTAAAAAATGAGCTATTGAGAGATTATATAGTCTGAATTCAAGACAATGGTATAGCCAGTGCAACACAAACTGATAATGTTATATTATAATCACCTCCGGAAGTATAACGAAGGAGTGTTTCCAGGTTTGGGGGGTTGTTTTGTGGTTTTCTGGTTTGTTTTTTGTTTGTTTGTTTGGGGGGGGCTGTTTGTTGGGTTTTTTTTAAACAAAACACAGTTAGAACCACTGATCTATTAGACATACTACATCAACCCTTGCAGACCAACTGCATACATTGTATTTCAAAAATTATTTTCTACTGGAACCTTACTCACTCCACTTCTATCAGGACAGCGTAAATTGATGGTACGCTATTGTAACTTACTGTTTGAAATCTGGTTTTCTCCTAAATAAATAGTTTTAATTGTATGTACACAATACTGCTGTAAAGGTAAGCAAATCCAAAGTGAAACTGGCAGAGGATAAACCTCAACAAGAGAGATCCTGAGAGAGAATTCTCCAAGCTGATGATAAGTCTGAAAATGCCTCAGTAAGCCCCTAGGAAGGATATTATTCCACAGCAGCCACTTCTGCGATAGCGCTGTGAAACACAGTTGAAGTCCTCTGCTACTTCCTCTGCGAGCCACCACCCCATCTATGCATACAGCATTATGACACCAGCCTACACTGCAAGAAAGGCAGATATGCAAGTCTGAGCAAAAACCAGAATACACTTTTTCTTGTATGTGGAAAGAGCAGTCTAAGAGTTAAATGTTAAATTGTAATAATTATTGTGCATAATCACAAATCAAAAAAGAGAGACTGTATTTTAATTTAGTGAAAGATACCCTTTTCCCAAATTTATTCATCTGGAGAGATGTATTTGGCAAGGTGACGTATTTGCTTGCACCACCTAGCGGGGTTTAGCTTAATGTACCAACACAGTCAGAGTTCAGTCGTGTTCTTACCTCGTGACATTAGTGACAGACCACATTTTCTCACAACATACTTAATATTTCAAGCCTGCATGAGCCACTAACAGCACTACGCTTCTGAGTTTCCACACATCTATAAAAACATAGCACAGAAAAAATGCTAGAAAACAATTCTTATTTTGCTTGTGTTAAACAAATTTGGCAGGAACTTAACAGAGATGTTGTAGAACACGATTCCAGAACGTACTGTTTATGAGTTTCTAACTTGAAACACACGTTAACAGTACCTTGTCAGGGCATACCATACATAACACAATCTGTTAAGACTATTGAGATTATGTGGTAACAAGGCCACACACTGAGATTTGGAAGATTTCTACGGGGCTTTTGGATCAAACCTCTGACAGAAGCAGGCACACAGTGCAAAGGGCTCCGTCTGCAGGGAAGACTGCAGCAACAACCTGTGCTAAAGTCCAGCTGCAGCAGGAACAAGCATCTACACTGGTTTTGTCACAAAGGTGTTGCTCCACTCCAGTTTGTGCTTTTAAGTTGGCTGCTTTGTAATGCACTGCCTCAATACAAAACTTTACTACGTGAAGTCCGGCCACTCTGGAAAAGTCCTTTTCTCAGGTCAAACCCCAGCCTGATACAGACAAGAATTCATTAAATATTTAAATACAAGTCCTGAATGGCATAGGTGAACTGATGTAAAAATGCATTTTTCGCACAGTTTTTCCTAAAGAAAAATTTATATACTGGAGTAAGAAGTCTGTTGCATTTAATCTGGAGCATAAATCATGCTATAGAGACAGTATAAAATGTTTTTTTAGATGGGGCAATTAAATAAATGAGAGATCAGTGCCAAAGTGTTTCTAGATCTCCTACCTGTTTTCCAGAGTAGGGACCTTAAGCATTTACAGAAATTCACATTGCCTTTCTTCTTTACAACACTATTTCTTTATTTCAGCTTACTCAGTATCATTTCTCACTTTAATGTAGACATATATTTGTAACTCATATAATATCAGAGGAGAAAAATAAATACTATGCCCACTTTACAATAAGGAACTAATCACAAATGTTTTATCTGGATTCACAGGAAGACTTTGGGGAATAATGCAAAACTACTCACCCTTCTATAAACTTCCATACAAGAAAAGACGAGAGGAAAAAAAATTTTCATTTCACAGTGGTTTATAAAATAACCAAAATCTGGGGTTTTTTCAGAAACAGTGCCACTAGTAACAACGGCGCTGACACGTATGCAAAGCCCCAGGCCATGGTACTATCTCCTACTATACGGTAGAATTATATTCTAACAGTATCAGAGGATAACTGTGCCGCAACCAAGTGGACACCAACACGGTCCTTTGAAGAGAAGACAAGAAGTGAGTCAGACTGTATTTTAAAGAAAGGTTGAAGTGTTTTTTGTTTCCCTTTTCGTAATCAAACTTTTAGACTGTTTCAATACTCGTACAAAGCACTCTTTCAGGAAAAAACATTAAAGTGCATTTTTCATTTTCATAGTTTTCTTATTTGCTTAAGGTTTTAACATGGGCCATTTTGCTCTATGAGGAGATCACATTTAATACTTAGGAGCTGCATAGGAAGTCGGAAAGAAACAATGCTTGCAATCTTATCCCAGGTACATTTGATGTTCACCCACATAAAAATCTAATTCTGCTCAACTGTGAAGCAATATATAGGCAAAACACTAGACTTCATACCCACTATCAAATCACTGCAGAATGCTGACTCCACTCAAAAAGACAGGAAAAAAAAAAGCTCGGCCTTTAAATTGATCACTAATATCAGAACATAGGTTCAGACACAAACGCACAGGCAACTGACTGTACACGTTATTTAACATAAACCTGTTACATACGGGCAACTCTCACACCTAAACTTATCAACACTGCTCTTGAAATTTTCATGTCCAAGAATTTTAAAACTGCCTTTACCACTCATGTACTGAAAAGAGTGCTACACGGTCAGTTGACCCAACGTACCATCCCACGAAGAACCTGCAGTATTCCCACTGTGGGACCACTTTTATTAGGAAGACTTTTGGTCACGTTTCTATCACGAAAGGCATTTTCAGAGCTTACTCTACCACACAGGTTAAGACTGCATTTACTCAGAAAACCATCTGCAGAGAAAAAAGTAAGAAAAAAAAAATCATAAACAACTTTCACCCATTTTTCTACCAAATTCACAAAGTATCTCCTTAATAGGGTCTAATGGATTCCAGCACTAAAACTTCTTTATTAATAGTGGTCTTCATATTTTGATTTTAAAGACAATCAGCTACTTATCAGGGATTTCTGAGTGATAAAAGCTGAGTATTAATCATTATTTGCCTTAAAATTGCATTTTTATTTTGTAATGCTTTATGAAATGGCCCTCATATTTTGTTACATTTCTCCTGTCTTTATTTAGCTTCCGCCTAAAGCCCTGGTGGTTGCTATGGTAACTTTGGCTTTTCCCCCCACTGTTCATGCAGGTTTTCAAACCCAATGACTTTTTTTAATCTTATCTGCTCTATAACAATAGTTCCTTGACTAAGGTGCTGCATACTGTACCAGATGAGAATCCTGCTATTTCACAGTAGTAACTGGAAAAACGATAGATTTTGCTAAATTTTGAAAATGAGCAATTGAAGTGGCGGTTTTTTGGTTTGTTTTTTAAATGTCTGAGTACATTATTCAGGTAAAATACACTAATTAGCGCACCAGTAAATGTAAGATAAAGCAATTTTTATAAACAGTAACACTTAAGGAACAAAAGCCCTGTGTGGTAACTTTTTTTGGAAGAAAAATAATCACTATTGTTTCACGTAGATTAAGCAGGACACGACTAAACAAAATGAGAACTGAGTCATTTTCTGCAACTGCTAAACGTGCTTAAACTCCATACTACTACTGTAGATTAGCATCAGTTCAAATCTCCCTGTCACAGAAAAAATACTTCTGGTCACTTTAATAAAATATTTCTTTAGATTAGCACATAGCCTGTTATCAAGTTGGTCTATAGCCTATAGGAAACAATCTGCATATGCCAACAAACAGATTAAGTACGTGCAAAGGCTTGAGCCATTTCCAAACACTCTTCACTAAGATCCTATTTTTAAATCTTTTTTTCCAAGAATGTTTAAGATAGGGCTAAATTCTTCAATGTGGATTTGTTCTTGAAGTTTTTCTTTTCCTTGAATTAATGCAAAGGCGATGATGCTCTCTTGATATTTTCTACAGGACAATGCCATCATTTTCTGCCCCAGATAGGAAATACCTCTCATGAGTATTTACCACCTTACTCACAAAAAGTAACTCAAAAACAGGGATTCAGTCAGACTGAGCTGATTAAACAGTTACACAAAATTCATCCCACATACAGGACTGAGCATTAAAAACATAAATCCACACCAAGCTATTAGCAACAAACATATTAACTACCTCACTCATTAAATAAGGTCCAAAAGGAGCATTCCTGTACTAAAGTTTTACTCGAACATGGTTACCTGAATCTAGCCCCTAACTGTACTCTGGAATGTATGCGGGCAGGGTTGTGCTGGAGACAGTTTAGTCCAGTTCAGTAGAGTAGGCTATTGAAACAACCTCTGGTAAAATGAATTCACCTTTAATACTGTCGTCCTCTTAAACAATATCAATAATATGAGCAAACAATAGAAAGGATTTACAAACTAAGAAAAATCACTACTTCATAGAATTCAACCCTGAGAATGATTTTGCATTAGTTTGTTTGGGGATGGGTTGCATTCAATATCTATTTGCCTCAATAATAATAATAATTCACCTTTTTTCATATATTATGGATATGGAAATTTTCCTTAATTTCAGGTTTTATAACCAGAAATTATGGGTTTTGACTTGGTAGACGACTAACATGTATATTGCTGTTATTTCTTATTATATTGATTTTCTGATTCCCTTCCCTCCTATTAACTTTACTTTTTTCCAGTTCAGTTTGAAAAGCAGCATACCTAAAAATTACTCTTTTATTTTACAAGGACAATTACCAGTGAGAATAAATAATCTGCAATTTGCTTCATTTCAGCAATTCCGTTTCTCTTCAAATTTCTGATGGAGTTAGCTTTATTATGTAATTATTCTTTTGTACAATTATGATTACATTTAGCAAAATAATCTGATTACTAGATGAGCACAGTAGGCACAAAATGCATTAATACATTAATTATTCCCTGCTTCAATTTATATTACACTAGCTTTACTGAGACTTCAGTTTGTTACCATGTGCAGGTTGCAAATTCATTTGCCACATTAAAAGATGGTGGGATTTCCTTTCTAATGATATCTGTATCAGCCATAGTTTCTACAGCTTTCTCTTATGCTCACAGCCAGATATAGGCAACAGTCGCATAGCCATGAGGTCTGTTCCATAGCTGCATTTTATAATATAATCACCGACACGTAAAATGAGCTTGCTCCTCCCACCCCCCCTTTTTTTTTTTTCTAGTCTCAATGTGTCTTGTAAAGGACTTCATTTTACATCCAGAGAAGGAGGAAAGAAACAGTTAGAAACCAGTAAGGAACAATTATCTAGGATATCTAAAAACTCAACTAAGTACCTCTTGGGTGATGTACTACCATAAATAAATTCCATGTCACGTTACTAATCACTATTATTCTAACGCATCTCTTGCATTTGTTATTACCAGCCATAAAACTCACATATGTGTACACAAAATTCAATAAAGTGATAATGATAATCTTTTAAGAACTGCACTGTAATTTTAAATGCTTTATATTTAGATGAATTTTAAGAACAGTCATAATTTGGGACATAATTACCAAATGACTCATGTGTACTCTCTCATGGTGTTCAAGAAATAATTACGTTTGCATAAAACCCTGATAACGCAATATAATAAGAATTTTGTGACCAGTAATGGAAGTCCTCTGTTTGCAGAATATGTACACCACCAGTACATTTTTTTTTTTCCCCACACTCCATAACCAAACTGGAAGCATGTCCCTCTCCATAACCTTTCAACAGCCACCAGTGCTGCTGGAAAGCATCCCCAAGAATGGCAACTGGGGAAGCTGTTTTCATGGTGCTTCTTAGATGTTTGCTCATTAGTAACGGAACGAACACACATGACTTAAAATACAACAATTGTTACTATAAAGTATTTAGAGCAACCACTGACATAAACCACCTTTGAATCTACAGCATGAAAAGTATTCTTGCCACAATAGTTTCTCTTGTCCTTCTTAAATTACTTTAAAAACCCACAGAGTAATATGCTAATATTTTTCAATAGTGCCGTTAGATTCGCAAACCCCGTAGAAATACTTTGTTTTAAGGACAATTTTCCATCTAACCACATTTTTTGTGCACATGCACAGCCTCCAGTTTTAAAACATTACAGCAGAGTGCAGATTTATCCATTTTACAGATACACCATGTATTTTTATGAAGAATTTGCAAAAGCTCCTAAGCATCTAATAAGATAGAAGTCAGCTCACAATATTTTGTAATAAAGTACCTATTAGTAAAAACTGTATCAGAGGGAAACCACACACAAAGGAAAAAGGAACTAGGGCACTCTATTTGACAGCTAAGGAAGAAACAGAGGTTACGTCCTCTATGGCTGAGATTTAGAGCAGTTTCACTTAGTGGCTGTTCTGCTCCAATTCCCCAGATAAAATTTAGACCTACAGCAAGCAGTCTTCATTCCTATTCTATTCTAGCGGGAAGTCATGGTTCAGACTCTTAAGTAACCAACAGAAAAAAAAAAAATACTAGTCTGTGGGGAACTATGAAGCTTAAATATTATGTTACAGCTAAATTGAGATAAACCTCACAGTAACTACAGGGTTCATTATATTCTCACAAACTAAAATGAGTCATAAATTGCTAAATATGTAGAGACGTAACTTTTGTCTTACTATTTCAAACAGAAGAATATTCCTGAAATTTTAAAGCAGCTGAAAGATACCTATGGCAACACGTCTCAACTTGCAGGTAACACAGGACCAGAAATCATCAGGAATACAAGTATTTTTATCTCATTCAAATTACTTAATACAATTATAATATTATAGGCACTACCCCACCTGTCGAATTTAAATAGGTACTGTGGAACTACAGGAAAAACATATTCTTATCTGTTTCTTTCACACAGTTCACACTTAAGTAATCTTTCTGAATGCATAGGAAATCTAACCATTCCTATCCTTCAGAGTGCTGTGCTGCTCAGGAAGAAATTCGAATGTATAATCTGCAAGCCAGATTTGTCCCTAGTTTAGGAAAGCTTCTGCCAGCAGAACCGTTGCCCTGGCCTGCAGTTCCAGGAAGGCAGCCATGGGGAAAACATATTGGCACCAGGCAGCCCCAGCCCTCCTGTCCTTCTAAGAGCCCATATGGGGTCTGCGCAAACTGAAAAGCAAGTCGCGCAGTCCAGGACGCCTTCAGCCACTCTGGCTTGCAAGTCCTAGCCACAGATTAACTCTGCCCCCTCCATGATACAGTGCCCTCAGCCAGGAGCAGAAAGACCATCTGTTCCCTCCCTGCAGTTAATCTCCCTCCCAGCGAGGGCAGCAGGCTCTGCTATGCCAGCGGAGCACAAGTTATACGGACTAACAAACTACCTGGGACCAGCTACAGTATGGATACGTAATGTGGGATATGCATTTTAGTGGCTTACTCTGATAGACAGTTTGGCTTTTCTAAGCAGAATAAATGAGCAGCTTTGGCGTAAGAACATGTTATGTCCCAGGCCAGCAAAACCGCTTCCAGTAATGGTTAACTTGATGTGGGTAGTCAGATTCTTAATGTTAAATGTGAATTCAAACTTTTTGCAAAGGACAAGAGGTAGCCCACTTCTACAAAGTACCCTTCCACACACCTTCTGAAGCTGTATGAATCCAAATGTCTGCCAAGTATCATTCATCACTGAAAAACCAATAATCTAATAAACATTTTTTAAAATATTGAGATAAGAAACATAATAAGAGTGAAAAGATACCATCAAGATTATGATCTGTTGAAGATTATTCTGAAAGATTAGCAGAGTTTTTCCTTATCCTTCAATCAGAGTGTCTAAAAACGTACCAATACACGGCCAGTATTATTCAGTCTTTTCCTTTGCATCCAGTCCCTGCAGAATTGATTTTTTTGTATTTTTACATAGCAATTACACAGAGAATTACACAGAAAATACCACTGTAAAATTAAAAATCCAGCAAGAGGAGGCAGGAGGAAGGTGCAACATTGTTAATTTTTTCAGTTTCTGATCAACCATTCCCTTAGTATTGGAACAAATTTGTATGTCAGCTAGACTTCAGCAACAGGTGTTTTTAACCAGTAGGAATAAAAACTTAAAATAGCTATCATGTTATCCAAGGCACTTATGCTAAAGCAACTGTGAATACCAATACTCAACATTTATTCTTCCCTTCCCCACAGGAAAGGAAATCCTAGCCTCCACTGTGGTCTTGTCTTCTCTTGGGAACTACTGGATAGAACTATTCATACCTGAGCACTCAGCAGGGGTGAGAGGGAGACACACTCTCCCTCTCCAAATTTGCTTCTAAATCCTCATTCCTGCCCATCACCAGAATGCTATTCAGGTAATCCTGTGCTCTCACTAATTCCATATACTACGTACAAAGTGAAAGTGCAATTCCCTAAACAATACTGGTGGTTTCAATTTATACTTTTTGGAAGTCAAATGATTTGAACCATTCCAGCATCCATAAGAAACATAAATATAGTTTGGTTATATAAAAACCTAGTTAATTTCAGTTTGCAATGAAAATATGTTTGTTCCGCTTTTGACAATATACGGCTTTCAGTGGTAAGAAATTCTGATGCTATATTACAAAATATGAACACGCCTCTACACAAATACACAAAGTAGGAACTTCCAGTTCATTTTGTGAAAGAGAAATCCTGCCTGTCTTTATGTTCCCAGCTAGATCTGACCTCTAGGCAGATGACTAAGGGGTTTTCAGGCTTTTTAGTTCTTTTTCAATGTTACGTAAAGTTGTGGCCAATTTAGTCTTGCTTTTTTAACAGTAACTTGCACAACAGAGATGGGCTGTCACCATTCTATGAAAGCTGAACACCCACAGTTGCCACTATATTCCCTTGCAGCCCCAGGAACCCCTCAACAGTAATTAGAGCCAACTGAATTAAGTTTGCTAGGATTCAAGACACTACAACATATCCAACCCCTGAATAGCTATTCCTCCAACCCCCTTTGCATCCCCCTTTCCTCTTTTTTTATTTTTCTGCTTCAGGGGATACAAAACCCTCTATTGTGTTTCATTACTTTTTGTTTGTTTCTCCTGGTAGTTACCAATACCAGCCTTTCGTGCAATCATGGTCTCCTGCCTGCAGAAATGCTGAATAAATCCCATTTTGCAGTAAGTTCCTTGTTTATAGAATTACTTTCTTTTCCTGAAAGATCAATCTTACCACACAGATAATATTCTGCTATCCTAGAAATTTCATACAATAATCTTAGCAGTAGCTTGGGCACTTTGGTAGACGTATTCAGCACCTGTTGTTTCCCCTCCCACAGTTTCTATAGATTTCTGATACCCTTGACCAAGCACATAAAACAATCTCATTTTGCAAAGTAATTTTAAACAGTATTCAGCAAACCACCTGTAAATCCACTTCTTTATGTGGTCAGAATTGCCTTCTGTAATCACCTCTAGTTTTCTTTGCGTCCTTTGATGCAATTATGACTTCCTTGCTCTCCCGTTGCCAGAAATTCGCACTAGTCTATTCAAACAGCTAACTGGATAGAAAAGAGATGCCTAGCAATAATGCAGTGCTTTTTTTGGAGTTCAGCTCTTCCCCTTTCACAACTCACATTTCACTTTTTTGCTGAAGAACTATGAAGCCTAACTTCTCTGAGTGTAGTAGAGCCTTCAGAAACAAGCAGTGCAGGGAAACATCCTACTATCTTCCAGACCATCATGCAGCTTACCAAAATCAACAACAGGACTTCAAGGATTTGTATGTAAGTAATAAATTTAATAGCTCTGTGACAAGAGCTTTGGTCTACCAAACACCTGACTTCAGAAAAGTCTCTCCTGGGGGCTGGGAGATGCAGCTAGAGATCATTTTATGGTCTTTTAGCCATCAGTTATACAAATGTGTTCTGAAGGCAGAATGCCCCTTTCTCCCCCACAGCTTTGGACAAGACATGGATTTTCAGCGGCAGAAATCTCTGACCATCTGGAAGGTAATCCCTCAGGCACTGAAAAAACAAGTGTAAGCTTTTTCAAAATATCGAAAACAGGGAAAGCCAAAGAGCATTTGCATATGCCTTAATACCATACTGAAAAAAAAGCAGTAATGTTGCTTAAGCCCTGGAGGCTTAATAGTTATGTGCCCAGATTCACTCCTGGGGCATAAGGAATGCAAACGTATGCTTGGCTACTAAATTCCAATGACTTAACAGGCCCATAATCACTGCTTCAAGCTGCCTGTTTGCTCTTTGCCCCCAATTTTTCTACCTCCTATAAATTCTCTTAATCACACAAAAAGTGTATCCTAACAAACATCAACAGCAGCTCTGGTACTTTTGACAGGAAGTAAAAAATAGTAATAGGATTTTATTGAAATTATCATGCTATCTCAAAATGCTGAAAACTTGCCAAAATTAGATGAAAATATTTCCTGGTCAGACTTATGCCAAATACTACAGCTGTTTGCATGGTCTTCTTGAGCGGCGACATACAATACACAACTGCAGAAGTACCTCTAAGAACAGACATTAATTTGTATGTAGCACCTGGACAGCAAAGCAGGAAGATCAAGCCTATAAAGAGCACTAGAACAACTAATGAGCACTTCAGGAGACTAGAATTATAGAGCAGCCCACTCAACTGCCAAAAAAATAGCAGGTAAAGATCACACAAGGGAGAAAAGGTGAAGAAGAAATAACTAGACAAAATGAGAATGCTAAATAGGAAAGCTGTAAAAAGGCATGGGTAAAGGAAAACAAAATAAAAAACCTAGACTAAACACCCTATGATCTCTGGGTATTCTCAGCTATCTAGATGATGTTAAAATCTACTAAATTTACTTAAGACCTCCCTCTAAATCTGCCATGCAACAATTTTAGACATTGCCTGTCTATTACCTAGAACTATTATGTGTATGAGTCAACTGGCATATGCAAGTCACTTAGGAAGAACATATAGCTTCTGGACTTGATTCAAAAGCTGAACTTAAGAAAAATATTGCCTTTGACTTGCATGTGCTTCACAGCACCTCTACAGACCAAGAGGTTTGTTTTGATGTCAATGCCTATTAAAACCATATGTAGGAATAACTATGTAACAGTTCAGCAGTTCTAGTGAAAACAACATAAATGGATTGAAGCACAACCTGGTACTAACAATTGAAGATTTCTCACAGAAGAAATGCAGGATGCCACGCAAAACCCCACTAAAGTTGGAGGATGAGGGAAAGAATCATCCAAGACCAAAGAAAATCTGTCTCAAGAGCTATAGTTTTGCAACTAAACATATTTTCTTACAAAAACCCAAAACCTGGCAAAAAGCATGGTCAAAAAAATCCTTTCAAATGAGCAAATAATATATTGTTCAAAGCTGCTTTTTAAAATATCGTGCTAAATAGGGACTGTAATAACTAAGCATGACACTTACGTGTATTTAAAGTCTCCCAACACAATTTATAACTGCAGTTCCTTTTGATATTGTCAGCCATTCTTATTTATTTTATACTGATGTTATGCTAGTGAAATTATATCCTCCTATATAATTTCTCCTACTATAGCCTTCATTTTAACTTTAGTTGTATTACCTTGAAAAGTTCCTTTATCCTAACAGGTGTAGGAGTGTATGTATATGTGCATATGTGTGTGCATATATATCTATCTCTAGGCAAGCAAAGAAAAGCCAAATATATTTACAAAATACTTTAAGAAACACAGCAATAATGTTGAACAGCAAGTATTAGTTCACCCATCTTTTTTCATTACTTGTAGGCTATTAAAACACACATGGATCAAAAAATCCACCCTTATAAATTTATTGTGCTATAATGGTAGGACACTAGAGGAAAATATACTACATGTGTAACTGATCAGCATGTTTCATGAAAAAAAAAAGTTATTAAATCCATCTGAAGATGTTTCCAGAAAAACAATGCTACCTGGAATTAACAGCTTCATAACCCCACTGTCAATTCAATACAGATTAGTAGAGGCCTACTAATTTATAAGTACTTTTTGTATTTACACATTACTCTGAAATGCGTTACATCTCCACAAGGTTGCTGTCCAATGGGAAAAGTGGAAAATAAAACAGAAATCTTACATTATTCCCTCCAATTTACACCAACCAACCAAAAAAGTTCAACTCCTCCTTTCCTTCCCCATCTACAGGAATTGCAAACTGATCATATAAAGGGGGGCGAGGGGGTGGGGACCACAGAAACCCCCCACAAGCAAGCCCCCCTCTCCGCACTCAGGATCACGACCCCCCCGAGCCCCGCTCCCTGGGGCTGCAGCCCGTGGCGGGAGCTCGCCCGTTCCAATGCCGCCACCTGCCGGCGCGGGCCGGGCACCGCCGCCCCCGCCCGGAGACGGGCAGCCAGGACGGCTCCCGCGGCAACCACAAGATCAAACACGCTCACGCCTGCGTTGTGCGGCGTCGCCCGCGGCTCAGCTGAAGCTGCCTCCTGCCTATACTGCGCGGAGGACAGGTCAAACCCCTTTCTGCAACGTAGAGCACGTGCTGCCACCAGAACAAAATACAGCAACTTCTACCTTTAAATGTCTTCGCGTAAAGAATAGGTAGAAAATACAACGCGGGGGGGGGGGGGGAGCTGACGTACATCTATCACTGACGTAACAGCAAATCAGGATGCAAATGAGAACTGGGAATTTCTCAGAGAACAAGAGCTTTCAGAATTAGCCCTAAAAATGATTTATAAAACTTGAAAGAATTACAAATCTGAGGCATCTGGTAAAAAAAAAAAAAAAAAAAAGAACAGTGACCTCAGAACAAACCCAGCCTTTTTATTTTAAGAAAAGCCCACTGAGCTGAACAGCATCTACTAGCCAACAATATTACCTATTCGTTCACAAACTGGATCCCCACGGATTCAGGAACACACAACAGCAGCTTTATTTATTAAGCACATCAAACTGAAAATAACTGGTGGTAAAGAAGAAAGGACAGGAAAGACATGAAAAAGAGACGCTAACGCAAAAAAAATTGATTGAGAGAACAGTTGCTATTAACACACTGCAAATGAACCAATTACTCACAATTATTCTGTTACACAAGCATCCTTCCTAACACAAGTGGCCAATTTATTTCTCCTTTGGAAAACAGTCGCTGCCAGTAGTACCACAATTCTTCTTAACAGAAGTATTAAATATGAAGCCCAGTTCTCAAAAGCAATGAAACTAGGGTAGTTTTATATGATGCTGTCTTTAATTCCCTTCTTACTACCCTTAAGAGAAATATTCATTCCAATTTTTACCAACGCTTTCCGCTGATACACATCTTTTCCTCATAACAGGAGCTGAAAAGGAGAAAGTGTTCCAACTGGCTGTGGAGTTACAATCCAAGTTTAAGAGTCACACTCCTAACTTCTTAGATGTACTAAACTCTGCAAGGCTCCTTCTCCAAAGGTGCAGGATTTCTTCTACTCCTTAATGGGTTTTTTTTGCTCTTTCACAGGGATTTAGACAAAATATAATCAGCTGAAGCCCCAGAACCCCTAGACTGTCAGGTTTTCTACTAAAATTGGCAGCTACAAACCCAGTCAGGACTGCAGCAGCTGCAGAACAAGCCCTTTGAAGTGAACATAGCTTAGATTAAAAACTGCTATGAAGAAAGGAAACAGCAGAGGATTCTTCTCTTTATTTTTTAAAAGCTTTTACTCACAAATATTCACCTACTACTATGTGGATAGAAAGAAAACCTCTTCTTTTGGTTAATTAGTAGTTGTTCTTTGTACAAGTATCAGCCAAAGGAAACTTCAAAGGCCTCACTCGTCAAATGTCATGGCTTGTGCTCAACATGAAACTGCCAGTTCTGATCTGGTTGCACAGCTATAGCTCACGCTGAGCTTGGAAGTGGATCCATATTACAAAGTAATTGGTAAGCAACTGTGTAACAGAAGAACAAACTTCTATTGAAAAGGTTTGGCAAAGTCACAGCAGTGGGTTAGATGAAAACTTGAACAGTGTGCCAGCAGTACAATCCCAACACATGTTCATGCCTTACGTGACGGCATCTTCTTTACCCAGATCTGTGTAATCAGTGGTTTACATCTTTTGTCCGTTTGTTTTTTAATGCCTTTATCTGCACATATGACACTTGCAACTTTAAAACAAACAAATCAGATCTAAAGCGGACTACTTAAGACTGTGTCAGAATTGAGGTATTTTATTTTCTGGTTATGCTCTGTAACACAAATATTCTGTAGCGTTCTACTGCCACCAGTGTGTAAAAGGAAAAACATTATCAAGCTAACATTGAAGGAAGAATAAAACAAAGAGGAAATGATTCATAAAGGAATGAAGCCAAGAGACTATATCAAGTATTAAACCAATAAAACCTCTGCAAATTATCTTTTAGGAAAAAGTAACTGGAATGCAATACAGAAAAAAGGAAAATACTTCAGATTCTGCATAGATTTTGTCAGAATAAAAAAAGATCTGCACACTCAGTAACCAATGTAATACATCAAAATTTGTATTAGTGGTATATATTTGTGATCTATCAGATACTTCCAGGTAAATACTTCTTGCAAACCCTTAAGGGGCACAAGTTCAATTCTACATGACTTTTTTTCCTCTTCACAAAGGCTTTTAAAACAGTATTAAGCATGAACAAGATTATTCATGACTTATTTGGAAGGATTATTCATTTTTAATAAACTTGGTTTAGATCTCTCCCAGTGACACCAAAAAGAATAAACCAGGCTGTGCTAGCCCCATCTTTCCCCAGCTACTCTACATAAGAGTGCAATCTGGGGTGTCAACAGCCATCACATTCCCAAAAGGCACAGAATGGTTTGACTAACACTGAGGAGGTTAAGAATATGCACTCACATGCTTTCGTTCAAGGGTCATTCTTATATTAATTAGAAACAATCTGGGTAGTATCTACTCAAAGATCACATAATTTGTGAAGCGTTCTGACTTCTTAACACCCTCAGAAATAGATGTGTGTAATGTTTTTAATATTCTTTAAGTAAAACCAAAGTAACTAGTTCTTGCAGAGCAGACCCTCCAAGACTGCATTTTTAAAAAGCATTAACATTTTTAACTAATAAATTCATTTCAAGCTATAATTCTTAAGTTTGTTGTAGCAAAACAGATCTCTGTCATACCAAGAGGTACTGGCCTCAGAATTCTGTTTAAGGACTTTATTAAGCATTCCACACCACTATCACTATACAGCTACACTACAATTTTCCAGCATTTTTCTACAAAGCCCATACTTTCTTCTCCCTTAAAACGACGTTCTCTATAAACTCTTCCAAAGTGGTAACAAGAAACTGAGAACTGAAGTACTTTTTTGGAAAATTGTATCTGAATATAGTGCAATGAATAACTTACTGTTTTACACAAGACCACGTAAAAATGGTCATACACATTACAGACGGGAGGCAGTATTCCGTAAGCTGCCACTGCGTGCTTCCATTCCTAGGCATACACGTTCTCAAAGATTCTCTCAAGCTAAAAGGAGAACTATAACTATTAAACCTGCATGTTCCCATCCCTTCCAATTTCACAGATTTAAGTTAACCGGAATTGCCATGATAATGTAATACAGCTTTCATTAAATATCAGAACATTTCGCAAGGATAATATTCCTCTCTGTGCATGAGTGCCCATTTCTCAACATTGCTTCCATGTGTCCAATTCAGTAGTGTGTCAGATACCTAAAAACACCTCATATATTGGCACCAAACTAACTTAAAAATAAGAGCCGAAAATCCCAACCAGACATTTCCCGTTTCAGAACAGTAAAGTCATCCAAAACCTGTTTTTTCCTTTTAATTGTCCACAAATTAGAAAGCCACATCGGTAAGTTTTCATCATGGCTTTTGATTGGCAAAATGTCTGTTATTTGCCAAAAGCTTTTTTATTCTTCAGAGAAAAAACAAATTTAGTGTCACTAAATACTATTCTAAACTAAGGATTCACAAAATTAGCTTAAGATATGGTTAGTACTAACATGCATGATACAGATAAAAATACAGTATGAAAAGAAAACATAAAATACATTAAACTGTGTAGGATATTTTTAATTATGATGAGGACCAGAGTTACTGTTATTTTTAGAATAGAATAGACTATTTCAGTTGGAAGGGACCTACAACAACCATCTAGTCCAACTGCCTGACCAATTCAGGGCTGACCAAAAGTTAAAGCATGTTGTTAAGGGCGTTGGCCAAAGGCATCTTAAACACTGACAGGCTTGAGGCATCGACCACCTCTCTAGGAAGCCTGTTCCAGTGTCTGACCACCCTCTCAGTAAAGAAATGCTTCCTAATGTCCAGTCTAAACCGCCCTTTAAAATTATGACTACTTTAAAATTAATAAAACTGCTTTCCACTAACTTGTTCTTGGATTTGAGCAACAGTAAACAACAAGGTAGACAATAATTTACATAAACTTATGGGTTGAAAAATATTTCATCCCTGGTATAGCAGACTATTTCATTCCTTCTTTTTTTTCCCCTCCTAGAGGACAGTATCATGAAACATAAAAGATGCAACAAATAGAAGTATAATGCTAAATAAACTTTACAGTACAAGCACATCTTCCTTTACATGTTCCCAATAGGTGGCAACAGAATACCAAAAATACAATGTAGTTTATCGAAGTAGTTTATAATTCTTTCTTCATCCACAAAGTAACGGAAACCCCGTTACAACTTCTATCAATGAACTTGCACCAGCAATTTTATTCAAATGAATCACTGCACCTCAGCAACAGAAATTCTCAGGACAGTTAATGTCAAAAGCCAGAGAATTCACAGAACAAAGCATTTGTTAAAAAGCTAGTTGTTATGAAACAACTAAGTAATAGCTTATACTTGGAGCTTATCTGAGGGAGTAAACTATTACAAGCAGGAATTAACAGTAACAAAATGTTTCTGCACATTAAAGAAGAAATGTTAAGGAAGAAAGGAAATTTTAGACTAATTTTTTTGTTGTTGACATCCACACCTTGGTCTTTAGCAGTATTTATTTACAAGACTGAATAAAGGGGTGAACATTTTTAAACAAAGTTTTCAGCTGACAAACCCCAACTTTATCAGTAGTAGCAGGTCCATACTAACTCCCTGATTCTTTGTAAGAAATGACAGGAAATCAGAGTTCTTCTTTCCTTGACAGTTAATACAACTATTTTGTTTCTGTGGCACAGAGCTATACAAATCAAGTCTAAATAATGACTACTTACTTGCTTTCAAAACCAGCTAAGTCACTGTCCAAAGAAACTGTCTCTGTCGTAATTTCCACCTTTCTCACACTGCCAAAGAAGTCTGTTATCAGAACATTTTGTGGGTCTCGCTGAAAGAGATCAGTTCGGTGCCCAGGCGTGGAAACACACAAACTTTTTGGACAGACCTGAAACTGGAAACCAAGATGGACAATCATACCCTGTCCCTCATTCATCAACAGTCTCTACATATACCTTCCAAAATGAAATCATTATAAAAAGAAAGATGCCACACATAATTTGCACTAATTTCAGTACAAGCTCCACAGCTGAAAAAAAATGATTGAACAAAAACATTAAAAGGCATAAACATCTTGATTATGCATTTCAGAAAACCTTTATCCTCACAATCATGCCATTTGAGTTTAGAAATGCTTCTGTGAAAGCCAACCATCAATTATATCTAATTGATTAAATGCACAAATGTATTTCCAAATATAGATGCAGCAGTGCTGCTATAACCTTCCAAAAAGCTCAAGTGGGTATAAACTCTTCATATTTACCAAAGGGAGGCAGGCAAGATTAAACAAGCCTTGATAAGTAGCTAATAGTAAAGGCTTCATAAAGAAGCAAGAATTTACATTTTGACTGAAAAAAAATCTCTTAGATTTATTTCTATCCTGCAAATTAATGCAGAATTAGGATCTTCAAATATCAAAGGTGTTTTATGTACATTAAGTTCACAGAGACATTCTGTAAAACCTACAAATTATCTATATCCCTTATTATTTATTTTACTTATGTATTTTGTCTACATCTCAGATTCGCTACATCCAGCACACATTGCAACACCTGGAAGACAAGAACAGCACTAACCAACTGTTTCCAATTGACTCAATTCCGTATAAAGGTACATTTGCAGAATGCAGATTCCTTATTTCAAGGGATCTTGTAATGCACATAATGTAATATAATAAATAATAATTGGTTTGTATTTTTATTAATAATGTAACAGTAGTAATGTATCATCAGTCTCACGCTTCCCATAGAAAGCCACTTTCCAATGCACAGAAAAACTCTCTTTAAGTTTCAGTTTCACCAAAATGCAATCAATTTTCTTCAACTCTACTCCAACTAAGGGCACAAACATAAAAACTAAGTCTCTAAGTAAGCTATAAAAGCAAAGTATTTGTTTTAATCCCGCTATCTGATGCGTAAATCTATGCTACAGTTATACCATTAAGTTTCTCTTCCAAGCTTTCTTGAGTTGTCAATGTCCCAAAACAACCGCATCAGCACTGAAAGTGGGAAATTGATACTGCACCCAATTATTTCTAACCTGTCTACCTATCCAGTACCAGTGTGAGAAAAGACAGACTGCAAAGCAATTACACCACAGCAGACTAACACTAGTAACTGAGGTCTTCTGACAAAAAAAGAAAAGGCAAACACTAGCTAAATGAAACACATTTGTTCATGTGTTGATTTTTCCAAATTTTTTAAAATAAGATACTATTCAAATAAAGCTAAGCAATGCCCCAGAATGGGAACTTTGTTATCTCGACTTTTCTTAGCAACAATTTTAGCTATTTTATGACAAATCATATCTCATTTAGAAATTTATTTGAATCTTATTTTAAAAGTTCAAATGTGTGACATTTCAATTTAGTCTTTACTTTTTTGGAATTGTGATCAAACCGAAAGTCAGTCATTTGCACAGCTTTGTGCTATCCCTTAGCAACACAGATGGAGCAGGTGGGGAGTAGGTGGAGTGGATTATGAAAGAAGATGTCTCACTCTTTGCAGGAATGCAATATCCAGATCTTAGGGGGATGTCAAGAGAAGCTGTTTTAAGAGTGGTTGGACAAAAATAAAGAGGTGATGTGATAGAAGTGGTGTAACAAATATGCAGTATTTCTAAAAGAGCAGATATTTGTCATATCAGAAGATCAGACAACTAAGCATTAGCTAATAATTTTAAAGCTAGTTAGTGAGACACTTAGTATGTTATCCTGAGTTTGGAAAGCGTTAATTTTAAAAAAATCAAGACTTGGATAAGCATTAGGGCTTTGTTCCTAAACGAATACACTAATCAGCTCATACCCTTACCATGGATTAACCATATATTATTTTGGAACTCTTAGATGAAGGCCTGAAAAGCACCAACTCGAAATCAAGAGGTCACGTTTGCGGAAATACGTGCTTATTATGACTCAGAACATGATCATCACAAAAGATGATATATTTTGGGTCCATTCCCTTCCCTTCCCAGAGCAACAATAAGCAGATTGACATAACATGATGCAAGGAATTTACCAGTATGGGATAACTTCCCACAGCTCTGCCTGAGTATTTGGCATATAAGCAAAAACAAAAATGCAGAAGAGAATGTTTAAAGAGCTCCAGAGGTAAACTACTTGGCCAGCTAACAAGTTTTCTACACTTTTCATAACAACTGGATTAATATCTAGTTGGCTAGACCAGTTACACCACTTTCCAGATGATGTCTTATACAGTAGAAATCACTGTTCATTTTTTATGACTTTTTTTAACATTAATTCATTTTCTGGTTTACAGAATAGAGTTCTAAAGTACTGTTCAGATGAACTGGCTAGAAGATACTTAATCAATAAAGAACTTGCATATTATTCTTTAACAAGATTTATTTTAAAGTTATCTGTATCCCATGATCAGAAAGTATTAGATTACAGGACAGAATTTTATTCCCATGATAGTAAAAGAATCTTAGTCACTGAATCAATTCTGTAACAACATAAAATCTGTGAAATGTGGGCTGTTTAGAGTGAATTCTACTACAAATCTAGCAGCCAGGCTAACACCATCCTCTGTAGTCAGAGGGTGGCATAAAACTTTTGAGCAACTGCTCCTTCTACAGAAATGAGTCAAAGACAATGTGTTCTGCAAGCAGTGGCTCTTAGATCACCGACACAGCATGTCAGGATTTACAGCTACAAGGGACCAAAGCATAATACATTACTACAATGCAAGTAGTATTGGAACAGGTATAAAGGGCTAATAAGAGTAAATAAAATATGGTTACTTTTTATGTCATCTCAGCAGTGTATACATCTAACTGTTATAGAGGCATTTTCATAAATTTTGTCATAGGTTATCCGGTTGTTTTTTTTTTTCCTCCTGCCTCATACCTGAAAGCTACAATTAATATTTACCTAAGATACAATTAACTCCAAACACTGATGGATTTGGACATATCTTACAGTGGAATCTAAGCAGACAGACAGAAAAATTAGTCTCTGCAAGCATTTGTGAGTGCACAGTTAACTGTTTAATCACCTTTGCAAAACAGTATCAATGGCTGCCTTTCCACACCTACAAAGTGTCTGCTATCCATTAAGCTGATTTTAGAAGCTACCTACTATCATTTTTCATGTGCAAATAATTCATTCTATTGAAATGAATAGTTAATTAATGTTTTATTCATTTTTCAATTAATAAAAAATAATCTGGCTAATTTTGGTTATTTTTTTTGTGTAGACAGCAAACCACTTTCACACTGAGGACAATCCTTGAAGCGTTACACTATGACTACACTTAATAATGGCAAAAAGACCCTCCCCCCAAAGCTGCTTCCAAGAGAAACAGCAGGAGAACAAAAAGCATTTGGAGAACCCTATGGACAAAAGAAATTAGTTTTGAAACTGTTGAAGTCATTAGCATATTCATGAATGTTGAATGTTCTACTTACTAGGTCATTCATATTTGTCTGACTGGCTGGATGAATTTCTTCCAAGAACTCCAGCACATAGAATGTGTATCTGTCCATAAGATGAACGCCAATCCCAAGATCAGGTTGATGCTTAAAAACAACACACAGCAGTTATTGGGCATTTGCAGGAGAGAACTCAGTATTTAGGAGAGGGAACAGAATGTAATAGCATGTTACAAAAGTTAAGCATAATGTTTTTTTGTTCTTAGGCAAATTACACAAAGAAAATGACTAGCCATGAAGAAACATATTGTTGACAAGCTGAATAATACAGTTTATCTTCATTTTTCTAGACTATATCCTGGTAATCTCCATGTTTGCCAAAAAGCAGAGAACCCCTTCTTCTTAATGGTCCAGTACAGATTTGTGGGCTGCCCCGAACTTCTTAGGGCTTGGAAAACAGGGCTGGAAGAGACAGCTTATTTTACAGCACTGTGCAGGTAATCCTGACCTGCTGGTTTTGATCCAGCTAGGATGTCTCTCCTATCACTCCTTCTGTAATTCAGCTAGGATATAATTAAAACCCGTGAAAGGTAGAGGGTAATTCTTTTGTATATCAAGTGTAAGAAGTCCTAGATTGAATGTTCCCGATACATATCTCTCAGTAGTCTTCCCATAAAATTTCTTCCCATCCCAGGCAATGCATAAATTGGCCATCAAGCACAGAAATCCATCGTTAGCCTGGTTCTTTGGGACAGTGCACAAAAACAAGCAGGAAAAGTACACTTAGAAGTTTTGTCAAAACAACACTTTGTAACTAAATACCTTACACATTCAGCAATTAGAAGGAAAATTTTTAGTTAAAAGTCAACAGGACCTGTGCTTTTAACTCAGGCATTCTGAACACTGCCTTCAGGATCACAAAAATCTACTTACTGATAAAGAATCTTCTCCAACTTGGCTGCTAGCCAAGGCCATTATGTTAGGTGAATAAAATCGTTCATACATGGATGCTCCTTGACAAGTATCAATAATAAACAACAATTCATTGTACCTGAAAGAAATAAAACAGCCTCCTTACCTATCTCTCTAAGTTGAAACAACATATACATACTTTGCTTTTTAGTTACTGGGACAGCTTCTAGGAACCTAAGGAACAGAAGAGCTCACACTGATTGATTGTAAGATGCAAGTTTAGTCAAAGCAATACATTTGAGCAGTGGCAACTGCAGGAAGCTGAAAACAAGAGTTAAAACTCTTCTTTCTGAATGGAAACTTTCATGAAATTTTATGGACAGTTATCACTGCTGAAGGTAAGCAAGGCCTACCGATAAGACTTCAGGCATGTTTGTGAAATACAGTATTTACCCTCTAAATAGTGCTTTTTTCTTACCTCCTTTTCTGCCACATTTGTTCAAAGGCATCAGCAAGTTCTACATTTGTGATTTCTTCAGAATCTTGAAATTTTAGGAAACCATTTCCACCATGGCCTGACAGAAAAATCAGAAGTTAGGCACGTATGTAGGTTAAAGGAAGATATTCAGTCTGGTTTACCATTTTTCTAAAAAAAAGGCAAATACAATTCTCTTTCTCCAAACAGACTCCAGCAAAAGAAAATATTAGTACAGTAAGAACAGTACACATACATCATTTAAACTGGAAACTATACTTGCTAAGTACTGCCTTACAGGTTTTTTCTTAATTAGCATGACATACTAAATAAAGAAAAAAAATCCTTTTGTTGATCCTTTCGTTTGTTTGGACTCCTGATGGGCTTTCATGCTTTCAAACAGGCCCATCCAACTGAACATCATCAATAAACTGTATACAGAAACCTGTAATTACCTGTCATATATATTAGAATATTGCTTCTGTCATCAGAAAGAAGACGTTTAGATCGTGGTGTGCTTGGCGGGATTCTTCCTGTTAATACACGCAAGAAATTTTCGACAGTAACCTATGAATAGAAGCATAAAGTAATTTTCTAAAGAGAAAAATATTAACAACTCTAGGCTGAGTTATATAAATTAAATAACAGAACACTAAAATATGCAGTGTATCTAACCAGATGTAATATTGCATGGTACAAAATGCATAAATAGACATTTTCTGCTTAAGGTTTTACTGCAGGTTCACAATCATATGGTACCTTTTACTTTATCCCACTAACATCAGCCTGTTGCTTAATATATCCAATAAGTCTATTACCATTATAATTTCTAAATACATTTTCATTGATCTGAAAACCTGTCAGCACATAGCTTTATTCTGCCAAAGCTGCTCATGTACTCACAAAATGCTCCAACCTTAGTGTGTGTTACCATGGAAAAATAGAAGTTTCAATTCCCTCTGCAACTCAGGAAAGGAAAAACAAGATAAATTTCAGTTACATAAGTCTTCGAGTGATCAGGTAAGACCCATATGTATGGTGATTGTAAAACATCCTATAAAACACCACTTCCTCTTCATGCAGATGTACACAGCTCAAACGCTAGTAACAGGAAAAAACATTATAAAAAGATCATATCTCTATTTCAGTGTTGTATGTTCACTTCTTTATACAAAGCTTCAGAGAAATAAAACATCTACTATATACTTACATAAGCTCCTATAAGCCTGTAGTAATGATTATATAGCATTATTAAAACAATGCAATTGATGTCCAATTTAAGATCAACTGGTAAAGACACTGTCTGTTTGAAGGAATATTACACAAAAATGAAAAGGTGATAGAACATAGATTTCTACATAGTAATTACTTTACAGTAATGATTAGGTTATGGCTTTTGTTCTATTTTGATGAAAGCATATGCTTAAGATTAGACATTTAAGTAGGTCTCCCTAATAGACACTTCACTTGCACGCCAGAAGTTTCACAGTGGTGTTAATGTGTTTGCAAGATGAGACGCTAACCAGCCAGCCATTCCCAAAGAAGAGACATTTCAGTAACGTGTGTATTCCTAACACATACAAGGAGTTCCATGTATTTTTTTAACTGTGGAGATTCCATTATTTAAAATAGCCAATAGACAACATGTTTCTAGTATAATAAATTTCAAATACAAAACCAACTATCAAAGAGGGGAAGGGTGTGTGTTTTAAACCTATCAGTTGATAATAAAAGCCCAGCCCAAAACCAGTAATGTGAATAGAAAGACGTCTTCAGACTTCACAGATGTTGTATAGATCTTTAAACCACCACTAAAAACAAAGACCCAGTGATTTAATTAAAGCACAGTCACCTCATAGCTTCTGTAATCCACTTCCACATCATCTCCATAGACATTTAGCTCCATATTTTTATGACTAAACACAGTAGCTGGTTTGGGATTTCTGGGATTACACGCCATATCATCTGCTAGCATCAGGACAATGTGACTATGGAAAATAAGACAAAAACATTTCAGCCATTCTACTTTCACATAACAGTCAAACGGAAATTACAGTAACACTGTCCCATGATTACAACAATAGCTTATAACGTTAAGAAGATTCCTAGAATTTTAAGTGAAACTTTGCTTAGTTATACCCTATTTCTTTATGTACATCCTCACTATTATAAAGATACCACACATGGAAATGCAGCTAGCTGTTATTTATCTACAGGATTAAGTTAGGCCTAAGATGAGCACAAGAGTAGTTGATACTAGCAGCTTCATGATACAGACCTGCCTGGACCTAGGCGGGCAGAACTCTTTATAAAAAATCTTGAGATTTTTATGGGGCACTAAATCATTCCATGTAGCGCCATGGAAGAAATCCCAGCCTGTTTGCACCCTCTCAGACAGACAAATTAAAAACATTATGACAATTTTTAATTAAATTTGAGGAGTTCCTGAACATTTCTCAAACCATTATACTACCTCTGATACAATACTGTATGATTATCTGTGTTAATGGGATTTTCCTGAAGAACACAAGTAGGCTGACACCAGACATTTTGTGTTCTTCATAGGACCAAGAAAAAAAAAAAAACCCAGCACATTATAGAGCTGTTCCAAATTGCGGGCAGCCAAAGATCTGTATTTCACCTGGCAGGGTCAGGTTGGGGTCAAAATATGAAATAACAAGGAGTCACTGGAGACAGTTAGCACTAGGAAGAATGTGCCAGAGATGTCTGGAACAAGGTGAAGTCAGTCCTTTCCTTGGATAACACTGTCTTGGGTATAGTTTCTCCTGGACTGTGATCTTTGTGTTCTCCTAAACAATGCTTACAAAAGGAAAGCTCTGTATCCTGCAAAGAATGCTGCTAATTTAGACTCTCAGGCACACAGTTATAAATTAAACTGTGTCCTGCTATTTAAATGCCATTCCTGTGCTTGATATCATTCACTTACATGTCTATATGAGCACTTTAAGAGTAAAGTTATTCTTTATTAAGTGCTAATACACTCCACACTGGGGAAAAAGAAAAAGGGCGGGAGGGGAGAGAAATGCTGTCCAATGTAACATAAGCATAAATCCTCAAAAATAATTGAAGTCAATTATTTCAAAGGGAATAAAATGCTTGCATAAATATGAAGCTGTAATGACAGAAGCCAGAGGAAGACAACTACAGAAGAGAAACAAGATTTTTTTTCTCCACACATGCACAGCAGTACAAAACTATTTTTATAAGAGTATCATTAAAAGGGAATTAGTTGGAAGCAAGTGTTGAATATATGCCTTGCAGATTTACTGAGACAGTCAGGTGTACACCCATTTCTTTGTGTTACACTCAGAAAAGAATACTCCAGACTAAGCCATCACTAGGCCATCACTAGGCCTACAGTTTAGCACTGCATTTTTGGTAGGAATGTGTCTATTAAAAAAAGAATTTATAATCACACATCAGTCAGTAAAAGGTTCTACATAGTAGTAGTACAGACAGGTGAGCACAAACATGCAAAGTTTGTATACTATATGGCATTCTTAGAAGCGTATGAAATATCCCATGGTTAAACAGAACCACTGTGTACAAGTGGTTCATACGTGCAGCAAAACAATCTAGATGTTAAGTTGCAGCTTAACTGTTAAACTAAAGTAATCTAACCATATATTATATTAATGCTATTTTCATAATGTAAAACTCACACTGCATAATGATTCCAGGAATCAAAAAGAATTTCTGGATTCATTTTGGCTTTGTTTTATTTTAGCAAAACTTTTCTTTTATGAATTGGAGCATTGTACCCACATGTCAACAAACCAGAGCAACTTACAGTTATAAAACCACAAATAATTTAAACAAATCTATTTAAACCACCAAATTGACACTGTTCCATTCAAAATAAGGCTACGCACAAACCCCTCCAGAAAAAAAAAACTCCAAAAATAATGATAAATGTTTAAGATGTGATTTTGGGGTGGTTTTTTTTAGTCTTATCAATGTTTTGAATGAAGTTTTGCAGCAAAGAAAGAAAAACGGGTAGAGAAAGAAGTTTCACTAAGGGAGGAACCCACTCAAATCCATGTAAAAATTGCTGCAAATGGGAAAAAATAGGCTTGCACTCTCTCTAGATCTTCTCCAATGTCTTATTCTTGACCTTAGCCTAAAGCATTGCTGGCTTTTTCACATTTATTTCCAGATCCTTGGGTATGGATAAGAAACGGATCAGGCTACTGAACAACAGAAACCTCCAGCCATGCTGTAGTTTTTGCAGTATTTCTAAAACTGCCATCTATTTTGACATTAATGATGAACATGGATGGATGCAGAGAAGATTAAGGTCCTCAGGTGAAGTTAGACCTAGTGAAAGAATTTCTAAGGTAGTGCTTAGGGCGCCTATGCTTCGAAAACTATGCAGGAGAGAAGACATGCTTCTGAATGAGATGTGCAAAAAAACTGCCGTATTTCTGCGGTTTTCAGCCCACAGTGCTTAGGCAGAACGTTCCCTTGGATTTATAGCCCCCAAATGCTTCCAAAAATTAGCTTTCAACATCTCCTCTTTCAAAAACGGAGAAGTCACTCTTCTCTTTTTAAAAATAAACACAGGAAACAGGATGATACTGCCCTTGCATTCACAGTGGAGAGGAAGCTAAGTGGGGACTCCAGATACTACAGTTTCAGACACGGATAAAAAAATGCCATACAAATTTAATCCAGCAAAATATGCATTTTGCAATGAAGTGAGCCATACCTCTTTAGGGAGACATGCTGGAGAAACTACCAGTCCTCTAACCTAACATTAAAAGCCAGGATCACCGGGATTTCCACAGCAACCTATGGATACCTATAGCCTATTATTCAATGGATGTTGGTGCCTAAAATTCACTTCCACAGTTCTGGTACGGGTAAAATGCATTCCAAAACAGCTGGATGGAACTGTGCCAATACCCCTAGAACTTCCAGTAAGAACACAACTAAAAGACACTTCAGAACAGTTTGTTCACCTTCCTAATTCTGCTGTCAAAGAAGGGGTACTATTTCAACCATTGTGCTATCGCTAGAGAAGCACAATTTATATGGACAAAGCTTCTGGTTTCTCTAAAAACACCATGCAAAATGTATTTTTCACGGCTACTTTCAATATATAGGAGCTACTTTGTTCAGGGCCTTTAGTTTAGAGACTCTCAGTGTAGTTGCAGATGCGGAAGTCTTACATTTTAGTACAGTTAGGGTTGTTAACATCTCCACACTGAAAGGAAATTGAAGTACAGCAAAAGCCGTATCTCAGAGTAGTATTGTCATTGCTGAATGCATTTATCAGTTTTCACATTATGCTTTCACCAATTTACTAAGTGGCACATTTTAGTGGCCAGATAGCTCCTCATGTTTTTAATCTAATTAGCCTACTCCAACTGGAAATTTTATTATATAATTTGTTGCTTCTTCTTTTGAAGAATATTGCTGCACTTTTCAATACACTGATGTGATCACATCCTTCCTTTTTACTTTTATCCAGTTAAACTGGGAAGAGAAATGTATTTTTATACTGCTTCAGACAACAAGAGAACTTTAATAGCACATTTGCAAGGAATTGTATTCACCAAGATTCCCTCACCTATCAGGAATGCCCAGTCTCTTGACACTTCTGTATACTGAAAGAGTATTTGCCACATGACGGTAATTAAACCAGAATCGAGATGTACACACCTAGAATTTTAAGGGGAAAAAAAAAAGCATATTAAATAGTGTAAAAGATACAAATTGGCCTGCCCCTGTAATCATGGTCTTCTGATGCAATGGACTATCAACAAACTAGTAACAAATCAGAAAGAACATAGGAACACCAAGAACCTGTGATATAAACTATATAAATCTCTGTTGTACCAAAGCAACAAATGCTGAAAATAAAAGTTAAAAAAGAAAATGTTTTAACATAGTGACTCATGAAAAAATTGTCATAAAACCCAACTAAGTATAGAAAGTGGCACTTTCGGGAATAATTCAGCAATAGTAAGCGGGTAAGCTAATTTTTTTCATTTGCTTTCTCCATATCAAGTGGAACAAGGAAGAGTTCTCATCTCAACAGCAAACCCATTCCGGGAGCGTTCTTGCACAAAGGGGTAAGTGAATTCACGCAGAAGCCACACACAAGGGAAAATGCAGAGGACATTTGCATTTAAGGAGTCAAATACAATAAACTAAGAGCTAAGTGAGCTCTAACCAAAATCTGAATACAAATTCTCAAAAATCTCAAAGGAGTTCAGATTCTACTGTTCTAACAGGCAAAAGGTTGGGGATCAGCCATTCCCGTACTTAAACTATTCCTTACATCAGGTATTGCTTAATATGTCCTCAAAAACCTCAAACCAATGAAATTCCAAAAACCTTCAGAGGCAATCTGCAGTAGTTCCTTAGTAGCCTTATCGTTGTCCTTGTCTTTAAGTTAAGTTCACTACTTTTTGTTTGTTCCACACCAAGGAGAGCAATTATTTGGAGACAAATTTCCTTCGCTTTTACAAGTCTTTCGAACAGACAAAGCAAGAAGCATTTTAGAACAGGTGACTTTAAAACCACAAAAACAGAGAAGCAGGAAAAAGTATTTAAGAAAGTTTTTTAATTTTTCAGCTTTAAATGTACAGCTCTAATTTAAATAGAAACATCTTTAAGTAAAGTTACATTATGTAACATATTTTTCTCTAGCCTTTTCATAAAAAGAAATGAGTAGTAGCTTAAATAATAGTAAAAATTCAGCCTGAAAGGATCCCCTTGAGTCTTGATCATCCCGTCAGTTAGGAATTTCAAAAAAGCCCACGGGCATCAGTCCGTGAGAACATTTGCCTTTCAGCAAGATTTAAAGCTCTGAGAACTAAGTGTGGCCCATCTAGCTGTGACATTTCAAGATATTATCATCTGCCCCTTTCCTCCATTACCTCCCTTACAACACAGTGGAAAATGTCTACGCTTTACACATAGCTATTCACACTGCAGCATATTCATTCAAACTACTGATGAGGTGGGATTGCAGTACGATCCCAAGCTTCAAGTGCCTGATAGCAGTAAAACTCTTCCTATTTTACTGCTTAAAAAAGTAGTAGCAATTGTTATAAAGCTTAATCGTGAACTACAGAGAAAAAATATAACCAGCAGAGAATCTGTTGAGAATAGAAAGTATAGCTCCTTGGACCTAATCTTCCACTTTCTTTGTGTGTTTTTATGGGTACTAATAAAAGCACCTATTTGTTAATAGTATTAAAGTAGTACTTAATGTTTTAATAGTTTCAAGTTTGTACATTGTAGAGTATAGAAATTATTCCTTCTAATTCAATTACTGTTAACTTTCCTTTTATATTGCTCAATTTTAGTATCTGGAAAACAAACAGCTGCTACTGAGTAATTACAATAGTGTTCTGAAACAAATTAGTCATTAAGACCTGAATTGTGATTAAGAACCAGTTGTGTAGCATGATTCAAAGCTAATAAAAAGATTCATGGCAAAGAAAAAAAAAACAACTAGGATAAGAACAGTTGATCTAAACATTATGTTGCCTGAATTTATTTTATTCTAAGCCCGTTATCACAAGTTAACAGTGAGTAAGAACAAAAGTCAGAAATAAATTGTACCTTTCTGGTCAAAGAGATACACCTCTCTGATATCAGAATTACGCTTTTGTTCAATATGCAGTATGGTAATTTATCTGTTTTAATGCTGTCAGAACTTTTGTTTTATGAATCCTGCCACATAGCTAGACGTTTTGAGTGCCTGAAATACAGTCCCACTGAAAAGATAGTTTTATTATAGTGTAATAAATTTGCAGGCACAATTTCAAATTCATTCATTTCCAAGTCTTTATCTTTCCATTTCCTTCAAAGAAACAGAATTCCTGACTGACTGTTGCAATTATGGCTCCTGATGAAAAATTGTCAACTTTATTGGAAGAAAACAACCTGGACCACACTTACCAAAACTGCCCAGTTATTTGTATGTCCACTTTTAAAGAACTGTTCTGCTTGATCCTGAAAGATGGAGAAAATATTAGATGCTCTTCAGCAATAAGAAATGACTGTTCGTATTTTTGTTTCCACAAAACAGTGTTCAATGCATATGTTTACCACACCTTAACACTAAATAAACCTTACAAAAGCTTCAAGAGAGATAGTTTTTCTTACTCCATTTTGCACATTTCATGAAAGTTAATTGCTCCAAATCTTTCCCTGAAACTTGCTAAATAACAAAGGAGAAAGAACTATTAGTCACTTTCAGCTTAGTTAAAACAAAAAGCCCACACATCTCTATTCCAAAGGACACTCCAAGAACAAAATAAAATGATTTATTGACCTACAGTTTCTTCCTTAATGAGAAGAGGGGCTTGGATTAATTTCTATTTTCATTGTTCCTCTGATCTTTTCAAAAGCAAGTAAGTGATTCTGCAATTTTAACCCACTTTAAATCCAAGGAGGTTACATTTTATCTTCCAAAATCAGGAGCTATGACAACAAGAACCTTCTCTATAATCTGTGTTATCCCTAGTTCCCACCGTGCTTTCCAGAGGAGAGGGCTCTTTTTCTTTAACAGATAGCATAAATCGGGATACAGAAAGGGGATAAGACTTCCCAGGGGTAAGGGAACAAGTCTGCCACAGGACAAGAATCCAGACGTGCTGATTCTTAATCAGACGCTGTTAACTCTCTGAAGGGTACTGGGCTGATGCCTGTGGTCTCACACAAAATACACAGTAACAGAAAAAGCGTTTATTAAAATATATGTAAAGCATACTGTACTTTAAGCAGCAAACAATTTGCAGTTTAATTAGTAATCCAAAGACTTTGAAAATATTTCTATTGGCTATTTTTTGTCCCATTTGTAATTAATTTCAAGTATAACAATTTGTTAGTAGAACAGAATTCAAACGCAAACAACACTCCAGATGTAGTGTGGCACTGTGCAAAAAGCCTAATTACGGAAATATGGAACTACTCCCGCTTGGAAAAGAATACCGGCTCCTTCTGTGTGTAAACGCCTCCCACCTGTGAGAAGGGCGCACGGCAGTCAAGCCCAGGTGAGCCCGGGCAGCTCGGCCGCCTGCGAAAGCGCCCACCACCCCACCCTGGACTTCCACCGAAGCGGCTCTATTCACACCTAACTTAGCCAGCAAACGTCCGGGGAAGGAACATAAAAAACCGACTACTGAAAGTTACATTGCGCAGCCAAAGAGAAACAGCGTTTCAGAAACCTGCAAACGTATTAAAAGACAGGGGTTTTTTTCAACTTTTAAGCTGTTTAAACAAGTTACATATGCCCGACGAGCCCCGTTCTTCCTGGGACGTACCGCACTACAGCTTACGGACCACCAAACCCCCGAGGCCGGGTGGGCAGCCGCCAGCAGCCCCGCGCGTTACGCCCACAGGGCAGAGCGAGGCGGGGCCGGGGGAGGGTCGGCGGGGCCGGGGGAGGCAGCGGCGCAGGGCAGCGCCCGCTCCTCTCCTCCGCTCCCAGCGCCGCTCAGGGACTGCGCCCACGGAGGCCAACACAACCCCTCCCAGAGCGCCACGAGCGGCTCGGGGGTAGCTCCACCGGCGCGGCCCCCAGAGCGGCGGCGGGGCGGGCAGCTGAGGGGCGGCAGGCGCGGGCTGTGCATGCGGAGGGGAGGAGATGGGAACCAGCAGCATAGAGCCTGCGGCGCGGCGGAGCGCCGCCCGTCCTCTCTCCCCACCGGCCGCTCCCATCAGCCTTCGTACCTGGACGCCGCTGTTGAGCGCTGCGCCGCAGCACCCTAGGAGCAGGGCTGTGGCGGCGCGAACCCAGCCGACAGTGGGCGCCGCCGCCGCCATCTTACCCCGCCTCCTTCGCAAGGCTCCGGCAGCCGCAACTGCCGGAAGGGGCGAAGCGGCCTCTGCGCGTGCTCTGTGCCGCCGCATCGGGGCGGGGAGCGGGGAGGGGGGTGGTTGCCCGCTTGCTTTCCGCTGTCACAGCTGATTTTCCTTCTCTCCCGGCGCTTGGAGGAAGGCTGTTTAGCAGGAATAGTGCCGCTGCTCTGAGCCACGCCAGGCGCTAAGTCACGTATCGGAGCTCCCCCGGCCTTGCCAGCCCCTGGAGAGCTTGCTTTAAATGCGATTTTTACAGAGCTGAGGCCGTAATGGTAGCAGATCTCACTATTGCCTAGAGCATAGGTGTTCGTTGCGGCTCTGTATTGAGGTGTAACGCAGCCCTGTCCTGCCCTCGTCCATCCCTTGGACAGGCCCAGCTGGTGGTAGAAAACACTGTGCCTCGCATCTCACCTTTGGCTTGGGAGGCTCCTGGGTGTGTAACAACGGCTGTTTCTCTCAGCCTTCTACCAGAAATAAGCCCGTGGGGCTTTGTTGAGGTTACCACGAGGGCAGGGTGAGGGGCATGCTGAGCTGTGGGCCATGGGTGGCCTCAGGCCTTGGTGGCAGCAGGACAGCTGCCTTGGAGAGCGAAGGGGAGAGGGACCACCTTGGGGGGGGGCGGGATCTGAAAGTAGATCTTTTGTCAAGATGCCTTTGGCACATATATCCCTCAGAGCTGATGAATCATCAGATTTTTATTTCAATCTACTGAACCAGTTGGTATGACTCTTCTATTTCCACTAACTCATCCTGTCACCACCTTTGTTCAATTGCCTGATGCCTTCCATTAGTGAAGATTCAGAATCGGCCCTGAACCATGGAAGCTATTTCCTGCTCTGTGTACTTGTCATCAGTAATGACTTTCTCAGACGGAAGTACATTTCCATGTATTGATGTTGGAATTTCAATAACATCACGCTTGCTGTTTGAAAGCATCACTGGTTTCCTCGATAAAAATAATCACCTGTGATTAGATCACCTTTTCTTTTTGTGCCTAAAGCTAATGAACTTACTCCCTTTTGAAGACTATAGCCACCAGCGTCTGTTGTGCCTGAACACATCTCCTGCGTGAGCCTTTTATGAACCTACTGAGAAGTGCTGTCGGTGTCTGTGTGCCTTGGTGCCTGCTTGTAAGCTGCACTGTTTATCTTCTTGTTCCAGAAAACTAAATTAATTTAAGAATAGGACCAAGCTTAAGCTTTTTTTTTTTGCCCTTTCAAATGCTTACACTTAGGTCTCTGATCATTCTCAGATGTGTTCAAGTTGTGTCAGTAATTCTAAAGGATAGGCAGCAGTCTTTCAGAGCATGAACTCAGGCAGTTTTATAAACTGGTGAGTTGATTTCATGCGCTTTGACTTGGGTAGCTCCTCATTACCTTTCAGCTCCCTCGTGGAGTTGGTCAGATAACATGTGACAAATACAGAAGGTCTCAACTCTTTGACTCAACTTCTTTCTGTTAAGCTTAGTTCTTTGCTCTTTGCAGTTATTACAAATATTCATTCTTTCGTATCCTGCATTTTGGTCAACAGCTTTTCCCATAGAAATAATGTCATCAGCTGATGATGCATGTTTGAACCAGGCGTAAGTCCTGATGTTCATACCGAATGAAAAGTTATGTCAAATGTTACCAAAAGGTAACTTCAGCTTACCAAGAAACATTCTTGACGTGAGAAGTAATGAACATCTTTTCTGTGAATAAAATTTAAAAACATCCTATTCACTTAAAAACTTCCGAACCTCCTGAGATTTTTGTCATGGGTGACCTTAATTTTGTCATTCGCTGGAATACTTGACTTTGTAGTTTTAATAACATTCTTTTCAGATCACTGTGTATGATTTACTACATAAGAAAAAAGGAAATGGAAAAAAAACCCCAAAATTTCTGTCATGTAGCATTGGAATGATGTAAACATAGGTTATCACCTATGGACTCTACAAGCAAATATCTGCTACTTGTGCTGAGCAGTTAAGAACTGTAGCAAATTATCCTTACATGAAAGATCATTTGTAGGGGATGAAACATTTAAAATACTAGGTTTTGACAATATTCAAAATAGTTTAAGCACACTTGTCCAGTCAATATTGCTGCTATTTCTCATGGGTTATATGTAGTTGGTTCTGCAATCTACAGGAAGGTTTAGCTGGCTTTTGATATAAAAGCATAGCTCATCAGTCTTGTGTCACATGCTGCCTGCTGCAGCGTGTGAGCAGTGTTTGGATCAACTACGGTCACACTGCAGGTGTTACTCTTTGATTTCAGGTGTTCCGGTAATATTGCTTCCTTTCCATCCCAGGGCAGAGACAGTAGTACTGAGTTAGGGCAAAGTCCGTTTCACAAGCTCATTGAAATATTCCAAAAGAATGGCCTTTATTCCCGCTAATTTATTTGCTGTGTAATACAGTGCATAGTTCACTTTTTTAGATCTGTCTCTGGTTTGCCTTCGGGATTCCCTTAGCCTGCTTGAATGTATTTTGTAATGGATCTGTTTCTTCTTCTACTTCTGGCTTTTATTTCTTTTCAGTCTCAGTCTTTCATGGGCTTTAGTATTCATCAGACACGCATGAGTGTGCCAGTGCTTCAGGCATTATTCCTGGAGGTGGTATCACTTTTTTTTCCTCAGTAAGATAGTACCAAAAGCTTTGCCTTCATTTTTTTCATCTTTATTCCCTTAGGCAGCTCTCAATACAGACTTGGTGTTTGCTTCCATGCCTGTACAGGATTTTTTTGTCTAGAAATTAAGCTCTATGCTATCTGCTTCTGTTTCTTCATTCTGCTTTTTTTTCATGCTAATCACAGTATTTTTCATGCTCTGAGTCTCTTTAGCTTGACCTTTGCCACACTGTTTCTTGTACCTCATGCTGAGTAATTAGAAGGGACACTAAATGTGTATCCCAAAATTATTTGTAATTAAAACAACTGTTTAAAAAGCTGCTGTAACTGCAGCTGGTGTTCATATTGGTGCATATCTGGGTGCCCTTTCAGATTCTTTCCTCCTCCAGCAGGTTGCTCAGGCCCTAATCCTCTAATCTATACCCACTGGAAGTTGCCCTGTAAGAGCCATCTGCCAGCTTGCTGCTGTCCAGCATGAAGCAAACAAACCTAGCCTTCCTCTGAGGAGGGGCAGCAATCCCAAGTGTAAGCCCATAAGCTCCTAAAACAGGGATTTGTGCCTACTAGAGTTTAGCTGAAACTTTTTGACCACAAACATTTTTTTTCTATGCCAAAAATACCAATTAAATATCTTTAATTTTGTTTGTATTAACCTTGATTATATTACCTATATGTATCATAGTGTATCTCTTCCTTCTTCTATACTCTTCATCCTTGTTCTGTGTTTCTTTTCCTGTTTTTATCAGACTTGGATGTACTGACTGATAATTTTCTACTGTAGAAGATAAAGAGATATATCTTTGGCTGTATTTATTATGCTTCCAAAAGAAAAATGAAAACGAACTGTGCAATGGAGTAAGTCAACAAGACTGATTCTTAAGGAATCATCAATAATAGGTCAACTGTATTATCTCACTAAAAAAATTGCAGATTTATTACTGTCTTCATTTTGACTGTCAATACAATAGATTAAAATATTTGTACCAACCAAGTCTACTACAGTTTGGTATCTGAGCTGACAAAATGGCTGTCTTCAAATATGGATCCTGAATGAAACAACAGTAATAAAATTAATGATTGATTTTATTCATTTGGGGTTTTTTCCATTTCTGTTAGTGGAAGATTGGCTTGACTACAGAATGTTTCTACTTCGAAAAGATTTACAATAGCAAAGTGATACTGATAAAACATATGCAAAAAGAATATGATGAGAGTAATAGATACAGAACTTCCAAAGGAAAATAACTTGAAAGAAATCTTGCTTCTAATATTATTGAGCTGAAACAATTGTACTGAACTGTGTTTATCAATAGATTCTTTTTGAACACTGGCTAAACATATAGAACCTACACTTTTGTTCATCCATAGCATCAAGCTGCTTACCTCTGCATCAGAAACAAACTAGACAATATTTTTTACTGTTATTTACAAAGTGAGATTATAGACATCATTCTTTACAGTGCCTTTTGAGGTCAGAATAGAACACAGGCAAAAACCTTGTAATCTACAATGAAATTCAGTTGACATTTGTTCTTAATGAATTAACCATCTATCTTGTCATCAGTTCTGTTCTGTCATTAATGACGCAAATATCACCAGGCATGGAGTTTCCATAATGTTGAATTGTGTAATAATCCAGTATTTCATCTTCAGAAGACATGAGGTTACCAACCATTCCAACAACTTATCCCGTTGGTAAAATAAGTAAAATATGAGAAAACAAAATATGAAAAAACAGTGGCAGCTTGTTTACATAGTTTTTTAGGTATCATGGCAGTCATGAAATATGAATGCACATCACATTTGGTCTCAGTGCATCAATATTTTTCTCAATAGAAAACAATGCTGAAAACTTTTGTCAAAACATTTACTAAAATAACAAACTATGTGAAAAATACAGCAGTAAAAAAACTTTATCTTTTTAAAATTACCCTCTCCATTGTATTTTTCCATAAATATTTCAGGAGGGTTCATTCTCGAATAGAAAATTAATGGGCTTCTTAATTAGGAACAAGATAAGAATCTTAATCAAATTGCCCTAAATAAAGCTAAGTTTATAACCATAGTTTTACTCTTCAAGCAGTGAATATAACACATCATGTCTTAGAATCATTAAGAAGTCATCATTTTTAATCCACTACTAGTTCTGACATCTCTATGATAAATCTGTCATGTGTCTCAAACACACCAAGTCTCAGGAAAATCCTCCCTGTAGTGATTGATGAGCTGATGTGGTCTCAGCTCTGCTGGTTAAATTAACTCAAGTAAAGGGCCATGTTGCTGATGGACGCATCTTAGCTCCCAAACCATTACTTAAAGCTGTTGTGTGTATTCTTAGGCTACTCTACAGCCTGCAATCTAAATGTATCTTTGTCTTCCAAGTGATTTTCTTCATTTGCAGGCAAAAGTTTTTTTACTCCATTGAGGACTACTCAGCTGCTATATGAGAAAACAAACACAAAAGTTTTGAAAATTAAAGGCTGAATGTACATCAGCTTTACCTGAAAAAATATTAGATTTAATATTATGAAAATTGTATTAGAAATAAGATACACAGTGAGCACTGAGTCAACTTTAAAAAAGGTTACTCATACACCAGGAACAATAACATTGATTAACATTAAATATTTGAACAGAGGCTAAAACTGACTCCAGTAAATTGCCAGGAAAGGTTATGTAGATCACTGTGTGATTAGTACTGAAATGTTATTAGAACTTATTAGTGGAAGATCGCACTTGAGAAGCAAAATTTAAGATAAATCCAAAAATAGGCCATTAAGAAATTTAAAGAAATATTCTCAACAGAAGGAATAATTTAATTTTTAAAAATGTAAATATTCATGATTCTTTCTGTTTTTCCAGGAGTTATGGGGTAGAGTAGATCAAAACAGCCCAAAAAATGTGTAGACAAAAGCTCACTTGTACTTTTCCGAGTAGCTGCTAGGCTGTGAACGAAAGTGGCAGTGGGTCAGCAATCCTTAATAATTTCCCTGACTCCTCAAACTGTGTAAAGCAGAGGATTTGGTTCCCTCTTTAGCTTTGTTTAGCAGGATACTGTAAAAGCTGCTACGGATCAGGTGGAAAGTACTAATGCTGAATTAAGTATGGAGTATCCTTCAACATACCATAAATTCTAAGTCCATGCTCTTTGAAATGAAAAGTACCTATTTCTTTGAGCATATTTACTGGAAGCTGTTTCCAAGTAGAAATGCCAGAATTACTTCATAAATTGAAATCATAATGCATGGGAGCCAGATTTTGCTATGATTTATAAAAATGCAATCTTGTTGAAATTCCCTTCTGTGCAGAAGGTCAGTAAAAGGCCTTTTCACCATTACGGTGCTGGCATTCAGTGCCAGGTGGAATTTTACTTAAAAAATTAAATGAGCAAATCCTTGCTTTCTTAAAAGCCAGCTTGTGTGGCCTAAGTTGATCAGGATATTGTGCAAACTGAAGAGAACTGCCCATACGAGAATGCATTCAGTTATGAAATCTATGAAAGTTTTTCTATATTGTTCTGCAACTCTCTCATGAATACAAAAATCCAAACACTTTCTTTTTACCTGTGTTTATCTTTGTGTTAAGGAGTGTATCTTGATGAGATTTTTCTAACTGAAAGAGACCATGAAGAAAAAGTCCTAGTGATAATAGGAATTATCAAGACATGAATATGCGCCTGTTGTTTCTATGTATCTGTCCTGTTCTATGACCTGAACTAATTGTTTTAGCTGCTAAATATATATTACACAAAAATGTAAAAGCTACATTTACTGCAGTTAGTGACCTTTTACATTTTAAGATAGGCATTCAAATTTACATGTTCATTCAAGGTGATTGATTTTTATATGGAGAAAAGACACACCAATCAGTCAGTTTCAGCTAATCAGTGCCTTAATGGATGCATTTGCAAAAGTATTATCTAAGCGAAAATCATCTTCCTGCACTTTAACTCTCTGATAGTTATCAAGGATTTCCTTAAACAAAATTTCTCTCATTATAACATTATGTAAATGCTGAAAAAAACAATACTGCACTTGGGAAAAAAATTATTAACAACACTTTATTAAAGAATAACCATTACATGCGTATATATTAAATTTTTAAAGCATCAGAGCCTGCCATGTGTCCCAATTTTGTAGACCGTTCAGTGTGGTAATTTTGTCAGGCTTTTGCCTCACCACCCTAACCCAGCCCAAAGTAAGTTCAGGGTCACTGAAATGGACTCCCTACAGCTCAGTGACCCAAAAACCCAAATAGCACAACCTAAGTCAAAACAGAACAGGGATTAATTGAATCTATGCCTGTCTTGGATTCTAGAGATTATAAAGCTGACTTACATCTGCATTTGTGACATCCTCTTTTAAATTTTAACAGATTATTAGCTTTCTGGGCTGGAGGATATGACCTTCTGACAATGGGTTAATCAATGGGAAAAAAAATATTTCCTTTTGGAACTCTCAAATCATTCAACCCAAGCTTTTAATAAAAGATCCAGGGTTTAAGTATGTCAAATGCATGTTATTTACTAAGGTCTATTAGCTGCATATTCATATTAAATATATATCTCAAGAAAATAATATATATATATATATATGTATCAGGTACGGAAATGTATGCTCTATTTGTGGACTGCAAGAATTCAAGATTGAAGTTTCACAAACAGTACCTTAAAAAGAAGAAACTAAGATTATTCTTTTCAGAATAATGACATCAAAATCATGATAACGAGGTCAAGGGTACATAACTTCACTTGCTACTTAGCTTTAGAATAAAGATGATAATCATTTGCCTTTGCTAAATATAAAAATAATAAATGCTTTGCATCTGTACAGCATCTCTTACTGAAGGATCTCACAGCATTCAGTGTTAATTTCATGTCATCTTAAAACCAGAAGACTTCAAACCCTATTAAAAAATTTTGGGTGTTGCTACTATACATTCATTTTTGCTCTTTCATCTGATTCTGTTTGCCTGCGTATTTCTGCAAGATAAGGAAAACAATTTCAATTTTTTTGGTTGTTATATATTATCATGTTATGAGAAGCATTTTTAATACAGATTCTCTTCCATGGATGGATTTTTATCACAAGCTTCTAAAAGATTACTTAAAATTAAGGAGGCTGAACATATATTGCCTAACTTATATCCTCATCTAGGAACCAGCACAGTATAAACCACCTTTTCCATTTCCTTCAGTAATTCTATGTCTAGTTATGATGTTCTAGAATTGCCATATTGGTTTTCAAATCCTTCTGTGTAATAAATTCATCCATTAGGCTATTTATCTGCTCAGAACTCTAGAAACCAAACGTATTTTCTGTCTCAGAGGAGATCTTCATAGGTTCATAAATGAAAAATTTGTTTTGGAAAGGGAGTATGTCTGTGTGTGTATTAGTAATATTGAATGTTAAAATCAGTTTTTTCCCCCGAAATTGCTCATAACACTGTTTCCATAAAAGAAGTCAGCTAGGAAAGCTCTACAGTCTACCTCTACAAGTCATGATTCTCTTTTCCCTAGCCCAGAGGCTGAGGGAATAAAAAGTTTCAGCAGAAAGCCAGGAAAATGCGGTAGAATGTCATTAATTGTCAATCAACTTAAATAGAACAATAAAATGTCAGCTATACTACAGGGTAATTTTAAAAATTCTGTCCAAAACTGATGTGGAGGTGATTTAGCTGTATAATGTAGAGAAAGAAGCAATTTAAGAAATCTTTGAATATTCAGATCTTTTCCAAATAGTACCAACTCAGCTGTAAGCCAGCAACAAAAAAAAACAATAAAGACTATAGCAAAATGCCTGAACCTGATCCATTTGTTATACTGAATATACCCACCACAGAAAAAAAGAAAGAATTACTTGCTTGGTGTTATTGCTAATAAATTAACTTCTGATTTATCAGATACAAAGTATTCAAACACATGGTAAAGTTAATAACATCTTCGTTTCCCTTTGTTGCAGTGTATTCTGAGAGCTGTGAAAGACATTTTTAAGACTGCAAACTTTGAGGCAGCCATACTTCCAAATTTTTTAATAAATGAGGACAAGGACCATATTAGTGATTCCAGTTTTATAAGATAACCTGAATAAAAGGAAAGAAAAGATACTGACAAGGCTTGCTTCATGAACCCACTAAGATCCAGAATATACAAGGAAAAACATTTGAAGCAAGTGATCACTTTTTCAAATACACAAGAGTCAAAATAGTATTAGTTTTTTTCCCTGAACATTTATGAATAAATATGAAAGCTGCAGTCACAGAGTTTGTCACTTGTATAGCCATGTCATTTTATAGTAACCTGTCTCTTGAGATGAGTTCACATAGGAGCAGAACTTTGCAAGAAGTTCTCCTGAAAACAGCTATCCTTAACAAGCTTCTTCTGAATCCTGCCTTTTGTCACGACTCCAACAGCAGGGTCTATTTGCTTTCCAGAACACAATTGCTTCATCTCTTAAGAGGTATTAGTAAGACAGGGCCAAGGGTCCTGTTCAGCACTGCAGTTGAAAAACTACTTAGTTTTATTGCATAGCATGACAGGAAAAAAAAAAGTCTTGGTAATTCAAGAAGTGCTGATGATATTAGTAAATCCAAATGTTAAAAAATACGCGGTATGAGGCTCTACCCAATATCAGACTAAATTATTTTCTTCCATTTAGCCAAAAGTTTTCAACCCATGCTTTGTTGAATCTGAGTTCAAGTTCAACCATCATATGACAGTTTCATCAACTGTTCTGTTATCTTTCTTAATAAGCCATCTGGCAGGGTGTCATCTTCTACTGAAAACAGGTGTTTGATCCAATTCTCATTTGTTATACTATCAAGAAAGCATTCACTGAAGTTGGTGACTAAATTCAGGCAATGTTCTTGTACGTCGGCAGAAAGGATGAATTTCGAATTAACATTAAAACATTTCCATGGTTAAAACATTTCCCAATTTCTCTCATGTTGTCTCTCAACTCATCTCATTGTATCTTAGATCCAATTTCTTTATCTTGTTCTATATTCTGATTTTTATCTAATTATTATGTAATGTGCATATTTTAACCTCTATATATTGTATTCTATTAATTGCAATGCAAGAACATAAAGTTCAACGGATGAGTTCAAGAACCTTAGGTTGTTGAAAAGGGACTTATCTCAATGAAAATTAAAATTCCCCCCACAAAAAAATTGTTCCTTACAGTAGAACTCAGTTGTGAGCCAACACCTGCCTAAGTTTCAGCCTTCCTGGGTTTAGAAAAGCGGGTTTGGACAGTCATTTCCCACTTTATTATGAAATATGAAAAACAAGCAGAGCTTTAGCTCTAAAGAAATTAAGTTCTTTAACAATGAAACAACAAACACCAGTGGCTGACTGACATTTTGACAGCTACTGCTTTGTGGCGAATACTGAATACACACTGAATATGGAAATAGGCGACTCTTCACTTTTTACCAGAACACTACAGTTACTGCCATGATCACTCTCAACAAGAGCACATGCCAACGTTATTCCATTGTGAATCCTACTTATAAAAAAATTGCCATGTCACAAATGAGGATTTTTTTCTTAACTTTTATTTTATTCTTTGGCATACATGTACAACCTGACCAAATTTAATAGTACTTTTGTTTGACTACAGTGAAACAAAAATCGTATATGTAAATGTCCTATGGGCCCTTTCCTACTTGAAAAATGCTCAGTCAGGAATCCTTGACTCTAGGTAAAAAAAAAAATACATCAAACTAACTTGCATCTTTTTCCCTATGACTTGACATCACAATGTGTTGCGCCACTATGAAGACATATCAAAAAATGTTGAAGGTTTCTCAGTGTAAGCAATCCCTGAAATGATGATGACTCTGCTAAGCCCTTCATACAGGATTTTGGTATTACGTTCAATTCATTTAGCTTTCTAGTAAAAAAAATAAAATCAAGAGGCTTATCTTTTCAAGAGCTGTACTTTGTATCAAGGTGATTTTCAAGTAGGGAAGATTTTCACTGTATGATTGAATAACAGGCTATAGAAATAATGTCATAAGGCACTGGTTCGTTATACCACTGAAATAAAACCCAAATGATAAGTAGCAGAGACTCATACTTTCTAACAATCTTACGCTCCATAGTGTTCCCAGGATGAGGTCTAATAGCTGTGCTTGAATTCTTTTCTATTCTCACCACCACCACCCACAAGTCGTTATTCAGTTCAAGCCTATTTTATTAACTGAGTATTGCTGTGTTTCTCTCTGTTTTTTTTTTTCTACAGCTACCTGAATTTCCTTAGTTCATAAAGAGTAAACAAGATGAACTGAAATTGCTTTATTGTCAGTATCTATTTGGAGGCAATTCATAGATTGGAACCTTAAAATCTGTGGTTGGATCCTGAGGACAAAAAGGCAAGGAAATTAAGGCTTTATTGGAAAAATAGCACAGCATTTCTAAGTCATTGAAAATTCAGTATCAAATTGTTCCTCAGTTACTGAAAAATGGTAACTGACGAAAATAAAATCCTCCCAAAAAGCAATTTCTATAACATTGGGGGGGGATTTCAGTTTAAGTGACATAAAATAAAAGCAAAAAGCATCAAGAAGCTCTAATGAATCAGACTGAAAGTCTGTGTAAGTCCCCAGTCTGTGTTCTCAGCAATAGTATCCAGCTGTCTTAGGGGCTGAGTTAAGAACAAGAAAAACCTCTACAGGATCTCCTGCCTTCCATCTCACTGAGGCTTAAGGACTTCCTGAGGTGGTAATCTTGAATTTATTAAGTTACATAATGCCTGTACAATATCCTCATACTGTCTAATTATTATGACCCAGATCAAGGATAAGGACTTAAATAGAAAAATATGCATGATAATTGGGAATTATTTAAGAAATGCTAACAAAACAGCCAAAACACTAACAACCTATGACTGAAAAAAAAGAAGACATCACTGATTAAAAAGCAATTTGGCTTGAAAATAACGATATAGAAGAATAACACCTGTAACAAATACTACAAGCTGCAAGAAATATATGAGAGAGATTTAAGAACTGTAAAAAAATTAGAAGGGAAACAAAATGACATAAACCCCAATGGTGGAACAGCATTTAAAAGAGCTGTTTTTCTGAATAGAAGAAAGAAAAGGATCCTAAGTGGATTATTGGAATATGCTTGCATAGTTATAACAAAAGCAATTGGAAGCCTTCACTAAATATTTTTATTCTGTATATAAAGAAATAATCAGATGATGTAATTATACCATAGGGTGATGATGAGACATTGTCCATTACAATTGTAGTCAGGTAAGTTTTATAAATAGTAGCCATTAAAAATAACTAAGTAAATCTGCATATTTGGATAACTTATATGGGTGTTATATGGCTGGAAAGGACATTTTGGGCCTCTAAGAACCCTTGAAATATTTGCATTCTGGGAATATATTAGTGCTTTAGAAGGGTGGTGGCATAGGGAATTACAGGCCTGTCCATCTAACATGGAACTTAGTAAAATACAAAACTGATAAGAACATACTGGAATATAGTTTATATGGAATTTAATTAATGCTAGTCAATGCCAGTTTTTGAAAAATAGATCCTTTCAAATCTGTCCACAGATACTTGTTCAGGAAGGTTTGTTTTGGCTGATGAAGAAAAAAGTGCTAATCTGAAGGCATTTATTTAGTGCTGCAGGATATTTTGTTTAGGAAACCTGAATGAATCAAAATTAATGCACATGTATTTAATGACTAGTTGACTGGTCTCAAACGTGAAGTGTAAATGGGAAATACTAGGTGAGTTTCTGGTTTGGTCCCATGGGAACTGTGTTTTGGCCACGTGCTGTGTAACAGTTTTATTGATTACTAAAAGAAAATCACTGGCACCACTGGCAGATAACAAAGACTAGGGAAGTGGTAACTCACATAACTCACAAAGGGGACAGCTCATTGGTACTGAGCAAGCTGATTTCTCGGTAAATTGGCTGCAAGCAAATATATGAAGTTACACGTCAAAGAATAAAGAGCAGGTGTTGATCCTAGAGTGGAGGAATCTATGTGAGAAACTAGAGTAGAAAGCAGAGCTGCTGGGAGCCTGCTAGATAACCAGCTAAAAGTAAACCCCATTGCAACACCAAGGCCAGTGCACAAATTCAGTCCATCAGTGTGAAACCAACAGAATGAGGATTGTGAGGATGTTACAATCAGGCTGAATCACATCAGCACCTGGCACTGGTGGGACCATTTCTGGAACAGTGTGTCCTGTTTGGTGCCTTCGCTGAGGATGCCTGTTGATAAATTGGAAGGAGTTCAGGGAAGGGTCAGAGGAATGATTACAGTGTAATTGGAAAATAAAAGCCACAGCTATTTAGTTTATCAAAACAAAGGTTAAGGAGTGACTTGATCATAGCTTTTTTTTTTTCTCAAAAGATTGAAATATGCATCCTCAAACTTTTAAGCGGCACAACCTTCTTTCTTCCCTCCCAGGTTTTATTCACCTTGGTGTCCACAAAAGTTACATAAAATGGCAGTTCTGGGACTCAGTGAAAATTAGATCCAGAGATTGGATTTTTCTAAGTAGAATTTTCACTACCTTTCAACTAGTGATTTAATTCACTTAAGTAACCTGTTTAGATATCAGTAGAAAAGAAAAATGGTTTAGCAAAGTCGAAAAGAAAGGGGAGGGAAAACAACAGGTTTAAAAAAAAAATAGCAACACTGTTCAGAAAGAGGTTTCTCATTAAAATGAAAAGATTGTGTTAGCAATCTTGGATTAATTTACAGCGTGCTAGGCACAATACGGGGCTGTAAATAAGTTCTGCATTTACATTAAAATGCATATTATTTCTGGATCAGGAGCATATAATTCAGCATATTCTGTTAAAAAAGCTACACATAATTGTTTTACTTACAGAATCTACAAATTCAAACTGTCCACATATCTTGCACCAGCCTGTATAAGCACATCAATCCAAGGACATCAGTTCTGATTTAATAAAGACATCTAGCAGAGTAGCAGCTTATGTGAAAAATGACAGCCACTAGTGCTTGAACAGGCACTAGACAAAAAACTAGAAGACTCTCATAAAATACAGGGAGATTCTGAAGTGATTTTTGAAAACATAGAACCTACTTAAGCTTTGACTGAAGGCTATGGGTGTTAGGTAACTGGTTTAACCAAGAAGAGAAGGCCCAGAACAGCATATTCCAGCTGATCCCATACTCATTTCATATTAGTTCAGCTTCATCTATTTACTGGAAGAACCAGTGAGAATGAGAATGGAATCAGCCCAATGGTATAGGATCCATAAGAAGTTTTCAAGATTGACTTCCAGAACTGTTATCATTTTGATAGCAAAATTTTGTTCTTTCTACTGTTGCTTCTTCCCCTCCAGAAGAGGTAGGAAGTGGTAGAAGTATAACCAAAGTGATCCTTCAACCTCACCACAGTACCATGAAGGGCTGCCCGTGACCCTGTTTCACTATGGGGATTTTGTCAAAGGCAAACGCATAACAAATTACTTCTTCTAGAAGGAGGTACCATATTATTAGATCCAAAAATATCCTTTCCAGATACATTTCACACATTCAGTCTGACAGACATCCTAAATGGCCATATTTTTTCTGAGGTGGCAATTTCTGCAACACAGAATTTGATTTTGTGCAACAAAAATCAGTTAGCTTGAAATCACTCTTTTTTTGAACAATAATTTAGATGTGCATAATGATAATAGTTTTATGGCAGAACAGTCAGAATTTTTATTTTCTGTTAGCATTATCTAACTGAGCAAAATGCCTGGGTGCCTCCAGTAAAAAACAAACATCTCAGACAAGACTTTACACAAAAATTTTTCACATTCCTGCAGAAGATGCCATGGAAAGCACGTCAAAGGAAATATTTTTCTCTATCAATCCAGGACATTGGATGAGATACTAATTTACCCATAAATGTTGAATATATAAATATATATATGCTGAAAGCCTATAAATGGAATTTGCCTGAGACAATGATAATACAGCTGAATTTTTTTGTATAAACTAAAAAACAATAAAATCAAACCCACAAAATTCCCAAACCACAGCTCTGTCTTCCTAAACAGAATGGCATCTTCCATTGGCTCTCCTTGGGAAAGATCTTATTTTAAGAAAATACCTATTTAATGTAATTCAGTCTTCCTCTTGTCAAGCTTCATTTAAAAGCAATTATATCTCCTATCTTTTGATTAGGACATTGGAGCCTACTCTATTTTTTACTCAATCAAAATTAAGGTACTGTGCTTTTCAGTGAATTTACAATTGGATGTTTTAAAATCTTAGCAAGAGAAAGTAGGGTCAAAGCCACATCCAGAGTTCATGGAAGGATGAGAAATACTGCAGATGAATGCTGATTAAACTCTCCAGCAAAGACTAAGGTCTTCCTTAAACATATGAGAAGTGCTAATTCAGTGACATTAGTGCAGCTTCCCTAAGTGGGCACCACTGGATTCATAGAAAATGGAGATGGAAAGGATCTTAAGCTGTCTAATCTACACTTCTTCCCAGAGATCCTTCAGCTGAAGTGGAGAATAGGCCATTCATCAGTGGACTGCTGCAAAGGGACGTTAGTGGCTGACCTTCAGGTGGAAGCTGCTGGGAGTAACTGGGTGACTTGGAAAACCTTCCAGTCCAGTTTGTCAGAAGATCATGGGACTGCCCCTCAGGCAGCCTTTAGCAGTTTGGGGAATGAACAAGGACTGGAAGCCTCTCCAGGAGAAAGGAAAGTGTCTACATAAAAAGCTGGAGGCAGGGCAGAGGAAAAAGAGGGCAGTTTAACCACAAAGGCAGCAAAACAAGGAACGTGGCTGCAGCTGAGAGGGAGAAGCTTGTCAAACTGATATTGACCCACAAATCACACACAAGGGGGAGAAACTTCTTAAAAGAATCCCGAGAAGACCTATCCTATCTTTGAAAAATACTGAGATATGGAAAGCAGTTGCTCACTGTTGTTCATAAGCTTGCACTTATGTAACCTATTTCTGTTAGGGTGTGCATCGGTGAAACTACATGGATGTTGTGTTAGAAAAGATAATCAACAAAATTAAAATCTAATTGGAACATCAGACTTGATATAGGACAATTAAGCAACTGAAAGAATCTACTCTGATTTCCAGTATGCTACAGAATATCACAGAAGCTACCCCCTACTTAGCACTCGGAGCACATCTAGAATAACGCATCCCGTTTTGGACTCCTCAGTAAAAGAGAGGTGTTGAGAGGAGTGAGTTGAGTGGACAGCCACAAAGATGGTTGGGAATGAGAGCACTTGCCTTTGAGGAGAGGTTGAGGGAACTGGGCTTGTTCAGCCTGCGACAGGCTTAGAGGGGACAATAATAGCAGCTCTCCAATGCTTGTGAGTAGGTTATCGTGAAGATGGAGCCAGGCTTTTCACAACGGTGCAATGGTGGACAAGAGACAAATTGAGACAAGGGAGGTGCTAACCAAATAGAAGAAAACCCTTTTTCACCATGAGGCCAGCCAAGCACAGGTTGCCCAGAGAGGCTATGCAGTCTCCATCCTTGGAGGTTTTGCAAGATGAGACTAGATAAAGCCCTGAGCCACCTGGTCTGACCTCGAGAGCTGCCCTTCCTCTGAGCAGAAGTTTGGACCAGAGATGTCTCCAGGTCTCTTCCCGTGACCCGACGATCACAGATGCTCATGAGCGATCATAGTTCACGGCCAAGGCGTATGAAATGCCTCGCTCTTCAAAACGATGCCAAGGGCAGAGACGGCGGTATACCGGGAAGCTTCCACCACCTCTGCGCTACACCCGTGCACAGCCCGCCCCGCACTCGCTGCCACAGCCCTCCCAGCGTGCGGGGCGCGCCTGAGGACGGCAAAAGCAGACGGTGCCTCCCGGGGAGCCGGGGTCCCATCTCTCCCGGGGCACCCTGCCCGCGGCTCACAGCCAGGCACAGCCCCTCACTGCCTGCGCTCGGGTGCCTCACCGCCGGCACCCCCTGAAACTTTCCCCGGCAGCCTGCGCACGCTCTTCTTCCCCGCCGGGGGAAAACGTGCTCGCTCCCTCCGTGCAGCGGGGCCGGGGAGGCGGGCAGCCTGCCTCCCTCCTCCCCCCCGCTCCGGCTCGCCCGCCCGCGGAAGCCTTGCCGAGGCTCCCGCATTGCACCGCCGCGCCGCGCTGTGCCGTGCGCGGGGCGCGGGTGGGCGCCCCCGTCCCCGGCTGGCGGTATGAGCGCCGGCGAGGCGAAGGAGTATCTGGCCCGCAGGGAGATCCCGCAGCTTTTCGAGGTAGGCGCGGCGGCGCGGGGGGGAGCGTTTTCCGCCCCGTCGGGGGGGTGCTCCGCGCTGGGACCCCGCGGCGGGCGGCGGGCAGCGGGCTGAAGGCGGCAGGAAGGGCGGAGCAGCCGGAGGAGGCTGCGGCGCGCGTACCTTGCGCGGGGAGCCGCGCTGCGGAGGGCTGGCCCCCACCCCGGCCCGCGGGGCGCTGCCGCCCGACCGCGGCTCCCGGGCCCGCCCGGCAGCGCCCCGCGGGCCGGGGTGGGGGCTGCCGGCCGCGGAACCGCCGGGCGAGCGGCTGCCCGCTGCCCACCTGCCGTCAGCCCCCGCGGGCGCGCAGGCAGCCGGGCGGCCGCGCCCCTCCGCGGCGCTGCGGGCGGCCGCACCAGCCCTCCTTCAGCCGCCTGGGGAGGGAGCGAACTTGAGTGTCCGCAGGGCGAAGGACCCCCGGGGCCGCTCTCCCGAGGAATTCAGGCGGGGAGTATCTTTCAGGTTTTCTCCAGGTTTTTATCGGTCTGGGAGAAGAAACCCCCCCCAACTGTTCAGTGAGGTTTTGTTCAGCTTCCTACAAGTTACCTGCTGCTAATGGTTGATAATTACTTCTCTGTGCAATGTGGATTAGTATTTTTTTTTCCGAATCAGACATCCTGCCATCTGTATAAAACACACGCACACAGACACATACGTATTTTCCCTGGTCTGTTCTGAAGCTAGACATTTTATATGTATTTGAAAATTACAGGACATGGACCATGCTAATGTTTTACTAGAACATTTAGAATGTAAATGGTTTAACAAGAGATGCAGACAAAACCGTTTTTCTGTAAAGGCTCAAAGCCTGAGCTAGCAATTTTTAAAAAATGGTGCATATCTTCTGCAAAAATACATGGCTAGTTGCTGCGATCGGTCAAGTAGAATAATAAGGGCATAGATGCATATGAATTATATAATATTTTATAAATACAAATGTGTGTAAATAACAGTTATTGTATAAACTGTAGATAACAATTAACTGAGCAAATCCTGAATTGGAGCTATTTATGTTTATTACTAATAGCAACTGTGACTCTCAAGTTTATTTGCACAAGAATTAGGAAAAGCAGAAAGGAACAGAAATCATCCTGAGAGACATTTACTGTTAAGAGAGGGTTGGATGCAGTTGTCTTGTGGAGAGGTGAGATGATGACTTATGTATCACTTTGTCAAGGAAAATCAATTACCATGCGTCAGAGGAGGGCCTGGCATTCCTTCTTTCACGCTCCCCATAATGCCCATGGTACAATCGGTGCAGAATTAATACTGTGGACAGGGGTTTTCTGGTCGATTAAATCTGGGAGCACCTATGAACTTTGGGTTTGGGGTTTTTTTTTCCAATACTGATCAAGATGATATTTGAGTATTTCGCATGATTTTAAAAATTCTTTTTTTCATTAGTTGTGTAACTGTTGACTCAAGACTATGCATAAGATACTTGTGTGTGCACTGGTCTTTAAAGAACAGATACGTTCTAGTGGTCTAATAGGCTACACAGAATATGTAACTTTTGGGGCTATCTAGCTTGTGCATTGCTCTGTGTATATTTGCCAGTGGTAGTTCTAAGAAACATGTACGGAACTTTTTTACTATTTTCAGCTTTTATTACAGTGCAAACAGACAAATATGAAGACATAGCCACGAGCTTCCTGTTCTGAATAATTTGTGTGACACTGGAAAAACAAAATCATACAATTTTTGCAGGCCTCACTCTCACGCGTTGGCTTGAAATGGAGAGTCTGAATATACAAGGAATATGGGGTTTCTCTGTGTAAAGTAAAATTCAAAGTAAAAGCACTTGTTTTTTCTTGGCATATATCATAGTGTGTATTTCTCATCTTACGTTGCAGAGTCTGTTGAATGGATTAATGTGTTACAAACCCGATGACCCAATTGAATATTTGGAAAGCTGTTTGCAGAAAGTAAAAGAGCTTGGAGGGTCAGAAAAAGTGAAATGGGACACTTTTCTCAGCCCAGAAAAGAAGACCCTGCCTCCACTCAATGGAGGACAATCCAGGAGGTCTTTTTTCAGGAATGGTAATGTGTTAAGTATAAATATGATTGTATTTCTTGTGCTATGGGTGATTTTACATCCACTACTGAATTATTCTATACTTACTTCTATAGTAGATCATGCCTCCTTCTGATTTACCTTAGGCAAAGGACTCAGGGATTCTGTTTCCTTGCATTTTGGCATTTGTTTTTCTCCTCCCATAACGGATCCTATGCAGGAGAGGAAATTGTGATCATTTTGCAGCCTAATGATGGATGTTTGCTGTGTAAACATTTAACACATTAATGGAGAGTTTTCTCGTATCCTACCTAAAACATTTGCAAAGATAGGGGCCAAACTGACTCAGTGCACTTGGTTTATATTTTCAGTTAGTACTTATGGATGACGTATATAATAACTTCAGTTACACTAGGTTGTTTTTCTAGTTTATATCGGAGCTATATGCTAATTTACTAAATACAACGTAAATGATAAACACTTAGAAAAAGGTGCATCTCATAAAATCTAAGCAAATGTCATACCAATACCTGTAATTATTTTATTTGTAATGTTAACGAAGAGTAATTAGCTCATCTTTCAGTTGCCATAGTTATTCTTCCTTGCCATCCAGCATTTCATTAAACTAATTAGCAAGAATACTATCTCTGTCTCTGTGTACATGTATCACCAAAAGGGTTCTGCTTAATAGTACAGGTTATCTGCACAATATAACGCTTTTCTTCTCGGAGACCACTGCTGAACGCTGGGTGCTATGGGCAGATTTTCACAGAAAAGCTGATGTGCTTGTAAAGAAACACCAAAGAAAACTGACTCCTAGTGATTCCAGTTTAATAAATCAGCTAAATAGAGGCAAGGAATATTTAATATAGTAGCAGCAAGCACCTTGTAAAATTAGGAGATGTTTATACTTTATGTTTATTTATTATACTTATTTAAATCTGCGTACACAATAGATTTTGAGTTTTCTGTCTATTTCCACAATTCTCAGTTTATCTTACTATTTTACAGTGATGCCTGATAATTCTAACTTCCCATACCGACGATATGACCGACTCCCTCCAATCCAACAGTTTTCAATAGAAAGTGACACCGACCTCTCTGAAACTGCTGAGCTAATTGAGGAATATGATGTATTTGATCCTGCAAGACCTCGACCAAAAATTATCCTTGTCATAGGTATGAAGGCAGAGTCATTTTGACAAGATTTTATCTTTATTACTTTGCCTTTTTATTTGTACTGCAAATACATTGAATGCCTGTATGTATTTTAGTACAATTTTTCCATCTGCCGTAGCAAGTGGTGCAGCCCAATTGGAGTGTATCAGAAAGTGAAATTGTAAGTGAAATTGTTAGTGCTGAGGATATAGCATCACAACTGTAAGCGTTTTAGGGGTTACAGTGAGCACCTGTGGTCATCTTGTGTAGGCTGGATGCCCATTAGCAGCTGGAGAGCTCATGGTTTGCTTATGGAGCACATCTGCCAGTTTGATTTAATCTAAAACAAACCCGAGTCACGCATTTCAAAACACCTTCACCATGTGAAGTACATCTACCTATCGCAGATGTACTCAAAGCTGCTCACAAAAAAGGATAGTTAAAAATACTGGATAAGCCGGCTAAAAAAGGTGATAGGGAACTGCTGTCCTCTATATTTAGAACCTTGAACTGATCGGTATGTCCAGCTGGAGTGAGCATACGTGGTCACTTGTCCATTGCATTGATAAATTAATCCCTAGATCTATTTGGCAAATGAATCCTGTGGCATCTTCAGGGAGAGTATTAGTTAATTGTGCTCTCTCCCCAGGTTCTCTCTTGTGTGGTGTTTGGTGTCCTTTCTAAGCAACTTGTACTTTCCAGCCTCAGACAAGCATGCTGTTTATTAAGAAATAGCTGCAGTTTAAGTCTAAATCAACAGTTTATTCTGTTTCTGAATTTAAGTTCTTTGAATTAGTTTCCTTGTCATCTGGGATAGTTGTCTTTTGAAATTTTACCGCCAGGCCTAATTCTCTGATTCTCTGGACTGTTTAAATAGTTACAGTACAGGTGCCAGGTGATGGAGAATCACATTTTTAGTCTATAAAGCCTTATTCATATTAAAGAGAGATATTGCTTCCATAACAGAGAATAGTATGTAGTATAGTAAAAGAGAATAGAAATGTCTTCTCGGTATTGCAGAGCAGGATCTCTAAGAACAGCATGTCCTCTGGGCCCTGCGTCCAGCAGTTCTTGGAAATGTGATATTGGAATATATTGAAAACAGAAAACCAGGCATTTTTCTAGATATTTGTGGTACGCCAAAAGAATTGCTTAGGCATTTGAATTTTCTTAATGTTTTGTTTCGAATTACAAATCTCAACATGCAAATCTCTCCATGCACCGTTGAACTGTAAAGCTTGCATTAGATGGAGAAATAGCACATGCCTTTCTTTCATCTTAATTAATTAGCTAGCCTTCCTTTTCATAAAGGAGAAAAACTGGCTCCTTTTCAGTGACCACAGAAGGCTCTTACTGCATTGAAATCCATGTAGCTCTATTGCAGTAGAGTGAGGAATGAAGATTTGATCTAGGTGAAATAAAGAGAGATTGACTTTCACCTCTGGAACTGAGTGCGGGGATGTTTGAAGTGAAATACTTGAACGCCAGCATTTAGCGAACAGACCATGGATTTTACAGAGCTTTTCTTTTCCCCTGTTTTTATAGGGAACATTGTAAACGTTCCACAAAGGCTATTTCAGGTTTATTTTCCAACTGAGTTTCTCTGAATCTGTCTGTGTGATAGTGTGATCTGATAGTAACACAATGCTATATGTAGCTTACCAGCTATTGTCCGATTTTGTACAGTATCAAGAAAATTTCTACCAAATTCAACTTTCTATTGAGAAAGCACCTAAAAACACACTGGAAAGAATAAAAGAATAACTAATATACTGAATGAAAGAGAGAAAATGAAAAAAAAGTGTGCTATTAATTTCAAGAGACAAACAATGTACAGAAAGAATGTGTTGCATATTTTTCAGTTGGCATAAAATGCCAGCGAAAACTTCAGTTAAGCAAGCTATTTATGTCTAACTAGTGATAACTAACCATACTGCCTAACTCAGATGGTACTGGTCCCATTCATAGTTGGAGACTGAAATGAATAGAAGTTAAAGACTTGTCTTCTGCTTTGCATATTAGGTGAACTTTTCTTTAATAATGCATTAGCCCAAGATCTTTTTAATGCTTCCACAAAGGTTTTTACAACTTCTATGCTTTATGAAATCTATCATCCTTATAATGAACCAGGTAGCTCCAAGGCAAAAGAGAACTCGCTTATAAAGGTGGGGGGTTTGTTCTTTTTCTGTGTTTGCAGAAAAGTCTTCTGGTGAAATGTAAAGCTACAAAGCTGCAAAGTGAGTATGTGACCGGATTTTAGAAAAGTCAGATGGAACCAGCCAGGATGGCACACATCTGAATCACTGGAAAATTAAGTTTCTAAGGCATTACAACAATAGGAAACTAGATTGTGTTTAAAAATGTGCTTCTTAACATATTTTGACAAACACATTTTTACTATTGATATGGCCTGAATACGAAGATCTTAAAAAATTAGTTACCTGGTGTCATTAGCCCCATAGTTCAGTATGTTTTTAAACTGCACTTAATTAAAAATATTGGTTAATATTAAAAGAATATGTTTTCCTTTTATAATAGAAATTTAAAGGATAGATCAATGATAGTGCTGTCAGCAGTCGGCTGGCCCATTGATTTGTTAAATCCAGTCCACAGCTAGATTTTTTGAATTGTAAGTCATTTCAGAAATCTTATTATTACATGAATTTATTTTGAATTTACAACAAAATAAGCATAATTGAAATTTTGAACTTTCATTGACAAAACTAGATTAAAACAACTGCTTTAGTAAAAGTTTTTGGGCATACAAATCTTCACTTGAAACCACTTAGCAAACATAATTTTAGATGCAACAAATGTTCCCTAGTCTAGACATCTTCTAAGAAATATGTAAAATAATCACGCTTTTCTTGAATAATGTATAATCTCAGAATAAGTGAAAAGAATGAAAACCAAAAGTGATTTGATTTTCCTTTCTTGTGAACAGTTTGTCAGTATGATTTATTAGAGTTAGGAATGGTTACATAGTTCAATAAGTTATAATGATTTGCTGTGGGAAGTAATTTTGTCCTATCACTTTTCTCTTATTTTATTACCTGAATGTTTCCCCTTAGATTGTAAATGGATAATCCCAGCTTGCTATAAAGGGATATTTTTGGATTGAGAAGAACAAAATGTTTGAGAAGTTTATGAACATTAAAGCAAATACTTTATTAGTTTTTTTCTGCTTGCAAATCTAAATTGAAAGAACAGAAGTGCCGAACTACACATTTTTTTTTCTGCTTCTCTTTCATGGCAAAGCAAAGCTCTCCCTAACAGGAGTGTAAAGTTTGTCTACTTGGTTTCAAAAAGTTTTATTCAGCTATTTATGGTTTTACAGAGACTGATGTTTTTCCAAATAATAGTTCTGTTTTTCTGGCATCTTTTGTATTTCTGCTGGAATAGGGATACTATTTTCCTTGTTGTCAAATTTTCTGTTTCGAATTTTCTGCATGTTACCTATATGTGTTTTGTATCTTTATTGTTTCTGGGGTGCAACATAGTCTGTTTCAAATTTGTCTTGAGTCTCCACGGAAATAAACTGAATCTCCTTTCTTGGAAGTTTTGTATCTGCAGAAATTAAGCATAGCATTGGCTCCACTATGTTTTATAAACCCTTTGCTCCGAAGCACAGTCACAACCTAGCGCCCCTTTCTTCCAGTAGTTAGGGTTATTGCCAGTAAATAAAGCCACATAAATTCATAGTATTAAATGTTACACATATGCACAAACGCACACATATATAAGATACGTTATTTATATGTCATGCTCATTAGATTGCAATATGTGGCTTTATATAGAGAGAGAGGGTTGCTTGTGGAAATCCTTTACATGGAGTGAGTAGACATTCCAGTAAGGAGTAATAATCCTACTCATTCACCTGGCAAAATCTGCTCCATACAAACTGGCAGCAATCATTGAACAATTAGCTGCACTTCTTTGTGCTGTTGTTTTCATCTATGTAAGAAAAAAGACACTGAGAATTAGTTACTCCAAACCTACTATCATTCCAGATTACCAAGAGCCTGTAATAAACTGCAAACTACATGGAATTATCTTGTTTGAACATTTGTATCAGGTACGTTTTTGATACAGGAGTGAAACACAATGTAGGGTTTGGTGAAATGCATTTGTCGTGGGGAAGGCTTAGCGTGCCATCGAAGGGAGCGGGGAGAGCCGAAGCAGAATGGCTTTGTAGCCGCTTTAGTGGAGGAGATGATTCCCAGTATATCAGATGCTTGCGTGTCTACATTTATTGTAACGAAGAGGATAGCTAAACTGTCTATGAAAGAAAGAGTTCAAGCTGAAAAAACGAAGCCCATCTACATCACCTAGAAGAACTGAAATGGAAAAATAGCTGTAAAACCTAACAAAATCTGCTGAAAGAAGAGAGAAAGCATGTGCCTTTTTAGGAGAGAAACGGCAGGTGAACTGAATGAGGGAAAAATATTTTTCAGTTTTAATCCTACTGTACAGAGATAAGATACAGTTTTTCTTTCATTTCTTTGCTTGTGTGTTTTATGAACATCTATAGCTGTATTGACTAGTTGAATGTTACAGATAAATGCTTATATTTGCATTTATCTTAACCTGGCTTGATTTAAGCATTATTTAAACTAATTGGGTAATGATAAAGCCTTTTTTTTCCCCAAGGGTATAACTATACTGTGGGCAGGGTATAGGAACACCTTCACAATACACAAGTTTCCCTGTGCATTCTCTTCAAATGGGTCCCGACCTGAGTTGCCAAGGCCAGGTGGAGAGTTACTGTCCCAGTGTCAGGGGTACAGAAGAGTTCCTAGTGACTACTGGTGACACTGAAAGCTCTCTAAAATGTAATATTGGGGCACAGGTTTGAACCTGGTTACACAGACAGTGTCATAACGGTATATGAAGCAGTACTGTAAAGCTTATCCTGCAGTCAAATCTGTGTTAATTATATAAATGCCTAAAAGCTATTTATGGGAATAATACAGATAATATAAGAAAGAGTTATATGATTACTAACAAGAAGCTCATTGTATTCATATTTACTTTCATTGCATTGCTCTATTTTTTAAAGTTCATAGAAAACGTATATTATATTTTTAATAAATCTTAATTCTTTGTCTGTTGAAATAAAATTCAATGTTCTCACACAGTTCTGCAAAATATAGCTACTTAGTATTGGGAATTAATATCAAAACATTTGTTTTGGTTTTGCTTTGTTATGCTGTTCAATAACATACACTTTTCTATATATAAACATTTATTTTTAGCTAAACAATTCCCTGTTTTTACATATTGGATTCCAGTTTCTCTGTTCTTCACATCGTAATGTGTTCTTTTAATTCAGACATAGTCTGATTTTTTTTTACATGCATTTTTGCTTCTGCTGTCCAGCCAACCTTCACTTCAGCAATTCCTGCCATGTAATGTAGCTGTTTTCTGTGATTTTGATACCTGTTCTTCCTGTGCTATCTTGAAGGGTCTCTTTATTCTTCAAGTTGTCCAGCAAGCTGAACCTAACAAATTGCTTCTTTATCAGCTGCTTCAAGCATCAATACCAGAAGCATGCGTGGTTCAATAAAAGTCCTTGTACCAAATCACTGTGGAAACAGCTTAGGTGATACTTAATATTTTTCTGCATTTTAAAATTAGGAAACCTCAAACTCATGCAAGCATATTTAGGAGCAGACTTTATTAGTTCCATTTCATGACCAGTCTATTGATTTCATTGGCTTATTTAACCAAGTATTATTCGTTCTGACATGAATATGCTTCAGACTATCTTTGGATTCACAAAGTTCAAGAAAGGACCTGTTCATTTGTCTCTTCCTACTACAAATCAAGAAAGATTCCTTTCCAGGAACAGCTTTAGAATGAGGTCAAGCCTAAAAGAACATGTTTATTTTTAATTTGCAAGTAGACTTTTATTCTTTTTTTTTTTTTACTTCATTTTACCAACTGTTACCTTTATGATCAAGTAGATGAGACCCATTTCTAAATGGCTGGTAACAAGTCATGCAACTGCAAGATTTGCTGTAATAATGGTTGGAAAATTGGTGCCGATAGCAAAGATTTCACATGTGACTGAGTACTTCAGATAAAAGGTTAATTTAATGTTTTGCTTATAATTACCAATAGGTGGCCCAGGAAGTGGTAAAGGAACACAGAGTTTGAAAATAGCGGAACGTTATGGATTTAACTACATATCAGTTGGTGAATTGTTAAGGAAGAAGATCCACAGCACAAGCAGCAATAGGAAATGGAGTCTAATTGCCAAAATAATTACTACTGGAGAACTGGCCCCTCAGGTACAGTGTATCCTATGTTAATGTTTACTTTCAAAGGATTTGTACATGCTGTATTAATGTGCACCATCAAGAAAACCGCCTTTACAATATTAAATAAATAACTTCTTTTCTCTGTGAAAGGAAACAACTATAACTGAGATAAAGCAGAGATTAATGCAGATCCCTGATGAAGAGGGTATAGTGATTGATGGATTTCCCAGAGATGTTGCCCAGGCAATCTCCTTTGAGGACCAAGTAAGAGATTATTTTTATTCTTAAAATAACTTACATATCTCTACAGTAGTTAAGCTTCTTGAAACCATCAGTAAGATTCCAGGAAAGACTAGATGTTATTTCTAACTGAGCATTGCTCTTTAAATCTTTCCAAGTACATAATTACAGGTTGATAAAAGGTTATTCTTTTGGTTTATGTTACATTACGTTCTGTCTGAAGACAGAATATTTTGTAAAAAGACAACGTGATAATATAACCAATAATCCAAGCCTCTTGCCTCAGTAATGAAAATCTTCTCAAGATGAAGAAGAAAATAATATCAAATCTAACAATATTTTTTGTATCTTAGTGATTTAGGAAGGGGGAAGACATATTTCCACATCTATTTGTTCAATTTAATCTACATTAAGAGAAACATAACCTAAATCAATGCATATCTTTGCAACGCTTTTAATCTCAAGTTTATTACAGTGCATTGAAAAGACTGGAATAAAATAAGGGTTAAAAGTGCCCATGTTTTGAAAGTTTTTGTAAACCGGAAATGATGCTCTATTTTTAGAAACTTAGATAATTTTGGTTACTCTAAACTACAATTCTGAGGTTTAGTCAGCTAAAACTGTATTCCCGAGTTCTATTCACATGTTGTTTTCATGTGTGTATTTTAAACTAATTTAAAAATACTTAAATTCAGTGGAAAAACAAACAGCTTATGTCATTGTCTGATCTGTTAACATAAGAGTTATGGTCACAAGTAAAGGTTGCAGTTTCAGTGCTGAATTTTTAGAGCGCCCTTCACGCAGAGCGTTTCAAAGTCCTTCACAATTGCTAGTGTACTACCATTTCTGTACTTTCAATTCTAAGTGGCATTGCCAAGACAGAAGTAACAAAAGAAAGCAGCTAATGAGACATTTCATTAGTGTGCTTTTATAAGGTATTATTCTGGGCAAAATTTAGAAGACTGAATTGAGGAAATTAAAGGAAACAGACAAAATAGTTATTACAGAAAATAGCCAGTGACTGCCAGCTATTTCTCCTTATAATTAACAAAAGAGAAGATTGACTATTTTATAAATGAAACAGCAGAAATTTAGGCTTAATGGTCATTTCCTTGTATCACTTTTTTGTCCAGTATATTGTGCGATAGTGTGACTTTAAGTGCATTTCTTGGTGCTATAATTTTGTGCTGATGTTGTGTTTGATGAGACAATGGGGGGATGGTGAAACTGGAAGAACTGACAGGAGTTAAATTAAGTGCTCCAAGTTATCCTAGAGTCAGATTCTCCTTCTAGAAAGGAAAACCAGTTAAACAACACTTGAATACCCATCACAGGGTCCATTAGTAATACCACTAAGAAGTGGAGTTCAGGAGGTAATAGAAAAAAAGCTCAGGCAATACTGTGCTATAGAAGGGGAGAAAGATGGACGCTATTTTTCATGTATGTTTGAAGCCTCCCTTTGCACCGTTCTAATATGCTTTTATAGTATTTCCTTATTTAACTTGAAATATTCCCCTCTGCCAGCCTGGTTAGCTCTTGTTGACTATAGAAAAGTACATGGAAAAAAGACCGATAGAATGACAGATGATAGAAATCCTCACTTTGGCTCCTTTTTAGTATGAGCTGTTGCTTCAAGGATGCTATAGATTGGTCTCTTCTTTTTTTTTAGAGAAAAGAGAGGATGGATTTAGTCATTTTAGACCTGACTATATTCTCAGAGTTCCTTTGTTTTCAGTCTAATGGAATTTGCTAAATCATACTCCTCAGGGCCTGATTCTGCCTGAAAGATAGATGACTATCTGAGTCTCTGAAAAAATCCTGGAGCACTTAATTTAGGGCCACCTTTCAATCCTACCTGTTCTAAAATAAATATGGGAAAGGCAAGAAGGAATCACAGAGCTTTTATAGGAGCATAGGAAAGAAAATTTGGTCTGTTTAGGCTCCCCCTTTTCACCTTTGCAGCTGACCTCTTATATGAACATATCTAAGGCCATGGAAATAAATGTACAAAGGAAGTACATATTTCAATGTACGTGTTTAATCCAGTGGGATATGTTCAGTGTTTTATCTTGGCTTTAAGATAATTTTAAATATGCTTGTTGTGTCTTTAAAATTCTCTGTTTAGTAAAGCATAATGCTACACACATAAGTAGGAAGGTCTTGTGATAAGGAGACTATCAGCAGACATGGCATCCATCTTCCTTCACAGGATGAGGCTGACAGTAATCCATGGCATGTCAGGTTATTTACATTAAATGTGCTAACGTTTTTGAGGCACTCGGAGATCCCTCAATGGGATGTGCAATTGAGTTGTGGAGAATTCAGTAATTAACTGTTGTGATAATTTGTGTAGGTCTGCAATTAAAGACGCTACGGGTGTTTTCCACAGCTTAGAAATGTTACAGCTTTCTTGCTATCAGTGTGTAGAAGAATAGAACAGAATTGTTCTTATGAGCCAAAAGTGACAAGATGAGAAACACTTAGCTGAAATTTCAGCAAAAAAAGTTTTGATTAAATAGTAAGACACTTTACAATTAGAAGATCTATTAAGCAATGGAACATTCTTCTGAAGAAAATGGTGAAATCACCCAAAATGCAGATAGTCTAATCACATTATTCTCTAATACATATGCCTTATTCTTACAAAGACATTCCCTGTAGAACACTGAGGTCTGTTGATAAAGAGTTCTGAGTAAGAACTAATTCTTACTGTTATCATTAATTTTGTCATGGGTGAATACTTATTCTTACAGACAGTCCCTTTAGGACCATTACATGCTTATGTACCTGAAAACAGCAGCAACGGTTGTATGACACAAGCCATTTTAAAGGTTACCTTTAGGGGAACTGCCAAAAGATGCATGAAGTAGGAGTTACATTATTATTTGTGCCATAAAGAAGCTAGAACACTTTTGGGATTTATGATGTAAATTAAAACAATGATGGTAAGTTTTTATAAGGGTAAATAGAATATGCTGGCTTTCTCAGTTCTTTCAGCCATACAGGATATAGAGTAGATGCCAGTGGGAGGAATGAGCAGCAGGGACAAGGGTGACTGTTCATTTATCCTTCGTCATTTGAGTGTGTTGGGATGGGTATTCATCCATAATCCCATGGAAGCTTGAAATAAACAAAGAAGCATTCATTTTAAAAGTAGCGTTTTCCACTGTATAGCCCTTCTCCTTTGCCCTTGTTTACATAGACAGAAACAAACTCCAAGAATATAGGTAATAATACCAAAAATAAATTGTGGGAGGATTATGTGAAGAACAAGTTATTAAAATGAATGGAAATAGAGATAAGTAATACAAGATATTGGGAGAGTAGGTAAGGCTGGAACAGAGACTGAACAAATGTGAGGAAAATAGGAGGTCTATGAACAAAACAGGCTACAAAAACCTAACATCATTATAGGTCAAGAAAGTATGTCTGGTCTTTATTAATCGTAAGAAGTCTATATTGTTTTGTCACCAATATGTTGTTCGTCTTTGTGAGGCATGATGCAGTGGGGTCAAGAAGGTATCTGGACCCAATGTCACATAAAGGGCCAGGAAGTCAAAACTTGGACTAGGTGTGAACTGGCCACAGTGGTCAGTGAAGGGTGGACCAGGAGACAGCCTGTACAGTTTTTGGTCTGCGCCATATCGTCTCCCCTTTCTCCACTAGTGCATGTTGTGGACAGTAGATGATGAACAACTGAAAAGCAAGGCACAAAGGGCATAAAATCTGACTTGTTCCCAAACACTAACACTATAGTTCCCTGAACGCTGTTTACTGAACCTTTTTGTATATATTATTACATGGCTTTTACCAGTAAGAACTGTGCTGAGTTATTGTAAAGGTAAACTAATTTATATTGGAAATCATTCACCATATTAGTAGAGGAAAAGGAAAAGGTCAGCTAAGGTGCCTGGTTTCTCTTTCAAGCACATGTAAAATCTAACTGGGCTGTGTTTGCCAACATCTTTAATGTAACAAATTATTTATGCTAAAATAGTATCTTCAGTTTTATGGCTCACATAGCTGTTACTGATACTTGATATTATTTGAGGTTTCATAATCTCTTCATTTTGTGAAAAAATCAAATGCATACATATATGTCTGAACTCTAGTTACAATACCTGTACTACATAATGTTCTAGTATAGAAATACACAATGAAATGAATTCTTGTTGAACTTCGCTTGTAATTGCTCTTGGTACTACTAGCACATTTTTATCCTTTTGACTAATCTGGAAGCTGAACTTTTCTCTGGGAAAAAATGTTATTTTTAGTAAACAAGTCAAAGCAAACCAACATATGCTAACATTCCCAAACATAGGTACAGCTAAAACATGATTTCTTCCTTATTATGTTACCAGACTCCCATGTGGACAGTAAGTTCTCAACATGTTGCTAGGCAGAATTGTATTAAAACACATTGCATCTCAATGACTAAACTGCCTAAGATAAAGCAATGTATCATTTGCAGCACTCACAGTATTTCTCTTTCTGCTCAGATCTAGAAACCAGAAGTAACAAACACTGCTTCCAAGCAATAATGTCCATCTGGAGTAAGTGGATTAAAAAGCACTTTACCCGTCTGAGGAATTTTGCATTTGAATCAAAGCTTTTTTCCCCTCTCTTTTATTGAGATTTGTTAATATCACTGTTCCTATCATCCATATATTTTGAGCAAGAAAGAAGTCTTTAAGATGGCATCAGTGATATTTTCAGCAGTGCTTGCCAGCCAGCAGCAACTCTGCCATTCTGGTCCCTTACTTACACCAGCTTCATTTCTTAATAATCAGCTACTCACTGCAGACTCATTGCAGCCTGTGAGAACTCATAGCCATGAGCACTGCAGTTTTCCCTGACTTTCTCTCAGTTTTCTCTGAACTTCTTACCTGAGTTGAAATAAGGCCTGTATTTTTCACTTTGAAGACTGAATTCATGACATATAACTTCTCTCATTGGAAGTCTTGGATTGTTGCCAAACCCTGACTCTCCCATTTCTTAATTCCAGAAAGTGGAGTCAATACTGCCAACAATTTTGATAGGTGTACTTTTAATAAAGTGCTGAAGTCATGTGACTGTGAGAACCTCAGCTCTCACTTTAAAACAAAGTTTCAAGCACTCATGGTTGTGGAGAAAAAAATGAAAACATGAATTTTAATGTCTTAAAAGCAAATAGAACTTCCAGTTTATATATTTGTTTCAAATATATTATAATTTCTGGATTTTGGTGATTTTGAAATCCTTCTGCATAGTAGCGCAGATTTAATACTGATTCATTTAGCCTTTCAGTTTAAGCCTAGGCATAAAGCTATCCTAAACCACAAGTTTCTAAGGTATCCATGATCTCTACTGAGTGCAAATAGTAGAAAGGTGTTTAGATGCCAAGCACACATTCGAAAATGCCAGGGAGAAAATGGTTTATTTACCATTAACCTGTCAGCTTGAAATTCAGCAAGTCACCTACAGTACCAGCATGCTCAAGCATGCTAAAAGTCTTCCTCTCCAGTAACACTGTAATGAAATGCCTCTGACTGGTGTATTGAACTCAAATGAGTTGTGAAGAAGAAGCTGCAGTTTGACTTTCTGTATAATCTCTCCCATGGCAGTAAGTTTTTAACCTTCCCAGGAGAAACAATTTCTCACTTCAGTATTTTCCAGTTAATTTCAATTACTGCTTTGGTTTGGGGTTTTTTCCCCCACTTTCAGTCATTCATGCATAACTGATTTCAGTAATTCCATCACCAACATTAACCCTGTTAGTTTCAATAGAGCGAGTACAGATGAAGTTTGCTTAAAATATATTAATTGTAAGTTTTGTTAATAGTGAAATGAAATGTGGAACAGGTATTAGAATTAATGAATATTCATTAATGAATATAATTTAATTCCTTGACAAAAGAGAAAGACTTTTTTTTTAGAAATTATCTTTAAAATATTTTTGTGTTATATGGCCTCGGTGACAAGACTATATTTGAAGAAGTAAAATCTTAATTTAAATAATAAACAGAGGCAGTAAATTTTATCTGATTCTTTGTTTAAAATGTCCTTTAGAATATTCATAAATGCACTACACCTACAAAGAACACCTAGTTCATCTTGGCTGTGCTTCAAGTTAACTTCTTAACTCCCAATTATATTCCTTATGAAAATTATTGTAAGAATTAATTGTGCTAAAGTAGAACAAACTATGTAGATTGCACAATATAGGATGCTGGGAAAAACTGACTTGTCCTCTCACAGCCTCACAGGCTAAGGAGAGCAGTCATATTCCTCTAAGTCTGATACTTAAACCTCCAAGCAGAAATGATGCCTGCAGTCCCCTCAAAGTTGGACATATGTGTTTGTGGCCAACTGACCTATTGCAGTCTGACTGCTAAGCTCATGCTCTGCAAAGAGCTCCTCATAGAAAACCTGCTCTGTCACTGGCCAAGAGTGTGGGCTCCAGAACAACTAGTAAAATGAATACTCCCTTTCTGTGAATCTTCTGAAGGCAAAAGGATCTGTTCTTTGCAATAGGTTTTTGTTCTGGTAAAGCTATTTTTTCTGTGTCATGGTCTGTGTGTCTTCTTCATTTCATTGCCTCCTCAACTTCCAGCTCTCTTCTCCCAAATCTCCACATTATTGTTCCAGGCTGATAAGCCTCAGGTACAGTCCCCTACTGGATATACGTCCCCAGTCATCCGCGTGAGGAGCGGGAGGGCTAGCACATCAGCAGTCTGCATTGGTGTGGTTCCTCTCATTCGTTCGCTTTGGCCCTGTGAGTTTGACATTGCTTTCTTAAAGCCAAGCCTGAGCAGGAAGCCTGTGGAATGGGCTTATCGTTGTCTGTTTTCTTCCCTGGAAGCTAGAGCACTGTGAAAGGCCAGCAGTGGTTCAGTCTTCTGCTGCATGAGAGACCCTAGACCTCAGGTCTCTTTTTTTTCTGGGCAAGGGCTCTTCTCTGCTAGACAAACTAGCCAAAGGAGAGCTCACCCATTGCTGGTTCTTAGCCCTCAGGAGAGGACATGATGTTCTGAATTCAGAGTGGATGGAGGTGCCTGCTGCGCAGTTCTGAACCAGAGGCCTGCTTAGACCTTTCTTTGTAGCATTAGCATTAGTGTGTACAGCTAGGGATTCTTATCGACTAGCTGCCCTACACAGGTGAAAATCTGAATCAGTTCTTCCTAAAGACACCTGACCCTCTCAATCAATTACTAGGGGGCCTAATTATGTAATCTGGGCGATTTGCTGGAAGCTTATTTCTTGGGCAGTGTGAATACGGTTCAAAAGCAGTTACCAGAAAAAATTCTGTTAGCAGGATTCATTCTTTGACAACATGATTCATGATTTTGCTTTTCTAAAACAAAAAAACCCCATATGCAAACAGTCTAGTAACCCAGCAGAGATGCAACTGTAAAAAGCAAATCAGTAATTACAAGGGAGAGCACCCATACAATGGACATAAACTAGCTTGCTAGTAACCTTTACCAATTAGAATAAAATGCACTGTTAAATTAATGACAGTTGTTCATGAGCTGTCAGTTAAGTTTTCTCAGGAGTATCTAGTAGAACATACCAGGAATTAAGAAACAGAACATTTTCATCTTTTGCCTAATGAGGAATAAAGAGTGAGTGTGTAATAATCTAATTTCTAGCAAACAACCACACTACTCTCACTAACAAGAGGAGATGTAGAAAATATCCCCAGAGAGAAGAGAACATCTTTCCACTTATACTGCTTAACGTCAGTAACATCACCAACTTGCATGGAATTACTCTCGATTTACTCCTTGTTCCAGTTTAGGAGGGAGATTCAGACCCAATGAGAGTAGGATTTACTTGCTAGTAAAATACTATTCTAAAAAATCAGAGGATGTACCTACCAGTTTTATTCTGAGTTGATGCCATACACTCTTTGTCTCATTTAAAATTCAGAAGGTTGTGAATAACTAGAAACCTGTTTGTTCCCTTCTGCTGAGTTCCAGTTAGCAAGTAGTCAAATTCACTTCCCTTAGCCCCACAGTCCTTCCTCATATGCATTTCTGGACATGAATAAGACCCTCTGCCTTCAGCACAAGATGAGCATGTTATGGGAAATCAGCAAGAAGGAATCCAGTTCTTCTATCTGTGCTGGTTCTGTACACATTTTCTACAAGCTGAGTCTCAGAATAAAACTTACTCCCTAAGGCATGAAACTCAATAACAGTTAGTTCTGAGTTTAAAACATCAGTTTGTTTTCAAATGAGTCTTAAAAAAACCTTTTTCTTTGTTAGAAAAAAGCAATTTGTACTCATATTTATGTAGGAGAACTAGGTACGTTTCCAGAGAAGTAATCCCAGATGTCCATATGTTCACACTAGCCTGTTACATTCCAACTTAAAGTATTTATGAGCATGTCTTGCAGGCAGGTGCTGTTGAGGTAAGTGGAAGCAGAGTGGTTCATGAAAACAGGAGTGAAATAACAGTAGCATTTAAAGGGTTTACCCTGAAGGTTGTAAATGCATGTGGAAGAAATATATTAAGTGCTATTAGTTCTGTATACCTATGCATATAGAAAAGATGTTACCCTTTTGTGCATCTAAAACCAAGCAGAGGCTTGTGTTATTAAATGGTTTTCATCTACTTTCTGATAATAAAGATGCATATTCTGCAGGTGAAAGATGAATTCATGGAGGCATCACATAATCAGAATCTGCTTTGTATTCCTACCTCAGATATGCTTGAATTACTTTTTTCCCACTTCAAAAAACCTTTTAGACAATACTTCATTTGAAACTAGGCTTCTTGAACTGATAATTTTAAACCATTGTTTTCAGTGACATTTTGTTTCTGTGAGTGAAATGTATTTCAAATTACAAATGCCAGAGTGTCAGAAAAAATAGTTTTAGTTCCTGGGATTCTGATACTGTCTTTTGTATTGTTGCTGTTACCAGTCAAAAAATGAAGAACACCACCACTACTCAGCTCCTGTAGAGAATTTTCCATTTTAAAAAGCAATAGGAAATAATTAAAACCTAATTCATTAATTTTCCACAGTAATTACTGTGTTGTACCTCGTTATTATCCTCATTTTACAACTAGGAAAAAAAAAAATTAGGCCCAGGGCATGCTTTCCCATTTTCTTAAAAAGGAACTGACCTCTGAAGCCAGTGCAGTTTGTGGGAACTAAGCAGATGAGAACCTGCACACCTGATGGCGTAACAGTGGCTTTCAGATCCTTCCCTGCTGTGGGGCTGCACTTATTCAGCCACAGTTTCTTTAAAGAACTGAGATTGACTCTGGAAAGCTGCATTCTCATGTTTGTGTGAAACAGAAGGAGACCTTCCCTTTCTCTCCTTTAGGGCTAATAATTTCATGAGAGATCTGTTTATTGTAAGTACTCTCTGTAAGGTTTGATGCTATATGTGAAGTTATGTGATATGCAAAAGCTTAGGTCCTACACTTGTGGAGGTCTGGTATGACTTCACAGATCTGAGTAGGTGGCAGATGCTAGTCCTGAAGATGTTTGGGAGTGAGTGTTGAAAGTGAGGAGAAGGCCAGCTACAGCTTGGAGCATCTAAAGATTTCTTACCATCTTTCTTCACTATTATTAGGATCCAGAGAAATGGAAATACTAAATGAAACTACTCACTTGTATAAACTCCTTTTGTCCTTCACTTTACTACATCCCTGATCTGCAGTTATAATTTTTGAATCCCTGTGTAATATATGTTAGGAAGCTCCAATCAGCCGGATATCCACACTGGGACTTGAGATGTGCATCAGCCTTTCCCTTTCATGAGATAGTGTTCCATGATCTAAAAGGCTTTGAAACCTGTAGCATTTTTTTCAGAGTCTGTGTCATAATTTGGATTTCTTTACTACTGTATGCTCTTTAAATTCCCAACTCTTGATTCCTCATTATGCTTCTCCTATAATGAAGCAACCTTAATATAATAGAGCTACTTTTAATAACTTCTATATTTCATAGTAGTCTAACACAGAAACTTACTTTTATAGTCTTTCATATGAATAATTATGTGCCTTAAAGCTATTAGGTGATAGTAAAATTAACTGTCATAATTAATTCATCCCATGAAAGGACAGAATAACTCTGCCAATTATGTATTTAAAATAGTCTGAAAACGGGGGGAAAGTTACTCTGGTTTTGTTGACATTGAGGTACATATGTTAAAGGTAGGAGAGAGCTTCTCTCCCATTGGCAGTTATTTTAAAAAAATAGATTACACGGTTAATTGTTTCAAAATCTAATAGATACTCATTAAAAAAGACCAGAATTTGTATTTTGGGGGGTTGATTTGTAGTTTGTGTCCTCATGTCTCCAATCATCTACAATGTGCATAAAAAATAATTTTATTTTCTTTAAAACCCTATTTAATTTTCTGCAATGATAAAGAGGCCACCATCCTGCTTGCTAGTACTGCTTATCAGACTGTCCTTTATTGTTTGAAAACGGCTCTGCTTTTTAGCCACTTTCTACTTCTTCACCTCCATGTCCTACTCTGTCAGTGACCTCCTTTGTAAATGCTAATGACCATCACCCCAGTTTTGAAAAGTTGTATTTGTTTCTTTTGACTTCAGAAGAACCTTTTTGTGCTCAGACTGCCAGGAGGAAAGGCCAGACTGTCCTTCAGGTTGTATTCCCTCAAATGACAGAAACCCAGCTAGATGGGATTTTTTATTTAAACTTGGGTATTAATTGTCCAGATTGTCCACCTGTGAAGTCTTGACTATTCAGTCTAGTATATGGTTGTCTTCAGGCAATTTAACGTCCTTGGGTAGAGGGACCTAGATTTAGAGAGTATTCAGAAGCATAATTAGTTTGTTCCTGCCCTCAATAACATTGTATTAATAACAACTGTATAATGAACATAAAGATATAAATCAGTTCCTTCTTCACACAGTAGTAGTTAGAATACATGTAGATGTTTTGGTGATACTTTTGTATAGCTCAAATTTGACTATCAAATTTACATAGTATCAAGCTGAACAAAGACAAAATTATTCTGTAAATAGGGAACATTATGAGAAAAATGTCTATTTAGCATTCTTGAGCATCCACCATCATTTGTAATGTAACTAGATTATGTCATTTCTAGAATAGTAAGCTAATTTTTTTACTAATGTTAGTTAAAAAAGTATGAACTTTTTTGTTCAGGTAAGTAAAGACAGCAGAAATAACTTTGTGCTTATATGTGAGAACAAATAAACCCTTTCTAACCTGTAACAGGATGAAAACGTGCAAGTAACATAGGGTTTGTTTTTATCTCAAATGCTTCTTACAGAGAATTCTAATACATTTTAAAAAGCAACGCTACACTAGTGAGAAAAAGATTTTTAGGTGAGTCTCTAAAGAGAGGTGGATTTCTTTGTAACAACCAGGTAGAGGAAAGAACAAAATCAGATCTTATGAATATGGTTAATACACACTTGTAGCCCCATTTTTAAAATCCTGTGAATTCAGGTGTCTGAGTGACTTCTGTTTTTTCCACCACATGTACTAAATAGTGGTGACCTCGGAAGATTGCCTGTGAGCATTTAGTAGCATTCCTAAGAAAGTGGGGCTATCATTGCTTCCCCCTCCTCAAGCACCAGAAGTATGTCTTCTTTAACTGTTTGATAGCATGAGTAACTAAAAGTTTTGAAGAACACTGAAAGCTGTACGGGCAACTTGAATTAAACACTGGGAAAGAGCTAAACTTTAAAAAAAAATTTTTCTCATTGCTGTAAGGCTGTACCTTCCTGAATTTTAGTGCAGGGATGGGTATGAGGTAAAACAGTGCTTACCACACAGACCAAAAAGGATAGGAGAAATTAAAATCCTCTATAGCTGCCACACCCAACCTCTTGAAAAGTGCACTGAAGCTTGGGTGAGATTTAGAGAAAGTATTATAAGAAACTGTGGGTCTTGGAACAAGTTTGTTTTCACCCGGTCCTAGGCATCAGTTAGCTTCATAGTGGCTGCTGGATTTTAAATACCACCTTACTTAAAGGCTTTTTAGGTAGAAACCATACAACCATTTTCCTGCAGAATATGAGACTTTTATATTTTGCTCTTTTAAAAGATTTTAATTTTAGCTAGGGGAACCTTCTAGTAATGCAAATGCTGAACATAGTCTAGAGAAGGTTTCTGGGGTGAGGTAAAAATTTTTCATTAAACTTTTTCCTTAACATTTCAGGTGAAACAAATTGACTAACCTTCACGTAAGACAAACAAGCCCTTCCTTAAGCCGATGAGTTTCCCTTAAAAAAACCAACAGAAAATGAATGACTTCATTAAGCTCCAACTTAACGCAAATGTAGCATATCTGAGCCTCACCTAATAATGGAATTGCTGAGTCCTGTAGTGCTGGATAGTAAACTTAATCACAGACTTCTCCAATTGCTCTTTCCACAGATCTGTACCCCAGATTTGGTGGTGTTTCTGGCATGTTCCAGTCAAAGGCTGAAAGAAAGGTTACTGAAGCGTGCTGAACAGCAAGGGAGACCTGATGATAACCTGAAAGCCACTCAAAGACGACTTATGAATTTCAAGCAGAATGCCGTCCCATTGGTTAAATATTTCCAGGAAAAAGGGCTAATCATCACAGTAAGTCCTTTACTATATACCTCTGAAAACTTAATTGTTGTTGTGGTTATACTTGGCTTCTTAGACCTTTTGCTTTAAGACAGGCTAGATGAGTCAAATTATGTTTTAGGTATACACCATGGTTACTGAAAGCAAACTTTCAGTTTGCTGAGAGAGTATTTTCTGCAAAATGCAGTAACGCAGAGCAGAATTCTTGTGCACATAGATGACATGGTAAGCACCATGTCAATTCTTTGCTGCAGGCATAAATTGCTTCCCCAACTAGTTGCAAACCCTTTGCTCAGAAATTATTTGCATAAAAGAAGAGCTTGCTTTGAAACACTGGTTGCTATTCCAGTGCTAGCAGTTTCATCCCTTGCAAATAGTCGTGTACTTTTTGGATGGTTGTCTTGGGCGGGGGAGAAGCAGAAAAAAATTACATTCTAACAGAAAGCATATCTTGAGTTGGATTAAATCAATACAGGTTCTTCAAGGAATAAATGTATCTGGCTGTTGACTGACTCCAGTAAATAAAAAGTCCTTAGATTATCTTATCATGGGTTAAATGTGCCTTATTATGTGGTCTCCTACAAGCTTTAACATTTCAGATAAAAATTTTGATTACAAGAAAATTGCAATGTAAATAGACCACTTGGGTATCTGTAAGAATACTGATTTCTGCAATATTTGGGGCAAAAGAAAATATCTCTAAATACAGAACACACCAAAAGCTGCATTCATAAATAAAACCAGAAGTGCTTTATGGAAGTAGGGCTAGCAAGTACTGCTGAAGTGTTTAAGTTCTTAATGATGATGAATTCAACAAGCAGTTGACAATAGTTGAGTTATTGTTCATGTTGTAAATTAAGGACTGTGTCTGGTTGTAATAGTGCACAGAACTTGGTACCGCATATGGTACCACGAGAGCACAGATGGCCTGTTTTCTTTCTTTTGATTGGCTAAATAACCTAGGTAGTTCGCATTGGTATGTTCTCTTCATGGCAAATATGACTTAACTCTATGTGCTGGTCAGATTCATGAAAGGCCAAAGCATCCTTAATTGCAAAGTCATCTAATAATGTTGGTAGCCTTAATAATGCACTTCAACATCTTTCTGAATGTCAAAATTAAAATCCCAGGGAATTATTACATTGTTTTCTCCAGAGAGTATCTTTTCTGTTTGAGGATTTTGATTAACTCTGGAAGGCTGAGAGGACTGGAATTCTTGGAAGTTGTTTTTCATTATTGAGGAAGTGTGTATTTTGTGACATTTCTATAGCCTTTACAAGTGCTCCTCCTATAGAAAGCATACTTAGCTCTTCAGGGAGAATGTACCATTGTAGATAAAGCATGGGGGGAATCTGAATAGTATTCCTTTTCTGTGATGAGACCTGTAAAACAGAGGATGTTTTTCCTATTGAGGTTTTGTCATCCACTTTTTAGCTCTGTTTCTTGCGAGTTCTAAAGATAATTTAAATTGCAACGTTCACCTTAGATATCTCTTTTCTTTTTGAAGAAAGCAGATGTTTGTGATGGGTATGGAAATGGTAACATGGCATGTGAACATTATATTACTGTCCACTACAGGACAAGGAAAGAGCATATACAGAAAATACTGACTTGGCAACATGTCAAAAAAGTCTTTAATATGAAAAAAAATTGTAAGATTTGAATTTACTCCTTAACTATACTCGAAGTGTGTTAATATCATTTCATGGAGATCTAGAAATTACTCTAGATTTACATCAGTGTAGAAGTGAAGAGAATTAGACTTTGGAAGGGAAACTCTGTTGTTCACCTGCATTAAAGCAGCTACAGTGCAGTTGCATTTCCCTTGTTGCAAAAACAGGATGCATTAGTAAAGCCAAGCCCTGAGAGTTAGATATGTGAGTAATTTCATGGCCAGTGGATAAAAGGATCCCTTTCTGTAGACGATAAAGAATATATATGACAGACCTCTTTTCCATAGAATTCCATTGCATATGGAAGATACATTTTGCAGTTGCCTAAGGCAACTAAGTTAGTGGGGGATAAATGAGAAAAAAGAGTAGTTGGGAAAGGAGTAACAAAAAGAGATTAAGCATGCATACTCCAGAGCAAGTAAGCAACTGAAAATTTCTACAAAAGGGCTTTTTTTAAAACCACGTGACCTTGAAACAGAGGAAATGTATGCTAAGTCCACATAGAAAACTACGTATTACTACATACTGCTAGAGCAAGTTGTAAATTTTAAAATAGTGTTTCTAAAAATGGTTATTTTGGCACCATTTGTTCTTTTTCTTAGTGCTCAATTTGTAGATCAGCGTTATCTATAGAGTTTTGACATTCTTGTGACAACGTCATTTCTTTTCATATGTTCATTTTGTTGGAAATTAATTTGTCCAATGGGAAATCTAAGTATGTTTCTGCCAACTTCCTGTCCTATTCCTTTAAGCAAACATCAATGGAGATAACAGATGTTTTCTTACTCCAAATGGCTTTGATCCCATTGTCTTCTTCACTGATGAACTTAAGCTTTCTCTTGGTTTTGAAAAAAACCCCAAATCATATAATTTTTCATAGCCTTCCATCAGTGGAAAAGACAGAGGTTTCTTAGAAAGCCATAGGATCCAAAGAACCATTGCAGTCTTCATCACCACCTTCTCCTGGTGGAAGCCTTGTATCTTCAACTTGCCTTTACTAGTATGTATCTGTATAATACACAAGTAATATTAACACTTCTATGTACATTTGATGCACTTGTGCATGCTATTTCCCTACAGAAGGAGGAAGCAAGAAAGAAATTGCATTTATCCTGTTGATTATAATGTTGAACCTGGAAGGCATTGAAATATTATGCGGATGAGAGCAGTGTAAGAACTAGAACAGCATAAAATAGAATTACACTAGCCTAATTCCTGGAGGAGTGAATCCTTGAGGCAAGGTCAATGTTGACCAGGATGAAAAAAAAAAAAATTTACATTTTTCTTAAATCCCTACCTGCACCTTGTCACTGCTATTCAAAGCTCTAAATCTCAGACATTTCTTCTACGCAGCATCACGATTCTACTCAGGGAAAAGAAACAGAACCATTTGTCTTATGGAGAGTTATAATTTTAGAACCACAACTCAAATTTTAAACATCTACTTAAATACGTTGTTCTTCATCAATAAACAGACCAAAAGAGAAAAGAAAAATTAACTTAAATCTAACTAAATATATTTAATAAGCAGACATTTGATATAATTATAGTCTACTATTAGACACTGTATGAGCAAGAAAATAAAAATCTAAATTCCCAAAGAATATTAATTTTCCTGCTCCCACAGTTATTCCATACTGGTTTTAACATATTTGGGTTAACAGAATTAAAAAGCACATTATTCATTGCAGATCTTACTGGTTAGGTTGTTTAGGTGTAATTCTTTCCCTTCATCTTTTTTTTTTTTTACTTTGATCTTTCATAATTTTATACAGTACATAGCTTATACTTGTTTGCTGCTCTGTACGCCTTATGTTTTCAGTCTGTGCATGGTATCCCGGCTCTCAGAGTCTGATCCTGGTTTCTGTTTTCAAGGAAAGAAGTGAGGGCCCAACTACAGTTCTTCTAAGAAACGGGAAGATATAACTCTGTCCTTTCTGAAAAACTCCTTCTTCGGAATAATGAAGTTGGAATATCCAAAATTTTGGATTATTGTTCAAATTGAACAGATCTGTAAACTTCATTATAATGAAGAAAGATCAGTAAATATCTGATATTTTCATGAACACACAGTCTATGTTTAAAATTCTTTTTAACAATCTGTCAGTAGGTCTAACAAATCAAAACCTGACTTTACTTAAATCAAATTTGGTTTCAGAATGTATCAAGATAATAGAACTAGATATCACAATATTGGACATGGAGTATATAAATAGATGCATATGCTGGCTTTTATTGTATCAGTAACTTTTTAAAAATCTTAGAACATTATATATTGTTTATCTACACAATAACTAAGCCACAAATTACCAGGGAGGGAAGATACTAGATTAAATTATAAACAGGAGAAAATGTAAATGCCTAGATGATCTGCAAGTACTCTAATGTTTAGCAGAGGACTTCCATTCTGAACACAGTTTAATCTGCTCCTGTATCCTTCCTGCCATACAGCAAATACTAGATTATTATATTTGGTCTCAGATGCTGACATGACAATTGGTATGTGTACATAGCCATGCCGAATAAACCAAGGCTACTATTGACGTGTGGTCACGAGTAGAGAACTTAAAAATAAAAGGGTCTGTGTATGCAAAATTCTAGACAGTGCTTGCTGTTCAATTAGAAATACTTAGGTAGTTCATATCATTCACCTATGAGAATGACTGTTAGGTACTTTGTTATGTTGGCTACAGTACTCCTAGAGATACAGTATGGTATCATTTCCATTTCTAATAATGATTTATAAGGGCTTCTGTCTTTTTTTTTTTCAATTAGATCATAATGAAAAGGTAAGGCAAAGAAAGAAAAAAACCCTAATCTCTATGTAACTAATGTGCTTTAATGCTTTTAATGTGGTTGCTGACCTGAGAGAGAGCTAGCTTGCTCTGAAAAAATGTGCTGTGAGTTACAAATAACAAAAAGTTAATCTTTCTCCCTACTCTCACCCCTGGCACCCCAGACTAGATAAATTGTGTTTCAGGAGAAAACTGGATTGTGTTAGCTGAAGTTCTAGTATAGCACATCTTTGTTGTCTGGTGAGAACTTACTGTTAAAGAAGATTACTATTGAAAGAGTTCCATAAGAATCAGCTGGAAAATTCAACTGAAAACTGTTTTATTGTTTTGTTAATTTCAAAATACATTTCTCTTCTGGACATTATATTGATGTTTTATCATTATTAGACCTGCCCAGAACTACCCAGCTCTTAATAACCGTCAGGTAAAGCTCAAGAAAATCACATTCACTGACCTTTCAATAAATTACTATCATACAAAATCATTCTAACTAGGAAACTTTTTCATTTACATCCCATCAGATATAATTCATCCTACTGCAGGGAAGTTTAAACAACACACCAATAGAGCATGGTAGACCATAATGAACAAACCGTTCTAGCACTTGTATCATAATGTCCCTAACTCTAAGTCATAAACAAAATCTCCCACAGAAAGCAGCTTCTTTGCCCACAAGAAATGGGGTTTTTTTCCACTCAACTGACTTGGTTAAGTTGTTCTCAGTCATAGGGACAAGCTATATTCTGGAGAGAAAAGAATGAGGATTCAGAGGATAGTAGATGGTGCCCACACAGTGAAAAATACCAGAGTTGTTCTTTTTTTTACTGCTGATTCACTGAGGAAAATGCAAGAAAAAATTATGGCTACTTATTTTTATAAAATGAAGCCATTGGTAGCAATCAGCCGTTTTCAGTAAAGTAAAAATTTTGACCATGCTATGGTTATTGCTGTTATGTTTTTATCAGAGGGAAAAATTATCAGAGGTGAGGAGGGCAAGATCATATGCAGGATCTGTATCTCCAGACAGTCTGTATTTCAGAAACTAGTCATTTGTATCAAACCAAAACTAATGGTGGGAAGATCGTAGGACAGAGGAGAAGTTTGACAGAAAGGAAAAGGCAATTAATCTTCAAGTCTCTACTCTGCTTTGTTCAGATGAATTTTAAATCTCTGCTATTCCCACCCCAGTGATACCCATCCCCCAGCTATTAGTTATTTTGAAAAGGGTCTCTAAATCTCCACTTTATCTGGACTCTAATCTGGTGTAGATATTAGTCATTGAAGAGGAGATCATTGGGTTACAAAAATCTTTCAATCACAGTTGTTAAAGCTGTTCTCAGAAAGCTTATCTGTTCTTTGTAGAACATATCCGTTGGTCTAGACAGAAAAAAAAATTTACAGAGCTCATTGTCACAGCAGTGGAAGTTTCTCTTGCTGGAGACAGGATTAGGCCCAGTCTGCCTTATTTATTATAATTCCATGTAAGTGTAGTGCTTCAGTGTCAACCTTGTTATGTTAATAAGTCTGTGTGTATTTAAAAAAAAAATAAAATACTGGCTTCAGTAAGACAAAAATGCTAGACGTTAAAAGAAGGCTCTGGACCTTATTTAAACAGCCAAGACAGGACAGCATCCTGTGGCATAAAATGCTGATTTCACCAATATCTTCATTGTCTCACTTGTCCTTTTAGGGAATTTACCATGCCTATGCAAAACATTAAAATGACATTCAGATTAGTAAGAGAAGTAAAGAGAACCCAGAAAGAGCAGCTGAAGCTGGGAATGGATTTTGAGCACAGATTTAGAAGTCAAATAGTTGTGGGTGAGGGAAATAGCTTATATAGCTGTCTGCCCTCATTAGCATCAAACAAGCCTAATGGCTGTCAACTGTCACAGAAAAATTCCCCATGGAACTGCATTATATAAATTTTTCTCTTCATTTGGTTAAAAAAGGGATTTTGCTATAGCATTGCACACTGACATAAACTTCAGCTACAGGCTGTGACTTACCAATATGCTGACAAAAATGTGAGTTATAATCTATTTCTAAAGTTTCTGTGCTATCATATAGCTGTCCAACTTGAGGTTGTGGTTTGGGCTTTTTATTTATTTATTTAGCTGTGAATACTTATTCCAAAGGACTTCCAATTCCTCATTCCTCTTTTAATTCTGGGCCCCTCCCTGGACAAATGTGGGTCTTGCAGTCCTTTCAGCAACTCTAAAGGTCAATCCAGATCTTATCGATAGCAAACTGTTAAACAAAGGCATGATCTGAACTTCCACCCTGCTTCCAGGTCCTGATGGCAGCCACTGCCAGGCACCTCCCCAAACCAGAATCCAGCTCCAAGAATCTTCTCCTCAGTGGAGGAATATGCATCTGGTTTGGCAGAACGCAGAATGACTAGCTGCTCTTGTTTTTATGGTGGTGATACTTGCTCTCATCCATGCAGTTTTGCATTAAACAGTCCTCAAAAAGAAAGTTAAAAGAATCCCACACCCCCTTCCCTGAAGTAATGCTAGGAATAGAGACTGTTAGCCACCACCTCCCCCGCATGCTCTCACTTCTCCACTGCAGGCTCAGGATCTCATTTACATGCCTTGGATCTTGCATTTTTGGCTGCAAAGTGATACAGACTTGGCAGGAATGGTTTCACTCGAACCCAGCTTTGTCTGTATCTGAGCATAGTCTTTCTCTCCACAAGTCATAAATGTGGGTTTGAACTTGCTTTGCTTTGTAGAGGGCACTGAATTGAGATTTCCCATTAATTGGCCCAATGCCACCAATATATTTTCAAATGCCTCTCAGTTGTTTTAAAAATAGAGCAGTCATGAGCCCAGTCTTGTAGGAACATGTTAGATGTGCTTTTAACATGACTACTACACTGGCTCTTCAGGGTACTCCTGGTTTCTTGGGCATGACCAAGTAGGGTTGCGAAGAGGAACCCAGATAGCTTTGAATGTCAGCTGGAGCAAAACTTGAATGTTTTAGGAACTTTTCAAATCAAACAAGGAATGCAGGCAGCTATTTGTGGGAACCTCGAGACCAGAGGGTTTTTTTGAGATTCAGGAGTCTTCCTCTGTTTTGCTGTGTGATTCCTAAATCTTTATCTGGCTCCATGAATGTATATGCTTATATAATAATGAAAAAAATTTCTGTAAAGGGTAACTGAGAGGTGGGATGGGAAATAATTACTATCACTTTTTCACTTTTTGGTGATTCAAAGTAATGAAAGGTAAGTTGAAGCCTGAACAGGTAACCAGATCTCTGCAGACACAGGTCAGCTAGCTGTCACTGCAAATTAAGGGTCTCTGTTTGATAGCTCTTTTGCAGAAAAATTGGTGTATGAGAAAGAACCTGGAACTGTTTCCTGTGGAACTGCTGAACTAGAGAAAGCTGTCATCACTGCTAGGTTTTACACTGTGTCTCAACACTATTTATGTGTTACTGCTTTGTGAGATATTCTGAAGAACATACAAAAGAAGGTACATAAATGAAATTTATGTAGAAATGTGTCTAAACAAACTGTTTGTAAATATATGTACATTTTATATGGGAAAGATAGATGAGTAATTCGTGCATATGTGGAAGCATGTGCACCATATACACTTTCCAAGCTTCAAAATATTTTCAGCCTCTGATTATACGATTTATGTCAACAAGTTAAGTATATCAGAAATACTAACATGTGCCAGAGAATGACCAAGCTTGGAAGCTTGCCATCTGTGTATACATGCAAGCATGCAGAGAAACCTTGAGGGTGGAAATTCTTTGCTGAGGTGAATAGCATTTGTGCAACACTATGTTCTTTTTTAACTTTGGAAGCATGATGGTTTAAATAAATACCAGCTTTTTGAAATCTGCTCTGTCTTCTGTACCCCCAGTAGCTTGAATGAATAAGTAGACTTTGAAAAAAGAAATAAACTTTGACAAGTCTGGCTATAGAATTAGCCGTTGATGAGTGCATGGGCCAAGCTGATTTAGGAACTCCAGAAAGGAGAGGAAATGCTCTTTCTGACAGCCATACTATCCCAGATGTATCCATTTCTGGCACTATGAAAGCTGATACGTGTTTAAAATTAACAGAGTTTTTTTTTTACAGATCTGAAGCTAAAGCTGAGATAAGTAATTAAGCCAAGTTATCATGCAGAGAAATTAGCTGTAAGAGATATTTAAAATAACATGCCTTACATATTCTTCAAGTTATTTTAAACAGTCCATCTTAAGGTAATTAAGCTGTGTCCTTTGGGTGAATATTAGCTTCTAATTTCCTTTTTGTAGTTAAAGTGAGGCTTAAAGAAGATTAATTTTTCTTATTTAGAGGAAACTTGTATTAAGAAACCAGCTTGGAAAAAATATGTCATCTCTGGGAAGTCCTTTTGTATTAAAACGGGAATACTTAGCATCCATAAGCAGACTTCCCTATACTAAAGCACACCTGATTTTGTGAACATCCAGCAGAACCACCAAAACTGCATTTCAGCCATGCTTTGCTGTAAACATTAAAATACCACTTTCTTACCAAAAGTTCCATTAGTGATTTCCAGCTCTGATTACCACTGGTGGATCTTCCCTGTGAAAAGTTTATAGTCAGTGACTTCCTGATTTTATGGCAAAACCATTTTGCTGCCATTTGATGGAAAAATTTTGGATATCAACTCATGCAAGTTCCTACATCAGTAGAATCAGGATGGTCTTTCAGCTCTCACTCTCACAGTCCTATTAAAATGTTACTACATCTGGTGGCTCGTGCCCTACAGTTCCAGTATTTAACATCCTTATTTCCTGAATCTTAAGTTGGTATCATTACCTATTGTTAAATATTTCTATTTCCTTATGCATATGGCAACTGAATGTTTGTTCTGATATCAACCATACTCAACTTCGATTCAAATGGATGAAACGAGACTGAGTGGACTGGCCTCTAGTCACGCAATCTAGTATCATCCTGTAATTATTTGAGCATTTGCTCCTGTTCCTCCTTTCCTGTAGACGTACTGCATGAAAGAGAGGGGAGACATAAAAACTTTCTTATTTTTTAATGCATCGTAAAGATAAATTCATTCACATTTGTGAATGCACAGGTATTGTAATGATGGAAGCCATTTAAGTGTCAAAATGGAGAAGAGATGCTCCGACTGTCAGCAGAAAGTCTGATGCAGTTAATCTTCTGGACCTGTTCTGTCATCTTTAACCAGAATGTCAAATTGAAGCTTCACATTCACATTTTCAACACCAGTACTTCAAAATTCTCTGCTCTGTTTAGCATGTCAGGTCTTGTCTTTTCTTGCATTCTACTATCCATTGTGTTTTGGTAATAATATAGTTTTTGTAATGCCAAGGTCATCTCCCTCTCCTACCACTGCAAGATGCCAATTAGGCAATTTAAAAATATACTTTTCACTAGTTCCCTACTGTGTCCTGCCTTCTGTGCTTTTTTGGTCTGCTCTACTGAAAACAACAGACTTCTGTATAAATGCAGAGTCCTTACTAAAAGGGAACCTAGAATGTGGGCAATACAGTTTTTAGTCAAGTGGCTTATTAAATCTATCAGTCCTTATTACACTGAAAAAAATATCCAGTAATCCTCTTTGTATCTGCACCTTATTGCAAGAATTTCACTATATAGATTCTACGTAATATAGATTCACATAAGCCCAAAGCAGCTCATTTCTGTTTCTTTTACAAGAACATTATCTCTGCTGTCCTTCAGGCTATGTATGTCGCCTCAGTCTGCTGTAATGGCCATTAAAGGTTTTGTGGGTACTTTAGCTTTCATCTCTGACCCTGTTCATGGGGTGCAAGACACAAATGAGCTCAATTCCAGTACTGTGAACAGAGGCTTTTCTTCATCTATGCAATTCATGTTCTCTCATATCTCTTGAACTTTAGAAAGAGGGTCAGGAGCCATGTGAATTCTGAAGTGAGTTTAGTTTTAAGAACTATTCATTGTATCCTTGAACTACAGCCAGGAGACCACTCCTCAGAAAAATCACTAAATTTAGTAGTGTGAGTGTAACACAGAATAAGTTAAACATATCTGGTTATTCTCTCATAGGTTATGTTAGGACTTGGTAACAGAAACCATGTCAGTGTTTCTTGGAAAGGTGTCTCTACTAAAACCCTTAGCTTAACCAGTTATGTTAGAGAGAACTTTCAATAGAATTTATTCGATAGCTTCTTGTTAAGGCTGTGCAACAATGTGTTATAACCCCATTCTGGTAACATACCTTGTAAATATTAATTATTCTTTAAGTTAAAGCTTACAGTCGCTCTTTTTACATTGAGCAAAGTTCAAACAAAATTGCAAAATTCCTTTTTTCCCCATGAATTGCACAAGCATGGTGAACTTTGCTGATTTTTTTTTTTAAAAAAAAAAGCCCTGAAAAAAGATATATTAGAAAATGACTGACATTGGAGGCATGAAGCAAGACCTAAATCTAACCTTTTTCGAGTGCACGATTTGGCTTAAGGATGAAAAAGGACAAATAAAAAAGTCTTAAGCAGGGATAGAAGCTTGCAATGATTTATTCACTGGAGTAAGGATGGGACATAAGTATGTAGAGAGAGTCTCTCTACCTCAGTGACTACGTATTTACAAAAGTTGTACAGCTCTGGGGGAAGGGTATGTAGGAAACCTTTTGCAAATTAAATCACAGGCAGGTACCCAGGATCTTCATTACATGAGGTAAGAGCGTGTTGAGCTCACATCAGGAAATCAGTTAAAAATTAGCTGGTGTGCAAAGTCGATTGCTTGCAGAGCCAGCATATGTAAATGGGCTCTCTGTAGACTCTAGCTTTCCACACTGGAGGAAGGAGGAAGTTGTCAACATCCTAAGACCCAGTGGAGGGCTTTTAATGGAAATGGGATCTAGTTTGTTCAGTGCAGACTGGTCCGCATGAACTTTTGTTTGATGGGGTAGTTGTATTTAGTCAGTTCCCCTACTCCCTTGGCATAATTTTAATACAGAGTAAGCTTTACAAATAATTAGGATCTGCCACTAAATTATTTTTCTTCTTTTACAGTATAGACTACTCTCAAAACTAATAGAATCAAATAAGAGATTACAGTTCTCTGGAAGTTCGAACAGTGACTTCCAAAAGTTTCTGGGAGCTAGAACACTAGAGTCCAAGCAAAAGGAAATTTTCCTTTCCTCCTTAGCAACAATGACTGTATGGAATGCAGTCATTGTTTCAACTTAAGATTTTGAAAACTAATTTTAAGAACTAGCATATCTGAAGTGTCTTGAAAACTCTGCAAATCTTGTCTTTGTTCCATAAATTATCACAAGTCCACTTTTAGAGTGAGTCCGAGTATTAATACTTCCAGGTTAACATTTATCATGCCCATTGGAGAGCACTGTGTCCCTTAGAATGAAAAAAATAATTTGCTTTTGATCTAATACTCCATAAGAGTTAGACGATCTAATAAGATTTATGATATGCAAAAGGAGGGAATTTGAATTGTATTAATGATTATTAATTAGGATATGCTTGGTGAGACCCACCAACTGAATTTGACTATCTGCACAGTGCAATACCATATATTGTATTACTTAAAAATGGGACAGGTAGCCAAAGAATGCCAGAAAACTGAGTTAACGTAACAGGTTCAGGCTTAAGATCATCTGAAATTATTTTTTGTTTAAAAAGTTTTTTACTGTCAGATTATCCAAGTCATTTTCTTCAGAATTAAAACAGAAAAGTTATAGAAAGAGAAAGGAATATTTAAAATACTTTGTTTTCTATCTCACTACAGCTTAAACCATGTGAAAGGAGAGTGTGAACCTAAAATCCCGCCCAATCCCTTTTGTAAGCAAAAAATATTGGGATGTGTTCACACTGTCTTTTTTTCCATGTTAAGGAATTTCACTGCAAAGGTAAAGAAATTTTCATTTTCTTGAATGACTTTTGTTTAATTAGAATCTTAAACAGAAAAAAATGCAGTAAAAGATATCTTTAAGCCTAGTATCAAATGAATTGAAACTAAACATCACAAAACTTAATAATAAAGTTTTTCTATCCTTATAAATTGCATCTTAACACTTCTTTCATTTACTGAATATAGTAAAAATAGACTAAATTGCTTATACCCATTCACGTTGCAACTTTTCAGAGTGCCTTGACCAATATGAATTATAGATAATTTTAGAAATTATCACATATATCTCATTTCTTATTATTGTGTCTTAGAATCATGCAAGAATACCCATTTACACTTTGAGTTGCTTTTAACAGTGCTTCCATAAGCTTATACTGAAGTAATTTTCAATTGCTAACATAAACATGCATTAATTTTTAGTCGTAATTGTTTAGAAGCAGAGAATACAATCAAATCACTGTTTTCTCCTAAAGCCTATCCTGAATCCAAACCAAACCTGTTTTCCAGGATCCATAAGTGTGTCAGAGCCTATGCCATTCACTCTGTCTGGATAACATGAATGGTTTTAATAATAATTTTATCAATAGTAAAATTTTAATAATAAAAGAAAGGCAAGCATAAATCAAACATTCATTATTTTAAGGTAAATAAAAAACAACGGATATTTGTTAAATGTTCTAAATAGCTATTATTTCTAGTCACCATTTGAGTTTTAATCAGTACTACAACACTGCTGAAGGTTGAAAGAAAGAGGTACACCTTCTGTACACTTCGAGCTGATATATTACAAAAGCAGACACTTTGAAAACACTTAATTTTGTAATTTGCTGCCTGTGTTTTGCCAGAATCCCAGTAGAAATTAATATCACTGTACAGCTGTAAGATTGAGGTTATTCTGCTAAAATAATCAAGGGTTGAAACAGTCAGGAAAAAACCCATACTAGCACTAGGCAGCAAAAAGAAAGGTAGAAGCTTCACAGATATTTATTTGTCTGCCGTTTCACAAGACGACATTGAAAACAACCGTAGTATGAGAAACGCCATGGTGTAGTCTCATCCAACAGAAAAATATAGCAATGGTGAAGGAGCTGCAGTGATGGAGAATGCTAGCCAGAAGCTACTTTAATACAGAGAAAACCCCCAGTTAATAAAATAATTAGTGTTTAGTAAATGTAAACTAGTGGTTTCTCCTTTAGTATATAATAAATTTTCTGCGGAAATTGAAGCAATAGTCAATTTTAGGAGTTTTTCTAGATAACGTTGTATAGATACTCAATATAGGTTGTTTGGCCTGCTTTGGCAATACATTATTGGTATCTCAACAATGCATTAGTACTATAGTATTAGACCTCCAGTGTTAGAGTTTCAGGTATTTTGTAATTCACTGAGCTCAAACCAACAGGTATTGGACAGCCAAAGGTAAAGTTATGAAATTACATTAAAAGAAAGATTGTGGAGGCTTTGTTTTGATCTTTCTCCTGCAACACACTTTATTGTCGCATTACATGCATTTCTTGACAATATCCCTATCCCTTCTCAGACTTCATTTCCCTAGTCAGGGTAAGTGAGCTGCTTTAGTTTTCTGATTTGTACTTTCTATTTCCTTCATCAATATAGTGGCCATTTTGTGTACTACTTGTTGACAACACATTCCTTGGACATTTCTCATGGTGTTTTTTTTTTTTAATAAACCCATTATATTATTTAGTGCTTCCCTAAAATTATGTTTCATTTAATAGCCTCTGGGTAGAAATATTGTCAAAAGCTTTTAGAAAGTTAAATAAATTATGTCAATCAGTTCCACTTCATCCATTTTCTTGTTACGATGTTTAAAAAATGCTTTCAGCCTACATAAATCACATGGGATTTTGTCCTACATTTGTTTCCAAAAAATACATGCTAGATGCAAGAATGTCATATTCCATGATGACTAAAGCAATAGTTTCTGTCAGTATCTCCTTAGCTTGCCAGCTTTCTTTTATAAATCAAATAGTCTCCTTTGTGCTCTGAAACAACATGCTCCAATAATTTAGGCAGCTGAACAGAACTTTCTGGTACAGAAATTAAAATAGCAGTGCATTCACTTCTTGCTGCAGGAAACAAATTCATGTCCTTCCTGAGGCAGTGCAATTGGTTTTATGAGCCCATCTTAAACTCAAACTGACATTTGCTGAATATTATCCTAAGTTATGATATGAGTCATGCTTCTAGAGAGAAATAATTTATTTCATCAAAATTTAGCACTCTTCAGCTCAAGATGACCAAGGGAGGGCTAGAGTTCCAATGCCATTTACAAAGTTTATTAATATCAAGACCACCACTGGAAACACTGCTTATCCTGCCTCAGAATTTATTTAATTACACAGGAACTGTTTAGCTAGGAAGTAAAATTTATTTTTGTCTTCCAAGACAGATAGAAGAGCTAATAATTTTCAAATGTTCTCATTCTTACAGTCTGAAATTCCACTTTGAATAACTACAACTATCGAAGATGAAATTATCTATATTGCTAAGGTCTTAGACACCTACAAATGTCAAATTATTTCCTGAATTAAATGCAGATTTTGCATATAAAAACCCTACAGCAGCTAATCTTTAAGCCTATGGGATACCCTATGCTTGTTCTTGCATCCGAGTCATTAGTTCTCGTGCTTTATTAACTAGTTAAATTTGCAGTTGAAATTAACACAGGACTTTTCTTGTTAGCTTTCTGTTGGTAGCATTCTTCCATAGAAAATTGTGATGATACATAGGCAAAATCATATTTTTGGTAATAGTTGTTATGACATCATCTAATGGTGAAAGACCAGCCTACAATATTTTAGTATTTTTCATTCAGAATCTCTGCCACAAAAGCCAACAGGAGAAATGCTATTGATCTTGGAAATATTTGGTGTATTTGGCAGCAGTATCAATTCTTTTCATTGAAGCAAAGTACAAACTATCCCTGGAAGAAAACAGTATTTATAGGAAGAAATGTCTTTTATTTCTGAGTTTTTCTAACATTTGTTTTAGTTGCCTTATTTGAATTACAGGTGTTGCTTGTATGGACCTTTTCTGGGAAACCAGCATTGCTATATATTTACTTGGGGTGCCTGTCTGTGATCTGTACGTGCTGTGGGAGCTGATGCTAGAAAACTATTTGGTTTTGTTTTAAACAAAAGGGACAGTGACACGGGAGCTCCAGAAGCACTACAGGCAGGGGAAAACATACATTTTTTTTAAACTTCATTCAGGAAAAATCTCTCTACACACAAACATTGGTTAATGTCCTGTAGCTTTAGGGCTCATTCCCTCTGAGAAATACTGTTGCACTCAATATTAAAAATTAAAGGTATTGAGGAAAGCATTTATTTGAACATATTAGTAATCAGAGCTGTTTCACTGAACTGGGTGCTCTGGGAGTGGGAACATTGCAGTACTCATCTTACGTGGTACTGGTGGAAATAGGGGAATTACACTGTAGCAACTGGTCCTCAACTGGTTTATGCCCAGAGAGTCTCTCGGTTTATATGAAATAGGGTGAGCTCCCAGGAAGTTCTGAAGCATGAGGATACATCCAAGCCCAATCAGAAGTCTTCCTAGATAAAGATGGAAGAAAAACTACTGGAGGAAAAGCATTATTACTGTGGAATGAAAAAACAAAGGCATTTGGGGAACACTCAGGTGATTCTAGATCTTCCTGTAATGTCACTGGGCTGTATAAGGCAAACTGACTACAGCTGTTCTTGACTGAGCTTCATGCAACTTGTTTGTACTGCTCTGCCCTTTGTCTAGGTTTCAAAATACTGAATTTTACATTAATGTTTCATAATTTGCAGCATCACTGTGAACTCCAGTAATGTAAGAGCGAAGAAAGGATATTGCGAACTAAGACACAGAGGGCTGTTAAAACTGCATGAGGATTTGGACAGCATCCAATCATACCTGACTCTCTGTAACCAATAATGTCTTTCCCCTTCCTTTAGGGTTAGGTGAATTAAAGTAAAAATCAAACAATTTATTCTAGACCCAGTGGAGGTGAGAGTAAGGTGATCTGTCCCTCAGGCTGAATGTTTTCCTGCGTTCTGCAGGAACAGAGTAACAAATAAATCATGGAGCATCTCCTAACAGAGACTGTAATTCAGTTTTCTATTCAAGCTCTTCAGTACTGATCTGTCTTGATGCTTGACACCACTGTTCTGTTTCTTTGTAATACCATTTGCCTCTTTAAAGGCAATTTCCTTTAAAAAGTAAATGCATAGTGAAAATTACTGCAACAGTGGAATGCATGTTTTTTAAAATAAGAAAAAGCAAGTGTTTGTGCTTTCAGGGTAGAAGAAGTCTCTATATGTGCATGTGCTAAAGCATCTCTTTGTTTTTAAGTAATCTTAAAAAATAATTAATATAGTTGGCTTTGCTATAAAAGCTGCTGGACAGATGTAATACATGTCATGGTGCAAGTTTTCAATCATTTGCAAAGTGAATATGCATAGAAAGTTTATATGTGGAGATGTTGGCTGTTTTTATAGCTTGAAAAGTTACTTCTAGAAGTCGACAAGTCAGATAACCTAGAACAAAGACGTAAATCGTCCCTTAAATACTACATGAACATGCTGCCTAATTCAGTTCTGATTCCTGATGACAACTTCAGAAAGAAATAGAATATTTATTGTAGGGGTCATGGTAGTGTAGAGAAATGGCTGAAACATTTTGAATTTTATTACTAACTATGTTAAACTGACTTCGGCTAAAAAGGTTAGAGATACAAATATAGTGGAGGACAATGCCTATTGGAAGCTCAGAGCACCTCTGAGGAAATGGAAAACATGATGCAAAAATTATTTCAGAAATAAACCAGCAGTATATTTGCTTTCCACATAACAGTCACCAGCCATCCAGATGAGTATCCTTATTGGTGAAAAAACCTAATCAGCCAGTGCTCTTAAATATCTGCTCAGACAGACAGGCTTTACATCTTAGTGTTATGAAAAGTATGTATGTTCCAAAACCACTCTGTGGCACCACTCTCTGCCTCCATCAGCTTCCCTACCAAACAAGTAATTGCTTTCCCCCCAGTTCCTTAATTTTCTACCTACCATGCTACCAAATTATTGATTTCCCCCCTCACCCCCAATCAAATCTAGCTCTCCTTCAATTTGCCCATTTTCTGCTCTACAAGGGCCTATAATTGCATAGTGTCTTTCCCATCAACTCTCGCCACCACATTGCCCAAGGCATTCATTTTTAACAGCTGAAAACTGATATAAGTCAGGGTGTTGCTCAACATGGTCACAGCATAAAGACAGGACTTCTCCCTCTTTCTGCCTATCAAAAGCTATTACTCCGCATAAACCTGCAAAGACAGGCTATTACTTCTGCTTACTGTTAATTGTTTCTTCAGATAAGACATACCATTTACTTGGTGTCATACAGTTACATATTACAAGTATGGATGCTGGCTTAACAGAGTTTTACTGTGAAGGGAATTAAACTGTCAGAATATCTCCACGCTTGTGTACCATGGCACTAAGTTCTTAAGTTTAGCATAAAATAACAGAAAATCACTTTAAGAACAAAAAACCCCAAAGCCTCTCTTTTGTAGTAATTGCATTGTTTATGCACTGCCAAATTAGTAGAAAAGGGAGATGATTAGCAATCGAACTGTAAGTGTCCCAAGATATCCTCTTTTGTACTAATGTGGGAATGGGCCAGAATCTGACATAATTTTTACATTTCATATCAGCTATAACGAAATCGCTAAATCTATTCAGGGTCCATCTCTTTTTTTCTAGAGGAGCAGAGCAAGTTTGATCTGTGTGCATGGGTGTGCATGTTTGTATTTTCACATTTTGTGGTATAAGGCAGTTAAATTAGCTGATAGTTTCCATTATAATTGTGTATTTACTCTTTTTGAGGGTTATTTCAGTTCTCACTAATTTTACTGGAAGATGCTATTTGAATTTGATGGTTTAATTTTAATTTTTTCTTACCATACTAGATTCTGTCTATGCACCTAACGTGTTCAAAAATTGCGTAGTTAGTGGCTTCACATTGCACCTATTTTGAGTACATGAGTTTGGAATATAAAAAAGCTAGCAGCAGCCCCTACAGAACTGTCAGCTCCACTTGGGGCTGGTGAATGTTCACCCTCATGCTTGTTTACAAGTAGCACTCATAGCAGTAGACACTTGGATGACAAGTGGAACTTGAGAAACTCTAATGATAGAAGTTTGGGGAACTCTGCAATGATTTATGAATCCCCTGTGGAACTCCTGTGGTAAAAAATAAGGTGTTAAGTGGTTTATTTTAGATAACCCAGAGTATTCCTTAGGATTTTAATAATGGTGATAAAATCCCCAGTTCAGTTTCTTTTCCAAATTTCTGTCTGACACCAATTTATGACCTCTGCTAATTGCATAATTTTTTATAAATCACTGGTGAGCTCTAGTGTAATTTCAGTTGTCATTTTTCTTCTGTACGTGGTACAATATTGTATAAAAAATTAATCTGAGATTTCAGAGTATTTGATATAAAAGATAGAAAATATTAGAACTAGAGAGCAGATTACAGAGAAATACCTCTCCCTTACGTCCCCTCCCCCTCATTTGAGGTGTTTTGGAAATTTTTTTGTGGTTTTTTTAAGAGTATCATTAAAAATACTTTGTAATAAGGAAATGTTCCCTGAGCTTCCAGTCTGCACATTCCAGCTTCGTTCCTCAGTTCCTCTGCTTATTATTTTTCCTATAGAAGGCTTCAACTCTTTTTGCTGTCCTCCCTTCCCAATGGTTATTATCCTACCTTACATATTTTTCCTCACATATTTCTTTACTGTTTTCCCATGTTGCTGATTTTTTTTCTTTTTTGCTTTTTCCACAGTATTCTAGAAGTAACTGCACAAATCAATTAGCTTGTAATTATTATGAGAAGCAAACTAGGGGTGGAACAACAATAATAGAGGGATTTCTGTGTGGGTGTCCGAAGATCATAAAGCAGCACCTATACACTTGAGTGTGTGTCTCACTTCACCTTTTAGTATTACCAAGGGTAAAATAAAACTAGTTTTTATTTGTTTTCACTCCAGGAGCAAACCCCTGCCTAAACCAGTCTGAATAAAAATAGTGAGTTCTTCTTGTCACAGTTGTAGCCACTGCCACCTCAAAATCATTATAACTTGATGACTCTTTATGTTATTAGCTAAAGGACTGTCAACTTTTCAACCAAAAAATACCAACGCTTCAAGGACAGTGGTACAATCTGACTTCTAAACTAGGTATCTCTTTTAAAAGCATGGGATAACTGTGATACAAGAAGCCATGTTCTCCTTTTTGTGGCTTACCCTCTTTTTTAATTTAAAAATAAATCATTCCTCCATTGCAGGTGATAATATATGGATGGTTTGTCCCCTTCCTAAACAATGATTGTGTTTCACTTCCACGTATAGCTGGTTAATGGATTATAAAGCCAGAAGAGACAGCTATGGCTATGGGGAGCAATTTTTAGACTGCAGACTTTCCTGAATTAATTCCTATTTGAATTTCAATGTATTACTATTTTTCTTTTTAGGAAAAATCTTTAAAATTTTCAAATCATGGGAAATCCATTGCCAATTATAATTAATTAAGCAGTAAAGAAACTGGCATCAGAATAAATTTTGCTGCTTGCTTAAATTCTGAATTTGTCTCACTTGCTCTTCATCCTTGCATCTTACAATTTTGTCTGCTGGATATAACAACAACTTCTAATATTTCTCTTACCCATGAAAAGGTACAGGAAACAGATTAATTTTTCAGCCTTCTCTGATTTCAGCCCTAATTCTTCCCTTATTACACATGGTAGTCAAATAATCATTCTCATAGCACATCTGGAAGTCCCTCCAGTTTATCAGCTGTGGATACTAGCACTGCACCGAGCATCCAGGAGCTATCACCCCTGTGCCAATCACCATGATGTTATGTTATCACTTGTCTTACTTTCAGCATTCCTGTTCATACATCCAGTTAGACACTCTGACTAAGCAGCACAACCCAACTCCTGTTCACTTAATTGTTCACTATAAATCTCTCTTCAGAAGTTGCTTTGTCTGAGGAAAAAAAACCCCTGTCTTATTTATAGGACTGGAGGTCTGATGGCCTATTTTCCACAGCCAAAGATCAGTCAAACACCACAGAAATGTCCATACCTGAGGGTATGACTTAAAAGAACAACTCAAAGCAACTCTGTTGGGCTTTTTTCCCTGACCAGCATTAATTGCAATGGTCAGAGGCTTAGCAGTCTGTACGCACTCCTGCTTTTGAAGACCAGCGACAAATAATTTCCTACTGAGGCAAGACCAAGAGATCAAAAGAGCACATGCAAATACCATCTCACTTGCAGCAAGTGGGTCTGATAATCAGATCACCTGTAACTTTAAATGTACAGTATTCTGGCCATTTCTTCAAGTGACATAATTATGTTTCAATGACTGAGAAAACACTCAGACATCTATGAATTGCAGTTATTGTTGGAGTCTTTGCCTGCAAAGAGAGCATTCATCATCCAATTCCTGTAATCCTATTTGATTGAGGTGGATGGGAATACTGCCACAGAGAAATTAGCCCAATGTTGTTATTTTAATTTGAACGTGGCTTATTTTCTTTTCATTGACATCCATCATGTTCTAAAATACAGGACATTTTCACCTACTGTTGCAAACGCTATTTAACTACATCTGTTTGCGTGGGGTTTTTTTATGCTTTTTCCATTTCTAACTTTATTTCAAAGTGCATAAACTAGAATTCCCTCCGAGTCTTCTACAACCAGGTTTCTTTCTACTTTTCCTGTACTCCAATTTGAAAGGCTATTATGATTTCCCCCTATTTTGGGACTGTCATTTTGGATAAACCAACTGCAAAGACCAGCAGTGTCATCGGGGGCAGTTTCCTTGATGCTTGCCCCTGATGGACTGGACGTGAGGTAAGAGCTGTGCACTTTTTGCTTTAACTGTGTGGTATTACCACACCTCCATTTATCATCATTGACCAGTGAGATTCGCAATGTTCAACAACTCGGACAATTTTTCTGTGAAGCTCCTTCTCTTGGCTAAGATTTGTTGGGTGCTTATTTAGAAACACTAATCATTTTCTCTCTGAGAGCAGCAAGTACAATGTGCTTTCCTTGGAACAATTACTTAGAACGCAGAAGATCTGGAAAATGTTTTCCATCATTTTTGTATATAGCACTGTGCCAGCATCAAATCCTCCAATTCAACAATGTTCATGTGAAACTGGGATAAACTTCCCAGAAAATTCATCATTATGCAAGTCATAATTTATTTTAAAAATTAAAAAATTAAAAAAAAAAAAATCAACATGTACTGAGGTACATGACTTCTACTAGTCATTTCTGTACTAAATCATGATGTCAGAGCAAAGCAAAACTATCTGAAAGTCAGCTAAAAGGAAACCTTGGAGATTTCAGAGATCTGTCCTGTTCCTACTTTAATCCTTGGGATGTGATCCCCCAAACCAGGTGGGAGCAGAACAGCATGTGGTGTAACTACAGTGTGTGCGTGTGGTAAATTCACATCCTCCTAAATGATGCTGTATGACTTCTTCCTCCCACAGAAACACTATTATTGAACTGACTGAGGAGAGGGAGGGTAGAAAAAGTCTCTCGTACTTTCCTTAGTCACAGGGAGCTAAATCTTGGAAGCAGGACCACTCATAGAAGTGATGTGGAGATTGCTGCCCCACAGCTTCCACATGTATGTGTTGGGCAGGGGAAGGACTTTACCGTGTTCTTACCAAGCATAGCCCCGAAATGTGCTTCAGAAAGGTTTGTGAAACCTTTCTTGGCTCAGAAATTTAGGCTGGTTTCTTAAAGAAATGTGATTCTCTTGTCCTCTGAGGTCCTCTCTCATATTTTCCTGCCCCAATAAAGCAGAGATAGCAAAGTACAAAAACCGCATTAGGGACTCATTGAGCAAAACACTGTAGAGTGAGTTCAGACCTCAAACCCCACTGACCTCACAGGGAAGAGATACTTTGCTTCTTCCTGCATCACTGATAAAGATTGTATCAATTCGGATAAGAATGCAGTTCATGTGTCTTTTGTATTGCAAATGCTTTCAGTGGCACGTTTAATAAAACTGTATTTCTATAAAACATAGGGCTTCACTATAATTAAACTGAGCCATCTGTAAAGATACCGGTAGATAATTTAGTTGCAAAGAGCTCTGTTTTGAAGCAAGTAGGGATTTGTTTTCAGTAGGGAAAGCAACCTATTGATTTAGACCTGTTCTGCTAAAAATACAAGTTTTACTGCTGTTTGTTCTTTGCGAATAGGGTTGTTTGAGTACCTTTTATGTTTTAGTAAAGCATCCAATAATTATCAAAGGATTTAATTTTTAAATGTTTAGCAATTCAGTGAAGTACAGAACTCACACGGTTACTTAGTTTCTTTCGAAAATATTTTCTCTGTGAAAGCTACCTTGCCTTCCTGTGGCTCAGGGTACTGGAATCCTCATTTTGTGAGGGAAAAACTGAGTTTATGTGCAAGCTTCAAATAATTGGTTTTCTTTAGGTGACAATATAGGCTTTCATTACAAAGCCCAGATTTTTCAGAGTACTGAAGCACAGCTGGTGTTCTTTGAATGGGGGAAGTTGATGTTTCAAATTCTTGGAACCTTCAGAACATTTTGAGATTGCTCATGTGTTTTTTCATGGTAAACTGGATTATTCAGAGGAATGCTACTAACGAGAAAGCAAACCTGTGATCTCTCCAAGTGTGGTGTGACCTACACAGTAATGATCAGACATAACCTGATTACAATTTACTGGGTTTTATGTGTACACATACCCACAAACATCATATTATATGATACGTCTTGCCTAGCATATCTAATGAAACACATACATTTTTTGCTGAGAAACGACAGAAGAAATGCATATCCCCACGCTTCCTCAGAGACAGACCAGTGCAGAAGAATTCACAGAGATCAATACTCTTTTCTTATCAACAAGGAAATTCCAAAGCTGCTCTTTGTGCATGGATAATAAATTTCCCAACAGTAGCCCAACACTTCATTTAAGACCTGTTCTTCCACAAGCCTCAGTTTTGACACAAGTTAAGATGCAATCCTTCTAATAGGTAAACATAAACAAATTTCTGCTTTATAAATAAAAAACAATGCTTTGAGTTTTGATTAACACTGAACAGCAAAAGAACTTCTCAAAAGTAGATAAATGTCTGCTCAGACAGATGGACAACTGTGCTGCATCAGAGGATGAACTTCTGAGTGGTCCTCAGGGTCAGAGCCAGAAACTCCATTTCAAGAACCAGTCAGAAAACTCCATGTATTGATAGTTATAGTAGGCTCATCTATGATGAAAATGAACTCTACGGCTGAGCTAAGCACAAAGCTAAACATTAAGACCTTAAAGATTGAAACTGGGATGAATACCAATTAAGATTTGAGCACTCAGACAGGTGTCAAGAGTTAAGCTTGTTGGCAGCAAACTTTCTACAATGGTTGCCTCTCTCTAGTATGCTCTGGCCTCCCACAAGCTTCCGTTTTCTTTTGTTCACACAGACCCAGTTTGTAGAGTCATTCTTTGTCTCTTTGATGTTCTTTCCCTATTTTTGAACTATTTCTGACACCTGCCACTCTAAATCTTGGGCTGATACTTGCCTCTGAGTTTACCTTGAGGTGCTGATGGAGAATTCCATAAGAAAGCAAATTTCATTAGCAGGGACAGAACAGCTTAAGTAATATAGATAATACATAAGTCATCATAAGGCATAAGGAAAAGATTTATACTGATTTTGCAATGGTGGGTGTTAGACAAGCAATTCAGTATCTTTCTAAAATTAACTCATTAAGTATCATGCTATATTCTGAGATGATAGATATTTGGAAAACAACTTCATCTCTATAAATGTTAGCTTCTGCAGCAAAGTTCCTAGTAGTGTTTGAACTTCTCTCTCCAAGACTTTTCCCTGCCTATTGTTTTTACCATGAGACAGGCAGGTATTGGCGAGACATCTGAAAGGGTGCTCAACAGTCTTGGACTTGGAAGACAGACCCCACTGAAGTTCATGAGTTTGCGATCTCTAGTGTAATGCTTTTTGCCCTGGGGTTCATTCTGCATCCTGAAACATATCACACTGAAGATACAGAGTGATTGAAAATAGTGAATCTTACAGAGGGAGGCATGCACTGAATGACAGCCATCTGATGAGACCATTATTTGCTTGCTCTTGTAACTTGAGGTTACAGGATTCCCTTTTTCCATAGTACAGTACCTGGCCTCAATTCAAGAAATAAGAAAAAAATCCAGAGCAACAGTAATAAAATGTCCAATTTTTTTCCAAAGAAAGCCTCAATAAGTGATGATCTAAATGAATGATGCTTGATAAATATGATAAGAAAAACCACAAACCCACTGTCAAGCATGTCACCTGGCCATAAAAAGAACCTGTCAGACAGAGCTGAGGAAAAACTTGGGAGAATCAGTATCAGAATTCAGGCAAAAGACAGAATAAATGAAAAAAGTTTAAAATGGTAAGAAATCAGTTATTTGCCGTTTTAAAGGAGCTTTGCTTTCCTGATTTTATTAATTTATGACTGAACCAATACACTTTCTGCTAGTGCGAGAGCAAGGAAAGCTTTCTTTTCTGTGTAATAGGGGACTTTCAAAATACTTCACTTTTTCCCAAGAATTTTGCTCAACTACTTGAAGAAATCATACACACATACATGTCACAAAAGTTGGTTTCAGACAATTCAGAAGTTGCTGAAAATTTTTTACTTGCAAATTAAATAGTTAATTATGTTAATCTCTGAAAAGAAGTGACAATAAAGTAATCACATTTCTGGTCTCTACACTGTCATTTTTTTCAACCATCCAATGGTTGAAGAAGTAGCACACATTACTAGTCTTTCTGCTTTGAAACTTCATTCTCTGAGAGCAAGTCAATATTACTGTAGCTTCTGTTCCTGACAAGCTATTAAAAATAGGCAAAATGGTTTACAAAATTCATTTAGTTTTCAGTCAAAATTAAAATGGTTCATACCTAAAGCAATGGACAGCACACAGAAATAAAAGAAAGGTTCCTCTCAAGATGACCTGGGCTGAGAAGTCGTGTTACACATTGATGTTCAGCCAAGTAGTTAGCAGTGTCTGATTGCCAACTGTTTCTTTTTCTTTTTTTTTTTTCTTTTTAAATAGTTTGATGCAGACAGAGATGAAGAAGAAGTGTTCTCTGACATAAGCTCGGCAGTTGACAATAAACTGTTTGCAAACAAAGAGGCTGCAGCAGGTGAGTTAATGTAAGATTTAAAGAGCCACATTTTTTATACCGCATTTGACATTGGTGGGATGTCTTTCATATTCCTCAAGTATGGATGTATGTACTGTAGCAAAGTCTTGACTGACCTCAAACGTTTGACAACCAAGGGCAAAAAAAAAAAAAATCTCTTTACACTTGGAAACTTCATACAACCAATCTAACATCTTGTTTATCTATAAGGTCACCTTAAAGTACTATGGATAGTCCACTAAACAACTATATCATTAATACAAAAACTTTATAAGTTGATCAATTCCAGTTGTCAGCTATCTGTTTCAGTTTCAGATGATACCTCAGTGTTCACCAGAAAACCAGTCCTGTGAGATTAACGATCATACTTCCTCCCCAGTATTTGGTACTAATTCTGAAACTGTGTGTGAATATAAGTCAGGCATTTGGGGGTTTCATTTATTTATATATTTATTATTTGTGCTTACTGAAGCTTGAATGTCTTCAAAGAAAAAGCCTTTGAGGGGCAAAGGACTGCAAAAGAATTGAAGCTAAAAATCAAAGCACTGAAAATCCATAACATCTGTCAGAAATATTTTGCTTGAGGGGAACAGGAAAATGTTCCTTGGTAACTTCACAACTTTTTCTTTTTACAGATGGCATCCCTGGCTGTTTTCCAAGTAGACCATGAGGGTTGGGACCTGTAGGTAGATGAGGTCATAAATGTCTTGTGAATAGCACACAAAAAGAAAAAGAAAATTCTAGGTGAAATATTTTCCTGTAAAATTTAGTAGCTTTATTAAAACACAGATTAGATATGTATAGTAGAGAAAATAATGTATCTGATCTCTCCTCTGTTTAAGGGAAAACTCATCTGCCATAAATTGGCAGACAGGGTAGCTTCAGTTGTTTGTAATCGTGAACAATCATCTTGGGGCTGCCAAGGAAGGAAGAATTGATGAACTTCAATGAAGTCTAGTAGCAGCAATACATCTATTATCTCTTTTGACAAAGGGGGGATTACTTTTTTCTACTAGCAAGACATTTGCAAAAAGCAATTCTTCAGACAGAAAGATTAGGTCATATTTTGAAGATTTGAAAGGGGTTTCCAAGCTAGCTAGCCTACAAAACCCACCCATAAGGCTATTTTTGATAATGTTCAAAATGAGATAAAGATGAATTATCAAGGCGGGGGGGTGGGGGTGGGGGGGAGGTTGAGCATGGTAAAAAGTGCATGAGCTAAAAAAACAGGTTTCTAGTGGTCAGCTTCGAGATAAGATACACACACGAGTTAAGACTACTAGCTTTCTCCATTAAGTGGCATGCTTACCTCTTTTGTGCTTAGCCTTATTCCTAGAGGCAAGAGATTGATTCCAAACTTAAAATGGCATTCCCACTGTATAGCATTGTATTGACAATTACCTGTGGATTCCGTAATTAAATGAGCTAAGTACTGAATAGCAAGAAGAGGAAAGAAGTGGCATAAAGGTGCTAGCTCTGACAAACAGATTGACAAAAGCTAAACAATTTGCACAAATGGGTTGTGGTTCTGGATGAGTTCCAGTCAGTTCCTTGAAAGTCTGATCTACTTAATAAATTCCTCACTAAAATAATTGGAGAGCTATGAGCTTTATCAGAAGCCTTGCCACAATCATCTAATTGGTGCCTAACCTGAGCAACCAATGGTAGTAAGGAGATTTGAAGTGGGATTTCTAGAGGTCCTATGAGACCAGATATTTAATTTCCAGAGGTCGCAATTCCAGCTTTGCCTTGATCTCACTTTTTGTCTTTTTAATCTTATTAGTGATATTGCGATATATTTTGGTTCCTGGTGGCTAACGTAAACATAGTATTTCTAATATTTTCATGCCTCCACATCAATCTAATTCATATGTTATACCTGTAAAATCCAATTGTAATCAACTGTGTAATAATATATGCTGAAAGAAAAAAACTGAATATTTTTATAGATTAAAATACAGTTCTCATTGTTGCCTTCTACAACATATTAAGACTGTTGCTAAGAGCAACAACCTGCCATGCAACTCAACAGTATAAGGTTGCAATAAAATTTGTATTAGAAGCGTCTTACTGGGAGCAAAATTAAAATGTAATCATTCTAATGCTAATCAGTCCTTCAGTAAATTATTTCTGTTATATCCCACTTGAAATTTATCTTCTAAGCATTTGTCTTGCTCAGGTGCTTATATGCAACATGTATTAATTGAGTTATTAGACAGTGCTTCAGAGCGTGTTCCCTAACATAAAAACACATTTTTATTTTACTGAGCTTAAACATGCTATTAAGAGAAGCAACGTGTTTCACAGGATAGTCTTAGATTACTTTTATGACAGTGTTGAACAGTGCAAATACTGTAGTTGTTAAAATACGAGTATGGGCATATTTCAGCCAATGAACCATATTGAATAGAATTGCTACTAGGAGTTGAATTAAGTAATGGATTTAAGCAAGGATTGGAAATAAATTAACTGATTTGCCAAAATACAAATGGTCCAAGGAGCAGACGTAATTAACTCACATGATGGGGTATAGCTACCTTGTAATGGGAAGTTAATCAACTGCAGATAAATTTAGACAGCTCAGTACAATTTAGTTTCATTGTATAAATTAATTTAGTGAACTGTGAGAAAGCAATACTTGACATTTACATTCATGAAAACTTAAGGATGAACATACTTTCAGAGAAAGTGACACACACCCAAGCTCAGAACACTGAAATGTTTTATAGGACCAGAGACATTTGTGGCCATGATGCCCCTGGGTTCTGGGGTGCATTTCAGTCGTAGGAATCACACACCTGCCCGTAACAGCCATACCCTCTCAGCTTTCCATGATCAATCCTGTGCAATTTCGCTTAGAAGCGACAAACAATATGTAAAATACAGCATAAAATTTAAAAGTACAGCCTCATGGTGAAGGAAGCAACTGAGCACTGCCCCTCACCCCTCCGGGGGCAGGGGAGTCATTCTCCCTGTCAGACCTGGCAGGGGTAGCTCCTGTCAGCACACCCGGGTACAACTGCAGCCACCCATTAATCCAACTCATCCCTCAGTGCTGTGTCATTGGATCCTTTTGGGTTCCTAGCAAGACAAATCTTTATGAATGGTGCCTTCAGTGTCAAGATACAAAGCCCAGCAAAAAAAGGGAATGCATTCTAGCTGATCTGCTATTTATTTTTGCAGCAGCCTACTCCTCCCTGGAGAGCTGATTATTCAGTTAACAGGGATTTAATAAAAACTTCCAATTGATTTATTTTTTTAATTGTGCAGTACTGTACCTAATAAAATCCTCTCTGTTTTTTCCCTAAGGAAAACACAGGGCACATGAAAATGACCAGGTTTCCCTTACCTTTTCAGATCAGGTGCTTGCAAGCTATTTCTCCATGGCAGTAGAACTTTCATGCATTTTCTTAATTATTTTTTTTTAACTGTTGAGTTTCCCCTCTAGAAATTGATAGAGTTACTCAGATCATTTGCAACAGGTTCATATAAGCACATGAAGGCTCTGAGTTAATCAAGAGCTGAGATTATCTGGTGGAATGGGGCATCCCTTCGAAAGAAATTAGGACAATTCAGACTGTAAGACTTTCCTCCTAATGGTAAACAAGTATTAATTTTTTTTATAGCCTAGTTCTCAGAGTACCAACTTATCAAAGGAAAAACAACGCAACTCAGAAGCAGCAATGAAACTTACTTATGATCAGCTGTTTTGTTGTCAGAGCACGAGCTGTGCAGCCTGCAGCCTCACTGAAAGCAGCAGGACATGTTTGCTTCCAAATGCTTTAACCAATCCTCCTCTTTTCCTTAAGCCAACATTTTGTGTTTCTCTTTGATAGCTGAACACTGACACAGGTTTACATAAAATGTTGCTGATTGAAACTTGGGCTTAGAAAACCTGAGCCGAGTTTTGAATTATCCACTCTTTGTAACACTCTCTCCTTGGCTTTAGCTTTGTCAGTAGCTTTGCCTGAGAAGGATTACTGACTCCCAGTACCTTGCAAAGTGGCTATCTGGAACGCTTCTGCTGCCACGCATACTAGCAATTAGTTAGTGAGCCTGTTGTCCTCACATAGAAGACCTCTTTTAGCAAGATTTAGTCCAAACACAGCAAAATATGCTCCCTCCAACAAACTGAGCTGGAGGAAACTACTCATTCATACTGCACCAGGGATATCACAAATACTCTTATATGTCCCGTCATAACTTTATCTTGTCCTGGGAGTAGCCATTTGCTTCAATTAATTTCTGGTAGGTTTGTCTTTAGGCAATTTGAGAAGGGTAGAGAAGTCTGTGTACTGTTCAGTGGTAGATGGTTATGGGTTTTGTTAGTTTTCATTGAACAAAGAAAGAAAACACACATATTTTCAATTTTCCTGACCTTCCTTGAATATACCCTAGAAAGGAGCTATGCTTCCCCAAGGAAACTGGTGTCCTTGTTCAAGAAAAAAGGCCTTAAGATGCTTGACCATATTAAAATTGTATAACCATTATGGCTTTCATCGCTTAAGATACATTATGCATGAGCATTCATTTTCAGCCTGACCTTTACATTTAAGTTTGCGGCACCATATTTCATATTAACGTTTCTAGCTAAGGATATATACTGTTCTTGGTAGTTAAGTGACAGTTAATCAAATACATGCACGCAAGTGCCTTTAAAAGTGATTGATGTATCAAGGTAGGCCAGTGCTGGTGACGACTGAGGCTTAGTTAAATTATATTATCAACAATGACACAATGTTAAGAGTGAGATGTCAGCTGTGTAAAATAAATCAAAAAATTAAGATTCTGTCAACAGTTGTAAATCTATTTGGTTGCATATATCTTTTATAGACAGGTATTTTCAAAAGACTGTAAAGCGTATATGCCAGAGAACATGCTGCGTATATACATGTGACATTCTATGGTAGCAAGAGTATAACCCCTTTCTGCTATTCTTTTTACAGCAGTCGGGGGGTGGGGTAGGGGGTGCAGGATGACACACAGGACATGGGGGACACCAAAACAAAAACACCGCAGATGGTAGACCCAGGTCTGGGTCTTCCCTGGTATCTCTTACGTAGTCCAAAGAGTTGCATCAAAGATGAATTTGGCAGCAATTGTAATATGGATTGCAAATTAAGACACCCTGGAATCATCACCTCTATCAAGCAGTTATGGTTTTAGTCAGCATGACATCCAGTTACTCCCTTCTGTTCTTTCTCTTAGTGATGTTTAGTTCACCACCTACCTAGATTATTACTATGTAAACTTTAAAAGCAAACAAAAGCAGATAATATGTAAATGCATCTGGCACAAATTGAACTGCAAAATCTGTTATTGATAGTGCTTGTTACAGAGAGCCACCCATACAAACATCTCTAATGGTGAGAAAACAACTCCAGGTCAGCAATAGTCTTAAAACTATGTCTCCTCAATGCCAGTGCTTGCAGAAACATCATACCAGGTAGAGACATCTGTAACCCAGGAGGGGGGGGAGTTGTTTTCTCTTCCTTGTCAGTGATCTTGTCTGACTGGGGACATGAGGGCACAAAACAAAGCACATCTTATACTTCCCCTGGTTTTACCTGTTGCTCCCCACATGAAGATAGTGATTGGACTCACCTGTGCCTACTGACTGGTTACAATTTTTAGATCTCTATGTGTCATTACAGTACTTTTGTTATTTTAATAATGCTGTGAAAAGTACTCCTGTAGTCAGATGCCTGTTGACATTTTAATGTGTGTTGAATACATGCAGGATTTGGTTTAGGGCTGCACCATCTGGAGGGCACAGGAGACTGTTTCCTTTCTCATTGCCCAGGAGTGAGATAATCTGAATGGGGTGATAATGGCAGAATATGAATATGATGTCCATGTTACACCTTTCCTATGTTTATATAGAAAGATGATTGGTGGTTTACCTCCCATTCTGGTTTAGCAGTGACCACCCCCCTACATGACTTTTTGAAATACCAAGCCCAATTTCTGTTATCCTGCACCTTCAGCAGTTCAGCTGAAGCTAACTGTAAAGCTCAGCCAGGTCAAGGCTTCTCAGCAACTGAATTTTGTCATCCCAAGTGCAAGAGGCTGCATGACTTGCTGATCCTGCCACAGGAAGATGATGGGGAGAAGGGGCAGAGCCACACTGTCTCCTTGGAAAGGGGTAGGATAGGAATAATGGGGACTGTGGCTGCTGGAAGCATACTGCTTTGGTCCCCCATCAACGTCACTCCAGGATCCTTATCTGCTAAGTCACCAATTAGTCAGTATTTCCCTTCTCTTTTCTAAACCTGGTTTGTATTCTCCCCTGAGCCAAGATCCCTGGGGCAATTTTACTATTGCAAGTTGTAGCACACAGAACACCCTGCCCAACAAATTTGCAGTCTAGCTGAAACAATTCACCATTTAGTATAACCATTCCTTATGAAGATTTGCGGTAGCTTTTATGAATGCTTTAAGGCTTTGTTAATGAAACACCATTCACCCAGGTACTCTAGCACATCTGAATGGTTCCTTGGATCACAAATTTTGCATACATAGAGACAAGTGAAAATATTACAGTGTTTCATCACAAAGTGAAAATTTCCAATCCATTTCTGAAGTCAATTTTCTTTCCTATTTTAGGGCCAAATGAACTTGATTGCAGTCTGATTATGGATTCTGGAGATACTCTTTATACGGAATTTGACTTTGAAGACCAGGTAATTTTATGTATATATATTCTCTCTCTAGACAGTTTTCTAGTTTATGTACGTACTGTGCTATACAATTTGTCTGAACAAGGTGGTGGAACTTTAAGGGTACCTAAGCGAAAGGGCTTTTTAAGTGCAATGTAAGTAAATTTGTGATACACAGAGGTTGCTCTCTGGTTATGACATAACAGTGAATATTATTGTGGTATTAAGAGCCCGTATCTTCTATTAGGCTACATTGCTGAGTTTCCTCCACAAATTTTAAAATGTTGGCAAACGTGGCAAATAGAGTTGTTGGAATGCACCGTAAGTCTACTGTATATTTAAGAAAAGGGAGTAAAACCTTTTTCAAAAGAGAGGCCTGAAAGTACAAAAAGTGTGAAATGTAACTAAAACCAAAGCAAACATTCTCCCCTTGAAAAAGTGTTTTTAAGAATAAAACAACAACAAATGCTTACAGTGTGTTGAAACCAGTCTTTCTACTGATCCCATTCTGTCCACATCTAAAAACTAAATTTTAACAGTGTTTTCCTTGAACACAGGAAGAAAGAAGGCTAGAGAGGGAAAAAAAGTTTGTATCTATCTTTTCCCTCTAATCTTCACCTCAGCACTGGTAAGGCCACATCTGGAGTATTGTGTCCAGTTCTGGACTCACCAGTACAACATACAGAGCTACTTAAAAGAGTCCAGCGAAGGGCCACTAAGATAGATGATTAAGGGACTGAGCCATCTCTCCTACGAGGAAAGGCTGAGGGAGCTGGGAGTGTTCAGCCTGGAAAAGAGAAGGCTCAGGGGCGATCTCATCAATGTGTACAGAAATCTGAAGGGAAGATGCAAAGAAGATGGAGCCAGGTTCTTTTCAGTAGTGCCCAGTGACAGGACAAGAGGCAATGGGCACGAACTGAAACATGGGAGGTTCCTGTGGATTGTAAGCATTATTATTCTTGTTACTGTGCTGTGAATAAGCATTAAAAGAATGACTTACAATTGAAATAGCCATCTGCCTATCACACCACCACACTTGTGGTTTTATATGTTTTGCTTTCTGCATTTCACTTTTGCACGACTCTGCTTGCATTTTCTTCACGAATGCCACAAACGCTTCTCTAGATTTGTGAACACCTTGGCAAAGAATGCTATTTTGTGTTTCTGTTATCATTTAACTAAATGCAGTTGCGAATGTTCTCACCTCTTTCCTCATTATTTGTGAAAGATATCTTTTCTTGTGAAATTTTAAAGCTAGTGACAAAATCAGGACCAACAAAACTGAATTTTCATTCAGTGTCATTCATTCATTCATTGTTTTTCTTTCACAGTATTCAATGCAACACTTGATCCTCACCTGCAACATGTTATATGTTCTAGCCCTATTCATTTCTGTTAATTTATGATCCTTTTACTGTTCTTTTTGGCTCAGTTATTGCAGTTTGGCTTTTTTCAAGCAGACAGCTCGCCTCTGTCTCTAAATCCCATTTTAAATCCCATTCTTTCATAAATCCTTCTTAAAACATTCTCTACCGCAGGACGCTTTGTTAAGTTTCTCATCGTCTTCGTCTTGACTGCATTATTTCTTTATTGCAGGGTTTAGGCTTTTACGCCCTATAAAGCAGAATGTATATTTAAATGATGTTTGGATTATGTTGATGTTAAATTTTGCATTTTAATGACATTCTAAATACATCCTTTTGGCGGACTATGAACACAAAAGAAATTATACTCTTGGTTCATAATGTTTGAAACGCTGTTCAAATAATAAGCACAAGTTTTATAGTTACAAAATAAAATTAACAGAAATATATGAAAATTATACTAATTTATAATTTCAAACTATAATGTTCACTGATGATACATTGCACAGTTCATAAAAGCACTGACTGTAGCTTTGAATAAAGTTGCATCTGGTTCTTATGTGAGACTAAACAAGAAGACTACGATGGGACCTTATTGTCTTTGTCAGTAGCAAATATTCTTTCTACCAGATGTGGTGGTTAGCTTTTCTCAATATTTTGCCAGACCAACACATTGCCATTCTGGCAAGAGTGCAGTACTGTTACCAAACAGAGAAGGAGAAATGAGGTTAAAAACAGTGCTAAAAACGCTTCAGTCAAAGAGAGATATATATATATGAAGTGGCTGACAATGACTCTCTTCAACTGCAAGTTGATATCTTTGATACTTATTAGTGACATTTTAAAAAATATAAATATTTCTATTACTAATAAATATTTTTATACCCAGTTCATATGAGATGCCTTGTACAAATATAAAGAAAATATAAATGAGAAAGCAATTGCAACCAAAAGCCCTTATCACCTAAATCTTGAAATGGTGCAAGTATTATATACAAAAGCAAAAAAGGAAGTGGAAATTACCATAAAGTCATAATACCATCTAGCTACCCAGTCTGAAAAACAAAATTAGAAATTACTCTCAGGAAGAAAAGATCAGTAACTAAATTCAGGAGTGAGGAACTGCTTGCATTCAAAACTTGAGCTCATTTTGACTGTGGCAGTGATTTAATACTCCAGTGATTTACCACATGCTGTTTATGAATTGCGCAAAGCACCAACAACCTTTACGCAGAGAATCTCAAGTGGAAAAGGAATGCGTGTTTGGATACAAATGTGTCATGCAGTGATGTTACTGCACAGGAGATCTGTCATGAGAATGTGGGGGATAAGAAGGCTGGTTTCTAAGCAACCTTACACAGCTGAGCTGCTAAAAATGGCTGAATTTCAGCAGAACATCTTGGTAGTCACTGAACAAGAGGAGTTGGGTGTCACAGCAGTACAACATGTACTGAAGACAAAGCCACAGCTGGGGATGAGTATCACTTGGCATATCTGAAATGGACATACACAGATACCTTTGCATTTTCTCATTCTTGGAATGAATGAGGAAAATCTCCAGTGTAAACTAAGCCAACAAAAAAGTATCCAAGTTCTTCAGATGTACACTACTTCTTCCACAATAACCTCTCTTACTGGCAGGCAGGAACAAGGAGAATGAGTGGTGTGGTTCCAACTATCGATGTAGTCATCAGTTCATCTAGGAGTACTCCAAAATACAGTGAACTGCTTCAAGAAACACTAGGTACCTGTTGTTGAAACAGTGCAAAGCAACACTAATGCAGGCTAAGATCTGGCTTTTCTGGAGGAGTACACAGGAGAAACTGAATTAAAAATAACTCAGAAAAAGTTTGAGCTTTGTAGTGTACATTTTAGAAATGAACGTTCAATTAAATACAGGTAACTAAATTAAAAGCAAGCTGATTGTTTTCTACCAGCTATTCATGAATGCTTCAAGAACCTAGAACACTTGTAATCACTAAGTCCCTACAGCATTGAAAGGCAGGAGGAAAATGCCCACTTTTTTTAAAAAAAAAAAAAAAACACACCAAACAACTAATTTTTTCTCCAAATCACTAATAACTATTTTTCTGTTCTTTCTCAGATCTGTAGCTGTCAGATCCTGTATTACAGAAGGAATAATCTAGGTTTTTAGAATGACTGTCCAAAATATATTCTTCCAAAAAATAAAAATAAAAGCAGACAGTACCTCTCACTGAGAATGCCTTGTGGAAGAACCAGCCAAAGCTTCACGTGGTGGCAATCTCTATAGCCTTTTCTGGAGTAATGATTACACTACTCATGACTTGATTAAAAAACATAAAAGCACAGTAAACTGCTAAGTTTCAGATATTTTCATCCGTATTAAGACATCAGGAATATGTTTTGGGACACTCATTTTTGGGTGCAACAGCATAGCTTCTAATGAGGGAAGACCTGTGCTTTACAGAATATTCTCAATTTACAGAACTTGCTGTCATGACTAGCATCTGGTTTAAGAAGGATTGTCTTTTGCTGCTGTAATGCTCTCAAGTGTGATGCAGGTTTTCAGTGCTCTGTGTTCATTTATACTTGCCATTCAATTTCTCAACTTTGCCAGAGAGGCTGTCGATATAATGCCACTTGTTTCCAGAGATCAGACAAGTTTTATCTTTAAGAATTGGATTTTTAATTAGAAACCTACTATTTGGCTTATTTCAAATGCATTCCAGCCAAAAGGGAGTATTGAAAAATTGGTATCAGTGAATCCTATCAAAGAGTTCCAGAAGAAAAGAGCATCCAATTATTTTCTTGTGAAAACAAGGCTTTCAAGACAACCTTAGCTAGTCTGAGGAATATTTAGACTGATTAGAGAAAAAGTTAAAACATACAGTCAGATGATTGTAGAGTGAATACACTCCTAAACAACTGCTTATAGAATTGATAACTTTAAAGTTTGGGAAACATGAAAATCAGGTAAACGTCAAGTAAAAACCTTAAAAATATACTTAGCCTCTTCTAATATTTGGGGGGTGGGGGGGAATATATTTCACATCTACAAAACATGGAAACACATTTTTGTGCCTCAAAGGAAGTTACCAGTTCATAACTGAGGCATTTCCATGTCCTTCCAGTGTCAGACTGCATTTACTTACACAATTAGGCAAATGCAATGGCATATGCAAAGGAGAGATTGTCTTCCCCCCCCCCGAGGTGTGTCAAAGACCTAGGAAAAGTAGATGTAAAAAAGACTGAAAGATAATAAAAGGTTTTCTGTTCAGCAGTGACAAGCCATCTATTGAATTAAGAGAAGTGCATAACCCAATCTTTGCTGCAAGGGCAGAATGATTTGTAATTAGAAAATGTGACAGCTCACTTGAAAAGCAACAAGCAAAACCAAAATGAGGTAGAGGAAAAAAGCCCTCAAAGAGACTTACTCTCATTCTAATGAGAGGAAACAAGCTCTTGATTAAAAGTTGTTGCTGTGAAGTGACAATTCTTACAGCTCACTGTCATTTCCCACCCAGAGTATACACAAATCTAGGCTTTAGGGGAGCAGGAGGAAAGCTTTAAGTGAACTGATGAAAAACTGACTCCATTGCTACCAAGACTATAACAACACTTCTGGCCTGAATGATTATCATAGCTTGAAACTTAAATATTCAAGAGAGATAATGAAAAGGCCCTGAAAGTCTTTTCAGCGCAGAAGCAGAACACAAATATTCCTAAAACTGATGAGCAAGAGCAAATTGAAAGCCTCATTTAACTAAAGCTCTGTGGATTAAACCAAAGACCATTTTCCTCTATTTACTGTGTTTCATATCAGTTGTCAGTGTGTTTTGACTCCATTTTCTCTACATCAAAGATTAAATCCAAGTAATATATTTAACCCTTCAGACACAGTGCTCCAGGGGTTGACATTACAACATGACAAAGAGCAAACTGCACATCTCCCTTAGCAGGAGAAATTTTCATTGGAACTTCTACGGCTACATTTCAAAATTAGATAAACATTGATTAAATTATTTAAGGGGTGAGATCTAGAATGTACTACATTAATCATGTGCTTTCTCTTTACTTGAGAACATAAGGAACTTCTGGCATAACAGCAGTTTTATTCATATATGCTATGCAGCATTAATCATTACAGGTCTTAATAAGATGACCAAGAGTATCCAGATGCCATTTGGGCTTTTAATGCTGAACATTTCTGTGGTGTCCATTTCTCTCTTGCTGATAGGCAGTGGTATCAATTTGAATTACAGATTCTGGTTCTACAGGGAAATTGATTAAAACAGGAGTACGCGATAGAAAAGAAAATGGACTCTAGGAAACTCAGATAATGATTGTGAAACTCTGTTCCCTCAACATTTGTTTGTGTTAAAGAGCACAGAAAGGTGGAGTCCAATCTAGTTTAAGGATATCTGCAAAAAGAGATAATGCATAAGCATCCAAAGAGATGAAAGAGCTGGAGAGGCAGGCCTAACTACAGAGAAACGATGTTTAATAGAAATGTACTGAAGTCAATGAACAATCTGTTCAGTTCAAGTTGCCATGGAAACTGTCCTATTAAATGCTTAAGAAAAAATCAGTTCTAGAAACAAAGTACTACAGTTTGCCTGTTACAAAATGCTCCCTTAATAAACTCAAACCAAGTGTATTTTGGTGCTTCTATATAATTTTGTAAGCTTGAAGAATTATTTTGCTCTTTCAAAATGACCATTTTACGCTGTAGTAAAGGCATGTGAAAGAAAGCCTACTGCTTTATTTCCCCCCGTGCAAACCATGGTGAAATGGGCAAGAAAAATTGCTGTAGACTCAATATGCATTTTTTTTCTTTGGAATGCCAGAAACAGTTGTTTGCTTCTCCTTTCACAGATGTTATTTGGATTTACTTTCTGATGATACATATATTAGAGGGGACTGAACTGCCAAGGTTAGTTGAAGTCTTTGCATCCCCATTTCTTCTCTGATTTTGAACCAAAAGTTGCTGCCTGCAGCTCTGGTGGGCAGTACAGGACATGAGGACTCGGTTACAAGGATGGTGAGCTCATGTGAGTTACTGGAGATTTAAAACAACAGTGACAGCATCATTCTTCAAGATGTGCTGCATTTATGCTCCACTGAATACTTTTGCAGTAACTCAGGAAGCTCTTCTCTGTGGCTTGTGGAAGGTGCTTGTAGAAAAGTGCGTTACAATTTACAGTATCTCACCCTCATTTTTCTAGGCAATAGCACTAGGATACTGTACCTCCTTTCCTCACACCAGCTTGCCCCTCCACTGACAAACTGAGGCTTTATCCTTTCATGCACAAAATATAACTTCACAGCTAAATTTGTGTGTTCTGTGTTTACATGTCTACCTTTACAGCCCAGAGAACCTGCATAATTCTTGGGGAATATCAAGCATCCCACACAGTTGATGCAAATAGGATCCACATCAGAACATTTCATATTGCACCTAAAGCTGATAATGAAATGCTAAGGTGTATTTCAAATCCCCCCCTCCCCACCTCTTAGATTTAGACATCTTACTCAGGACTATGGACGGGTTCTGTCCACATAGCCCAGCATCCCTGAAGACAGCTACTAAAGCCCTTCCTTAAAAATATTTGTAGCAACAATTCCTATATTTTAAAGCATTGAAGAAGAAACAGCTTTTTATTCAACATATTAATATTTCTTAATCACTGTCAAAGTACATACTATAGATTTTTACATTTACATATTAAACTGCAGTGATTGCAAGGATGCTATTTTACTATATGGGATACAAAACTGGTCTTTAAATAACTTATTTGTATTGTATTGAAGCAGAAGAGTGGCTTCTCTGGGTACATTGGAAACACTTTAAAAAAAAAATCCTCTATGTATTTTCAGGAAGCCATTTGTTTCCTATTTGGTGTCTTTTTACTCCTTATGTATCCCATAATTGTGCAGTCAAGTTTAGTCAATTTGGGCTTAAATACCAGTCATAAGAAGTGAGAAATGGCCTAGTGTTAGAATTCCTTCACAGTAGTGCATCTCAGATCAGTGGACTGTTTCTTCCTATCATTAAATTCCTTCTTAACAGAGACATTCTTTATAAATATTGTAAAAGTTCCTTATTGAAAGTTATAGACCTACCTAATAAAACATAAATAGGTGTTTTAGTAAACCTAGAATATGCTTGGTCAAACGTTAAGCAGAGAAGGTCTTTGAGATGTAAAATTTGAGCACAGCTGTCAACTTTTATCTTAGTAACAGCAAATCATAGGATCTGAGGCCACACGCTGGTCTTATTTTTACAACATTTATTCTTGTCCTTCTCTGTGGAAGATCTTTCAGACAATGCTCTACTTCCATATTTTAAAAGGTCTGTTCTCATTAGCTACATTTCCCAGGTCTACATTTCTTCCCTCTTTCTCTCTGTGTGTTTTGTGCCTGTGAATTATGTATCTGTGCATGTGTCTTTTTTTGTAAACGTCTGTGATCCGGGCATAGCAACGCCAGCAGCCCTTACTCACTGTCTCAAGACCTGATCATCTGCCGCACAAGGGAAAGGCATCTACTCATTTTTGTGGTGCCATCCTGAAACTAAACAACCTCTTCCTCTTTTTTCACTGGCAGTGCTAAATTATGACTGGTAAGGTAGAGAACAGAGCTTTGTATCAAACACGTGACTATACAGAATCTTGGGTGATTGCTGCAATGTGTGACACTGGGTTCAGGCTAGAAAGAGCTTGGAAGGGGAGCAAGTGATAGAAAAGACATTTTTGAGCATACTGCCCATTGTAGACATATATAATAGAGGACAAATACTTTCATCTTAAAGAATGAAATAAAATAATACGTATATCAAAGAAAATTAAATATCCTTAGAAAATGCAGATTACAAGTGAAAGTTACACTCTGCCCTTGACTCCTTTGCTGTTTAATATTCCTGAGGACAGTTTGAATTTCTGTAACAAATCTTTAAAATTAATGACAAATTACTACTTACAGGTTACTGCACCTGTCATTGAGTTTGATTTCCATAAAATAATGGCACCCATGTTAACAAAATAAATGGGTGGTGCCATCGTGATGCATAGAAGCAGAAGCATAACATTTTGTAGGTTATCTGTGGAAAGTAACACCTTGAACTTTCAGTTCTTCCAAGAGAAGCAATTACTGAGTTCCACCACAACTGAATCTTATCAAAGCATTTGTATCTTTTTCTTTTCGGAAATTTAATTGAGACTGGCCTGCAGAAAAGCCTTTTTCATCTAAAGTTAAAAAAAAAAAAACAACCCAAAAAACCCCAAACCACTGAATTCCAGCCCTCAGAAGACAGTGTAACAGTTCAGGGCAGAGAGACTCTGTGTATAGTGCCAATGGTGTATGATTTGAGGAATCCATTCAATAGCATTGCCATTAGTAGTCTAAGAAAAGGAGCTAAGCAGCACCAAGTTTGCAGTTCAAATGCACTGGAAGGTCCCCTGCTGCACTTGTCTGCTGCAGTGGCTTGATGTAACAAAAAAGCCCCTGGGAAAATCTATACTAAGCAGCATAAATATTCCACATAGAGAAGAATCATTTAAGGAGTAAGGGCTATTTAAAGAAAAGAAAAATGCTAAAGGAAAAATAGTGATAACTCCTGGGGAGAATTTTTTAGGCACTGGGAACTTTCTATAAATATAGATCTACTGAAAAGTAACTGAATACTGTATGTGACAGAAGTATTTTAAAATGAGTGATAGATAATAACTATGCACAGATAATATGGGTGTTGAGTTTCTCAAGTGTCTTCAAAACACAACAATATTTAAAAATCAAGCCCCAGTTCTTCAAGTTAGATATAATGCTGTCCCCTCTAGTTCAGCGTTTTAAACCCAAAATAAAAATAGCAGATGAGGTGTTTGGAGGGAGGGGTGTTCTTATTGCATACCTTGGTTGCTAAATTTGCCCTTAAAAGTTAATTTCTTCAAATTTTTTTCCAGTTTTCTAGTGTCTGGAAATCAAATTGAAACTAAATAAATTTTGCTTTCATTTTCATGTTTAATGATCACATGTATTTTTTGTCATTAAAGAAACCTACAGAAGTTAGCAAAAACCCAACCTCCACACACTATAGCAAACAGATTTTGATTTTTCCCCTCTAAGCTACTGATAGGTACTCCTCTTTATGCTATCGAAGAACAAGAATGAAAAATCTGAAAAAATCTTGCATATCTTTAAAAGCCAGATAACTCTATCTTGGTTTAAAATTTTAAAAAGCGAGTCAATCTCTACCTCTGTGTAGGTGTAAATTTGTTTTATTTTCAGAACTGATAAGGTTTATTTTAAAAGAATAATGACAAAGAGATTCTTGTCTTTGCTAGAAGCCCAAAAGTAAGAGGGAATCATAGTGATCTAATAATCTGTCAGCATTTTGTAGATGCTATTACAGACACTGATTTTTTTGCATTTTCTAGTCGTATGTACTCCAAACAAACAAAAATCACCTCAAATAACATTAGCACTGTTCTCTCATCTTAACTACTATTAGTCCCCTTTGACAAAAATAACTCCACTGTGCTGAGCAGTATGAAGTATGTAACAAGATATGCCTTTCAGGGAAAGAAAAGCCTTGAAGTCTGAATGTATTCATATTGTTTCTTACCTTATTTACATATATTCCTTAGTTCTGGACCAGAGGAGGTCAGAGCACAGCCACCCCTGCTTTCCAGAGGCATACTTTAACACTCAGCTTGCAGAAGGCAGCTCAGCCTCAAAAAGTGATTTAAATCATAAATCAAATTTAATGCCAAGCAACTGTATGGCACAAAACCTGTTCCCAGGGACCATACATAAAACCTGCAGCTAACCCAGCATATTTCATAAAACCAAACATATGCTCTCACAGGAAGGAAACAGGAATTCGAAAGGCAAATCCCACAGCTGAGCTCTGACTAGCCCCCATTTCTTCTGATGCTTAACTTTGCATAGCTAAAGCTTGCTCAGGGATTTTACATTTTGCAATACATGTAAGGACACCACTCAGTGATATCTACGTTTTTATAACTAGAGGCTGCATACATCTAATCTGAAAGACCATCCTCTGTGATTAGGTATATGCCTATTAAATCCAGTTGCAAAGACATGTCAAACTCTAAAACCACACAGACTGTGACAGACTGGACTGTGCTGAAGCAGACAAATTGTATATGCAGACAGTGCTCAACAGACATCTCATACTGCTTTCTGATTCCCTAAACTGTTCTTAATCAGTGGGATAGTTTATTCACTTGAGAGCTAAAGTTGATTTTAAGGGTACCAGCTGTAGAAGCATCATCTGGAAACATCTGAGATTTCATTTCATATTACTTTAAAAGGACTAAGAATTCAAAGTAAATATACTACAGGCTAAAGAGGTGAAAGTGGAAATCTAAGTCCTATCCCTAGTTCTGCTTCCATATATAACTGTGTTTACATCGACAAGTCACCTAATATCTCTGCTAAAATGGCCTTACCTCTATTCCCAAAGGAAGTACCGAGAAGATTTATATGGAACTGTAGTGTTCTTTGAAGAAATAAATGCTACAGTACAAGTGTTTTGCATGCCTAACAACAGCAAAGGGAGAATTATAAAACTACAGTGTGCTGAGAAATTGATGGCTATATACCTACATTCCCATCAAAAGTATGCTGATGAGATGGCCTTGATAAATCTACATAGTCAATTCTTGCCTGCACTGCTTTCTACTGTATACATTATATACATTATGTCATTCTGTATTAAAGTTATGTTTGTCTATGCCACTTTTTTTTTTTCTTACACATTAAGTTCAATTCTCAGCAAATATTTTTAGGCAGAGAAACATGTAGTTTTTATTTGTTTAAATAATTTGTGCCTGACATGTTCCTTTGAATATTTACATTCTCAAATTCAGTCTTCAAGACTGAACATAATTTTAGGCAACAATCATGCTGTATTTTAAATTCAGTCTCACTCTACTGCCTCTTTTCTTCTTAATCCGTGATTATTTATCCTCTTCAGTAAATTTCTAGGAGGCTATCTTGTTATATCTGTTAGAAGCCTGAATAAAATGTATCAGGCACTTTTCACCACTATTTTCATGAAGCATTCAAGCAACAACAAGATGATAAGAGAGAACTTCTTTTCTTTTCCATGTTACAAAAAAAAAAAAGAAAAAGACCAAAACCTCCACAAAAAACCCAAGTACTGGAGCAGAGGTTATTAATGGGTAACAGAAAAGCTTTCTCATTTCATCAGGTAACAAACATTAACAGTTGTCGTTAAATCCTAATGAAGAAAATGTCCCATCATTAGACAAAAAAAAAAAAAGTATTTTCTTACTTTCTTTAAAAAGTGATATGACTTAAGATTCCTAATTCATTAGTCACAAAACTCAAAGATCTGGAAAATTCTCTATCATTTCCTTAGTATATGCTGTGACTTACTGTCAGTTTCTTTTATTATGGCAATTACTTCACAACCTAGCAATTACAGTCAGTAACTTAAACTCATTAACCTATGAAGTACCTACTACTAGTCAGATATTTACTAATAATGAGCTAAACGACAAGAAGTCAGAATACAGTCAAAAGCCTGCATTTTCCAACTCCAAAGGCGAATGTCAGATAAGAGACTCTTTATTACAGGTAGCAAACTTCTCTATTTAGCAATCCTTTTAATGTACTGTTGATATTGTTTAAGCAGTTACATGGTCAGCTATGCCCCGCTAATTGATATTTTTCCAGATAGTATTTGTAGATATAACCTGGCTCTAAAGGCATCTGAAATTACAGACTACGCACCTTTCTTCAGAGCTCATTACATGTAAGATTATAATCTTCCTCACCTTGCTTTCAACTAAGCGGAAACAGCTATACCAAGAATACAGAGACTGTTCTGCTGCTAAATCACTGTATTCCTGATGGCAGTGTGGTGTAAAATACTATTAGCCATCTAGTAATTGATGGGACTTTAACTCATGTGATCACTTGCTAAGTCCAACAGTTATTTTCCAAAGCACTTTGGTAACCAAGCAGAACAGTGCTTTCAGGCCAATACCGGTTAAGGCATTCACAGTTTAGAGACCTACTTACTAGAAAGACGCAATCAGAAAAAGGTGTTGTCAAATCACAGAATCACTAACGTTGGAAAAGACCTGTAAGATCATCAAGTCCAACCATCAACTAACACCACCATGCCCATTAAACCATGTCCCACAATGCCACATCCACACATTCCTTGAACACCTCCAGTGAGGGTGACTCCACCACTTCCCTGGGCAGCCTGTTCCAGTGTTTCACCACTCTCTCAGTAAAGAAATTTTTCCTAATATCCAGCCTGAACCTCCCCTGGCACAACTTGAGGCCATTTCCTCTTGTCCTGTCACTAGTCACTTGGGAGAAGAGACCAACACCCACCTCTCTGCAACCTCCTTTCAGGTAATTGTAGAGAGCGATAAGGTCTCCCCTCAGCCTCCTCTTCTCCAGGCTGAACAACCCCAGTTCCCTCAGCCGTTCCTCATAAGACTTGTGCTCCAGACCTTACACCAGCTTCGTCGCCCTTCTCTGGACACGTTCCAGCACCTCAATGTCCTTCTTGGAGTGAGAGGCCCAAAACCGAACACAGCATTCGAGGTGCAGCCTCACCAGTGCCAAGTACAGGGGCACGATCACGTCCCTGTTGGCCTGTTGTGGCACGATCACTCCGGTTGGCCACACTATTTCTGATACAGGCCAGGATGCCGTTGGCCTTCTTGGCCACCTGGGCACACTGCTGGCTCATACTCAGCTGGCTGTCGACCAACACCCCCAGGTCCTTTTCTGCAGGGCAGCTTTCCAGCCACTCGTCCCCAAGCCTGTGGCATTGCATGGGGTTGTTGTGGACAAAATACAGGACCTGATGTTACAGGACTAGTGTCACTGGCACTTGGCCTTGTTGAACCTCATACAATTGGCCTGGGCCCATCGATCCAGCCTGTCCAGATCCCTCTGCAGAGCCTTCCTACCCTCGAGCAGATCAACACTCCCACCCAACTTGGTGTCGTCTGCAAACTTGCTGAGGGTGCACTCAATCCCCTCATCCAGATCATCAATAAATATATTAAACAAGACCGACCCCAAAACTGAGCCCTGGGGGACTCCGCTTGTGACCGGTCACCAACTGGATTTGACTCCATTCACCACAGCTCTCTGGGCTCGGCCGTCCAGCCAGTTTTTTACCCAGCGAAGAGTGCACCTGTCTGAGCCACGAGCCACCAGCTTCTCCAGGAGAATACTGTGGGAGACAGTGTCGAAGGCTTTACTGAAGTCCAGGTAGACAACATCCACAGCCTTTCCCTCACCCACTAGGCGGGTCACCTGGTCATAGAAGGAGATCAGGTTGGTCAAGCAGGACCTGCCCTTCATGAACCCGTGCTGCTGGGCCTGATCCCTTGGTTGTCCTGCACATGTAAATGTAAATATGAGGAGACTGGCATTAACCAGGATGCCAGTCTCTGTCACTCTCTACAAATGACTGCAAGCCAAACAGCAAATCTAGCTCCTCACCCAGAGCAGCAGCAGAACTGGTTGTACTTTTGAGGGTATTAGGAGGAAAGGAGTGAAGGGAAATGGTTCTAAGTCAAGTGTGAGTATAGAATAGTGAAAACTGTGTAGGAATACCTTGCCATCAAAACCAAATTAACTGTAGCCCAACTGTTCTAATTTGTGCTTCCTGACTTTTGTTACAGCTCCCTTAGAGACCAGGCTTTCAGGACCTCTTTCCACCCCAGCTGCATGCTGTTCAATTCTGTCTGAAAAACATTTTTATGGAATAACTTCTCTGAAATATGGGGAACCTTATTTTGTCATGATAGTTCAGCAGGGCTGGTGGTCCCACGCAATCAAGCTGTGTGCTGAGTTGTCTTACAGAATTATGAAGCAGATGCCCTTTGGAAAAAAAAATGTGGAGAAAAAAAGCAATTATTTTGAAAACAGTATTCCTGCACCTGAAAAGCGAGCAGTTACAGCTATAAACATAATTCGTTATTTTGATGTTCTGGGTTCTGATCAATGTCACACTTCCTGTTTACCTGCTTTTGAGTTGTAATTAGAATTCACTTTAATGGCTTTTCATAGCACTTGTTCTTTATGTGAGCGTGGCTTGTTGGTTAGTTAACCTGTTGTTCTATTAAAGCAGATATAGTTCATCAAATAAAAGCAGCTGCTAGCTTATTTAGCTTCAGTTCTGTCTCTAGTTTTTACATGTTTCAGCTCTAAAAAATTAGAGCTGTTCCTGACTTAAACTGACCCTTATTATCACCTGCTGCTCTGAGCAGCCCACCGGTGTTATGGGGGCAGTTTCATTCTGTAATTGTAGGGTAGAACAAAGCAGTACGTGAAAGAAGTAATGCCTCTTTCATTTGACCGTAAACTTGCGACTGTGATCGTGATTTTAGAGAAACTTTAGAGTTTGTGCCTCAAATGATTTCTATCCATAAACCTTCAAAGGCATGATAAGAAGCTGAATCTAAACCCAAGCCTTTTATATGTACTATATCCTTTGCAGGGTCAAATACTTTATTGTATTCTTACATCAAAGAAAAAGCATGTAAGGTTAATACTGTCACTTGAGTTGTAGGAAGGAGATTGGGAAATGGTTGGTTTTTTTTTTCCCTGAAATACTCTCCTGCAAACTTAGTGGATCCAGTTGCTTTTGTAATTTTTTTTTTTTTTTTTTTTAAGATGGCAGTTCTCCTGCTGCTATGTAATAGGCTGAGAATTACTGTGAATCAAAAAAATGAAAATGTTTTATGTAGCCAATGTAATGGTACTTCAGCCTAATGAAGAGTACTTCTCTTTCAGTGACAATGGCAACACAGGGAGAAACCTGCAAGGGTAGTGCAAGAGCCTTGCAAATGACAGTGGCCAGTAGTTTACCCGTTCTATCCACAATGCTGTTTGTTCCACTTCATCTGTTCATGCAGCTATACAAATTTCTAACAGTGGCTATTTCTGACAGCATGCTGAAGCAGAACTGTAAGAAGCTACAGCTTGATAACCCTGTGCTATTTTGAGAGGACTAGCATAATGTATTTCATGCTGCTGTTACACACTGATGATGTAATACAAGCATGTTACTGTCAATGCTATTATTGATATTTTACAAACTAGATTAGAGCACCGATGGTGTGAGTATATTGACACTACATAACCTAGACTATGTCCAGCACATATATAATTCTGATTTATAAGAACAGCAAAGAACTACCACTCTTGCTGGCCAGCATTTGTAATTCCTCATTGGTTGTATTATACAGTATGTGACAAAATAATTCTAAAGGGGACAAGTATCAGGAAAAAAAAAAAGCCAAGTTCCCCATTTCACTGGTGCAATCCCCCTGAGTAGTTCAGCAGCCTCTGTAACAACTTGTAGCTTGTGTTGCATTCTGAAGGTAAACGCATTCAGGTTATTTTAGACCAAAGACTAATTTAATCTTTGTATTGTAGCCAGCTTCTAGAATTTACTCCCATATTGCCTTTCCACTACTAACAGCTTATCATACCATATTTACTTCAGAAGCAATTCAGCACGCACACTGGTTGCTTATATATCGTGCTGGAACTGTGCAGTTGGACACCGAAAAAGCTGTTCCTCACAAAAACAATATGGGCCAGTTAATCATCTCAAGTTGTCTTGGGTTCTCCATGCTCATGTTCTACCAACTGAAACAGTACTAACAGCATTTCTGTGACATTGTTAACTACATCTCAACATAGAATAAAACTGAGAGATTAGAATATGGAGGAGATATTAAGATATACATATAAGCAGATATAAGAAGAAATGCAAACTATGCAGGTTTTCCATTTAAATTTGTCAATTGCTCAATTAACAGGAGGAGGATCAGTCAAGTTTTTCTGGTTATGAGAACACAGGAGGTGAGTTTCTTTTTCAGTGTCATTTGCCATTTAATTTTAAAACCTTTGATTTCCCCTTGTATTTAAATAGTTTACTTCGAAGGTAAAGTGAATTCAGGTTATTTACATTGTGAAAGTTATGTCTCAAAGGATTTTATTATGTGAATTCTCTTTGAATGCAAATGAAAGCTTGTAAAAGACATTTTTACACCCTTTAGGTCAGTGGATCCAAAATTAATAGAAAATATTCCTGTTAATCAGTGTCAGATCTCATAGGTGTTTTCAGAAAGCGGCAGTTATTGAAAAGCTTGTTGGAAAGTATGAGCTGCTAAGAGTCTAAGAGGAGTGAAAGGATTAATCAAAACCTTTTACGGCTAATGATATTATGTAATAAAGAGATGTGCACGCTGCATAATAAAAACCAAAATTGCATGTGGTAAATGAACGTGTCTTGTAAGTGCTTAAGTCAAGATATAATAAAATTCCAGCAGACTCAGATGGTGCAAGATCGCCTTTGGTACTGGTGTAATCAGGCCAATGACTGGGACTCAGACTAGAAGGAACTGCTTTTTTAAAAAATACAATTTCAATAAAAGGCAAAGCTGTAGTACATACAGTACTTTTGGTGCTAAAATGAGATTAATACCCGGATTTTATTTAAGATGATTATTATTTGGCTGAATTTGAGGCTCAGGGGAATTTAAGACTACAGCTCAGATGTAGTGCACCGAGAATAAAATCTGAATGGGATGTGGACAAACTTCTATAGCAATTATAATGTAATAACAATTCAGAGAAAAATGCAATGGCTCGGGAGGCACATTATTACATCAAGATGCATCTACTTCTCTTTTTTTCTCTTTTTTTTAAAGAGCTGATGGGTATGTGCAAGGTCTAATTTTCAGGTAAAATATTTTTACCATATCTGCAGTGAGAACTACAAAACTGGGAGATAAATAGGCTTGTGGATAATATCTCCTTTTGGAATGCAGAGCACTATAGCAGAAAGTAAATCTAGTAAAGTCAGATCACCTTGCATGAGTGTTACATAATTCAGTGTGGAGAGTAGAGAAGATTAAAATTAGTAGCTCTTGCCAACTAAAGAATTTTTATTTTTGTTTTAGACTTTTCAGAAGATCTGAGGAAATCAAACATAATTTTTGTAGTTGGTAAGTAGGATTCCTAATTTAACTGCTACATTTGAAAATCCCCATGTTATTTAGTTTTGATTATATGATTTCTTTTGAAGTTTAACAGAACAGTTTCGTTAAGAGTACTTACACTACAATGGTGTTTTAGGCTTTTGAAAGGGATTTAGGATTTACTATCATGTTATTAACCTGGGTCTGACCATGCTAACAACAGTTGTGTAAAGCTCAGAGCAGGAAGTATGTTTAAGTGTGAACATACTCAAAATGACCTTAGTTCTTGTGCAGTTACAGTAGTGCTGTGTGATCTCCCACAGCAAAGCTGCCTCACCAGCATTAGTTGAAATGTTAGTAGATTGGATTTATAACTCAGAATTTTAAGGTTTAGGTGAAAAAAAAAAAGTCTCTTCACCTCTTCTTTTGTGAAGCAACTTTTGCTAATACAGGTTTCAATTCTGCATGTGCTCAACGTGCTGTTTAGAAGTCAATGGGCTAGTCACCATGCACTTAGGCTTTGCAGGTTCAATGTTTGCTTTATATTTGCTTTCTGGAAGTCCACAGAGGAAAAGCACCACGTTAATGCCCATTATTATATAAATGTGACTAATGTAATTAGCATAAACTTTGAGCAGCCTTTTAAAACAGATTATAACCAGAAGATTTACAAGTTTCAGCTTAAAGCTTGGTACTAGTTACTTGGAAAGAATAATTGCTTTTCTATCAAGCAGAATTTTTCAGAACTGCTTTACAATACAGAGCAGAAACAACACATTTCCAAGGACCTAAGGATAGATACCCAAACATGGGTAATTTTACATAAAAGCAAGTCACTTTGTGCATTCTTTTTTCCAAGGAAAAAAAATAGTGACTTCTGAAATTAGTCACAAATGAATGGAAGTTTCATTCAGAATTCAGGAGGCATCAAAAAACATTGTAATACCAACAGGTTGAGGGAGGTGATCCTTCCTCCCTATTCAGCACTGGCAAGGCTGCATCTGGAATACCGTCTCCAGTTCTGGGCTCCCCAGTACAAGAAAGAAAATGACTTACTGGAGCGAGCCCAGTGCAGGACCACAAAGATGTTTGAGGGACAGGAGCATCTTTCATATGAGGAGAGGCTGAGAAAGCCGGCACTCTTCAGCCTGGAGAAGAGAAGGCTCCAGAGGATCTAATCAATATGTGTAAATACCTGACAGGAGGGAATGAAGATGAGGGAGCCAGAATCTTCTCAGTATTGCCCAGTGACAGGACAAGAGAAAATGGGGACAACTTGAAATACATGAAATTCCATCTGAACACAAGAAAACACTTTTATTGTGAGGGTGGTCAAACACTGGAACAGGTTGCCCAGAGAGACTGTAGAATCCTGAACAACCTGCTCTAGGCTGACCCAGCTGTAACAGCGGTGTTGGACTAGATGATCCCAAAAGGTTCCTTCCAATTTAAAGGATTTTGTGAAAAGATAGCATATTTATGTGTTGTACTTTTATCTCACCCTATCTTATACCAAATACAAATTGACTCAATTTATTGCAAACCTATGGTGGATATTACGTGTTTGAAAAAGTAAAATTAGGTTACTGAAGAGTTCATTGGAGACTTTTTCTTAAAGGAAAGATGCATAACACTTAATTTTCAGTCTTTAAACAAACTGTAATTCCATGCTTACTGAAGTACATTTTCCTGCAGTTCGCTACAGTGACAAATTTTCATTATCTCTGCCTCACATATCTTATTGGAAAATTACGTTTGGGTTTGTACAAACAGATTTTTAAAAAAGTGAAGATGCTCAAGGAATTTTGCCTCTGAAATTGTCCATGGTAAGGCGTATTTTTCATTTACCTCTGGACTCCTTTTTTTTTCCAAAGTGGTTTTTAATTTATAATTTTTTTTATAGGCCATCTACTAGCCATCTCCCAGTTTAAAACTGAAAACACACCCATTCCCTATTTATTTCTGCTCTTAAATCTATCTCAGACTTTCTAGTAAATGCTTTCTAGGAACAGAGGAAAATTCTGCTTCATCAAAAGTCTACATTTTCTTTGTTGAAAATGTTGTAATGAAAAGTTTGACTAAGTCCAAACATGGCTTACTTGTCAACAAACTGTGTAGAATGATTTATACTTTTCCCCAAAATATCCCCTTCCCCACCCCCTATCCTTCCACCCCTGAAAAAGCTTCTTGAAGTCTGATATGAAGAGTGAGGGTATATTTTTTCTGGATTTTTTTTTTTTGGGTGACCAACATGAGTTCTTCACAGTTGCTCATTTGGCTTCAAAGACTTAATTTTACTCAATCTAGGCAGTGAAGGTAAATGGTATTTCCCAGAGACAGATTTCTTGCTGGAGCTGGGTTGGAATGGCCACAAGCTTTTTTTACTTATGGCCTTTTCAAGCAGTTAAATCTGCCTGAATCACTTGTTGACTCACGTGAACTCCAGGTTTAACATTATACATGCTAGCCAAATGCATACCATTTGCCTAGGCAGTAAGGTTGTCTTACAAGTCAGTTGAGAGCTGGAGTTCGGGGCGGAGGGAGAAAAAATAAAAAGCACCACAAATTTTCAGCAGCTAAGTACTCCATTGCAGTGGACAGCACTAGAAACGTTCAGCCCATGATACCTTGACCAGAAAGAAAGCAGACAAGATGGGTTGGAGCATGCTGCTGTAGATACTTGAATGGAAAAAACTGTCTTGGTCTCAGGTGTCATTAGGAATGTTTACTCATTACACAGATGTATTAATGAGGAAATAATAAGATGCTTATAAAGATGTTTTAAAACTAGAGTTCTAAAGATGTGCATTTGAAGTAGTTTACAAACTAATTGAAATAAATACACCATCTGCCATAGCTGACAAATTGACATACTCTTTATAAGACAAAGGGGAAAAAAAAGCAGACAATTCCCTCCCCCACTAATTTATCTTGAAAATTGTCCAAGAAGGGAAAGAAAAAAAAAAAGAATCTAATTAGCAAAGATTTACATTAGAGCTAATGTAGGAATTAATTGGAATAACAGTCAACTTGGATTAATTAAGCAACAATGTCAATGTTTTATCCAGACAGCAAAGCAGAGACATAGAATCAGCAAGTCAAAAATATGGGAGATAACAACAGGGTAATAAAAAACAAGTTAAATTTCGTCTGTAAAGTAAAACTCAAAAGAAAAATAAAAAATTAAAAAGATGCAAAAATAAATTTGGGGGATGCTCTAATACTCAAAACTTATATAATTATTGCCAGTCACTTAAAAAAAAAAAAAAAAAAACAAAACATAAACCAAAAATAAAAAACCTTTTTCATCAGAGCAACATGAAAAGTAAAATCTCAACCACAATGAACAATGTATGATTTTACCATACTTAACTAATGCAATACTCTATATCGCATCCAGAAAACTGTCATACATAAAGTTAGTGGGAGCATTATCCTTCCCTATCCTCCATAGGAGTTTCATAAAACATTTGGCTTTGGTTGAGGCTGAAACAGAAGCAGAAAGTTTTCAGGAATCTTTCTGCACTTTGGATCAGAGACAAACTCCCTGCTTACTCTTAAATGTAGTGTTTAAAATATAGTCAACTTAACCAATTTCCTCTGCAGAATCCTTGTCATATTCTTGCTGATGAACCAAAGCTGATAATGGTTTAAGCTCAATGTAAATAAGAACAGCTTTTCAGCTGACACACTGAAGATACCATCGCCACCTACATTTACAAGTAAAACGTTATCAGCTGCAGACACTAGCTTCTTGTGCATACAAAAACCCCCCAAATAAACAACAAACACAGAACCCAAACCTTTTTATTTGTCCAATGTATGTCAGACCTTGAACAACTTGATCTAACTGAATTTAGTCCTGCTTTGAGTAGAGGGTTTTATCCGATGAGGTCCCTTCCAACCTAAATTATTCTACAGTAGCTGTATTACAGCTCCTTCTACAACCAGATAGGCATAGGATGAGCAGTGCTGACAATTAAAACCCCAATCAGTCCAAGCGCTAACTGTAGAAGCTGATGAAAGCTGTTTTCTCTGACTTTCCATGAAATGAACTCCACGTTTTCTTTAAGAGGGGTGAAAACTCAGTGATATCCCAGGACATCACATCACTCTGCCAATATGTGCTCCAGGTTGTTTTTTGATTAAAATAATCTTTCAGAAAAAAAATGTTGAGGGATTTTTGTTGTTGTTTTTAAATAACAGCATTGTTCCCATATGGTTTCACTCAGACTAAAATCATACGTAAACAATGGATGAGATGCTATTGAGAAACCTTTAAATACCATATTATGAAGCTAAGACTTATTTTTATTTGTATAAATAAGCCAAGTAGTATTGATAGAGTTGCCAAACTGATCAAGTCCTCCAAAATCATAGCTTGAATATAAATACAGCTTGACTGGGGTTATTTTTATTTCAATTCTGACTTCTGAGGCTCTGTCGTGCAGGTAGGTTTCCCCTGCAAGCACTTTTCCATGATGCAGGGATGATACACATTGTGAAAATAAGGTCTAGAAATCGAAACATTTTAAAATTAATGGCGGGACTTTCTTGTAAATCCTGCTGCTGGCCTTTTATGTAAATGTTCATAGTATTTTGGTATACAATAAACTCAAATAAAACAAATAAAAGATTTGGCAAGTTTAAAATAGAGGCATACCGGTCTGTCTGTATGACACTTCTGCTTTATTAATATTTCTGGCAGCAAAGCCGGTTCATGAACTGCTCACATTGCTTGTTCCTGTCCCTGCTCACTCCCAGCAGCAGTCCCAGCTCCCTCCAGCATCATTCCTCTGCTTGTGATGTCGTGCTCTAGGCCAGACTGGTACATTTGAATCCCATGCCTAGGCTTGTGGCCTTTCATAGTCTGGGGGGGATTGGGGCTTGAGGGAAAGCAGGTGTAAGAGAGTTGATTTCTTAAACTGAGATCTTTCACTGATCTAAGGCAGACTGCAGTTAAACATTCAAAAGTGCTGCTTGGGCAATTGTCATTTCTCCCTACCCACTGAGACCACTCTTTTTCTCCCCTTGAAGTGCTCTCTTTGAAGCATTTCCGCATTCAGTGATTCAATGGAGAAGGTGACCACCTAAGTCAGCAGTGCTGCCAGGAAGTTATTTACCGAAAGATCCCCTTACACAGTTTCACAGGCAGCTGAATCAACATCATGGAAGGGAAAACTGTGCTAAGGGAGTGCACAGACCTTTTAATCCAGCCTCGTCTACAGAAAAACAGTATGCAGAACTGCATTTAATTTTTACGCTGTCTAGTACCCTGGTTCCAGATACTTGCTTACTGTTTGAATCAGAAACCACAAAGTGACACAAAAAGGATTCAGTTTGCAAGAATAATCTCACTGATGCAACGTGCTTAATTTCTGAATCCGCAATTTTTTTATTAGGTTTATGAATGAACTTTAAAGCAAGATGTACTGCACTTAGCAATACTAGCATAACACAAAAGCATGCTAACATTGAAGAACTGCTGGTAGTTCTTATACATCCTCCTACAGGGCACAGCATACTCATAATACCTCTGACCATTTTCTAGGCTTTAACTCTTTATCTTCATGTCATATAAGAAAATCGGAAAACATGATTAATCTGAATAGCAGGATACCCTGAATCAGTCTGTCACTGGTGAACGCAATTTTATTTCCCAAAATATATGAAGGCAGAGTAAAAGATGACAGCATACAGAAAGAATGACAGTGTTCACAAAGAATCTTATGCCTTCACAACAAAAGTGGGGACATATTTTCCTTCTCCTAACAACTGGGCCATTGGGAAAATTTCACTACCTTTTTTAATGTCTCAAGTTTTTCCTGTTTGAAAAACAGCATAACAAGTTGCAGTGAATGCTTCTTAACTGAAAATATCTTTGTGCAGCTGTGGTTCCTTATAAACTTTCTTCCATTATTAATTTTTTTCTCTTTTTTTTTTTTTTAGAAAGAGGCATAGATTTAATAAATAGACCCTCTAAAAAGAACGAGATATCAATTTGTAGCACTGCAGAATTTGTAATAAGCCCCATGAATGCAGGGTTAATTTGCTGTTAAAGCTGCCTTTGTAGCAGTCCTATGAGTATATACCCTGAGCCAGAAGGAAGTATCTAATGAGTAAGGAAATGCACTTTCACATTCTTTCCCACCTAAATAGCTCTTTTTCAGTCACATTAAGTACTGGCCTTCAGAGGGAGACAAGACATTAAGTAATATTTGAACTTTACACATGTAAATTAATACTGGCTTAATGCTAAGTATGTGTTCAGCCCTCAATGCTGAATTTCCTGGGGGCATTCAGCCTCTTCTCAGATAAGGCCAAGCAAGAACTTCGGTCTCATTGATTTATAAGAATGCACAAGACTTTGTAAAATGTGTCATATATATTTGTCAAGCAGTAGGATGCTTTGCTACTCATCAAATGATACTAAATTAATAGCAGTGACCATAAAAATTACCATTTTCAGCACATAACTTATTTAATTATGTCTTTTCCTCTTTAAAGAGCTCAGCATTTTAATCTCAGCTTTGTTGTAATTCTTCTGTAAAAAATAAACATGGTCAATTTTAATTAAAGTTTTGGAGGCACAGTAATGCTCATTATGGTGTATGCCCTGCATAATGGGTCATTCTGACAGCATTCTCTTTTAAAATACTAACAGATAAAGGTATTACAGAAACACATGAATTTTTCTGGTTATTTACCTGCTAGCTAAAGAGCCAAAAATTGTCCTTGTATTGTTATTTCTAAAAAGTGTTCTAGTTTATTTAGTGTATAAAGGGACATTAAGAAATTTCTGTTTCAGCTCTACATTCAGAGGAGAAACAGTTATAAGAAACAGAATAAAGTAATCTTTATAACTTCTTTTTTCTCTAATACTGTGTATATACACCAAATAAATAGGATTAAATTACCGTATTGCTAGTATATTCAAGGCCAGGAGGAAGAATATGTAAACAAGCACATGCACACACAGATCTACTAATCTAAAAAACCAAAACTGACCAGAAATAAAATTAGTTGCCACTACAAATATTTAACAGACTCATTACAGATAATTTGCCTGTAATTTCTCTGTATCTATTTCTCTGTAGCCACTCTTATTTATTCCTTGCTTTCTTTCTATCAGTGCTTTTACAGAAGAATAATTTTCTTCTTATTAAAGCAATAGAAAAACAACATGCAACCCACATCGGAAAGAAAATGAGACTGTGACAAAGGTATTTTCTAGCTAAAATTGTAGCACAAGTGTGATTCTCACACCATGGGCTGATAATTGTCTTTGTGAAGCTGGAGTAAAAGATTCCAGGTTACAGTAGGCAAAACAGTTCCTTTGATGCTACTGCCTTATGACCCAGTTTTTATTCTGAGCTACAGTACTGTAAGTTCTCTGAAAATTAGATGCTTGGAGCAATTATTTGTTAAATTGAATGCAAAAGTTGGAAGGAAGTCCAAGTCAGGAGGATATGGTGCCAAATTCACTCTATTGTGAACATGTTATTCCTATATAAACAAAAAGGAAAATCACATATTTTCTAGCACCTTAGATCCACATAATAGAGCTGCGTAGTAATATTTGCAAGTCCCAACAGTTGATAAATGCACAAGTCACATGCTTAAAAAACTTTATGGCAAAGAGGTTTGTGGGTTTTTTTTATTTTGGCCTTGCCTCTTCTTTTGATTTTTGAGCACTGCCTCCCTACAAGGGTATAATTAGAATCATAGAATCGTTTAGGTTGCAAAAGACCTTCAAGATCATCAAGTCCAACCGTGAACCTAACCCTGCCAAGTCCACCACTAAACCATGTCCCCAAGCGCCTCATCCACAGTCTTTTAAATGCCTCCAGGGACGGTGACTCCACCACCTCCCTGGGCAGCCTGTTCCAGTGTCTGACAACCCTCTCAGTGAAGAAGTTTTTCCTAATATCCAATCTAAACCTCCCCGACGCAACTTGCGGCCATTTCCTCTTGTCCTATCCTATAATTACTTCCTACTGCAGTAGATCTTCTGAACAGATCCATCAAAGATTATAGAAACGCTGCTACACACCTTGAAATTTCTCCCCAAATCCCGATACAGTCACAATGGAAATCTGCTTCCACCCCCCCCAGCACTAACATGGCCTCTCCGCCCTCCCCACACAGTTCAGCCCTCGCGGGGTACTCACCTCAGCTCCACCAGCAGCTCTGGAGGTCACAGCCACAGGAGCGGAATCCCCGAGAAGTAGCTTCCAGCAATTTCCGTGGACTGCCCGTCTCTCCAGCCGGGTTGGGGTGGCTGCTGCCGCTCAGCGAGTGGCTGAAGAGGCATTTGGCATTTCAGAGGGTCAGCCTTCAGGGTGAGAAAGGAAAAGCAGCCACCTCCATTGAGGAGGTGGGACAGGGCAATGCCAGCACCTGCAGAGCAAGGAGGTGTCCAGAGCCTCTGAGATAGCCCCAGAAAAAGGGCACTTGCCAGAGAGGCAGCCAAGAGAGGCAGAGTTTTGGGACTCTTGAGGTGGTGGCAGCTCTCCTGCTGAAGGAAGCAGGTGCCATTTCTGACAGGAGGACACCTGCAGCATTCACCTGAGTCACTGCCCTTCCCCTCGGGCCCTCTCTGCCTCCCCACAGGCCCGGGGGAGATGCGAGCCCCTAGCCTGCAGCTGTGGCGAGCTGGGGGGCCGGCTGCAGGTGCCTTCCCTTCAGCCCCTGGAAAAATCGCTTGAGCACCTTCACCTGAGCGCCTTGTCGGCTGAGGCTGCCCTTCATCCCTCCGGTTGCTTGACTCTGGGCCTGGTTCAGATACGGTTTTCCAGCTCCTGACTGAGTACAGTTGTGGATGTAGAAGAGTGGGTGGTGACAAGGTCTCCATGTGCCCATCATTGCTCAGCACTTTACTCTTACACTTCCCTGCAGCATGCATGAAGAGCAAGCCAGTACCGCAGCTGCAGAGCGCGGCACGACCAAGCCTTTGTCAGCGTTCAGCAGCTTCAGTACCTGGCTCTCAGTTATCGGCAGACATAGCAGCACATGAGAGCTTTCCAGTTCAAAGGGAAAGGGCGCAAGCACAGTGAAATTTTGCTCTTATATTTACCACACTGCAAAAGGGTTTCGTTACTGTACACCTACGTGCATCCCACATAACGGAGGCAGGTTTCACCACCTCTTTGCCTATACGTTTCCATTCCATAAATGGGGGCAAAATATTTCCCTTGCAAGAATGCAGTGAACATTAGTTTGCTAATATGTGTTGCAGCTATCAAGCTGAACATATACTGAGTCAAATACCCTTCCCCGCTGGCTGTCTGTTTCATGTTTTTTCTTTACATGGTAATGGTGTTTTAGGAGCAGTTTCTCTTCTGCGAAAGATTTCACACTGTTGCGACTCCTTCAACTTTGGTAGACGTTTTTGAGTCAGCAGCATAGTGTATCAGAAGGGAAGTATATGACGACTTCTACTGTATAGAGTGTCTTAGCAAAAAAATATTGCAAAATAGGCAGTCTCATCAATTTCCTCCCATTTTCTTGGTTGCTATAGTTTGAGAAAAGGCAGATATTTATTCTTTTCTAATTCTAGATATTTTTCCCTCACAAAGGTGGCCCTGGGTCTGGCAAAGGTAGCCAATGCGAACAGTTAGCCAAGCAATACGGATTTACTCACCTGTCCACTGGCGACCTTCTCCAAAATGAGTTATCGTCATTGTCAGAGAGAAGTAAATTGATCAAAGACATCATGGAATGTGGTGAACCTGTCCCTGCAGTAAGCGATGCTTTTTTGGGGGGTCCTAATGGTTAAACAAAGGCAGTGGTAGGTAGATTGCCTGAAAGAGTGGTAATAAGAGACTAGAGCTGATGATTCCCATTTAAGTAAAATTAATCTGCAAGTTGAGGGAGAAGTTTCCTCATTGCCAGATCTGTGGCACTTATTTCCCCTTTCTGTGCCAGTATTTCTTTACATTTCAGACTCACATAGGCAACAAATTAGTCATGAAATACAGTAAGACAGATGCTGCACTACGCATTGCAAAGTGTAAGAGTAAGTACAGGAAACAGAAACCTTATGTCCACTTTATAGCTTCACATTTCAGATTCCGAGCTGGTCCTCCTGGCAGCTATTCTAATTTACAATACCTGCGGCAGTACCCTGCAGAGCTGGCTGACATCCCAGAGTAGCTGAACTGCAGTTTAATGGAGACTGTGAGGACAGAGTGTGTTGTTCTCAGCTGGACTTGACTTTTACATGGCAGGTCTGCAGCCCCAACTCTTGTTGGGTCTTCAGCATGTGCAGCTAGATCGTAGGATGCATTTGTTAATGAAAGATACTGGGAAGTGCTGCTCAGGGGAAACTAAAAGCTGTGCTGAGGCTTGATTTTGATTGCTTTGCTCTTTGGTGTGTTTGGTCAGATGGGTCTCTTAGCACTTTCCATGTAATATCATTATATCAATGACATAGCAAAATGCAATCAGATTGGAAAATGCTGCAGCAGTACCCCGAAGTTTCAGAGGTATTAACATTAATTTTGAAATTATGAAATATTCCCAGCTATCTAGAGGACACTTTGGGAGCTCTCAGATGGATTGGAATACTAGATTTGTGTAGCATAGCTGGTCCTGAGAGAAGAAAAAGTAGGGTGCCCTGCTATGTGCAGGACAAGAAAAACACTTGCATTCACAGGACCTGCTTTTAGCAAAACAAGGCAGTTTTCAAGGGCATAGGACTAAAGTCAGTGTAACGAACAAAGGTATCAAGCTTTCTTATTAATTAACCAAGTAAATCCCTTTCTTTCCAATGCAGGGTATTGTCCTAGAGCTACTGAAGGAAGCCATGGTTTCCAAGTTAGGGGACACAAAAGGATTCCTGATCGACGGGTATCCCCGGGAGCTGAAGGAAGCAGAAGAGTTTGAGAGCAAGGTGACCATATAATCATAATGCTGTTATAACTCCTATTAAGATACAACTGTACTTCTGATGCTGCTTGGGTCCCCATCTTTAGCTGATTGCAATGGGGACATGTAAAGAGCCAATCCAACAGCGTTGTGCTGCTGATCACTGAAACTTTGGCACCCCATCAATGTAGCAACTCCAGCTTTTGCCCTCACCTACACACACGCTGTAATAATCAAGAGAATTAAAGGCTGGTTTTACCCAAATTTAATATAAACTGGGAACAATTCACATTTAGTGGAAAGCACCATGTTTAGAATCAGTGTTCAAATTCTAGTGGATGGCTGCTATACTTCTCATGAAAAATCTCATCAAGCACTATTTGATGTAGGTTCATGAAAGCATGTATCTTCACAGTTAATATCTCTTACCATTGAGCTGGCTCTGCTAAAGCTCGCTGCCACTTTGAAACAGCAAAACACAGATTAAATTTTTGTGATGAGTAACAGGTGGCATAGCCATAAAAAGAGCGTTTTGCAAGTGACTGCGTGGCAGTTCAGAGCGTTATCGATTTCCTCAGTACGTGCTAAGACCTACTGAGAAGTCTCAGCTGTACATTTCTCAGTCTGCAGAAAATACTCTGTATAAGCCCTATGAATCAATTTGCCAGGGTTTAGGAGAAAAGAAGTGGAACTAGGGGAAATAGTTAAGTATATATTCTACCACATAACACTCCACAAAAGTCCTATACAAGTTTGAAAGGTAATAAAACTTTAATGAATCATCTGTTTTCTCCCTGAACCTTTAGCTACTTTATTTAGTTGATTACCACAAAAGCCTAGCAAGATTTAGGCATCAGAAGCTGGACAAAATAATGGGCAATAGGATTTCCTATAGAAGCCATTCACAGAAATGTTGATCTATTAGGTCCTTTAGTAAAATGCCACAGACTACTAAAAAGGCATTGGAGATTTCTTTCATTTTGTGTAGAAGGAGGAACTATTTCAGCAGTGCAGCTTTTTCTGGCAGGCATATGTGTCATGTCCTGTGAACACTGGTGTATGCTATAAAGAGTGACTTAGAGATTGGAGTGTCCTGGACTGAGGCATTGCCAGGCAAACAAGTCTTGATGTATCCAGTGCAAAAGCTGAGCCCCTTTCAGTTCCCATAAACACTGTAGCAGCAAAAGATCCTGTAGTCCTGAGCTGCCTTAGACATGTGGATTAAAATACGAGGACCCCAAGTGATAATTTTGAATGTGCTAAGTCATCTCTGTTGTATCCATGTACCCACTTCAGTTTTCACAGGGTGAACTTGGCTGACTGTAAGCTGCTAAGTGAGTCTGTGAAGTTTTTTTAAATGAGTCAGTTCTTGCAGTTCTTTCTAAAGGGCAATGAGAAGTTGTTCCTACATTATAATTGAATGAAAGGAGGTGGACATCAGGCTTTATTTATTAATTGCACCAAAGTGCAAATGAATAATGCTACATATCTACATGATGTGTAAAAAGCATTATAATTGTTAACAAAGAGCTGTTCTATTTAGAAGACTTTGGGAATAATGCTTATACTTAAAAGCTTGATAGCCCTAAATAGAATTAGCTATGTAGAAACAGTGTATTCTCCAGCCAGTTTTGTGCAATTCCTTTCTATGATATAATTGTACTTTAGCCTAGCCATAATTCTAGAGAAGCACATGCTTCTGTTCCCTCCTCAGTCTTTCTGCTAGGTGAGAAGTAGAAAACAGTATTAAATTATAAGTTCCACATCACCAGGTGGAAGCATGCATTATGTAAGCTAAATTGTGTCAGGAAAACAGTAATTAAAAAAAAAAAAAACAAACTAGTAAAAATTGCTTTAATATCTGATAGGGGCATTACTTTTACTTTTTGCAATTTTTAACTCAGGAGAATGACATTTCCGTAACATTTTGAATTCCAGAGAATAGTAACATTGAAACTTTTAAGAGAACCACATAGATTTTTCAAAAGCAAATCAGACCTGGTCTGTCAAACAAGATACTATCATCTGATCCTACCAGTCAGTAGACTCCTTCATATCCTCTTTGTAAGGTAATGATATGACTATAACTGATGAAAGGAATCATTCCTCATTTATTCTATTATAATTTAGAACAGACCATGGAATTCCTCATGTGGAGCTGGGAGAAAATAACTTCTCACCATCCTAGTCCAATTATTCAAAAATGACATTTATTTTAATCATTGATTAAGCCCACATCTTTTTTAACTTCTCGATCTAAGTCTCTTGCACTGTTGAAACTGCCTTGCTGTCTTTTTTAATCCCAAAACTCAATACTGCTGCTGTTAATAGCATTAATGTTTCTGAGCTGCGTGGAAAAAATGGACGGATAAAAGCCTGTCATTGAACTGTCCGACATAATCCCTTGGCTTCAGCTGTCTCTTAGAAAGTCTTTAAGGTAGTAGAAAGGTCAACATAATCCAGACATCCTCAGTCATATGTGGAAGGCCTAACGTGAAATTTTTACCTTTAGAATATTTCTTCCTTTAAGGGCTGCCAACAAAGGTAGCAATGACAATTTCCATATATCAGTCATTTAGACTTCCTTTGCTGTAGCCACGGTAAAAGCGTGAATTTCTAATGGTCACTAGTGTGAAGGACAGTTGTCTTTTCTCAAGACTTCTCACTCTTTCCTAAAAGGTGTTCTCCAAATCCCTGCTAGAAAGAGAAGGAATGAGAAAAAGCCTGAGAGCATCACTGAAGGATTTAATACATAACTACATGGAAAAATTATTACATTACTTTTCTCTGATCCTGTAACACCTTTATTTTACTTGGTAGAGTGGAGTTTATCTCTTTAGATTCAGTCCAACAGTTGTTGCTCAGACAAAACCTTGTGTCAGAGAGAGCTGTGCTTGAGCAGGCTGCATGACAGAGTGTATTGCAAGATTTATGCTAAATGACACACGTATTTTTCAGCATCTCGGGGAAAGAACGATGGGGATTTGTGTTTAGAACTTTTGGCTCTCTCCTAAAATATTATAAGGAACATTTTGCTCTTTCTTGCCAGTTCTTTTTCACCCATAAAGTACTGCAATATCTACTATCAAATGTAGACAGAGGCAATTATTTACTATCTTTTCCAAGGCCTGGGAATAAAAATAAATAAAGCCCTATTTATTTTGTATATAGAAAAGGGCAGACTCTCCCTTACGACTAGTTTGGCACTAGCCAAAAAGGACTAAGTGGTGAGCTTTTCATAGAATTCAGAAATTACTCACCAATTTGAAAATGCAGAGAAATACATCACATCCTTCCTTTATGCCATGGGTAGTAATGATGTAGAGTTACACTGCAAGTATTGACATAAAATAGTGTGTGATGTAAAGTAATTCACAGGGTGTATTCCTGTGAATGCATCCAATAACAAGCATTTGATGGTGTCCCTAAGCCTGTCTGTTGCTACTTATTTCTGTTTCAAGTGGGCACACTTTAATTTGGACATTTCCTTCTACTGCCTCTTGAAATTCTAAGCTAGAGTTTACCATTACCTGAATGAAAGTATACTCTTCACAGATTGAACAAAGCAAAGGCTAAAAAAATAACTGTGTCAAGCATGCCATGAGTCCAGTGCTGTTTGCATCAAGCTTTTATCAAACAATTGCAAATAATGAACAAACTGATGATCTTCAGTCCAAGTAGCCAGAATTTTTCAGATCACATCTGTTTTTCTCTGTATGCGTAGAGCCCAATCAAGCACAGCCTTGATCCTGAATACTGGGATCTCTAAGTGCTGCTACAATAAGACATGATTGTTAATAAGCATAATTTCTGCGTAGACAAATACGAAGGTAATTTGCTAATAAATTCCTTGATGACTCTTTCGGTAGCATTTCTTTTTAAAGTTATCCAAACAAAATCAGTTTTACCAGGCCAGTGGTTTGAATAGTTATTGTTTTTCCTTGCCTCTAGATTGGGGAACCAAGACTTGTGCTCTGCCTGGACTGCTCTGCAGAAACCATGAGCAGTCGCCTTTTGATGAGAAATCAGAGCAGTCAGCACGCTGATAACACTGAAACCATCAAGGAAGGAATCGAAAGCTTTTACCAAGCATCAAAACCTGTGATTGCATACTATGAAAGGAAGACACAGTTATGCAAGGTAAATTGCTTGACCTTTTGAAATAAATCATTGCTTTTTACTTGCATTATATGAGCAATATTTAGAAAATACTGACATGACACAGTTTATGAACTGTATTAGTTTCTGCTCTTTCCAGTTTGTTCTCATCTTACGCTTCCCTGGTTTGTTTGCAACTTCTACAAACTTCTGAGTTCCACAGTACAATTTGAAAGAATAAAAACACAGATTTATCCTGAGTCTGAGAACATACCCTGAATCACTACCTCATCTGTATAGAATCTCTTATTAAACATTAATGCTGGAAAGCTTTTCTTTAAGTATTAGGATTTATTTCTCTATAAGGGCTTTCAGAGTTAGGATGAAAGATTATGTTAATCCAAAGCCCTTTAGTTAAATTTACAAAACTGACGGTGTATATCCTGAAATAAAACAGACCTGCACACAAGAAAGATCTTTCTGCTGGAATGAATGACTTAGTTATATTAATTTCAATTAATTACCTCAGTTTACACCTGCTGAGGATGTGGTATTCAATGCATTCTTTTTATTCTCTAATCAATACTTTACAGAGAAGCAAGAAAAATTCCATCAGTGCAATTAACTGGTGTATATGCTGGCACATGTGTAAACTCATTTACGTGGGATGTTTACATTTCTTTTTATATATTTCTCTGCTCTGTCGTGACAAGCTATCCCTTATGTTCAGCTACAGAAAGATTTAGTCCTACTGATCCTTCTTGTCCTAAAAGGGAAAGAATCCAATAATATTTTCTGGAAATATTATGGCAGCTTTTTTCTAGAGGCTGTAGCAAACATGCAAATCATATATCCAAAACCGTTCTCCTCTGCAGAGTTCCCAAAAGAGGAACATGCAGCTAATTTATGCACCCATATCCTGAACCTGAGAACAGAGTTAATGGCATAGTCCTGAGAAAAATGATACTCAAAGGGAGAGTCCTGATTTATGTCCTTTGCTAACCCCACAGTAAGTGCACAGAAGGCAAACTCTAGAGTGGCAGAAAAAAGATCCCCAATTACTTTTCCTTTTTAAGCTTAAGAACGATTATCTGGTTTTATTTGTAATTTCTTTGACGAGCGACCTTGCCGACATTGCAAGGATGCATCTAATTAAGAATTCAGTACAATACACAATGCACCAACACAGTGCGATGCAAAGGAAAACAGAGCTCTCTGTATTTCTGAGGTCTTATTCCAGTGAGCTGTGCCTACTGCAGTGTTTTCCCTTTTGAAGCATCAGGGAGGTGACAGCCCCGAAGAAAATGAAACTACACTAAATACTTTCACACAGATTTTGCATTCACGGTCTGCCTTAGTTCACTTGATGTGGACTCTCCTTGCCCTTCCTTAATACTTCTACTGCAAGTTTCTGCTCCATCTCCTATGCAATCTATGCAGTGGCAAAACATGCAGTCTTTTCTTGAAAGCTTACAGCTAATTACCTCCTTAAGGGACTTGCCTAGTCTATGGGTCAAAACTGGGTATATGCTTTGCACTCTTTTATCATTAGTTTTTGTGGCAGCTGACATTGTGTTATAAAATATTCGTGCATTGCTTGAACAGTGTTTACACTGTTTTTCTTGCAATGTCTGTACAGTGTCTGTACTTGCTTCTGATGAAAGTAAGTGTTCAACTAACTTCCATCTTCTGGGTGGAACTATTGGGTATGAAAGCTCTGTAAAATCAGCTTTATAAACATTATCATGTAAAATGTCCTTTTAAGGTTGAAAAACATGTTCTGTTTTTCTTGAACACAAGTACTCTGTATTGAAATGTCTATTTCATCTGCGTTTTACTAAACAGATATAATACACATCTGCTATCGAAGACGGGATTCCATTATGGATTTAAGTAAAGTAGGGAGATGCCCCCTCCCCAACCTTTATGATGTAGACAAGTACACGTTCAGTTATTTATCAGCATTTAGAGAACACTGCCAAAATATTCAGCAGAGGTAGGCTTTTAAAATTAAACCTTCCAGGCTATCCTTGTCACCCTCAGCCAGCCTCGGGTACAAGCCTGCAGCCCTGGTGCCTGTACAGCAAGGAGCAGAAGCAAATACAGTTTTCATACAAGAAGCATGTTAACGTTTTATTGTTCATGGGTGAGAGAAGGGATTTTTTTTTAACCAAATGTTATTGAACACTTGTGCTTTGCACCTACAGTCAAAGTGGAAAAGTACGTCTGAGCACTTTTTTGCACACGGCAATTGACTTCAATAGCTATTCTGATCCAAATATTCCCTATCAGTTCTGCAGTGGACAGTGCTGGAATAAAAAACCCCACACCATTCTGTTTTGGAAATACACTAAATACTGCAAAACAAAGTAATTTCTTTTCTGGAAGGAATGCTTGTTTAGGAATTTTTTTCTAGGCAATTTTCCTGGATAAGTGAACTCAAAGAGTTTAATCATACAGTCTGACTTGGTCAATGACACAACTCAAGCATAGTGCCTGGCATAGTGGCATCCTTCTAGTGCCCAGTCCTGCTTTGGACCCACTGAGGCTCTTTCCAACCACATATTATTATCCTGTAAATGCACTTCTTACAAACCTATACGTTATTTGGCTCAACAATTCGAAGAATAAAGACAAAGAAGAAAACAGTTAAGACTTAGTCAACAGCTGGTTTGAAACAAAGAGAACTAGATAACGCAAAATGTGTAACTGTTAGCTATGTGGGAAATAGAGAGAGAAGAGGCATTTAGATTTACAGTTTTGAAACTATTTTAGTGGTAAGTATGTTTAGGCTGCATGTGTTGAAGAAAGCAGAGAGTAAAGAGGAAGTTTGCAATTCCCAGGACACGGGTTAGTTTCTTATTTATAGTAACATATTTTACAGACTGCTAAGCATTGACATTAGCAGCCACTCTGATGTTCTCTGAATGAAGAAAGGGAATTCAGGTGGAAAGCGGAAAAACTATCAGTAATACTTCTGACTACAATTTTTTTTTGTGGGGCCTAGACTAAAATAGTCCTTGTTTTTTGTTATTTGTAATATCATACACATACACAGAAGACTGAGACTTTACCTAGAGGCAGTCTAACATGTTTAATATTTTTCTTCCTGATTTTAATTATAACACCACATGTTTTCAGCTTTGGGAATCTGTTCATTACTAAGTGGGTTTTATTACTCTCCAGCATTGACCAGCGCTGGTTGAAGATGTTAATGCTCCCATTGAGATGTTGCTGCATCTATAATTCTGCTCACTGAAAGAACTGTGTATATGTTTCCTAATCCATTTCAGGCAAAGCCACCGAAGTTAATTTACAAGTGTTGATTTGAAGACCCCTTAAAATAAATTATCTCATCCATATTCATGGATTTTTTAAAATAATCCATGGACCTTCATGTAAATACAGACCAGAGGCTTGTGCACTCTTCTTCTCAGGCAGAGCTGGTGGAATCCAATAACTTCAGGGAAGTGATGTCTTACCTGAAGGTGCTGTTTACAGATCCAGATCAGTCTGTGATCCCAGGATAAGCGATGGCCAAAGCATCTGAAGGGAAGCTATTTGAGAGAGGAAGAGAAGAAGAACCTAAAAGAATCTTTAGTTGTCTTCTTCTGGAAAGTTATTCCTGCCCAGCCTTGCTTTTTCAACAGAAGCAGCTCTTCAGCAGAAGGCCCATGTGAGCTTTATGTCCCTTGAGATTCCAGCCATGCACTTTCTTAAGAATTCAGAGGAGTGGATGGTGAGATTTTAAGAGGAATATTAGAGTCTAAATCCCACCTAACTGCCATGAAGATTCAGCGTTAACCTTTTCTAGCCAGCTTACTGCAATGTGTGACTAAGCACCACTAATAATTGTAGGTGAAATAGTGTTTAATTGTATAAGCGATCATGTCTTGTAGGGCTTAACTGTAGCACCCAGTCCCTGCTTTGCCACAGAAAAGAAAATCAGGCTTGTTAAATAGTCTTGTTTAACAAGAAAATAGGGTTGGCATACTAGTAGTATTTGATTTCTCCATTTTAAGCGTATGTAGGGCTGAGCAAAGTTTTCCACAGATTGGGAACAGTGCATGGCAACGGTGCTATGTGTTTAACTTGTCCTATCCAGCCTAAAAGTTTTCCATCCTGAAACATGCAGATTAAATACGCAAATGTAAAATTCAGTCCTGGGCATAAGGCCTGCAGAAGGTCTGGTGTTGGAATTAGATGTTGGATGAGCCCTCAGTGGAGGAGGAACCGATCTGTGGTGCCATATCAAGGTGTGCATGAGACTACATTGTCAAATTAGCTTTCTCATTCTCTGCATTGGAATGGGTGTTACGGCAGGGATGGAAGGAGCCTAATAAACACAGTAGAGACAGAAAAACTCAAGTCTGACCACTGCAGTCATTAGGAATTCTCTCTTTGCTTTATTTGCACAGAAGACACAAAGGTATATGGTTGTAACAGCATTCCCATTTTAATCAATGAGAATTTTATGACCTTCTCTAAACCTAGTTATTGTGCATAGATGCATTCATAAATAACTAATATCATATTTGGAAATGGAACATTTTTCAATTTCGCTCACCTCTGAACAAGAACAGTGACCTGATGAAGCTGCCAAAAGATCAGGACTCTGTTTGAAATTTCCCTTTGACCAAGATTACCTGTCAGGATTGCTGCTCAGCAGTGGAAGCTTGAGGCATGCACAAAGGGTGGAGAATTTGGGTACAGATGAAACATACAGATGAAACATCTGTGAACCTGACAGGAATAAATAATGGTGGTCCTTCCAGCCACCCAGCTGAGATGAAGAACTGTGATGTAACTCACAGGGATGTATTTACAAGGGAAGATAAACTGACTAAAGAATGAAGGGCAAAGAATGACATTGTCCTCTGCTAAGGCATTAATTTTCTAAATTGTGTTCTGGAAGGTAAAGTGATTGTAAGAGTAAGTTAGAAATTTTCCAATTAATTTTTAAAAAATCGTGTTTTGGGGCTATAGTTTAATATTCCACAATTTCTTTCATAGTCAGTTACAGAACACCCACCTGCCACTAAGGGCAGCAAGGGGGTGCTTTTTAACAAAGACCTCATACTGGAAATGCAAGGACTGAAAGCACTACTCACAAAAGCAACAGTTGCAAGCTGCCTGATTCTGTGGGAATCAGATGTTTCAGATGAATGAAATGAAACAAAATGCACTATGGTAGCTGTGGTAAGCAGGTAGATACTGTTGGTTTTAAATTTATTTCTCAGTGATTTCCAAGGCTGCTGGACAGAAAAGTGCGTCTGAAAATTTAGTAGGCACCTACTTGTGTTTTAACATAGCCAGATGTAAATACCTTTGAATATATGGCCCTCTGTCAATTGAGAACAAAGGGAGAAAAAAAACCTGATTGTTTTTAATATCTGACTCATCCTTTAAAGCTTTTTTCAAGTGACAGTATGTAGGAGGGTAATAAGTAATGGAGAAGAGCAATGCATTGGTAGTCAAGCACTAATGTAAGAAAGACACCTAGTAGGTGTCTTAAATACAAGTTCCCTATTCAAAGTCATCTGAGGAAAAGGGGAATGAGTACAACAAATAAGGTAGGCAGTCCAGAGCAGAGGATTTTCAATGATGTGAAAAAACCTTCACTATTTCAGAACACATGCTATGGAAGCTTACCCTGCAAAGTTCAACCAAAATGCATTATTTTTCTTTTTTTTTTCTTTTTCTTCTCTTTTTTTCTTTTTCTTTTTTCTTCTTTCTCACAGTGTTGTTCTACTGTTTCTTTCTAAAAGAAGAAGTAGTATTAGATTCTTATCACCAACATTTTCCATAACCATTATAAAAGAACAAGCGACCATCCACCCTCTTATGATCTTCCACTTCTGAGCCCTTTCATGCTGATCCCCTGTTAGAAATTTCTCTGGGGAGGAGCAAATGTGTACTTTTCCTGTTAGAGAAGGGATAATCAGTGGTAATAGTGATAGCAGGTATGTAATTTATTTCTGTCTTTTGAAAGGTTGTCAGAGAATCATTAACCCTAGTAGGTAAGTAGGTGGGGAACAAAGGAACAAGTGTTTCTATGTCACCCCCTTTGGTGGCTTGTGACCCATTAGATGAGACACCAGTCTAGAAAGATACATCAGAAACAAAAGCAGGGGATTACGGATAAAACACAATGGTAAATTCATGCCAAATGCGAATAGGTATCGGGGCAGCATGTTTCCACTGGATTTCAAGACAGCTTGATCTATTGCTCTGAGAACCAGGTACTGCACTGTCTCAGAGAGATTTTTTTTGTGACTTTCTATGTCTTAATGACAAAGATATAAATGTTAGTGACAACACAGCTGAACTTGTCTGACCTTCAATAAGAAGCTTCTAACTAGTGAGTTCATTCCAGAGTCTTGGTCTTTCTTTCTGAAAACAGTGGTTGTCAGCCATCCTCTCTACAGTTGGGTTTTTCTCAGTGGCAGTATACGTTTAGGGTTCTAAATCCCAAAACCTACAACAAATGATGACAGAAAATTTAATTGGCTGATTATAATGCTAAAAGGAGCAACATTGTACTATGAAGATGATTACTCCAGTCATTTTTCATATGAGCTCATTAAATTTCTTTTTATTTGAAGTTACCTAAAGCCATGGAGGCATTTAAAAACTGGAAGCACTATGGAAAACTGTATCTGGGTCTTGCTTTTATGAGAAGACAGTAGCCTTGAATAACCTTGAAAACAGTCCTAATTTATGAGGTTTGTTATAATCTGAGAAAGAGAAATACACATTTTTCTCTCCTGGAGCTGGAGAGAGTGTCATTGAACTACTGCGGTAGTAGCTGTGAATTATTGTCACATTAAGTTAGTTTTGTGCCACGACTTTAGTTAGTTTTATGAATTGGACCTTTGTTATTTAGGAGGCCAGCATGGGAAGCACTAGGGCTGTCATTAGTCACGCTCATCCATATTTTACTGTAACTGTTAGGAAGCAGCATTCCAGCCAGTCATAAAGGGTGGCAATTTCCATGCTCACAAACCTAATTCTTCATCACAACTGCCTAGACCTAGACCTGAGTATCAGTCCCAGCTCTAGAAGAGGTCGCTGGAAAGCCAATGGCAATCAGCTGTGCCAATGAGGTTAGATTGGTTATCCAATGCAGATGTATTTATGGAGTAAAGAGATAACAAAAATATGTATTAAGACAAGAGAACTTTGAAATGGCTGTGGCCTTCACCCTGTGTGAAGTATATTCCCTGTGGGATAGCCATATCAAAATAGGTGTCTTGGCAGTTGAGTCGGACAAAACAAGCTGCTTTATAGCAGCTGAGATGGGAGTTGTTAGTTCTGTTCTAACTGGAGAAGGTAGGCGTTTGGTCCAGAATGGTTCACCATTCTGCTTTTCTCTTTGCTACTAGTAAGTAACCCCCTCCTAAACCTTTTGTTTCTGTGGCACAGAAAGCTCCTGAAAGACATGCAGCCCTTGTTTGAGCGCTGACCTTTCTTAAGGCACCACCTGCCACTTCACAAACTATTCCAGCATGTGCATACTTCAGCATTGCATAAAGCAGCAATGTCAGCAGACACCAGCATGACAGCGAGGAAGGGAAGCAAGAGAAGTGTGCTTCTGAAAGCTTGCCAGGAGAGGAGAGGGTAGTTCAGCTCAGACTGTAAGATACCCTTGAGGTGAGTGCAGGGGGACGGAACCCAGTCAGGCAGGGCTCCTTGGAGGTTGGCCAGGCTAGTCATTTCCAGTGCTGGAACTGCTGTGTGCCAGTACTTCTGACAGGACGCAACAAGGGACCAAACTTTGCAGCATCTGTGGGTGCCACCAAGAGCGAAACCAAGCTATGGAGCGTGAATGCAATCCCTTACTGGATCTCTGCAAGGAGCAGCTGCTGACACCCACACAAGACTTAGCACTGAGGGACTTCAGTGTACATTGAGTGCAGTCAGACTGTACAGGAGCTGGCTGCAAGCCAACACCATATCTGAGAAGAATTTCATGGCCTATTTCAAAAATACTTTTTTTGGAGTTAGAAATTCCTTTTGTTCTCTTGCAGAACAAAGAGGTGGCAGAAAGTATGATGGTTAGGAACGTCTCCTTCAAACATTACAATTGCCTGGCACCCTAGTCAGCAACTTGGAGATGAAAATGCAGCACATATAGTTCAGAAAAACAGGCTTTAGCAGAGTTAAGTGTGTGCAAACTCCATGGCATGCATGCATGAAAGACTAAGCATGGAGAAGTGGAGAGGAAGCTTGCTTTTGAGTAGAGAATCAAGGCTCTCACTAGGCATTTGAGAGGAACTGAATAATCATCAGATGCAATCTGCGTGGTGTACACAGCCAGCATGAAAGCTGCTTCTGTCACTATTGTGAAGGCAAAAGACCGCTCTCCTTCCTCAAGTAATGACCTGCAGGACACTCACTGCATGGGATGGACATGACTCTCATCGCTCAGAAAAGCTCAGTGCTACATTATGTTTTCTAGGGAACACACAGAAGTGCTACTGGCTACAAACATCACTCCTCTTTGCTAAAATGCAGCTCTCTCTTCCTCAGCATAGGAGAATAAATGGCTTTTGTTTTTGTTGAAGTCCAGTCATGAAAAATAAACTTGGACAGCCTGGACAACCTCTGGCCAAAAGAGAATCTTTGGGGTGTTAAAGAAAAAAAATTCTTCAATGAAAGTGGGTTCTTGTACAACAAAACCAGTGCCACTGTAAAACATGCGTTGCCCAAAGGTCGTCGTAAAACCATAACCAATTCACCAAGCTTGCAAATACAAATGCACAGAAACACACATCCTCGCTGAGTTACTGTCATTTGAAAGCTTTTAGGTCAGTCACAGCATTACAGTTTCTTTTGAAGGGTATTAAATGTTAAAATAGTTTCTAAAAATCTTTGGAAACTGTTCTGTATATCAAAGGTGTAATTTTACTTTAAAACATGAGTACTTTGGAGAAAGGGCTTAAGCTCCCTCATTTGCTTAACGCACTTTGCTCCAGACGATGGAGCCGACAGAATCTTCTCACATAGATCTGTAGAAACACAGCGAATAATTTGGTTTGTGGAAGCTGCTCCTCTACATTAGCATGCTGACAACACAAAACAGATCAACTTTTATTTTATATTGGACCAGTTTTTTGTGCCAATGTTTAGATTCTGAGGCTATTCTTTGTAACTTAATCAAAACTAATGTTTTTTGCCTGCTTCACAGGTCGATGCAGAAGGAACACAGGAGGATGTTTTTCTGGAAGTGTGCAAGACAATTGACTCTTTTCTGAAAAAGGAAGAGGCAGCATTTTCTTTTTCAACAGAAATGCAGTAATGGTGTGTACACGGCCTCACCTCACGTACACTTGACAGTCATGATTAAAATGCTGTTCAAAGCAATACTGCTTTCTTGAGAGGTATCTGGAATTTGTGCATGTGGTATGTTATTTTAGATGAAATCTTTTTTCTCTGTTCTGACAATACACTCAATAGAAAGTGGTCTCTGTGCTAACTCTACACTAAGAACTGTATGTTGTTCTATTGGTTGTTTGCTCTTCGTGGGTTAAAAGCAGCATGGTGAAGAGCAGCTCTGGTTTGTATTTCATGATCTCATACATTTGATTGGAAGTCAGGCAGTGCCTGGCCAGCAGTGAGCTCTTCAACCACATCATTCACCATTTAAGCATATTAACTTTAAGATTACTGCGTACAAGTTTCCCATTGGTTATTATTTTAATTAACAGTATTAATTTTTGTGGTATCACTTAGCTTGTTCTTGGGTTTTAATGACTGAAATCTGTTCTCTGGTACATGTAGCTGTAAGACAGCTGGAATTAGTCAAGCTAGAAGTTAAAATAAACTTTTCACACATCCCCAGAACACTATTACAACAAGAAGTAGAAAAATTAATTGAAGATACAGTTGAATATTGGGGAAGTCTGTCCATTATCATGGAGCAGACACCATTTTTGAGACAGCCTCGTCTTCTGCTGGGAATTGTAAGATATTATAAATGACAACTTCCCAGATTTGTGAACTGAGTTGAAAATGATGATTGTATTGTAGTTAAATGTGC